>NC_091284.1:540250885-540968385 GCF_032444005.1 Ranitomeya imitator | reverse complement strand
AGTCCATGGCATAGGGGAGGTGGATGGGGCAGGTCCATTGTGGGGGCTATAGTCCATGGCATCATAGTTCTCTTTCTCGCAGTCTATGACATTCGCTCACATACCGCGCTGCTATCTCCACCGCTCTCTCTTCTTCTCCCAGCAGGATATATGTTTTCTCTTCCTCCTTCATGGTGATGAAGTCTGGGAAGAGATGTGAGAGTCTCCTGAAGTGAGTGTCCCTCACTGCTGAGTATTTGGAGCAGTGTAGCAGGAAGTGGGTTTCGTCCTCTATGGCCTCCTGATCACAGTGTTGGCACAGTCTTTCCTCCCTGGGCTTGTAGCTCTGCCTGTGTCGGCCACATTCGATGGCCAGACTGTGGGCACTGAGTCTATATCGGCTCAGGATCTGGCGGTCTCTGGGGTCCGGGAGTTTCTCCAGATATGGGGCCAGTCTGTAGTCTCTCTGTAGGCTCCGGTACATGGTCAGTTTCTGTGAGCTGATGATATCATTCTTCCAGTCACTGACATACCTCTCCTGGCCTTCATCTGCCATCTTCCTAATTCCGGCTTTTGTCAGGTTCTTGTGATTGGTGTTCTGCTCCGGTTGGGTTTGGCTGGGCTGTTCCGGGGGTTCTGGTTTTTCTGTTTCACCTTCGTGTATCAGGGCTTTATGGTGATGGGAGCTTGGATTGCTCCTATGCAGGTGAGCCCGGAATGACAGCGCCCTCTTTAGAACTGTTAGGTGTAGAGGGAATCTGCCCAGCTCGGCCCGACAAGCACTGTTGGAGGTGCTCCGATGGACCTGGAGAAGGTGCTTGCAGAATTCCAGGTGGAATATTTCTGTTGGACTGGAGTCCCACTTTGACCAGTCTGGGTAGGTGTGAGGACCCCAGACTTCACTGCCATACAGGAGGATTGGGGCGATGATGGAGTCGAAGATTTTTAGCCAGACCCTCACTGGTGGCTTCAGATGGTAGAGTGTCCTTCGGATGGCATAGAAGGTTTTGCAGGCCTTGTCTTTCAGGGTCTCTATGGCTTGTTTGAAGTTCCCTGACCGGTGAATCTCTAGGCCCAGGTAGGTATATTTGTCCGTTCCTGTGAGGTCGCAGTTGTTGAGGATAAATGATGGGTGTTGGTCTGATCTTCTCTTTCTCCTCTGGAACACCATGGTGTTGGTTTTCTTTAGGTTGACCGGTAGGGCCCAGGTGGAGCTGAATTTCTCTAGGATTTTCAGGTTGTCCTGGAGGCCTTTCTCGGTTGGTGACAGCAGCAGCAGGTCATCTGCATACAGCAGGAATTTCACCTGGGCGTCGTGGAGGGTGAGACCTGGTGCTGAGGAGGATTCCAGGGCGGTAGCCAGCTCGTTGATGTAGATGTTGAAGAGCGTTGGGCTTAGGCTGCAGCCTTGTCTTACTCCGCGGCTCTGCTGGAAAAAAGCCGTTCTTTTGCCACTCACACTCACGCTGCAGCTGTTCTCGGTGTAGGAGCTTTTGATGACCTCGTATCTATCTATATATATATATATATATATAGATATATATATATATATATATATATATAGATATATATATATATATATATATATATATAGATATATATATATCTATATATATATATCTATATATATATATCTATATATATATCTATAGATACATATATCTATATCTCTATATATATATATCTATCTATATCTTTATATATATATCTATCTATATCTCTATATATATATCTATCTATATCTCTCTCTCTATATATATATATATATATATATATATATATATATATATATATATATATATATATCGCTGTCATTCCGGGCTCACCTGCATAGGAGCAATCCAAGCTCCCATCACCATAAAGCCCTGATACATGAAGGTGAAACAGAAAAACCAGAACCCCCGGAACAGCCCAGCCAAACCCAACCGGAGCAGAACACCAATCACAACAACCTGACAAAAGCCGGAATTAGGAAGATGGCAGATGAAGGCCAGGAGAGGTATGTCAGTGACTGGAAGAATGATATCATCAGCTCACAGAAACTGACCATGTACCGGAGCCTACAGAGAGACTACAGACTGGCCCCATATCTGGAGAAACTCCCGGACCCCAGAGACCGCCAGATCCTGAGCCGATATAGACTCAGCGCCCACAGTCTGGCCATCGAATGTGGCCGACACAGGCAGAGCTACAAGCCCAGGGAGGAAAGACTGTGCCAACACTGTGACCAGGAGGCCATAGAGGACGAAACCCACTTCCTGCTACACTGCTCCAAATACTCAGCAGTGAGGGACACTCACTTCAGGAGACTCTCACATCTCTTCCCAGACTTCATCACCATGAAGGAGGAAGAGAAAACATATATCTTGCTGGGAGAAGAAGAGAGAGCGGTGGAGATAGCAGCGCGGTATGTGAGCGAATGCCATAGACTGCGAGAAAGAGAACTATGATGCCATGGACTATAGCCCCCAACCTGGATCTTCCCCATCCACCTCCCCTATGCCATGGACTATAGCCCCCACAATGGACCTGCCCCATCCACCTCCCCTATGCCATGGACTATAGCCCCCAACCTGAACCTGCCCCATCCACCTCCCCTATGCCATGGACTATAGCCCCCAACCTGGATCTGCCCCATCCACCTCCCCTATGCCATGGACTATAGCCCCCAACCTGGATCTGCCCCATCCACCTCCCCCCACAGCTCCTACCCAACATCCCCTCAGTCCCTATCCCTATTGCCTCTATACACTTGCTTTGGCAAAACTGATGTGTATTTGGTCCTGCCAATAAAGCTTCTTTGAATCCTGAATCTTGAATCTATATATATATATCTATATATATCTCTATCTATATCTCTATCTATATCTCTATCTATCTATATCTCTATCTATCTATATCTCTATCTATCTATATCTCTATCTATCTATATCTCTATCTATCTATATCTCTATCTATCTATATCTCTATCTATCTATCTATATCTCTATCTATCTATCTATATCTCTATCTATCTATATCTCTATCTATCTATATCTCTATCTATCTATATCTCTATCTATCTATATCTCTATCTATCTATATCTCTATCTATCTATATCTCTATCTATCTATATCTCTATCTATCTATATCTCTATCTATCTATATCTCTATCTCTATCTCTATCGGCTACAGGGCAGGAGGATTGTGTTGATTAGACATGTAGGTAAGGAGCTGTTGGGCCAGAGGTGGGGCAAACATTCTGTTTGTCTGTTCCATTTAGAGAAGCAGACAAATTGAGTTAACCCTGTGTCAGGCGCATCTCTGGCTCACCAGAGTTTGCACGCAATGTTCCTAACAGACACAAGTTAGAAAACCAACTATACTATCTAGTTATCTCAATTTTAGGACTCTAAAAGTAATGCCAGTCAGGCCTTTTGCCCTGACGCAGAGTTAATGATAAAAAGAGAAATAGACCTACTGGTAATTTGGTTTCAAGGAGTCCCTCTGGACAGCACCAATGGAGGTAGCCCTTCCTTGACCTACAGATGGACAGGATCACAGAGAGGTTAAAAGACCCCCCACATCTACTTTCCAGTGTTTTTCAAAGTACCACAGAAGCATGGATGCAAATTGTCTATAAGAGCCCCTATAAACCCATATGTAAGAAACCCTTTAATGGCTCCAGCTCGATTTGGAACCATGGCGACTTAATAAATGATCTACATGAAGAACCTCTGATAGAGAAGCATGCATCATCACTCCTGTGGTGCCGATGTTAACGACATAGGAAGTATGGACTCTGGAATTGATTAAACTTGCCCAAATAAATGCCCCTACCCTAGGTTGTGCCATAAACACGGATACACATATATATACATACCAGAAAAAAATCCTGAACTGATTTGTACCATAACATGGGACCTTGGTGAAACTAAGGCGGGGGAATAAAGGCCTAAAAGGCGATCTTCTTAGTGATATTTGTACACCCAGACTGCAACCTTAACAGGAACCCTCCTCTATAGCTAAAGGAAAGTAAGTTTATTCTGATCACAGAGGGTGATTAGTGGCACTATGGGTTATCAACTGTAAATTCCCCGGACCCAGAGTATAGGTTACTCTGCCACCTAATGCTGTGCTGTTGATTCACAACAAAGTGCAAAGTAGGCCGTGCTACCTTACCTGCCAAACATAATATCTAAAGACTATGGGACTAGAATCTGTCAACCTGATGGTGATCAAGGAAACTAGTACGAATGCTGTATGTGCAGTCGGGAAGGATTCTTTCTCTCCCAACTCGATTGGCATCTACTTCATGGGATTTTCTACTCCCAGAACAGTAGTATGTCATGTTATAGGATGAACTCAATAGACATATGTCTCCCTTCAAACATAACTATGAAAGAGTCCTGACTTTTGCACTTAAGGGCAGTAGCTGACTTCAAACTTCTGTTCCAAACAGAAGAAATGCTAAAATACTAGGCCAATCTGGCCATAGCTGTTTCTTTAGCTAAGCCCAGTTGCAAAGAATGAAGCAAAGGATGCTGGATCTGGGTCCAAAAATACGAGGACTCGATAATCAGTGTTGAGGCCTGAGACAAAATGTGAAGTGGTAGGCCGACGATACAAGGAGCAATGCACGCTGCCGGTGTCCCGAGGTGCAAGGCTAAAGCCCTAAGCCAGAGGCCCAAAGCCACAACGCCAGACCCACTATGAAGCACTGTGATGCACTATGAGACACTATGAAGCGCAGAGGCACTATGATGCACTGTGAAGCACAGAGGCACTATGAAGCACAGAGGCACTATGATGCACTATGACACACTATGAGGCACAAAGGCACTGAGACAATGTGCTGTATTAACATCATACAGTATGTCCTTCCTATGCATGGTGTAGTTAATTTGCAGACAACAGTGAAGCAGTTGTTTATTAAACCAAAAAATGGGAAACGTTTAGCAAATGTCAAACTCTGAAGCCCAATCAAAAGGTCCTGTGTAGACATGACATGCAACTAACTGAAGTCAAATCATGAGATGTAGCCCACACATACGGCCTAACTATAGAATAGAGGTGCAAAGGCCTAGCTGCGTATTTGTGAAGTCAAATCTCAGAACATGAGGTTCTAGTCCCAGTTTGGAAAAAAGGCATGAGGCTAAGATCAGCCCGGAGGCCTAGGCCTTCAACACAACATTACAACATAAACTTACCTGTGCTGGTTCCACATCCTTTAGAAGAACAGGTGGACCTGGTGATGCAGAGAGCCAACCATGGAGGGAAGTGGTGTCACATCAGTAATGCTTCAATACTGCAGATGATGCATAGGCTGGCTGTTGGCTGAGGGACCTATTTCAGAGAGGTGTCAGCCACAGATCGCCTGGGAAATAAAGGCCCCTTCACATTAAGCGACGCTGCAGCGATACCGACAACGATCCGGATCACTGCAGCGTCGCTGTTTGGTCGCTGAAGAGCTGTCACACAGACAGCTCTCCAGCGACCAACGATGCCGGTAACCAGGGTAAACATCGGGTAACTAAGCGCAGGGCCGCGCTTAGTAACCCGATGTTTACCCTGGTTACCATCCTAAAAGTAAAAAAAACAAACACTACATACTTACCTACAGCCGTCTGTCCTCCAGCGCTGTGCTCTGCTCTTCTCCTGTACTGTCTGTGTGAGCACAGCGGCCGGAAAGCAGAGCGGTGACGTCACCGCTCTGCTTTCCGGCTGACCGACACTCACAGCCAGAGCAGGAGGAGAGCAGAGCACAGCGCTGGAGGACAGACGGCTGTAGGTAAGTATGTAGTGTTTGTTTTTTTTTTACTTTTAGGATGGTAACCAGGGTAAACATCGGGTTACTAAGCGCGGCCCTGCGCTTAGTTACCCGATGTTTACCCTGGTTACCAGTGAAGACATCGCTGGATCGGTGTCACACACGCCAATCCAGCGATGTCAGCAGGAGTTCAGCGACGAAATAAAGTTCTGGACTTTATTCAGCGACCAACGATCTCCCAGCAGGGGCCTGATCGTTGGTCGCTGTCACACATAACGATTTCATTAACGATATCGTTGCTACGTCACAAAATGCAACGATATCGTTAACAATATCGTTATGTGTGAAGGGACCTTAAGTCTCAGCATCAGCTGAGATTCAGTTAGAGATTCCTGAGTTGGTCCTCTAGTGAGGAAGAACTGTATACAATACAAACAATATTATGCAAACACAAAAAACAGGGTCCAGCGTTGGAATATAGGGAAATAAATCCCTTCATCAGATTTTCATAAATAGCTGTTTACTATGATTCTGATGTAGAGGTTATGGTGAATTGCTTTATAGTTTTTGACAATGGATTTATCCTTATATCCTCATGCTGGAGACTGGTATTTATTGTTGTATTTTTGTTTGTACACTATTCTATGCAAATAATTATGTTTTGCTGCCACTGTCTATGCCGTGGCCTGGCATTGACTCTGTCGTTGAACCTGCTGCTGGACTTGTACTTTAGTCAGCACAAACTCATATTGTAGTTGTCATTTCACAACAACAAGGAGAGGAAATATCCTTCTATCTGTATTTTATTATGCTAAGTGGTGCTTTGTTTTTTTTTCTTCAGAAATGATGCCATAGTGTTCTATGCACCATGGTAAGTTGATTAAGTAGTCAATGAAGTGCGTACAGACAAACCAGTTGAATCAGAAGGGGCTCTACATCCAGAGTCTTGTTTGGTGGAGAACATTTTTAAAGTGAGCTGCGCTTCACAGGGGCCGTGCCAAGAGAAGAAAAGACGCACTGCCTGGTGTGCACACGCCCAATATAAACCAAAGTGAAAAACTTTATTAACACACATCAAACATTAAAACATAAGTAAAAACATATATAGGTCCTCCCCGTTTTATGCACAATCCCAATAAATCACAATAATATACAACAAGGACATTGAATATCCCTAAGACATCAAAATGATATTACTCCATAACCATAACCGTCAGTCAGATGATTCCAGTGTTTTATAAGGACAAATATCTTAAATAAAGACCCAGGCGTCGCAGCGTTGTGGGCTTATAGGAAAAGGAATACAAATGGCTCCAGATCTGTAAAAACCTGGCCCTGAGGTACTACTAAAAATAAATACCCTCAATGCATACAAAAGCCCTACATCAGCCCCTGGAATGCAGTCCAAAAATCCAAGATAGAGATGCTGTAACAGCCAATGCACCTGACCAAACGGGAAAACCCCCGGACAACAATTACTAATCCTAGGCACCAATAGTCCTTCAAAAGTGGGGAGGATGAAGAGAGCGATGTGGGGGCTGTGAGACACCCTAGGCGTATCACCGTATCTAAGACGGCTCAGTCAGGGGAAGTGACAAATTATGGTTAATATCCAGTTTAAATATCTTGATCATCAGTGGTCAGTGGATACCGGTGTCACCGAAAACCCCAGCCAGAAGAGGAAATGACAGTGCAGGAAGATGGGTAAAGTATGGGCAGACGTCTCTGCCCACACATGAATAAGTGCACATGCGCTGTATATTGACTTACACGTGATGTCCCTTCTGATAGTCATTCACTTTTCCATTGTTTTCCATCAGGTCCAGACCACCATTATAACTTCTTCCAGCCACAGCTCATCTGCAGAGTTTACAACAAAAACACAATTGATTTCTCACATATCCAGCACCCCCATCTATTCCCAACCTACAGAGTCTCCCCAACCTTCTGCTACCCCAATAATGAGACTGTTGCTTCCCTAAGTGTTCCCTTCCTGCTCGTGCTATGTGGCACAGAAACAGCATTCCTCTTAGCATCTCACATAGTAATAATGCTCACCACTGTGCCACTACATAGAAATTCTGACATCTAGATGGTCAATTTCCCCCCCCAAAATGCAAATACCTTTTGTGAGTACCTTGGAAAGTGAAAATACCCTCTTTTTTCACCTTAAAAGGTAGTAATGTTACAATGACCTGAATGCCCCTAAAATGTAATAATGTCACCTGAGTGTCCCTTTAACAATTAATAATGCCACCTCAGTGCCACACAAAAAAGGAATATCCCCCCATATATAGTAATAATGCCAGAGTTCCCCCATATAGCCATAATGTCTTCCCCATTCTTCCTATACATATTCTAATGCCCCCTGATTCTTCACATATTTAATGTCAAATGATTTCCCCCACAAATAATAATATTGCCACCTCGAGCATCCCACATATTCCCCTCTTGTATGCTTGTACAAGGAGGTGACGGGGACCCTCATCCTCATATGCTTCCCGCCTCTCTGGTCTACTAATTGTGTGCGGTTCCCTAATGTTCATTAATGTGAATGTAATTGATGTGAGTCGTGTGGTGGGACTGAAGGCACGGATGGGACAGAGATTGTCCAGAACCAAGGCAGGGATTGCCAGAAGAGAGAGAGAGTTGACAGGAAGAATAAAGCCTGCCTGGAAGGCAGGGAAAGCTTGAGAAATGCTGCTCTGTGTATGTTGGGCTGCAGATGTGATGGATACCCTTTTGCTTAGTAAACCGTTGGAAAAGAACTTTGTCTCTGGAATGGTTGTAGAGCTCAGGAACCGAAGTGACAGAAGCTGATGGGACTCTGACAGTAAACGTGAGTGTACTGCTGCGACCGCTGCACATGCAGCAGAAGGGACATTGTATTTCATCTGTGGGGCGCCAGGGAGTGGGAACAGTACGGCTCGTTGCCACGACTACCACCCTGGCCGCCTTACGCTTGCATGCAAGAAAATTATGTTTTCTATGGTTGCTGCTGCATACTATGGCCTGCCAACCCTTCACAAAACAGAAGCTGCAGGTCCACAAACCAGCTGTAGGGCAACATAAGGGCACACGTATATTGAAACAATAAACTTTCAAAACAAATTTAACAAAGAGGAGGAATATGAGGATCACCCCAAACATAAATTATGATACAGCAGCTGTTGGACTGACTTTAAACGGAACCTGTCAGCAGGATTTTGCACGGTAACCTACAGAAGGGTTTTTTTTCCTTCAGAATGTACAGATATTCATTAGGTAAACTAGGAGGCAGGACACTGAGGGATCAGTGACCTATCAGCAGTCTGCATTATGAATACCTAAGCAGAGAGCCATATGAAGACCCCTCCATAGGCCGTCCCGGAGCATGAGCATATCATTAACTCAAAACTGAAATAAAAAATTAAACAATAACCACAAGATGGATTTCATCTACCAAGGTATCATTTTAGTCAGTCTAACGGCGCCGACCTGACACAGTATGTAGGTTACTGGGAACAACCCTGTTGACAGTTCCCTTTAATGGGCTAGCTTTTGCTTCCCATGTGCATAAATAAGCTTTGTTAGTCCATAACCTGATCACCGCTTAACCAGTTGTCCCGTTAAATAGTTTTATCCATTGCATTTTAGGAATATCCTATAATATGTACTGTTTTGAAGATACTCTGATCTAGTCTTGTGAACCTCACAATTCGGACCTTGCTAAAGTGGCCCAGATCTTTATGCTTGCCCATTTTTTCTGTTTCCAGCACATCAATGTCAACAACTCAATGTCCTCTTGATGTCTAATATATCCCACCTATTGAAAGCCTCAGATGTTTGGTGGTGGGGACCCAGTAATATTTGTCACTTTCTTTGCTGATCTGATGATGTATCTGCCTTCAGACTGAACAAATCAAGAAGCGGGAGTAATCATTTGGTGTTTGCTCCTATGTTTAAGAATATTCAGCTATGTCCTATATCTTAATAGAAGGGTAATTGCAAGGAAGACGTATAGAAGAATGGATGCAGAGCAGCCACTGATAAACACATCACTAACCAGTGATGCTAATAATAAGCGATGGGATTTCTGATAGTCTTTCAGCTTTGTGCATAAAAACTGAAGCCATCATAGGTAATAAAAATTCTTGTCAGGAGAGTATTATTGATGTGCGTGCAAACTAAGTCTCCAGAATGGCTGATCAGTGATTGTGAACTGCAGAAAAGGAATGATGCGTTATAGATGTAGCTTTCTTTTATCCACATGTTATAGTAAAGAATATTGGAATGCAACACTATGAATATAAAGAAAACCTTTCTTTGTATGGGAATGAATGACAGGTCCCATCTAATGCTTTCTACAATGAATAGCGTACAACCACATAAGTTCTGAAGAAGTCACCAGCAATCATGGGAAAAATATATATTGTTATGAAAAGGTATTTGTCTCCTTTATATGTCCCCTATGTTTTTGCATATATGAGCACACTTTATTATTTATAAGATTTATAGAAAATAACTTCTCAAGCCCACAAAAATAGTAATGGGTGTGAATGATGATATGTAACCACAGGAATATTATATCGAAATACTCACAAGATCAATCACTGGGATGTACAGATAAAGTCAAGATAACTAAGTCATAAAATATAATGTCTAATTACACAATTTAAAAAATATAAATGGAATGAATTACAGATCTCCACATGTGACTCACCTGTCCAGACACGTTTGCCAGTCCGCACCCCCAAAAAAAGAAGGAATAAAACTGAAAGAAAAGCCAATCGAAATAAGATAATATTGCTATAATTACAAAGTTCCTGGCTAGAAAAGAATATGATGGATAAACAAATACGTATAATAATAAAGTTTATTAAGCAACTATCAAAAGAAAGTATACATATACAAGAGATCTGCTAAAATAGCACACCAATCAGGATGAAAAAGTGATCAAATTAGATCAATAAATTCCTGAAAGGAAGAGACGAAAGAGTCCCCCAAAGGAGTGCTCCCCCGCTAAGTATGTAATATGCATAAACAGGTTAGTATAAACAACAGTGATTGGCCATCAAAGTATTTGGCAATAGTGGGGCGTGGCGATGTAGTGGAGCCAGGACGACGCATCATCTAAGGGTACTTTCACACTGGCGTTTTTTTTAATACGTCGCAATGCGTCGTTTAGGGGAAAAAACGCATCCTGCAAAGTTGTTTGCAGGATGCGTTTTTGCCCCATAGAGTAACATTACCGACGCATTGCGACGTATTGACACACGTCGCAACCGTCTTGCGACGGTTGCGCCGTGTTGTGGCGAACCGCCGGGAGCAAAGAATGTTAAATGTAACGTTTTTTGCTCCAGACGGACCGCTTTTTCAGACCGCGCATGCGCGGCCGGAACTCCACCCCCACCTCCCCGCACCTCACAATGGGGCAACGGATGCGCCGGAGAATGCATCCGCTGCACCCATTTTGCGGCGCTAACAACGCTAGCGTCGCAATCTCGGCCCGACGCAATGCGATGGGCCGAATTCCGACGCTAGTGTGAAAGTAGCCTAAGGCTGTGGGTGTTGCAACGATTTGCTGGCAGTGAAATATAATAGACTACATGCTGTCTTTGTACTTTCATTTTCACTTCCCCAGTTTCTTGGAACTGAAGTCATAGATAATGCAGTAGCCTGTATCATATTTGCAAAAGACTTGTGCAGCAGACTGGGCTAGATATAGAAGAAACAATATCTCAAATACAGATACCATAATGTGATACCAGACATCTGGCCCAGACAGTAACACACCGGGACAATAATGAATGGTATCTTCTGGAGCTCCCTCAAGCTATCAAGACAAAAAGAATTTTGGAGCAAACAACCACAAAGTATAATAAAGAATAGTAAATTTTATTTAATTAATTTATATAAAATAAGTAATGAAGGACAATATCCAGACCAGAGCAAAAGATAGGGTTAATGGTGCACCAAGAGTGATGGCACCCACAGGACAAGAACATAGGCCGCTATTCCATATATGGTCAACACAAGGATCCAAAAATCAAATGCCTAGTGCATATAGTCTCAGATATAGCTCAATATAATCACATAGATCGCGGGCGGTAAAATCCCTCCATATCAGGCAGCCAAGTGGCTATGTGAAAAGCTTAGGGAGACCCGAGATCATTAGTAGAACTTACCCATGTTCTTGTCCATAGGGATACCCACGCGCCCCTACGCGCGTTTCACAACAGCTTCCTCAGGGGGCAGAGTGACAATGGTCTCGGGTCTCCCAAAGCTTTTCACATAGCCACTTGGCTGCCTGATATGGAGGGATTTTAACCCGCGATCTATGTGATTATATTGAGCTATATCTGAGACTATATGCACTAGGCATTTGATTTTTGGATCCTTGTGTTGACCATATATGGAATAGCGGCCTATGTTCTTGTCCTGTGGGTGCCATCACTCTTGGTGCACCATTAACCCTATATTTTGCTCTGTTCTGGATATTGTCCTACATTACTTATTTTATATAATTTAATTAAATAACATTTACTATTCTTTATTATACATTGTGGTTGTTTGCTCCAAAATTCTTTTTGTCTTGTGGGCTAGATATAGAGCCTACTAGGTTGTTTTGTTGCTCTGCTATAGACTGTTTGCCTTGTTCCATTTTACTGTTCCTAGGAAATTACACTTTCATTTCATTAAGGTGCTGCTGAGTCATGGGGTACTCCATACCGGGTCCGGTCCCTAAAGGGATGTGTCACGGAGGCGGCAACCCGGTCCGTGGCCCTGGGCGCCCAAGTAAAAGGGAAAGTCTTTAAAGGGGTTTTTGAAACAAAGAAAGTTCATGACGCCACCTGTGGTATTCGGTCAGAGGTGACCAATGCTGCTTAAAGGGGTCCTGTGGGTGATGTTATGGCAACCAGATGGTATAACTTCCCACAGGTGAAGTAGGTCCCCAGGGCTCCCAGTGAATAGATGGAAGATGGTGAATGGTGCAGTAAAGAACGAAGGATGCAGTTGTGCAGTCTTTTTACCTGGTTTACTGATGGTAGCAAGCAGCTACAGTCCAGGACACCAGATCCCAGGTACAGGCAGGGTCCGGCCGGTTTGGAATACAGTTCAGAGTCAAGCTTTACCAGGTGGAGTTAAAAGCCTTTCTCTTAGAGTGGTGGTATTATAGTCCCTTACTGCCTATGGCTTCTTAGCAAGGTCCTCTCAGTTATCTCTGTCCTTTAGTGAAGTGGGACACAAACCCGTATGACAGGTGACTTGAGCATTTTTACAGGGTCTCTATCATGACCCGGGCTCTATGTGTCGCTCTGTCTCCTGGGCATTAGGGCAAACAGGTGATGTGTAGTCTAGCTGTCCTTCCGGTTTCTGCTGTGCCTCCTAGAGTATGACACAACCTCGGTCTTCCGGTTACCGGTACCTGCGCTCTATCAGGGATGTAGCCTATTTGAAGCTTTTCTTCCTTGTTGTCACTCTCCTGTGCTTCGCTCTCTGGCACGTTAGCTAAAGGCTGTTCTTTCTTCTGTATCTCGCTATCTAGGAGCTACAGCACCTTAGGCTGTACGGCCCCTCATCCGTTATTCTGCCTCAGACTGCTCCAGTCTGCTGTCTGGCACCAACTGTCTAACTCAACCAGAGAGCGCAGCTCCCATGAAGTCGGGTGCAGAGCTCCCCTTTCTGGCCTGGAGTTAGAACAGTGTTGTGTGCTTTGGTTACCTGATAAAAGGAATCTTCCAAGCATAACATCACTCTCCCCATGAGGAAAGCAATGCCACTGTGACAACCAGGACCCTGGGGCATCACACTGCTACGTTTGGGAACAGAGGAAGAAGAGAATAAATATATACTTAACCAGCTTGTTCGTTCTCATAAACATTAATTATGAACCGATCAAAGAGTTCGGGTGCGGCTGAAAAGCTAAGAGTTTGCCAGATCTGACCCCCTGGCAATCCACGGTTTCTGAGAAATAATCCTTCAAATGTTAAAGCTGCGGAGCAGCGTAAAAATCGGGCCTCTGACACTGAAGAGAGAGGAGATCAAGAAGAATTAACTTTAAAGCAGGCATCTGGACAATTAATGCAAGCTATATCTTTAACTAGGACATCCTTGACTGGGAAGATAGAAGATAGAAGAGGTACACTCTTAGGTGGGACTTCTTCGACAAAATATGCAAGCCATGAGGGAGTGCATTACAGAGGTTGAATCGAGGGTGTCCCGCCTGGAAGATAACTATGCACCCATGGAAACTAAACTGACAAAGGTGGCTGGTTTCATAAATGCCTGGAGACAGAAGGCGGATGATTTAGAGAACAGGATGCACCGTAATAATATCCAAATCATCGGATTACCAGAACATTCAGAAGAACAGCGACCTGAGCAATTTTTGGAAGGGTGGCTCAAAGACACTTTAGGAGATTAATTTTCTTCAACATTCTCTGTGGAAAGAGCTGTTAGGGTCCCTACAAGACCTCTCCCTCCGGGCAGTCCACTGCGACCTTTTCTGGCACGCCTTCTAAATTGCAGACACTATCCTCCTGATGGCAAGGCAAAAAAGTCCCATTAAATTAAATAATGCTACAATATCAGTCTTCCTGGACTTCTCTATGGAAATCAAAAGCAACGGGCTAAATTCATGGAGGTCAAGAAACAACTTATAGAACAGAATATTCTATATTCAATGATCTACCCAGCTCGACTCCAAATTGTTTAATGGGGGTTTCTCCGTATTTTTTACAGTCGCAGCAGAGGCCGAGGAGTGGCTACGCTCCCACACGGGAGCATTTGGAAAGAAGCCCTGATATGTTTACCGCTGTCATTATACGGGTATATTGGAATTGGAACTCTTTATATTTGTATTGGTAGGAGCTCTTTCCACCAGCGTCCAATATAAAAACAGTATCGAACACTGTGGTCAGTGAAGGTACCCTCTTATTTGGAACACGGCAGGAGACTTTATTTTGTTTTTTCTTGTTTTAGTTTTGTTAGTTAGGGATTATATATATTCTGCTGCCATGAAATCAGTTAAGTTATTTGTATTATTTCACTTTAACTTGTGTGTCAGTGTTTATCATATCTGCATGAGGGAACATGAGATCTGAAATTATATGTATGACCTGGAATTTGAAGGGTCTTAAATCTCCTCGAAAGAGAATTACGGTAAGTTTTTTTCCCAGATCAAGCGTCATCCTCCTCACATTGTAGCTCTGGTCGAAACAGATTTGTCCAGAGATTGAGCCTGCTGTGTGCAGAAACCATGGGTGCAATGGTTCATTCATGCATTTCACACTAGCTACTCTAGGGGGATGTCCTTGTTGATACACATGGATGTTAGATGGGAGGTCAAGGAAGCTCGAAAAGATCCTGAGGGTCGTTTTGTTTTTGTACATGCATTGGTAAATTCAAAAGACTATGTTATAATTTGTATCTATAATCGACCTCTAGCTAATATGACAGTTATTAAGATGGTGGTGAGCTTTGCCCTAAATTATCCTGATGCACATGTACATGTATGCATATATATATGTATATGTAATTTCAACCTAATTATGGATGGGGTGGTCCCCTCTCTGACTCAATTGTCAACAGCGTCGGACTGGAGCACCTTGGGCCCACCAGAGAAAATCATTCTTGGGGCCCACTATGTAGCTAATATCAGGGTTTAATATAAGGTAGTAAACGTCTTAATTATGTAGCAAGGGTTGGGTAGCCCCCTCGCAGAATATAATTTAGCCCCCTCACAGAATATAATGCAGTCCCCTCTAATAGAATATAATGCAGCACCCCACAAAATATAATGCAACCCCCTCAGGTATAACGCAGTCCCCACCATAGAATATAATGTAGCACCCTCATAGGGTATAATGCAGTCACCACAGAATATAATGTAGTCAACTGAGAGAATGCAGCCCCACCACAGAATATAATGTAGCCCCCCCCATAGAGTATACTGTAGCCCCCTCACATAGTATGTTGTAGCCCCCCATAATATAATGTAGTCCCCTGAGAATAATGCAGTCCCCCCACAATATAATGTAGCCCCCTCATAAAGTATAATGCAGCCCCTCTCCAACCCCATCATTGTCCTCATCACCACCTCCATCATTGCCTTCTCCCCCACCACCCCTATCATTCTCCCCCACCACCTCCATCACTGCCCATTCCACCACCTGCATCAATGCCTCCTCCCCCACCTTCATTGTCCATTTCATCACCTGCATCATTGCCTCCCCCCACCACCATCCTTGCCCATCACCTCCATCATTGCCTCCCCCTACCACCATCATTGCCCATTTCATCACCTCCATCACTGCCTCCCACCACCAAAATTTCCCATCACCTCCATCATTGACTCTCCACCACCACCATCATTGCCCATCACCTCCATCATTGCCTCCCCTCACCCTCATTGACCATCACCTCCATCATTCCCTCCCTCGCCATGATTGCCCATCACCTCCATCATTGTCTCCCCCACCATCACTGCCCATCACTTCCATAATTGCATCCCCTCACCTCCATCATTGCCTCCCTACCACCATCATTGCCCATCACCTCCATCATTGTCTCCCCCAACCACCATCATTGCCCATCACCTCCATCATTGTCTCCCCCACCAATATCATTGTCCTTCACCACACACACACAGCTCATCACACACACACACACACACACATTTTATTCAATAAAACAAAACATATATAATATATATATTTTAGATAAACACAATATAAAACTGTGTAAACCCGGCTAAACACCTTTGCCAACTTTATCTGCAGAAGCCACCTGTGACTTTGTGCGGCCATGGTACGTTGTGCCCGGTTACAACCCCAGCTCTGCTACCTCTAGGACTTGCGGACTATCGTAGTAGTCCGTGACTGGAGTAGTGAAGTATGGCAGAGTGCACACACTGATGGCAAATGCCTTTTTAGCAGAGTGAACACGTGTACGGAGAATTACTAACCTTATTACAGAGGTAATATGAACATAGAACACTGCTGAGAGACACACAGGCAATTAGGTGAGATTCATCGTGCGGCATTAAAAGGGATATGCATATTTTATGGCGCATACGAGGTGGCATGATTTCCAACAAGGCAGAGACTAAGTCACCACTGCACTGTTAACAGCAGTACATAAATTCAGCCCTATAATACCCAGGAAAGGAACTTCTAACAACTTTTTCTACAATGGACACACACACGAGTTTGTGCAGTCCAGGGACGTCTGTGATAACAACGCGTACCCCAGTAACCAGATGTTCTATTCTGGAGGACACAGATTTCATTTGATCCTTTAGCTATTCCATAGGGGACCTGTAGGAGCTGCAGGCGTAGGAAGAGGTTAATGGGAAGAAGTCTGTGGCTGCACATACATGAGTGAGACACAGCTCCTCAGCTAAGGGGACAATGCCAGATGGAAGATAAGAGCGTGCCAGTGACAGCCATGCCAATCGCCTACACTCTTACAGGCTGAGATGTCATCGGGCGCAGCACCAGTATCCGGCCACCATCCAGAGGTCAGCACCGAATAGAGCTGTATCTCCAGCAATGCCAATCACCTGAGGGCATCCTGTCACATGTCACACCTTTATCTCTGGAGGGATTAGGAATGCAAGCTATTGTTCTCTGTGAGCAGCCAATCTACGGTCTTAAGGTACCGTCACACTTAGCGACGCTGCAGCGATACCGACAACGATCCGGATCGCTGCAGCGTCGCTGTTTGGTCGCTGGAGAGCTGTCACACAGACAGCTCTCCAGCGACCAACAATGCCGGTAACCAGGGTAAACATCGGGTAACTAAGCGCAGGGCCGCGCTTAGTAACCCGATGTTTACCCTGGTTACCATCCTAAAAGTAAAAAAAAAAAAACAGTACATACTTACCTACGGCCGTCTGTCCTCCAGCGCTGTGCTCTGCTCTCCTCCTGTACTGTCTGTGAACACAGCGGCCGGAAAGCAGAGCGGTGACGTCACCGCTCTGCTTTCCGGCTGACAGACGCTCACAGCCAGTGCAGGAGGAGAGCAGAGCACAGCGCTGGAGGACAGACGGCCGTAGGTAAGTATGTACTGTTTGTTTTTTTTTACTTTTAGGATGGTAACCAGGGTAAACATCGGGTTACTAAGCGCGGCCCTGCGCTTAGTTACCCGATGTTTACCCTGGTTACCAGTGAAGACATCGCTGGATCGGTGTCACACACGCCGATCCAGCGATGTCAGCAGGAGTCCAGCGACGAAATAAAGTTCTGGACTTTATTCAGCGACCAACGATCTCCCAGCAGGGGCCTGATCGTTGGTCGCTGTCACACATAACGATTTCATTAACGATATCGTTGCTACGTCACAAAAAGCAACGATATCGTTAACAATATCGTTATGTGTGAAGGTACCTTTATTGGAGTGATCTTCAATGAATAGTCCAGAAACAATAGCTGCTCCCCCACCTCACTAGTTTACCTCCAGGTGTGGTCTCTGGTGCATACACAGTAGCGCCTGATGGCAGCTGGAGGAGGGCTCCTTTCTATAAATCAGTACTATAGGAACAAGTGCCGGTCCCAACAGCTGACTCCTGTGTGCACACCGTGCATCTGCAGCGCCTGCACAAAGCTAGCACAGGCGGTGTGAGCAGCCCGCAGGACAGGTGCCCACACCGGGCGCCCACTGCTGCCAGAACTGAGCCCCACACGTGCCTCTTCCCTCATACTCACCTGTCCCACTGCACGGCCGTGCCGACATCCCTCGCGCTCTGTCCCGACTCCAGGCGGAGGTGCCGGCGCAGCACCTTCTTCCTGCTTGAGCGGTCATGTGACACCGTTCATTAAGATCATGAATATGCGCATATTCATGATCTTAATGAGCGGTGTCACATGACCGCTCGTTCAGGACAAGCTGCAGTGCAGACGCCGAGACCATCGCTGGAGCAGGGTGAGTATTCAAGGCGGGCGGCGGGGGGGCCCTGGAGGCTGGAGCAGCGGGGGCCCTGGAGGCTGGAGCAGTGGGGGCCCTGCCAGCAGTTGTCAGTGCCAGGGCCCACCGGAGGATCCTCCGGTTCTCCGGTGGGCCAGTCCGAGCCTGATTGTCAATGTTCATGGAGGGTAGTGATTGGTTGGATCTGTGGTTGTTGCGCCATCCCGATGTCAAAGAATATACCTGCCACTCGTCCACTAGAAGCACTTTATCCCGCATAGATCACATATTTGGTTCCAGTAATCTCACAGTCCCATAGATTATTTTGGAAGCTGAACCCATTCTGGTTGAAATTATTAGGCCCCAATGATAGAACTATTGATCAACTAGATGGTTTTATCTCGTTTAACCCTGAACCCCAAGACGTTAATCTGTTCTGGGATACCCTTAAAGTGTATTTAAGAGGATGTCTGGCTTCTACAGTATCATATATTAAACTGGCAACATCAAAGGAGGATGATGATATGGAAAAACGTCTGAGGGATTCCGAAACAATGTATATAACTAATCAAATGAATGAAAACAGAATAAAGTGGTTGACCTCCCATAGGTTATATACCCAATATATTGATACCAAATCCAAACGTAAATTATTCTTTACCCGTCAGTCATATTTTGAACTAGGAAATCAATCCAGCAAACTACTGGCTTTTTTAGTGCACCAACATAACACATCTAATACCATACTTCAAATTCAAAGACCAGATAACACGATAGTAACCTCAACAGATGACATACTTCAATGTTTTCATGATTACTATAAAACATTACATAGTTCCAAGGCTGGCTTTAACACCTTAAAATGTTTTGATTACTTGTCAGACTTAAAGTTGCCTACGTTAAGTCCAACTCAACAAGCCTTTCTAGATGCTGACTTCACTATAGAGGAGATAGATAGAATATGGCCTCTGGGAAGGCACCCGGACCAGACAGACTTCCCATAGAAGTATATGGGAAATATCAGGACATTCTAGCACTTCTTCTGAAGGTATTTCAGGGGGTCTGGGGGAACGGTTCTTTACCGGATTCCTTTTATGAGGCAAATATATATATATATATATATATATATATATACAGTGCCTACAAGTAGTATTCAACCCCCTGCAGATTTAGCAGGTTTAATAAGATGCAAATAAGTTAGAGCCTTCAAACTTCAAACAAGAGCAGGATTTATTAACAGATGCATAAATCTTACAAACCAAAAAGTTTTGTTGCTCAGTTAAATTTTTATAAATTTTAAACATAAAAGTGTGGGTCAATTATTATTCAACCCCTAGGTTTAATATTTTGTGGAATAACCTTTGTTTGCAATTACAGCTAATAATTGTCTTTTATAAGACCTGATCAGGCCGGCACAGGTCTCTGGAGTTATCTTGGCCCACTCCTCCATGCAGATCTTCTCCAAGTTATCTAGGTTCTTTGGGTGTCTCATGTGGACTTTAATCTTGAGCTCCTTCCACAAGTTTTCAATTGGGTTAAGGTCAGGAGACTGACTAGGCCACTGCAACACCTTGATTTTTTGCCTCTTGAACCAGGCCTTGGTTTTCTTGGCTGTGTGCTTTGGGTCGTTGTCTTGTTGGAAGATGAAATGACGACCCATCTTAAGATCCTTGATGGAGGAGCGGAGGTTCTTGGCCAAAATCTCCAGGTAGGCCGTGTTATCCATCTTCCCATGGATGCGGACCAGATGGCCAGGCCCCTTGGCTGAGAAACAGCCCCACAGCATGATGCTGCCACCACCATGCTTGACTGTAGGGATGGTATTCTTGGGGTCGTATGCAGTGCCATCCAGTCTCCAAACGTCACGTGTGTGGTTGGCACCAAAGATCTCGATCTTGGTCTCATCAGACCAGAGAACCTTGAACCAGTCAGTCTCAGAGTCCTCCAAGTGATCATGAGCAAACTGTAGACAAGCCTTGACATGACGCTTTGAAAGTAAAAGGTACCTTACGGGCTCATCTGGAACGGAGACCATTGCGGTGGAGTACGTTACTTATGGTATTGACTGAAACCAATGTCCCCACTGCCATGAGATCTTCCCGGAGCTCCTTCCTTGTTGTCCTTGGGTTAGCCTTGACTCTTCGGACAAGCCTGGCCTCGGCACGGGAGGAAACTTTCAAAGGCTGTCCAGGCCGTGGAAGGCTAACAGTAGTTCCATAAGCCTTCCACTTCCGGATGATGCTCCCAACAGTGGAGACAGGTAGGCCCAACTCCTTGGAAAGGGTTTTGTACCCCTTGTCAGCCTTGTGACCCTCCACGATCTTGTCTCTGATGGCCTTGGAATGCTCCTTTGTCTTTCCCATGTTGACCATGTGTGAGTGCTGTTCACAAGTTTGGGGAGGGTCTTGAATAGTCGGAAAAGGCTGGAAAAAGAAATAATTAATCCAAACATGTGAAGCTCATTGTTCTTTGTGCCTGAACTACTTCTTAATACTTTAGGGGAACCAAACAGAATTCTGGTGGGTTGAGGGGTTGAATAATAAATGACCCTCTGAAAAGACTTTTCACAATTTAAAAAAAAAATAAACAAAGAAATAACATTCTTTTTTGCTGCAGTGCATTTCACACTTCCAGGCTGATCTACAGTCCAAATGTCACAATGCCAAGTTAATTCCAAATGTGTAGACCTGCTAAATCTGCAGGGGGTTGAATACTACTTGTAGGCACTGTATATATATATATATATATATATATATATATATATATATATTTGCCTCATAGAAGGATTGATTTCCTAGTTCAAAATATATATATACTTAAGAAAGAGGGGAAGGACCCCCTCAAGTATGGATCATATCGCCCCCTATCATTAGTAAATGTGGACTATAACATTTTCACAAAAATTCTGACCACTAGACTAAATTTGGCAATACTAGAAATTATACACCCGGACCAGACCGGCTTTATGCCTGGAAAGAGTACTTCCATTAATATCAGGAGAGTTAAATCGGTAGTTCAATACAGTTCCCTGGTGCCGAAAAATAAATGGGCCCTGGCCTCGATAGACGCGGCTAAGGCCTTCGATTCTCTTGAATGATAATTTTTGTCAGCATGTCTACAAAAATATAAATTTGGTCCTAAATTTCAGAAATGGATTTGCGAAATATATAAGAAGCCAAAGGCTCAAATAATTATAAACAACTCTGTATCAGGGCCGTTCTCTTTGGTGAGGGGAACACGTCAGGGATGTCCCCTCTCTCCGGCCCTGTTTGCTCTTGCGATTGAGGCACTAGCGATACGTATAAGATCTACTGCTTCTATTGAGGCTTTTAAAATAGCTGGCCATCTGGATACTATTGGCTTATATGCTGATGACAAGGTAATATTTATGGATAAAATAGAAGAAACACTACCACATGTAATTGCTATCATAGACAAATTTAGCAAATATTCGGGATTATATTTTGATTGTGATAAGTCTGCCTTATTGCCTCTTTCTTGTGGTCCAACGAACCACCTTAATACATTATCCCCACTGCCTATTGTGGCTAATTTTAAGTATTTGGAAATAAATATACCAAAATATAGTGAACTCGATTTACAATTTAATGTTCTCCCGTTGTTAGATCTTGCCAAGCTTAAATTTGCCATCTGGAGTAAATTACCGTTATCTGTCTACGGACGTATAAACATGATTAAAATGATTCTTCTCCTGAAGCTCAGTTACTCCCTTCAGCATAGTGCAATATTGAGTCCTAAATCTTTCTTTTCAAACTTAAACTCATTAATCTCAACTTTTATATGGGGAAAGGCCAGACGCAAACTCAAGTTGCCTACCTTACATATGTCAAAACTAATGGGAGGAGCGGAATTACCGGATTTCTTTTTATATTATTTGGCTGGACAAATCAAAGCTTTGAGTAGGTGGATGCCAGATAATTGCCTTCCAAACTTGGAGAGCCATTTGGCCCATGATGCAAAGATCGATTGCCTGTTGGGGTTTTTGGAAGAAGACAAGCCTAATACCTCTAGATTATTGCCCTTACTTCAACTGGCACGATCAGTCTGGAGGCAAATTAAAAAAGTGATTCGATTTGAGGGCATCATAGCTGAAATGCCATTATGAAATAACACTTACTTCATGGTGCTATTAAACCTCCCCTCAATTCTTGATCTCATATAATATTTCCTCAGTCCGAGGTTTATATGACCACAATGTCTTAATGTCTTTTGAACAAATACAAACTAAATGCCAAATCCCAAGGTCCTAATTTTTTCATTACTTACAGCTCAGATCAGCAATTCCATCACATTCACGCAATACTAGTACATCTCAAATAATATCGGTCTTCCTCTTAATAGGGATCTTCAAATTGCAGGGTCCCTAGGTTCTGATCTTAAGGGTATGTGCACACGTCAGGATTTCTTGCAGAAATTTTCCTGACAAAAACCGGAGATTTCTGCCAGAAATCCGCATGCGTTTTTACCGCGATTTTACCGCGATTTTGATGCGTTTTTGACGCGTTTTTGGTGCGTTTTTTTGTGCGTTTTTTCCCAAATGCATAGAATTGCGGGAAAAACGCAGAAAATCCGCAAAAATAATGAACATGCTCATTTTTTTACTGCAATGCGTTTTTTTCGCGGAAAAAAACGCATCCATGTGCACATAACATGCAGAATGCATTCTAAATGATAGAATGCATAATGTATGCGTTTTTAATGAGTTTTTATAGCGTTTTACCGCGAAAAACCACGAAAAAAATGCAAAAAAACCTGAACGTGTGCACATAGCTTTACTCTGTACTCATACGTGTTGTCCAGGGGTACCGATTCTGCTTTGACAGTTTATGCAAACCTACATAAATAACAATATATACAGTGCCTTGAAAAGGTATGAATACCCCGTGAACTTTTCAACATTTTTTCACCTTAACTCACAAACTGAAATGTATTTAAATTGAGATTGTATATGTTATACTAACACTAACGAGCAAATATTTGTGAAGTGTAAAGGAAATTATATATGGTTTTATAAGTATTTTTAAAATATAAACCTGAAAATTGTAATAAGCATTTCTATTCAGCCCTTTAAAGTCAAAAGTTTGTAAGACCACCTTTCTCTGCAATTACTGATGAAAGTCTTTTGGGGTATGTCACTACTAGCTTTGCACATATAGAGGCTGACATTTTTCCCCATTGTTTGCAAACTAGCTCCAGGTCAGTGACATTGGATGGAGAGCGTCTGTGAACAGCAATTTTTTCTAGTCTTTCCACAGATTCTCAATGAGATTTCGGTCTGTAGTGTTACTGGGTCATTCAAACACATGAATATGAATAGTAACATAGTATTTAAGGTTGAAGGAAGACTTTAAGTCCATCTAGTTCAACCCATAAGTCCATCTAGCTCAACCCATAGTCCATCTAGTTCAACCCATAGATAGTAGAAGCGGCATCATACTATTGAGATGCAGGGACACAGAAGATGGTCCGAGTTGTTGGGAAGAAGAATGGAGCAAAATACAGGCAATCCTGGAGAAATCATACTGCAAGACCTATAATGGAAGGTTTAGATCAAAGCATATTTATGTGTTTGAATTGCCCTGTCAAAGTCCATACTTATTCCCTTTGAAAATTGCGTTTCACAGATGCTCTCGATCCAATCTCACTGAGCTAGTGCAATCTCACTGAGCTAACAAGAATGGGCAAAAATGTCAGCCTCTAGATGCGCAAAGCTGGTAGAGACATACTCCAAAAGACTTGAAGCAGTAATGGCAGCAAAAGGTATTCCTACAAAGTATCAGACTACAGGGGTATGAATACAAATGCACATCACAATTTTCAGATTTATATTTTTAAAATATTTAAAAATCCATGTATCATTTCTTTACACTCCACATATACTAGCTACTTAGTATTGTTATATGATACAAAATCCCAATAAAATACATTTACATTTGTGGGTGTAAAGTGAAAAAAATGTGGAAAAGTTCATAGGGTGTGAATACGTTTTCAAGGCACTGTAGGAAACTACCTAGGCACCATAAGGTAATATGGACCTATGTACAAAAAGCATGTCTAGATTGGCTTAAAAAATAACCATTATATAGTTTTCCAAACAATTTTATTAACATTTTCAACCAAAACAAGACATAGAGAGAGCAAGGTTATAACCATTATATAGTAACATATACAGTATATTATCAAAATGTAGTAGGTGAAATAGATTTATAAAGTAATAGTAGGGCAAGGATAAATGACACTGTGTCATGTACAGAACAGGCAAAGCATAGGTCATCATAAATATAATGCATAGAGGGCAGTGTAAGTAATACACTAAATGCATGTACTAAATAAAGTACATGAAGTGCAAAAGTAAAGATAACCATAGGACATAGCCATTACCTAAGGACTTGGTCAGTCCAGTATGATGGACACCGGGGAGAGAGGTTTTTTTGACTACTCCAAAGTGGCATATTTTTTTCTTTGTTTCTGGAAATGCTTTAGCTTCAGAGTCTCCATTATGGAAATAGGGCAATCCTTTAATTAACTCTTTTCTGTTTGCCTTCTGTAGAGTATTTGATGAACCTGGTCGAATTCACTCAGCCAATGATTTCATACTTTGGCTTGGACAGGAGGCTAAGTCTGTGGGACATTAAATCATCCAGTTACATACCCTGGAGCAGTGATGCTTTCCAGTATCTTCACTTCATTCTGATTAAGGATGAACTTGCTGGTAGGGATTTGCCATATTACCTTGATTAACTAGTTTCTCTGTCACCCAAGAGATCTTGTGTTTCCCGTGTCTTACAGTCTAGAACCTCTTCAAAGTCTCCCCAGGAGAGGCCATACTGGCCATACATATATTCAGGAAGAAATTTTCGACACCTGAAAGATCACATCACCTTACTGAAAGACTTTGCCTATATCGTGGTTAACAAGATCATTCTTGCACAAACTGTTCTAAACTCAATGTCAAATAGAGAAAGTTCAGGCCCCACATAAAAGAATGGAGAGATTAATTTGATGTTAACTTTACTCTCCTCTAAAAACAACTAGTTGTACCTATGTCTTTTCTCCTACACAACATTGGGGGACACAGGACCATGGGTGTTATGCTACTGCTACTAGGAGGACACTGAGGGTATGTGCCCACGTTGCGGATTACTCTGCAGATTTTTCCGGACTGATTTTGGTAAATCTGCAGGTAGTCCGCACTGCGGATTTCCTGTTGAATTACCGCGGATTTACCGCTTTTTTTTTGCAGTTTTTGTGCGGATTTCGTCTGTGGTTTTACACCTGTGGATTCCTATTATGGAGCAGGTGTAAACCGCTGCGGAATCCACACAAACAATTGACATGCTGCAGAATAAACTACGCTACGTTTCCGAGCGCTTTTTTCTGCAGCATGTGCTCTGCGGATTTTGTTTTCCACAGGTTTACATGGTACTGTTAATGCATGGAAAACTGCTGCGAATCTGCAGCGGCCAATCCGCTGTGGATCCGCAGCAAAATCCGCAGCGTGTGCACATACCCTCAGTGAACATAGAAAGATTAACTCCTCTCCGCAGTTTACACCCTCCTGCTGGCTCTACTGTAATTGAACCAGTTTTTGATTAGTGTATGTAGGAGGCACTTGGCTCTGGTTTTCAGACCCCAACGTTTTTATTTAACTTTTTTAATTTTTCTGTAAATTTTTATTTTTAATTAACGGAGTAAAGGGGTGACGGATCCTTTCATGGTTCCGATCTTCCCGAATCATCAACATGAGAGAACGTGGAGTGTCGCTTCCCCATACCTTCTCCTGCGACGACTGGAAGCCATGCCTGAGCTCACTTTAGGGGTGACGGTTCCTTCACAGTCCCGATCTCCCCACACCAGCAACAGGCGAGCACATGGAGTGTCACCTCTATGTATCCTGTCATGGAGCCAGGCCTATAGCTGGACAATTTGCCCTGTTCCATGGATATACAGAGGCCCCCACCATGGCATCTGTGCAGCCCCCACTGCATCACCACTGATTGAAAGTGGATGATGGAAGGAGGCAGAGACTCCCTCTCCACCCTCTTGGCTCTGGGGATGGTGGATTGAGGGGGAGTTCCTCAACCAGCAACTCCGCAGCTCCAGCTCTGCCACATCACCTTCGTGAGTATGACTGCGGCTGACACCCTCCAGATGCAGAGAGAAGAGGTTCTGGTCCCTGGGGGGAGCAGTATCACGGCGTCCAGTGACGTTTTACACCGCTTTTTGGGCTATCGGTTTGCGCCCCCGCCGGAACTATTTTCCGGCAGGCTTCTTAAATTTAGTCCCCGGCTTCTAGCCGGCCTAGGCTGTGTTTTGCATGGCTCCGCCCACTGTGGCTGGCACCACCCACATTTCTGACGCTTCTCGTCCTAAACGAGAGGCACCCCTCCTGCTCTCGGCGGCGATCTTTCTGCACCTCAAAGGGAATGCTAGAGCCTGCTTACTGAGAGCGGTGACAAAAACAGCAGCGCTGACAGAAGCACTGCGAGGAGTGAGGACACCGACACCTTCCCTGGGGACACAAGAGCAGGACCTGGGTAAGCTGAATCCTCTGGAGCTGAGAGCTTAACCCCTTTTCTAGGCATTTTCTCTGCACATTTTCTCTG
Source organism: Ranitomeya imitator (assembly GCF_032444005.1). Classification (NCBI taxonomy): domain Eukaryota; kingdom Metazoa; phylum Chordata; class Amphibia; order Anura; family Dendrobatidae; genus Ranitomeya; species Ranitomeya imitator. The sequence goes on along the minus strand of NC_091284.1, from coordinate 540,941,141 downwards.
CACATACTCTCTCTATCCTTTCAAGGGTACACTATGCCTCAATCTAAGGCTACGTTCACATTTGCGTTGTTGGGCGTTGCGTTGGCGACGCAACGCACAACGCATGCAAAACGCATGCAAAAACGCATTGTTTTGTGACGCATGCGTCCATTTTTGGCTTGATTTTGGATGCAAAAAAAAATGCAACATGCAGCGTCCTCTGCGCCCTGACGCTTGCGCCAAAAATGATGCATGCATCACAAAACGCAAGACAACGCATGTCCATGCGCCCCCATGTTAAATATAGGGGTGCATGACGCATGCATCGCTATGCATTGCCGAACCTGCGCCTGACGCAACACAAATGTGAACGTAGCCTACGGCATCCAAAAAGGCTAACAAAACAAATACAGTGTTTTTTGCCTCATGTATCACTTGCAATACTGCCTTGCCCGGAGCTCACAGTACTCCATTCTGTATGGCTTGTGACCCGGCATGCGCCCAGGAGCCACCCGCCTCCACTACCGACCTCAGTGAGCCTAGTCCCCCTGAGTGGGCTGCGTCTCTGTCACAATCTATGGCTTCCCTGGCCAAGGCAGTAGACTGTCTCTGGGACCCCTCCTTAAGTCAGGACATAAGTTTGCCGGCCACGGAGGTCCCTTGCGACGGTCGGGAACCGTGGACCAGCAGGGGTCGTACTCTGTTAAAGGGTGCTCAGGTTTCTAGAAAAAGGACCCATGACACGTCCCCTGAGCATGCTCGTGCTTCGGCATCCATGAGTTCAGTTTCTCGCTCCCCCTCTCCTAAGGTTCTACGAGTCTAATGCGTCCTTAGTCCAGGACTCGCAGAACTATCAGGAGACACTTGATTCCCTCATTGAGTCAGTTAGCAAGACTCTGAGGTTGGACGAGGAATCTATATCTCCTCAGGATCACGTAGTGTCTTTAAGAGGGCTAAACGTCCTCACAGGGTGTTTGTCAATCATCCTGAGTTTAAGGTCATTGTCCAGAGACATAGGGATCAACCATATAAACGGTTCACAGGGCAGAAGCCTATTGAGTCGAGATATCCCTTTGCTCCTGATTTAAAAAAGCATTGGCTACAGACTCTTTCAGTGGACCCCTTGTATCGCGTCTTGCATCCAAAATGCTCCTATCCTTGTCTGATAGTTCCTCAGTCAAAAATCCCACTCACAGTCAAATTGACCACCTTGCTCGGTCAGTCTTTGAGGCCTCTGGAGCTGCGCTCTTTCCTTCCTTTGCCACGACCTGGGTGGCAAAGCTATGGTCGCTTGAGCAGAGACTTTAACCACAACCATTCAGGATAGTGATCTTCCGCTGGAGGCAGCAAGCCTCGCTAGTCAGATATCTCAGGCCAGGGATTTCATAGTAAGAGCTTCTTTAGATGCGGCCAATTGCGCTGCACAGGCAGCAGCAAATGCCTTCTCCATCAGGAGGGCGCTATGGCTCAGAGAATCGCGAGTGGATTCTGCTTCCAAAAGATCTTTAACCTCTCTGTCTTACCAGAGAGGTCGCTTATTTGGAGAAAAGCTGGGACAACTTATCTCCGATGCTACCCGAGGGAAGAGTAAATTCCTTCCCCAACAAAGGCCCACTCAGCCATTTTGGAGCCAACAACAGGTCCGGACCCGGCCTTTTCGCAGCAATACCAACTGGTCCTCTACAACCTTCTCTTCTGGATCAGGGCAGTCCCCGCTTAGGAACAGAGGTTCCCAGGTCTCATATAGACCTAATCGTACCTGGAATAGCAGGCCAAAACTGTCAAGGATCCAAGGGAGCCAGATCCCATAGATCCTCTACACAATGACTTGTTACGGCATCTGGTGGGCACCAACAAAGTAGGTGGCCGTGTACTTTTGTTGCACTGAGCCTGGCTCTCTGTCATTCATGACGAGTGGGTCAGAGAGCTGGTGTCCTCTGGATACAAAATAGAGTTTTCTTCCCCTCCCCAACACATTTCTTTCCTGTCTTCTCCTCCCAAAACAAAGGCAACAGCCTTAGATGTGCTCCGAAGGGACAGAGTCATTATTCCGGTCCATCAAGATGAAAGGTTCAAGGGTTTTTACTCGAACCTATTTGTGGTTCTGAAGAAGGACTGAACAATGCGACCCATACTGGACCTGAAACTGTTAAACAGGTTTGTCAGAGTGCGACTTTTCAGAATGGAGTCTCTCTGCTCAGTCATCGCCTCGATGGAGAAAGAGGATTTCCTAGCATCCATCGACATCCAGGATGCTTACCTTCACATTCCGATTTTTTCCCCCTCACCAAAAATTCCTTTGCATCGTGGGGAACACTTTCAGTTTGTAGCCTTGTCCTTCGGCCTCGCCACCACCCCCAGAGTCTTCACCAAGGTCATGGCAGCTGTCATTGCCATTCTTCACACTCAGGGAGTGGTGTTGTTTCGGTATCTAGACAATCTGCTGATCAAAAGATCGTCTTTTCTGGCCTGCGAGGAGTGCATGAGTATCACAGTGGATACACTTTCTCGCCTGGATTGGAAGATAAACTTAAATACGTCTTCAGTATCTGCTCAGCAAATTTCCTTCTTGGGAATGATCCTGGACACTTCCCGCGAGTTGGTAATTCTCCCTGCAGAAAAGGTCTTAGCCTTACAACAGGGAGCACGGATGCTCTCCCGCTCTTTCCCTCACTCTATACGATTCAGTATGGGGATTCTCACCAAGATGGTGGCAGCGATAGAGGCAGTTCCATTCACTTAGCTACACCTCAACCCTTTGCAACATGCCTTTGTCCTCATATGAACTCGAGCCTGGGAGCTTTCTAGGAAAGTTCCCACGCTCGAGGGACAACCAGCAGAGAGCGCCTCACAGCAAATGAAGGTAAATATAGGTCATTGACCTACTTTACCTTCATTCCCCGGGGTTTTGCAGCCACGAGCACTGCTGCATTAGCAGAGCTCCTGGCTGTAAAATATTTTAACCCCTTCAGATGGATTTACATCGTGGGAAGTTACAGATCTTCGGAAGGTATGTATATTGTTGGTTTATTATTTTTTCTTTGTTACAGAGCGAGGGTCTTCAGATGGATTAAGTGGAGAATAAAATATTACAACAACCTTTGTGTTTATTTCATTAAAATACTTTTAAATAATGTGTTTGTGTTTTTTTTAACCCTTGGATTAATAATGGATAGGTGTCATAATTGACGCCTCTCCATTATTAATTTGGCTTAATGTCACCTTACAATAGCAAGGTGGCATTAACCCTTCATTACCCCATATCCCACCGCTACACGGGAATGGGAAGAGAGTGGCCAAGTGCCAGAATAGGCGCATCTTCCAGATGTGCCTTTTCTGGGGTGGCTGGGGGCAGATGTTTTTAGCCAGGGGGGGGGGGGGGGCATTAACCATGGACCCTCTCCAGGCTATTAATATCTGCCCTCAGTCACTGGCTTTACTACTCTGGCGGAGAAAATTGCGCGGGAGCCCACGCCAATTTTTTCCGCCATTTAACCCTTTAATAGCTAGAACGGCCAAATTTTGCATATACACACTACTAACATTAGTAGTGTGGAATATGCAAAAAAAATGGGGATATGAGATGGTTTACTGTATGTAAACCATGTCTCATATGTCGGGTTTAGGAAGGAGATGGCAAAAGCCGGCAATTGAATTACCGGCTTTAAAGCTATCTCGCGCTGTATGAAATATTAATATATATACATATATGTGTCTACTGACATATATATATATATATATACATATATATATATATATATACAGTATATATGTTTTTATGTTTTTTTTAACACATGGATCCCTTGTATATCCGTATGTCGGTTTTGCAAGCCTTCGAGAAAAACACGCAGTACGGATGCCATACGGATTACATACGGAGGATGCCATGCGCAAAATACGCTGACACACCCTGCCCACGGAGGAGATACGGACCACTATTTTGGGGACTTTTCTGCGTATTACGGCCGTAATATACGGACCGTATTGTCTTACGCCGAGTGTGACGCCGGCCTGATATCGCTGGTCGTAGCTAGAAGTCCAGAACTTTATTTGGTCGTCAGGTCGGCGTGTATCGTTGTGTTTGACAGCAAAAGCAACGATGCCTGCAATGTTTTACATGGAGCTAACAACCAGCTACAATGATAAGTGAGTCGCCGTTACATCACAGGATCGCTCCTGCATCGTTCTGGAGCTGCTGTGTTTGATGTCTCTACAGCGACCTAAACAGCGACGCTGCAGCGATCGGCTCGTTGTCTATATTGCTGCAGCGTCGCTGAGTGTGATGGTACCTTAAGTCTAATGGCTTGTGTTTGTTCCTTAGTTTTGACAAAGTTTATTCTTGTTAATGGTTACAAGCTCCTACTGCATTGTTAAGGTACCTTCACACTGACCAATTTCACAACGATATCGCTAGCAATCCGTGACGTTGCAGCGTCCTGGCTAGCGATATCGTTGTGTTTGACACGCAGCAGCGATCTGGATCCGGCTGTGACATCGTTGGTCAGAGCAGAAAGTCCAGAACTTTATTTCGTCGCTGGATCTCCCGCAGACATCGCTGAATCGGCTTGTGTGACGCCGATCCAGCGATGTCTTCACTGGTAACCAGGGTAAACATCGGGTTACTAAGCGCAGGGCCTCGCTTAGTAACCCGATGTTTACCCTGGTTACCAGTGTAAATGTAAAAAAAACCAAACACTTCATACTTACATTCCGGTGTCTGTCGCGTCCCACGGCGTTCTGCTTCCCTGCACCGTCAGCGCCGGCCAGCAGTAAAGCAGAGCACAGCGGTGACGTCACCGCTGTGCTTTACGGCCAGCCAGCGCTCAGTCAGTGCAGGAAAGCAAAGCGACCGGGGACAGACACCGGAATGTAAGTATGTAGTGTTTGTTTTTTTTTACATTAGCACTGGTAACCAGGGTAAACATCGGGTTACTAAGCGCGGCCCTGCGCTTAGTAACCCGATGTTTACCCTGGTTACCAGGGGACTTCGTATAGTTGGTCGCTGGAGAGCTGTCTGTGTGACAGCTCTCCAGCGACCGCACAGCGACGCTGCAGCGATCGGGATCGTTGTCTAGATCGCTGCAGCGTCGCTAAATGTGACGGTACCTTTACTGAAGTGGTTCAATTAGAGCCAGCAGGAGGGTGTATACTGCAGAGGAGGAGTTAATCTTTCTATGTTCACTTAGTGCCTCCTAGTGGCAGCAGCATAACACCCATGGTCTTGTGTCCCCCAATGATAGGCTCGGAGAAATGGATTTTATGGTGAGTACACAAAAATCCCTATATTTCATCAGTTCCTCTGTGTTCATAGGATGAGCTTTCATTGATTCCGGAGCTGTGAAGAATTTTATGAACCTCTCTCTAGCCGAAAGGAAGAGAATTCCTTTTGTTTCTGTGAGGATGCCTTGGAAAACAATCACTACAAATGACTTTGCAATTTCTGGTGGTTGTGTCCCACTAAGACGGTACTCCAGATTGAATCACTACATGTTGATAACATTTTTTATTAGTTTTGTCACTTTCTGATGCCCTAGTGCTTTTTGGACATTTATGGCTAAGGCTTCATATCCTGGTTATTGATTTGTCATCCTACCATATTGCCCTTTGGAGATTATATTGCTCTCAAAATGGCCTCAAGCTGTACCTCAACCACCATCTCTGAAACTCTGCTTTGTCTCTATTGTCTCCAATTTGCCTGTTCCTACCAGGACTTTGCAAATGTTTTTTCTAAGCAGAAGGCCGAGACACTCCTTCCACATCAGCTGTTTAACTGCACTATACTTTTTTTTTACCAGGTACTGAACCACCTTAAAGTTTTGCCTCTATTTCTCCCTGCAGCTGAGGCAATGTCAAGTTACAACAAAGAGGATCTGGAAAGGGATTTCATCCACTTCTCCGTCTGGTTCAAGCTTCTTCTTTGTTAAAAAGAAAGATGGTCATGGAGACCATGCATAAACTATAGGCACGGCCAGCTCCAGGCGTTCGTGGGCCCCGGGTGAAAGAGCCCCTTTAACACATACCGCGGTTCATGATGCACAGATACGGCAAAGAAATATAGGTATAGTACAATGCCAAAAATTTCACTAAGATTTTACTTCTTACATTACATGAGTAATATCTATTGTAAATTATACAAAGCTCAGAAACTAGACGGTATAGTCCTCCAAATAGTATTATGGGCACCACATAGTGCTCCATACAGAATAATGAGCCCCATATATTCCTCCATACAGTATTATGGGCCTCATATAATGCTTCATATATAATGGGCCCCATATTATGCTCCATACAGAATAATAAGACTCATATATTACTTCATACAGAATAATGGACCACATATAATGCTTCATAGAGTATAATGATCCTCATATATTGCTCATTACGTATAATGAGCCCTATATATTGCTCCATACATATTTGACCCCATATAATGCTCCATACAGTATATGATGGGTCCCATATAATGCACCAAACATAATGGGCCCCATATAATGCTCCATACAGTATATTATGGGCCGCATATGATGCAAAATACATAATGGTCCCCATACTCCATACATAATGAACCTCATATAATTCTCTATACAGAATGGGCTTCATATAATGCTCCATATATAATTGGCCCCCTATAATGCTCTATATGTAATGGGCCCCACATAATGCTCCAAATATAATGGGCCCCATATAATGCACCAGTATATCATGGGCCCCATATAATGTTCCATACAGAATGGGCCTCATGCCACACCATGGCCGGACAACATATTACCACCACATAGTGACTGAATACTACAATACTGATCAATAATAAAAAAAAGCCCACAATACTAATATCACCATAAGTTCCAGTATTCACAGGAGATCTGTATTTAGTATGCAGTTTCTGTGTACAGGTAATACAGTGATCACCGGTGACATTGTACACTGGTGCTCTGTATATAGTGTATAGTGTAAAAGTAATTCAGTGATCACTGGTGACATTGTGCACAGGACCACTGTATATAGTATTCAGTGTATAGCATCAGTGTAACACACTGACTCACCAGTGACGTCTCTAGGTGAAGTCCTTCATCTTTGCTTTTAATCTTCATCCAGCACAGATCACTGTCACTTCATCCAGCCAGGGCTTGTCTCTGCAGGAAATAACAGTTAGCTATAGCTCCACTTGCAGAACACATCACTTAGTTTTTCCCCAAATTCTAAACTACAACAGATGAAGAAAAAAAGCGACAGTGTTGGTCTGCACAGTAACAGGACCGCCCCGCCCCCATTTAAAACAATATCCTAAAAAAATAAAATAAATACATTACTGCAATAATAATATCCCTTAATTAGCCCCTATCGTAACAATATTCCCCATCCTGGCCCCCATGTGTCTCATTCCTGGCTCCAGCCATATGTTCTCCTATCCTGCCCCCATGTGATGCCTCATCCTGCCCCATATGATTTCCCCATCTGTCCCATGATTCTGCCCCATCTGCCTCCAGCCTGCCCCATATTCCTGCCCGATCTGTCTCCATTCTGCCCCTTATCTCCATTCTGCCCCAGTGTCTCCATTCTGCCCCTTGTCTCCATTCTGCCCCAGTGTCTCCATTCTGCCTTTGTGTCTCCATTCTGCCCCCTTGTCTGCATTCTGCCCCGTGTCTCCATTCTACCCCCGTCTCCATTCTGCCCCCTTGTCTCCATTCTGCCCCATTGTCTCCATTCTGCTCCCTTGTCTCATTCTGCCCCCTTGTCTCCATTCTGCCCCCTTGTCTCCATTCTGCCCCTTGTCCCATTCTGCTCCCTTGTTTCATTCTGCCCCTTTGTCCCATTCTGCCCTCTTGTCTCCATTCTGACCCCTTGTCTCATTCTAGCCCCTTATCCCATTCTGCCCCCTTGTCCCATTCTGCCCCCTTGTCTCCATTCTGCCCCCTTGTCTCATTCTGCCCCCTTGTCTCATTCTGCCTCCCTATCTCAATTCTGCCCCCGTGTCTCCATTCTGCCCCCTTGTCTCCATTCTGCTCCCTTGTCTCATCCTGCTCCCTTGTTTCATTCTGCCCCCTTGTCTCCATTCTGCCTCCTTGTCTCATTCTGCCCCCTTGTCTCATTCTGCCCCCTTGTCCCATTCTCCCCCCTTGTCCCATTCTGCCCCCTTGTCTCCATTCTGCCCCCTTGTCTCCATTCTGCTCCTTTGTCTCATCCTGCTCCCTTGTCTCATTCTGCTCCCTTGTCTCCATTCTGCCCCCTTGTCTCCGTTCTGCGCCCTTGTCTCCATTCTGCCCCCTTGTCTCCAATCTGCCCCCTGTGTCTCTATTCTGCCCCTTGTCTCCATTCTGCCCCCTGTGTCTCCATTCTGCCCCCTTGTCTCCATTCTGCTCCCTGTCCCCCTTCTGTGCCAGACTGGATGGAGACACATGGTCCACATTGCTGCTTGCCGCTTTCAGTTAAAAAAATAAAAAACCTTTCTTCTTACCTTGCCGCGCTCCTGCGGCGAAGCAAAGATCCCTCCCGGCGTTTCAGCGCGCACTCGCCGGCGAATGACAATGACGTCATACGCCGGCGAAGTGCGCTGACGTCAGCTGCCAGCCTCCGATTGGCTGCCGGCTTTAACCATTGCAGTGCTGGCCCGTGGGCTGCAATAGAGTAACTGAACCTACGCCCGGGCCCGATGAGCAGAAGAGACGGGGCCTGATGAGGGCCCCCTCTGCCACCGGGCCCCATACGCCAGTCAGGGCAGTAATGCCCTGATGGGGTGGCCCTGCTCTGACTTGAACGTCAGAAGATGCAGAAGACGCTGCAGCACAGAAACAGGGAGAGGTAAGTATTGCAAGTACCAGGGCTCTGAGCAGGCGGCCACTCGTCGGCGCTGGCACTGGGCCCCCATGACTATCAGAGTCTGCATAAAATCATGCTTAAAGAACATTATTGATTGCCTCTCATCTCTGAACTATTTGACAGGAATAAAAGTGCTACTATCTTCACCAAAATGTAGCTGTGTGGAGCTTATATCTGAAAGACCGCGTGCAACCCGGCGATGTTCATTATGAATATGTTGTCATACCTTTTGGATTATGAAACACACAGACTGTGTTCCAGCACTAACTTAATGATACATTTCATGATGTCTTGTGCCAGGATATCTTACTCTATCTGGATGAGATCCTGATATTCTCCAGAGATGTAGACTCACACCATCTTCATATTCGCTACAGTATGAAAAAACTTCAACAAAACCATCTTCATGCAAAGCTGGGAAAATGTCTCTTAACTTTTAAGTATCATAAACTGCTGTTTCTTAGAAATATTATCTCATATAAATGTCTGAGTATGGATTTAGAAAACGTTTTGGCTATTTTGTATTGGCCACAAATTGTTAGACTCAAAACCCTCCAAAGATTACTTGGCTTTGCAAATTATTGCTGTCAATCCATTAAATATTTATTGGCCCTTATTTGCAAGGTTTCTAGTTGTCGCTAACTTAAATCTTGTGTTTCCACTGCTCCAGTCCTACACCATTCCAATGTTCATAGATGATTTTTACTTGAAGTGGATGGTTGCAATTGGTGTAGGTGCTGTTGTGTCAAAAAATTCCTCTGAATTGGAAATCAACCATGCAAATTATTCTTCAAGAAATTCTGTAGTGCGTAACAAAATTATTCTATTGGTGATTGTAACCTTTTAGCCATAAAATCAGCTTTTGAGGAATGGTGACTTCTAACCAAAGGAGCTAAGTTCTCGATAACTATATATAAGGACCATAAAAATCTGGAATATCTTCACTCAGCCCATAGGCTGAATCCAAGTCATAGTCGATGGTCTCTCATCTACCATTTTTACTTCATCCTCAGTTACCAATCTGCCACGATAAACCACTGGGCCCAACACCAATCCAGTTTTATTTTTCAATATAATGTCTCTAAAGATATGCTTGCACATTTATTTGAGCCTGAATGTATATTTGTTTCCATTCTTCTTCCAATTCTCCCCTTAAACAATTTTTTTTCCCTCAAAAGTATTTAATCAGAAAGTGTTAAGTGAACTGTTGAACTCCTCATTTTTATTGGGGTCATACATGGAAACAAGACAAAAGTAATTTGTGACATATTGTCCTCATTGAACCACAACAATCGTTCAAGGAATCAGCGTCGGTTATCAACATATTATTTACAAATTGACAAAGGCAAATAATTCCTACTTAAAAATTCCTAAATATAACTTTAAATGATGCCTATTTAATAGATATACAAGAAATGAAATATGTGCTCTATAAAATCACAAATAATGTGATGGTCTAATTCCCTTAACCAGAGAGATTTATATTGTGACAGCTGTGATCATACATCAAGTCACAGAAATAGTAGACCTCCAATTAGAATAGGGTACGAGTTATAATATATCTGGCCTCTCAAGCTATCAGTGCTATGCACCATACACCGCTATTTCAAAGAAAAATACAAGATATTAGTCTCTTTACACTCTCAGCATTATATGGCTGAGATTAATAATAAATAGCTGTAATGGCTTACCAAGATGGGTAGTAATACTACCTCATTAACATTGAAGATTATTCCACCCTAAGAGTAGTTTGAATTAGAGTCGAGGTCCACTCATATCTATCTGATCGTACCGCTTTACTGAGTGTTTTCAGATATACTCCTCAACGGCTGTAAGAAATCTCTCTATTACCAGGAACTAGTCTCAATCATAACTCTGTCTAATGTGGCTGCGGATCACACATTTTTGCTTTCATATTAGTGCAACACATTAGTGCTTATTAAAACAAAACTGCAGCTGGTTCTCCAACATGTTTCCCCATTACTGGCATCTTCATCTTTCAATGACCTTACAAAAGATTGGCTGTAATGTCATAAAGGTCATCCAATCCTTATTTTGAATGCATCTTCCAATCTTACAAGCTATTACTAAATAAGCCGAGCTTGTTAATAAGGCTATAAACAACAGAAGCTCTCATAGGTTTCCTTGTTCATGACATATGGACTAGTCTGTCCAATGAAGGTTTACAGAACCAAACTGACCAATCAAAGAATCCTTCCAGGTCGACCATTAAGACCTGTGGAGATCATATGACCAGAAATAAAGTAAGCACTAGACCACTTGTAAAAGGACCTGTGCAATGTGTCAGAAAACCTCCCAACAGGACTTACCGGTACCATGTAACCGGAAATGACATAGGTATTGGCCATGTTACTAATGCCAGAGCCTTATCACAGGACCTGCGAAGGTCATGTGACCAGAGATGACATGGGTGCTGGACTGGTAAAAGGACCTGTGCAATATCTAGAAGAATTATCCTCACTGGGTACAGTTAAAAATATCATTTGGCACAGTTCATACTCTCATGTGCCATCTATTGGTCATTTTCAGTCTCTTTCTATATCACAAGAGTTTTTGGATGAGATTTCAATGGAATTTGTTGCTGATATTCCTGAGGCTCGAGGATTTGCTACCATCTAGGTTGTAGGGGATTGTTTCTCCAAGATGTTTTGTTTTATTCCATTAAGAGGACTTCCATCTGTTCTACATTTAGCTCAAATATTTTTCAAGGAAATTTTCTGTTTTCTTGGTCTTCTAGTCCATATTGTGTCTTACCGTGAAATGTAATTTGTTTTGAGGCTCTGTAAAGTACTCTGCAAAAATCTAAAAATCTCCTAAGATTTCTCCTCCACAGACTATCACCCATAAAGTAATGAGCAAATTGAGACAATTAATCAGTCCAGGAGACAATACCTAAGAATTCTCATCAATTCTCATCAAGATAATTGGATGGATTTGTAATCTTTGGCTACATTCGCCAACAACAATTCAGTTTCTTAGGGTACCATCACACAGTGGCATTTTGATCGCTACGACGGCACGATCCGTGACGCTCCAGCATCGTAACAATATCGCTCCAGCGTCGTAGACTGCTATCACACTTTGCAATGTACGACGCTGGAGCGATAATTTCATGACGTATGTGCGATGTAGAAGCCGTTGGTTACTATGCGCACATCGTATACAATATCGTGCACACCTTTGTTACACCATGCGATCATGCCGCCACAGTGAGACACTAGACGACGAAAGAAAGTTTCAAACGATCTGCTACAACGTACGATTCTCAGCGGGGACCCTGATCGCAGGAGCGTGTCAGACACAGCGAGATCACTGGAACGTCATGGATATATCGCTGGAACGTCACGAATCGTGCCATCGTAGCGATCAAAATGCCACTGTGTGACGGTACCCTAAGTCTTCTCAGAAATCTCCCTTTGTGGCAGTGTATGGTTAAGAGCCTCATCTTCCTCTGACAATTGCAACAAAAAGTCATCTTACTGCCATGTGCAATGTATCTCAGGACATTCATAACATTTGGACTGATGTACAATTCAATTTTCATGCATCCACTGTGAAAGCGAAGAAGAGTGTGTGTCCTCAACATCTCTCCTGGAAATAAGGTTAGACGTTCCACCAAAAATACCTTTTAAATACTCATGGCAAGAAACTGGTTTAAATTAATCCAGCCACTTCGCATGTGAAGTTACCTCTCACATTAAACATTTCAAATGTCCTTACTACATAATCTTGTACTTAAAAAAATTGTCTCCTACTGTCAAGACAGCTTGTGCTTCTGGCTCTCCTGCCATGATGCTTCTGATCCTAACAAGGAACATGAGTTCATCCAATTCTGAACTACAGTGGTGCAAATAAGTATTTGATCCCTTGCTGATTTTGTAAGTTTGCCCACTGACAAAAACATGAACAGTCTATAATTTTAAGGGTAGGTTAATTTTAACATTGAGAGATAGACTATCAAAAATAAAATCCAGAAAATCACATTGCATAAATTATATAAATTTATTTGCATTTTGCAGTGAGAAATAAGTATTTTTGTCTCATCTAAATTTTTGTCTCATCTGACCACAGCACCTTCTCCCAATCATTCACAGAATCATCCAGGTGTTCATTGGCAAACTTCAGATGGGCGGGCACTGCAGGATTTTAAACCTTTACGGCGTAATGTGTTACCAATGGTTTTCTTAGTGACTGTGGTCCCAGCTGCCTTGAGATCATTAACAAGTTCCCCTATGTAGCTTTAGGCTGATCTCTCACCTTCCTTATGATCAAGGATACCCCACGAGGTGAGATTTTGCATGGTGCCCCAGATCAATGTGAATTGACAGTCATTTTTTATTTCTTCCATTTTCTTACTTTTGCATCAACAGTTGTCTCCTTCTCACCCAGCTTCTTACTTATAGTTTTGTATGAAAAATTAAATCTGAGCAATAAACAAAGTGAACAACATCTCAATGCATCAGAAATAACTATCTTCAATATACAAACGAGACAGAAAAACTCCCACAAATATATGGAAAATTAGAAAAATATAACTCTACTGACACACATATAGCCCCCCCCCCCCGAAGAAGCCTACGTGAAACGCATGTAGGGGCTGGTAGTCAGGTGACATCACGGTGACCGACATGGGTAAGGATCAGTCCTGAACTTTCCACTATACTATTTGCCTCTTAAAGGCATATTACATTGTATAATATGGTTCAATAGCCCTAAGAATTTGATCCCACCGGTCATACAATTAATACTAGTGATCAGGGCCGGACTGGCCATCTGGCAATTCTGGCAAATGCCAGAAGGGCCTGTCTGATCATGAGCTGCCTTGTCTGCTACATTGCTAACAAAATTGGTGTTCTCAAGATACCCATACTGTTAAGAGTTGTGATGGAGCACAAAGTCGCTGACTCCGTCACTTACCCCAGCAGCCACGGGTAGCATTTGAAATATTGGTCTTGTAGAAGATCTTCCTTTCCTCCATCCAGGGTAATATTAGTAATATATATTCACATCTGGTTCTTGGGGATGGGGACAACATAGGCCTGTGTGGTTTCAAATGCCAGGCAGCCCCAGTCCGTACCTGCTAGTGATGATCTCCAGACTCTCTATTTTTGTCCTGTGTCCTTCACATTGAATTTTACCTATATAATATTTTTGCATGTATGTATTTTATTGACTTTTCTGCTGTTTACATTTATGTTTTTGTACCAATAAAATATATTGTACTGTATATATCCTTATGACAGATTGTATGACTCCATTACTTATGGTTTTGTAGCCCATTCCAGCTTTGTTCAGGTGAATGATCTTGTCCCTGACATCCTTAGAAAGTTCTTTGGTCTTGCCCATGTTGTAGAGGTTACAGTCTGACTGATTAATTGAGTCTGTGGACAGGAGTCTTTTATAAAGGTGACTATGTAAGACAGCTGCTTTTAATGCAGGTAACGAGATGATTAGGAGCATCTAACTGGTCTGTAGGAGCCAGAACTCTTAATGGTTGGAAGGGGATCAAATACTTATTTCTCACTGCAAAACGCAAATACAATTATATAGTTTATACAATGTGATTTTCTGGGTTTTATTTTTGATATTCTATCTCTCAATGCAAAAATTAACCTACCCTTAAAATTATAGACTCTTTATGTCTTTGTCAATGGGCAAACTTACAAAATCAGCAAGGGATCAAAAACTTATTTTCCTCATTGAATAAAAAGATTCATTAAAACGTCTTCTATTTGATTGAGCGGAAAAGATACGGTCCCAAAGAGACATGCTTGGTTCATACAAAGGTTATTAATGCCTCCCAATCATGCTCGGGAGATTTCATGCCAAGCATTCACTTTCTTCTGGTACAGACTCTTCTAGGAGGGGCCCTAAAAGGCATTACTCACCTGTCCCTGACTCCCCTCTCCTATGGTTTTCTTTTCTATAGGGTTTTTCAATAAACCAATCTCTTTTAAGATCCCCAATGGCCATTACAAGTAGACCTTTCACCAAATGTTTCATGTTGTACTGGACACACAATGGAATAGTGGCTGCAGAGTGCAATAAAACGTGATTTTTTTCTTTTATATTTCGAATCTCCAGCGCAAAGATATTAACAATCAAAGTATTTGGCACCTAATGAGATAACTTTTGTTAAGTCCAAGAGGGTGTTATCAGATAGTTTTCACTGGGTGCATGGACTTCTTCTTCCTGTATGATACTAAGCAGCCAGCAACACACTGGAGAAAGAGGAACAAGCCCTCACAATAGCTTAGAGGAGGTTTCTCAGTGCGTGAGATATAACGATAAAGTCCTGTTCTCCTGGTCTAACATCCTGTATGAATTGAAAGTGCTAGGATTATAGCACAGATATAGGACACCTTTTAGATAAGATGATTGCATAAGTAGCCTGCTTTATTTTCACTAGATATCCAAATTCTTTGATTGCTAATATCAATGCAAGGGAGAGGCAAAAAAAACAAAAGTGTTTTCTTTCACTCTGCAGCCACTTTTACATTGTGCACCCAGTTAAAAATGAAAAATTGGGTGAAAGACCTCTTTAAGGTTGATTCACATAGCTATGTGCTTTCTGAGTCTTCAGTAAACTTTTAATTCAGTTACCACGTGTATTTCTTGAGTTTACCTTTATATTAATTTTTATCAACTGGCTATAGGAAAGAAATATATTTTGGTACCTGGCTGGCTAATAATTTCTGTAGCGAACTCCTGCTTGTTAGTCATCTATCTACATTTACACCCTGACTCAGACATAACAAACTTAAGACTGCAAAACACAAACAAATGGGTAACGTACAACCCAGGGGGACTAATACTGATACTAAGACTAATACTTCCTCCGAGGGGAAGCTGTATGCGAAACGCGCGTCAAGGGTGTTCCTTTGGCAACCACGCAGGTCTTTTTACTTATTGTATACTGGTCTTTTCAGATGTTGTGCTATTCCTCTTAGGAATGAACCTAATCTTCATACATCTTTGTTTCACTTTAGAACAAGGTTTTTAGACAATTGGTGATATATTTATGCAACTGTGTTTCATTGCTTGACACAATGGCTGCCCACCTGTAGCTCATATACTATCTTTTCAGCAGATATCCACTTCAGGGATATGCTTATTTTACTATAGAGATTTCTATGTGATGAGATCCTGTCCCACTGCATCTATAAACTGGACTTCCAAATGATTGATATATACTTATTGGTATATGTGCATCCAGGTACGGTGATTGCTATCATCACCATTTGGTAGTTGACAAAGTCATTCACCTGTATTACATATTGAACTATTGGTTATTTCCTTATAGCTCATATGCAGCCCTTTGCAAATTGACATTTGTCCTGAAGAAATTTAGATCTTCTATGACAGGAATTTTCCTATCATATTCTTCTATGTATCTCTTATGGTAGTACTTATATTTGGTGATTGATGCATATTTATTTGCATATTGAGTTTGTCATTGCTACCCAGTGATTAAAGTCAGTTGAACTTTATGATCTCTCTGTGTGGCTTAGCCTATGTTTGATGCTCTCCATTTTATGCTTATGTTTTATAATACTTTTATATGTTTTGTTGATTTAATGAAGAATTGTGGTTTTCTACCCATGGTTCATGTCTCTACGTGTTTATAGGATTTTGAGGCCAGAAAAGCAGAACCAAAACACCCAGAGAAAAAGTGTATCTCCTGTGCCTTGGTAGAAAGAGAAACCAACCTCGGAATACAAACTCAAGTTCACACTATAAAGCTATTACAATAGTGTGTAATAATTTCTACAACCAAGTATTCTGTTCATCTATACGTCAGTTAACCATTTGTCTTTTGTAAGCATATTGAACTCATAATAATAATCTTTATTTTTATATAGCGCTAACATATTCCGCAGCGCTTTACAGTTTTTGCACACATTATCATCCCTGTCCCTGATGGGGCTCACAATCTAGAATGCCCACACTATAATGCTGCTGCATTAATCTGTCCTGACTGGAGTAAGATTTATGGTGCAGAAAATGCCCTGGCATCAGGGACCCCCCCATCCTATCCCAGCCTTGCTTATTTTGGCAGAGCTATGACAAACCTATATGAAAATGTGAAAAGTTTCAAAATGTTTTGCACAACTCCCAGTTGTGCAAAAATATTGTAGCTTTTTAATGCAATTTATGTCATAATTCCGATGAAATTGCTTTGATGAATTGGTCCTCTAAGGCTATGTGCACATGATGGATTTTTTATGCGTTTTCGCTGTGTTTTTTTAAATGCTCCAAAAATGCAATGGAATACTAAAGCAAGGTAATTAAATGACAATCATGAAGTGTTTTGCACATAATCAGTAAATTTCCATCCATATTCGCAGCGTTTCATTTTCTGCAGCATGTCAATTCTTTTTGCGTTTTTGACTCATTGACTTCAATTGAGTCAGTCAAATCTGCAGCAAAATCATAGGTGTAAAAAGGTTTGCGTATTTGCAGCAGATTTGCTGCCAAAAATGGTGAGATTTGTCAAAGGGAAATGATGTCAGAAGAAGAAAGAGTGTGTGGGTGGAGAATATGTGTGTGTGTCAAAACATTTACATATTCACATACAAAAAACATACTTACCGAACGCCTAATCTCTGATGCCCGTGTCTCCTGCAAACAATAAAAAATAATAAAACAACATATACTCAACTTTCTGCCGTAGTCCATTTAATACCGAGTGTCCCATATTGATCTCACCTGGCCACCGGCAATACACTGACAGGAGGTAATCGCTCCTGCAGTGTATGACTGAGCCGCCTTGAGAGTTCACTGGAGTTCATCAGTTGACCAGCTCCAGTGCTCTCACTTATGGCACCACTGCGTGGGAAAGTTCTCACACAGCGGTAGTGCCATAATTGAGAACACTGGAGCTGATGAACTCCAGTGAACTCTCACAGGCGGGGATACGCTGCGGGATTGATTACTCCCTGTCGGTTATAGGATGTTTCGCCCCCAGCAGTTCACCCCACAAATATGAACCCCACTTGCCACCGCTCCAGGGCAAGTGGTAAGAGAGAGGCTAAGTGCCAGAATCGATGCATCTATAAGATGCGCCATTTTTGGGACGGCTGAGATCTGATGTTTTTAGCCTGGGGGGATGTCAATATCCATGGCCCCTTCCCAGGCTGTTAATATCACCCCACAGCTGTCTGCCTAGAGTTTGCTGGTTTGATTTTATAGGGAGACCCCATGTCAATTTTTTTCTGGGGTTCCCCTGTAAACTAGCCAGCAAAAGCTATGCAAACAGCTGTGAGCTAATATTAATAGCCTGGGAACCTTTTGCAATTTTCTCCCTCAGCCGTTGGCTTTCCCTCTGCTGGCTATTAAAATTATGTCCATGTGATATTTCAGTTTTTTACTTTTTTATTAAATTTGCAAAAATTTCTACATTTCTGTTATTTTCAGTTAAGATGGTGTGCAGAATGTACATTAATGTGAAAAAAATGAACTTTTTTTTAATTTACCATATGGCTGCAATGTAACAAAGAGTGAGACATTTAAAGGGGTCTGAATACTTTCCATACCCACTGTAGATTACTCAATTAGTCTCTTTCACATTTTCTCTTTGTCTCTTTCATCACTTTAATCACTTTGAACATAGAGAAATACTTGTCCTCCTTTCCTACTTGTCCTGTCTTTCTGAAAGTGTGAATAGATTTACTGTTCTTTGGTAAAATGTAACCACCACAAGCATCTTGAACCATGCATTCTAACAAGGCGCAACCACTTACATTTGCATTCAGTTGGCCACCACGTTATTATGTGTCACTTTCGGCTGCATATAATTGCAAATTTTTAGAACTTCTACATTGGTTCCTAATAAAAAGTAATCTAATTTAATCTAAGTCACAATTCTAGAAAAACATTAGAGAAACTAATAACACTCAAATAGTTGTATGGTTCATGAATTTTATTAGGTAAATTGAGCATCCATCCATAGTGTTGCTGGAGAAAAGTAAGTGAACTCTTACATTTATTAACATATAGATCCACATTTTGAGAAGTTTAGATTAATCTTTACTGCTATAATAGTTCAGTTCATAAATATTGCTAGGATGCTTTGCATGCAGAGCCCTCTTTAACCCCTTACCGACCGCCGATACGCCTTTTAATGGCAGCAGTTAAGGGTACTTATTCCTCAGTGCTGTTAAAAAGCAGAAATAAGGTTATAGCGCCCCCCAGCGTCGGGAAATCTCCATGGTCTCAGTTACCAGGATCACTATCACTATGATCAAAATAAAAAAAATAGTAAATCAAACATCCCTTTATCACCCCCTTAGGTAAAAATAATAAAATTAAAAAGTGTTTTTTTTTCCATTCTTTGCAGTTAGGGTTGGGGCTAGGGCTAGAGTTGGGGTTAGAGCTAGAGTTAGGGTTGGGGCAGGAATTTGGGTTGTGGTTAGAGCTAGGGTTAAGGTTAGGGTTGGGGCTAGCATTAAGGTGTTGTTGGGATTAGGGTTGTGTTAAGGTTACGGTTGGGGTTACAGTTGTGGTGTTGGGGCTAGGGTTGTGTTGGAGTTAGGGTTGTGTTGGGGTTACGATTGGGGTGCTGGGGTTAGGATGGTGTTGGAGTTGCAGTTAGGGTTGGGATTAGGGTTAGGGTTGAGATTAGGGTCAGGGGTAGGGCTGTGTTAGTGTTGGAGTTATAATTGGGGGGTTTCCACTGTTTAGGTACATCGGGTTTGTGGTCCATTTTCTCCTGATACCCTTGTAAAAATAAAAAAAGTAAATGTTTTGTGAAAAAAGTAAATGTTAATTTTTTTCTTCCATATTGCTTTAGTTCTTGTGAAGCACCTGAAGGGTTAATAAACTTCTTGAATGTGGTTTTGACACCTTGAGGGGTACAGTTTTTAGAATGGTGTATTTTCTGCAAAATTGACCCCCCAAACTCACTTCAAATGTGACGTGGTCCATAAAAAAATGGATGTTGGAAAAATGACAAATTGCTGATCAACTATTAACCCTTGTAACATCTTAACAAAAAAAATTATGCTTTCAAAATTGTGCTGATGTAAAGTATACATGTGGGAAATGTTATTTATTAACTATTTTGTGCGATATGACTCTCTGATTTAAGGACACAAAATAAAAATTTTGAAAATTGCAAAATTTTTGCCATTTTTGCCAAATTACCGTTTTTTCATAAACACAAGTCATATCGAAGAAATTTAACACCTAACATGAAGTAGAATATGTCACGAAAAAACATTCTCAGAATCAGTGAGATTTGTTGAAGCATTCCAGAGTTATAACCTCATAAAGTGACAGTGTTCAGAATTGTAAAAACTGGCTTGGTCATTAAAGACAAAATTGGCTCTGTCACTAAGGGGTTAAGTCATGTAACAACATCCCAACAATAATGTCAGGAGGACTTTTCTTTTTCAATAATTCTTCAGTTGATTTACTTGAGTGCCGGGGTTATTGTTTTATTGCCTCACTCAATATCTTTTCAGCTTGAGGTCATGGATAGCAATCCATCTGCAGGATATTCACACATGGAACCCTTAACCATAGATCTCCTGATCTAATATCCGGAGGGTAAACACGTTGAGATAAATTGAAAGACTGACATATGGATCGATAAGTGTCATGGCACCTGTCATTTATTTTGTGTGTTTACCACAGCATTAATCATTTATCAGATCTGTTGATTTGAATACATACATACAATTTTTTGGGAAGTTTCTTGCTTTTTATGAGATAAAAATGAAGGACTGACATGTGGATCGACAAGTATGTCATCTACTATATGTATGTATACTAAAGCACAAATGATATACCTGATCTATTAGTGTGAACGTATACATATGGGTTCCAGAAACCTTCTTGTTTTATATAGATATATGTTTTTCCTATCCTGCAAGCCCCAATTGATGGGTTATTTTAAGTATTTTTTGTATTTTCCAGGTATAGTGGATGTTTGACATATCTTCTTGTAATCCTACTGTCAAGCATGTCAGTCCATTATTATTTCTCTAAAGAGATAAAGGTTATTTATTGAATAATAGAAAATTGGGGCACAGATGACGTGTTAGTGGGGGCGCCACTGGCGTGCTGTATTAGGGTGCCAACCCCTGCCAACAGGAAGAATCAATTTAATAGACTTCGGGAGGAGAATTAGGTCCCATTTTGTTATCTTATTTTTCATCCACCAACTTAACTAACGCCAAAAGTGAGATTTTTTTTGCCACGTATTGTATTTATCATTGGAACTATGTGGCCACATACTACACCACTGAATTAGGATCAAATAACTTATTGGTTGTGGGACGGGCTTATAGAGTATAAAATATATATCTGTTTTTATGCACGTTTTTCGCAAATATTTTTTATGGGAATTTTTATTTTGGACAGTTTAAGAATCTCAAAGAAGTTTACATTTTAGGGATGTTTAGGTAAGATAGGCACTGTACGACTGCTGTCATTGAATTCTCATGGAAAAATTTTTCATACATCTTTGAATTCATTGTCTCTGCCCCCAACACTCCTCCAATAATTGAAAGGCATCCAGGCAATGCAGCACCAAACCATGATGCTCCCCACATCATGTTTGAGATGAGATTTTAGTATTGTTGTGCCTTGCACTTTTTCCTCCAAGCAAAGCATTGTGCATTAGCCTAAAAAATCCATGTTCATCTTATTTGTCTATAGGACAATTTCTCAGATGCACAAAATGCAGTTTTTAAATGAAGGTCTTTATTATTTAGGTGACGATAATGTGTGCAAAACTGTAAAGCGCTGCGGAATATGTTAGCGCTATACAAAAATAAAGATTGTTATTATTATTTTTATTATTTAGGGATAAAGAAATCCAAACCAAACTAAGCTGTTTGTCTTGAGACATGGTTCACACTAACCACTCTTTCTTGAGAAGAACAGATCTGTTAGTAACCAGGCTTGCTTTTCCTTTAGTTAATTATTATTATTTTTTATTGTTATAGCGCCATTTATTCCATGGCGCTTTACATGTGAGGAGGGGTATACATAATAAAAATAAGTACAATAATCTTAAACAATACAAGTCATAACTGGTACAGGAGGAGTGAGGACCCTACCCGCGAAGGCTCACAATCTACAAGGGATGGGTGAGAATACAGTAGGTGAGGATAGATTAATAGATTAATTAATAATATTAATGAATATTAATATAATATAATAATAATATAATATTAATATTAATCTATTAATTAATAGATTAATGTGCAAAGCTCCAGTTAACCCTACACTTCCAATCTCATCTAATCGAAAAGTCTGTTGCTAATTGAAGTAATTAAAGTAGTTGGTCACTTTCTCTTGTTGGTGCAGCTTTCTTCACAACGTGACCAGCACTTTTGTCCATTCAATGGCTGCAGGTAGAAGAGCATGTGACCAGACCTGTCTATCAGCCTCCTCCTTTCTTCATGAGGTCTTTTATAATTGGTGGAGACTAAGAATAGAAAGTGTCACATCCCTTTAACACAGATGTGTTCTTACTTAGTCTTCTATTGACATTGGCGTCAGATTGGTGGATTTATGACTATATAGCAGAAAACAGTTTACCAGATTTGAATAAAATTGTAGAAGGATCTTCCCACACTAGACTGCTACATTAATTCTTCATCATCCCAACTATGATCAATAATATGTGGTAAAGGGGTTGTCCCAACTCAAGAATGGAGATGTGAAATTCCTTATCAGAATGGAGTGTGAGCATGCCACCGCTTCATTCATTAGTAGATGGATAGGTCATAACTTGCCAAAATGAGACAATTCCTACAATCCCAATGGACCTGGAACTCAAAGGATATTAGATATTGACCAAATAACACTGTGAATAGGGGATATTACAATTATCACCTCAGACTAAACTTGACGAATCTTCCGAAGTTTGACTTGGGCACATTTTCTCAATTCAGAGGGAAAACTAAGTGTGGATTGATAAGGAAAGGTTGCAAAAAATGTTACATTCATCTCTCTCCAGTCTTCCCTTCAACTGTCTAGCCATCACCAGTCCTCCGATCGTCTCTTCTATATTCCTTCTCCCTGGGTCTTCTGTTCACTAGGGAGCACGTAGTCATGTGAGGGACATGATGCACATGGCTGACATATATCACGTGGAGAATGAAGCACATCACTGATAAGTGTTGTGCCCCATGTGATGATGTGGGGCTTAGAGAATAGAAAACCCGGTCAGCAGTATTAAAAAGATAAAAGAACAAAGAAAAAAAACTGGTTAATCCAAATTTTTTGCAAAATTCTAGGCAAGATCACAAGTGATACCGAATATTATGTAAATCACGCACTTCAATATTACAAGAAGACTATCACTAACCCCTAAAGCAATGTGAAGTGCATGTAGAATGAGCGAGGGGCTGTTTTGCTGACTCTACTGCAGACACTATTATTCTTAGATAGCCCCCATAAAAAATCCTGCACCTGATAACAGTTTGGAAGATCTGAATAAGGATTTATGCGATGAAATACGCAGGGCAAAGATTGCTACGAGAAGGCACAGTAACAGTATCACAGCACACGATGCAGCTGCTTCTTTCGCCTTCTGGTCAAGTGATTGTTCATTGTTATATCATCTGACACAGCAGAGTTTTCAGACGTCCAGCACATGATTACAGCCTGCTACTTTTCACTAGATGAGCTTTCCAAATTGCCTGCCAGGTATGTTACTTGTGAGCTTAAATTTATCAGCCTCTTTCTCCATTGGCGTCACATGAAATGAGATAAATGAAAGAAAGGGTTGTCTGATACATTTTTTCATTCCCTCTATTGAGTTTGAACTTTTATTAAAAGTGACCCTGAAGCCAATTAAATTCCTTCTACACATAGTTTCCAGCAGCAAACGGTTAATGAAATGTCTGTGCCGTTACTGTCTGTAGGAGTTTGGTGCTATAAAAATAACTTTTATATTGTGAGAGACGGATTTTTATCTAGGAGTAAACTTTTAACTGTCTTTTTCTTGCAGAAGGTCTGTTTCAGAATTCATTATCTGCACTAACATAGAAAGACTATATACTGTATGTATCACCAACGATTCAATGAATCCAGCGTCCAATTCCATTCTTTCATTAAAATTCTATTCATCCAGCATCCAAGAGACAGATTTGATGCTGAATTATCATGTAAGTGATTACTGCACTGTTATAGATGGTGACTTAACGCTGACGTTCTTTATGATGGAGTCATTCACTTTTCCTATCTTTTCCATCTTGCTCAGACCGACACGACAACTTGTCCGGTCAGGACTCGACTGCAGAGATTACAACATAGATACATATGACTTCTCACATTTCAGGCACCGTCACCATCTATTCCCAACCTGCACAAACTCCTTATCCTTCTAATACCCCAATGCTGAGCCGCTGCTGCCGTATGCGCCCTTATTACTGCACCTACTGTGTTACTGTGTGCCCTCTAGATGGTAAAACAAACCTGTAGAATATATTCATGCCCTTGGCAAGTGCCCTAGAAAACAGTGCCCACATTTTACCCCATAGAAAATAATAATGCCCTCTGTGTACACCTTTGACATTCACAATAACCAGAATGACCATATAACAATAAATGTCCACTTAACATTTAATAATGTTCTTAGTCTCCCCCTTGAACAACACCCCTGTACACAGTATGACGTTCCCCTATACACAGTATAAGGCCCCCACACAGTATACTGCCTCTTAATAGCCCTCAAACCGTTTTATGGCTCCAACACTGTATGATTACCCCATACTGTACAAAGAGTCCTCATTAGCTTCCACACTGTATGATGGACCCATTACTGTAATACCCACACTGTATTCTGGTCCCCTAAATAGCCTCCATATAGTACAATACACCCTATAGTCCTCCATATAGCATACTGCAATCCTCATAGGCCTTTATATAGTATAATGCACTCCCCATAGGCCTCAGTATAGTATAATGCATCCTATAGTCGTCCAATATAATGCACTCCCCATAGATCTCCATATAGTAAAATAAACTCCCCATAGGCCTCTATATAGTATAATGTACTCCCCAAAAGCCTCCATACAGTATAATATGCTTCCCATTGGCCTCCATACAGTATAATGCAGTCCCCATAGGCCTCTATACAGTATAGTGCACTCCCCATAGACCTCTATATAGTATAATCAAGTCTCCCTGCTCTGCCGAAGAATGTAACCGTATGGGCACACTGCACACATCGATAGTTACAGTAGTGTAACTCTGGGTGTGCCCCTCAAAGTGAGGGGCCCCCTCTGCCTCCCCGGTAGCTACGTTACTGCATCAACATATTACATGGTGCTACACTTCATGTTCTTAGAGGGGCCAACCATCTAAATTCCACATCAGCCCACTTTTACACATTAGGTTAAATGCCGAAATAAATGTAACCCTTTGCTCGCTAACATACATGTCATGATCAATATAATAGAAAGTTAAAACCTAAACCAGGACTGGTTCCAAAATACATACTTGCACATTCTGACAATATCCGGCACCGTTTTGTTGAAGACACTGTGTCTGCAAATTCGTAAACATAGTGTCTTTATAATATTGCACCGTAGTACGGTAGGCGCACTCACCGACTCCGGCCCAACACTGCACAGGCGTCACCCATCCCGGCTTCCGACAGAAGGATGTGTCCAGCGTTAGACATAATATGTCACATTTTTCATGACACGCAAATAGATTGCCAATTATTAGAAATGTCAAATTTGCAACCATACACATCCTGCATATTCTTTCTCAGTAGAAAACAGCCTGCGTATAGTGGAGATCTGGGGATTATATTATTTAACTGCTACAATATATCCAATGTACAATTTATCTGAGAGAAACTGCTCTGTGGACAAATTGCTCCTGATACAAATGAACAATAGTTTGTCGGCTAACTTGCTGCACATAAGTTAGAACTTACCTCAATAAACAGAATTTTATTGTCTTACCTAATAAGCAGTTCACCTAAGTATATGCTTAGAACCCTCTATCATTCATTCTTTCATTTCGAAATCTTGCAAGCCAGCAGGAATGTACTCAAACTTTTGAGGTTACATGTGTAGGCAGCAAGCACAAAAAGAGTAATGAGCGGTGTCAGATTTTTGGCCGTGTGGTAAGCGCTGAGCTGCAACCATTTTAATTATATTTGAGTAGCCAATCTTCAGTCAGTGACAAAGGTTAATTTATAAGCATCACTGTTGTTCGGGTACAAGCTGTGTTGTACGGTGGCACATTTAGATTCATAAAATGCTACATATTGCTAGAACTTGAACACTTTCATAGACTATATTGCTACGGTTTGATGGTCCTGACACAGGGGTGATGTCCAAATGCAGTTGACTCTGCTGGAAAAACACGGCTTTGCAGTAGCTGCAAAAAATGTTGAAAGTCGAAGCAGTAAGAACTGAATGGAGAATATTACTGAATAATGTACTTTGCTTTAGTTTCTTTAAAAGCCCCAGAAGTGCATTCATCAAGCAAACTGCTTGACAGGACTATTGTTCGCCAAATGATGCACATTATATGTGTACGGTCAGAAGAGAAACGTGTGACAACATAAAGTCAATATTTCACTTGATCAATTGATTTCCTATCAAATTTACACCATGAGTGAATTTACAATGAGAAGTGACCACTGACACTGATAAAGCCTGCCAGTGACCGGATGACAGAAATGCTGAAAAAAAAATCACAGTACTAGAAACTAATGATACAAAAATAAAATATAACCTTTATTGTTACAATAAAAAAACAACTTTATACCTATATTCACACGTTTGCTTTGTATCTGTTTTTTTTTTACGGTTATAGCACATACACATTATAATCTATGGTGCTATTCACAACCGTATTCTTTTACAGACTATTTGTCCATGCAAAAAACACAGAGTCATGTCCATTTTTTTTTTATCAGCAGCACAGATGATAAAAATTGACACACTGATGACACACAAATGGTAAAAATGGAAACACTGATGAAACACTGATGGTGAAAATAGATACACTGATGACACACTGATGGTAAAAACAGACTAAGGCCTCCTTCACATGTCTGTTTTTTATGTCTGTATGCGGTTCGTTTTTTAAAGACTGCAAATACGGACACACGCACACCCATTTTATTCAATGGTGGGGCGCACATGTCAGGTTCCTCACATGGACGCAGACATGTCAGCTTTTTACACGGATTATGAACAAAATGTGTGCTGCACACGTGCACACAGATGACGTACAGATGACATCCGTGTGTCATCAGCATGACATACTGGTGCCTGGGAAAAAGCGGTACAGTTCAAACTGTTCCCAAGTCCTGTGATCTGCACGACCATGCGACAATGATGGAAGTTGTGTTCAGGACCTGCTGTGTCTATCGTGTGTCAAATGAAGATTTAATTTAAAGAAATCGAGTGGGAAAGCCCACGGCTGGGGGCTGATGTTACTAATCTGGGAAGGGGGTGAAGCAGTACAGTTAGCTGTTCCCAGTCGTCAGGTGCTGAAGGCAGCTCTCATCGTCGCCTGGTCTCACAGTGATCATCACGACCAGGCGACAATGATGTGAGTTGTATTCAGCACCTGTTGTGTACATTGTGTGTAAAATAAAGAATTAGTTAAAAAAATGGCTGGGGACTGATGTGGAAAGGGTACAATGTCCTAAAAGGTTCCTAGGCTATTAATAACAGCTCATAGCTGTTTGCTTAGCCTTTACTGGTTAGTTTATGGGGGACCCCAGAAATAAGATGACTTGGGGTCCCCCTATAAATTCTAAGCTAGCAAAGGCTAAATAGACAGCTGTGGGTTGATATTAATAGCCTGGGAAGGGGTCAGGCATATCATTCCCCCTCCCAGGCTACCATCATCAGCCCCTGGCCGCCCAAGAAATGGCGCATCCATAATATGTGCCCAATCTGGCACTTAGCCTCATTCTTTCCACTTTTGAGGTAATAGGGTTGGGGTTGATGTCAGTTTTGTATCGTCAGCTGACATCAAGGCCAGGGATTAATAATGGAGAGTCATCTATAAGATGTCCTCATTACTAACCCCATAGTCATGTTGTCCGTGTGTCACACAGACATATGAACAACAAAGTGATGGTGATAAAAGCAGACACACTGATGGTAAAAACTGACACATGGATGGTAAAAATGGACACACGGATGACACACTGATGGACGTGTGAATGAGACCTAGAGAAAATAGAAATGAATCAAATAAAATATCAGTGTGTGAGAATTAACTTAATATTAAAAAGCAAAACAAGACAAGAAAAAAAACAACTAAAACAACAACAACAAGAACACAATAATAGTACAGAAACCACTAACCCAACTTTTCCAGGGGTTGTCTACTTTAAGGCAAATTCTATGGTTCTAAATACGTAAAAATACATGCAAGGTACAAATATACTGTATTTGTAATTACAAAGGCATCACCATCAGCTAATTGTCCAGGTAGCTCCACTTCCAACTTACAGGACAATTTAACCATGACAGATTGGAAAGTAGGTTAGCTACTAGTGATGAGCAAATAGCATTGTTGCTCGGGTCTCCCCGAGCATGCTCGGGTGATCTCCGAGTATTTTTTTTAGTGCTCGGAGATTTAGTTTTCCTTGCCTCAGCTGCATGATTTACGGCTGCTAGATGGCTTGAATACATGTGGGGATTCCCTAACAAATAGGCAACCTCCACATGTATTCAGCCTGTCTAGCAGCAGTAAATCATGCAACTGCATGCAACGAAAACTAAATCTCTGAGCACTAACAAATACTCGGAGACACCCGAGCGTGCTCAGGAAAACACGAGCATCGAGTATACTCGCTCATCACTATTAGCTACCCCTTTGCATACAGCAGTGATGGTGTGCTGAGGCAGAATATACCCTGTTGTGTCAATCACAAGCCAAAAGTGGAGCTGCCGGGAACTGGGACCACTGCTGATATCTGAAGAATGAGACATCTTTGTAAACGCAATTATATTGGTAGGTTGTATATCACGAACACATCTGTAGAAATGTGACAATCTTTTAAAGTGATTATGGACTTGAGCAACAACATGAATTGAGGAGTTGAAAAACGTTTCCTTTGGGTTAGATATCTGTTCAGGATCTTACGTTGCTCTGTCCCTGATACATGGCCATATTCTATTGCTGTAAAATAGTGTTTTCTTTTTTTCCTATTCATGTGTTCAATTGCACAACAGAACGCTTTCCCCTGAGCGTCTACTGATGAGGTCAAGGCTACTTTTTAAACCCAGCCAAGTCTATTACTATTGCCTGAGTTTCGGTTCCTCTTAATGCCTACCTCTTGCCTGCATTATTCTACACCAATTTCTGTGCTATGACTCTGCTTTTTATCTTGTCCCTTCTGTTTATATCTCTCAAGTTTGTCTCTCCAGTTTGCCACCTGACTATGTCATAGTCAACTCTTAAAGGGGTTGTGCATGAGTAGCATAGTTATGATCTATCCATAACACAGGTCATCAATATCACATTGGGGCAATGGCATATCGCTGGTGTGCTGTTATGGCTCCATGTATCTTTATATTACTGCTCATTCAGATAATAAGATTTCCAAATGTCAGACCACCACAGATCTGATGCTGATGAAATAGCCTGTGGATAGGTTATCAATATATTAGTTCTGCATAACCGCTTCAAAAGTGCTTTCAAAGCCAGACTTAGCACGGTCCTCTCTGATTTGCAGGTCCCAAGAACTGCCTCGATTTTCATTCTTTCACTCTATTCAGGGATCTGAACTGGCTGCAGAAGCCCCCTGACCTGCACCAAAAAAGTAGCTGTTGGCCTGTGGAGGGAGTTGAATGATAACCATGCTAAATATATAACAGTGAGGCAGAGACATGGTCATCGGGATAGCTGTGGTCAGGGCCGGACTGGGACTGAAATTCTGCCTTACGTTTGAAAGTACCTCACGTTCCTTTTCCAGATGAAGGTCTCTATTACAAATATCACCCTTCCTGCAGAAAATCAAAATTGGAAAAAAAGTGAAAGAGCCAATTTTAACCTTAACTCCTCTACCCCCGAGGGTGGTTTGCTTGTTAATGACCGGGTCAATTTTTTACTATTCTGACCACTGTCATTTAAGAGGTAAAATAACGCTTCAATGGATCTCGGTGATTCTGAGACTGTTTTCTCATGACATATTGTACTTCATGATAGTGGCATTCATGACTATGAAAATTGTACATTCACACTGAAGGCATCAAAACTATGAATTAACGCATGTGGAATTACAGTATATACTTAATGTCATTACAGCGGTGGACGCCGCTGCAGCCCTTGGGACACAGGCTACGTCCCAATCATTATTGGAAA
The DNA here is from genome assembly GCF_032444005.1 of Ranitomeya imitator. Taxonomy (NCBI): domain Eukaryota; kingdom Metazoa; phylum Chordata; class Amphibia; order Anura; family Dendrobatidae; genus Ranitomeya; species Ranitomeya imitator. The sequence continues at coordinate 540,911,012 of NC_091284.1, read as the reverse complement.
TCCCTCCACATAACTTTCGCTCTCATCTTTGGCTTGCACAGCAGTCTTCTATCACAGTATATCTCTTTATACATTATGGGAGGATAGAAGCTGGCAGCACTCGATCGGCTCTTCTACATAGCCGCAATCATTAGATCGCTGCTATGCAGCAGAAATGCAGGTGTGCTATGAGCGCCGAACACAGGGTGGCGCTCACAGCAGGCCGGCATCAGTAACCATAGAGGTCTCAAGGACCTCTATGGTTACTATTCTGATGCATCGCTGACCCCCGATCATGTGACGGGGTCGGCGATGCGCTCGTTTCCGGCCGCCCGGCCGGAAGTGCCGGTTAAATGCCGCTGTCAGCGTTTGACAGCGGCATTTAACTAGCTCATAGCGGTGGGTGAATCGCGATTTCACTCGCCTTTATTGCGGGCACATGCCAGCTGTTCAAAACAGTGGACATGTCCCAGCTTTGATGCGGGCTCACCGCCGGAGCCCAGTATCAAAGCGTGGTATCTGACCTCGTATGGACTATCCCGTCCGAGGTCAGAAAGAGGTTAAAGTGCTGGAAGCGGTCTGTGACCATGTGTGGCACCTAGTGCCGGGTGTCAGAGGTCAGACTCAGCTGACACTTAGCGGCATTTGCCCACGCATCCCCTTTGTGTGCAGGCGATTGCAATGACTTAACCCCTTTACCCCAAGGGTGGTTTGCACGTTAATGACCAGGCCAATTTTTACAATTCTGACCACTGTCCCTTTATGAGGTTATAACTCTGGAACGCTTCAATGGATCCCAGTGATTCTGACATTGTTTTCTCATGACATATTGTATTTCATGATAGTGGTAAAAATTCTTTGATAGTACCTGCGTTTATTTGTGAAAAAAACAGAAATTTGGTGAAAATTATGAAAATTTCACAATTTTCCAACTTTGAATTTTTATGCAATTAAATCACAGAGATATGTCACACAAAATAATTAATAAGTAACATTTCCCACATGTCTACTTTACATCAGCACAATTTTGGAACCAAATTTTTTTTTTTGTTAGGGAGTTATAAGGGTTAAAAGTTGACCAGCAATTTCTCATTTTTACAACACCATTTTTTTTTAGGGACCACATCTCATTTGAAGTCATTTTGAGGGGTCTATATGATAGAAAATACCCAAGTGTGACACCATTCTAAAAACTGCACCCCTCATGGTGCTCAAAACCATATTCAAGAAGTTTATTAACCCTTCTGGTGCTTCACAGGAATTTTTGGAATGTTTAAATAAAAATGAACATTTAACTTTTTTTCACAAAAAATTTACTTCAGCTCCAATTTGTTTTATTTTACCAAGGGTAACAGGAGAAAATGGACCCCAAAAGTTGTTGTACAATTTGTCAAGAGTACACCGATACCCCATATGTAGGGGTAAACCACTGTTTGGGCGCATGACAGAGCTCGGAAGCGAAGGAGCGCCATTTGACTTTTCAATGCAAAATTGACTGGAATCGAGATGGGACACCATGTTGCGTTTGGAGAGCCCCTGATGTGCCCAAACATTGAAACCCCCACAAGTGACACCATTTTGGAAAGTAGACCCCCTAAGGAACTTATCTAGAGGTGTGGTGAGCACTTTGACCAACCAAGTGCTTCACAGAAGTTTATAATGCAGAACCGTAAAAATAAAAAATCATATTTTTTCACAAAAATTATCTTTTCGCCCCAATTTTTTTATTTTCCCAAGGGTAAGAGAAGAAATTGGACCCCAAAGGTTGTTGTACAATTTGTCCTGAGTACGCTGATACCTCATATGTGGGGGTAAACCACTGTTTGGGCGCATGGGAGAGCTCGGAAGGGAAGGAGCGCTGTTTGACTTTTCAATGCAAAATTGACAGGAATTGAGATGGGACACCATGTTACGTTTAGAGAGCCACTGATGTGCCTAAACATTGAAACCCCCCACAAGTGACACCATTTTGGAAAGTAGACCCCCTAAGGAACTTATCTAGATGTGTTTTGAGCGCTTTGACCCACCAAGGGCTTCACAGAAGTTTATAATGCAGAGCCGTAAAAATAAAACAAAAATTTTTTTCCCACAAAAATTATTTTTTAGCCCCCAGTTTTGTATTTTCCCGAGGGTAACAGGAGAAATTGGACCCCAAAATTTGTTGTCCAATTTGTCCTGAGTGCGCTGATACCCCATAAGTGGGGGGGGGAACCACTGTTTGGGCGCATGGGAGGGCTCGGAAGGGAAGGAGCTCCATTTGAAATGCAGACTCAGATGGAATGGTCTGCAGTTGTCACATTGCGTTTGCAGAGCCCCTAATGTACCTAAAGAGTAGAAACCCCCCACAAGTGACACCATTTTGGAAACTAGACACCCAAATGAACTCATCTAGATGTGTTGTTAGAGCTTTGAACCCCCAAGTGTTTCACTACAGTTTGTAACGCAGAGCCGTGAAAAAAAAAAAAAAAACTTTCCCCCAAAAATTATTTTTTAGCCCCCAGTTTTGTATTTTTCCGAGGGTAAGAGGAGAAATTCGACCCCAAAAGTTGTTGTCCAATTTGTCCTGAGTACGCTGATACCCCATATGTGGGGGGAACCACTGTTTGGGCGCATGGGAGGGCTCGGAAGGGAAGGAGTGCCATTTGGAATGCAGACTTAGATGGAATAGTCTGCAGGCGTCACATTGCGTTTGCAGAGCCCCTAATGTACCTAAACAGTAGAAACCCCCACAAGTGACCCCATATTGGAAACTAGACCCCCCAGGGAACTCATCTAGATGTGTTGTGAGAACTTTGAACCCCTAAAGTTTATAATGCAGAGCCGTGAAAATAAAAAATCTTTTTTTTTTCCCACAAAAATTATTTTTTAGCCCCCAGTTTTGTATTTTCCCAAGGGTAACAGGAGAAATTGGACCCCAAAAGTTGTTGTCCTATTTGTCCTGAGTACGCTGATACCCCATATGTTGGGGTAAACCCCTGTTTGGGCACACGGGAGAGCTCGGAAGGGAAGGAGCACTGTTTTACTTTTTCAACGCAGAATTGGCTGGAATTGAGATCGGACGCCATGCCGTGTTTGGAGAGCCCCTGATGAGCCTAAACAGTGGAAACCCCCCAATTATAACTGAAACCCTAATCCAAACACACCCCTAACCCTAATTCCAACGGTAACCCTAACCACACCTCTAACCCTGACACATCCCTAACCCTAATCCCAACCCTATTCCCAACTGTAAATGTAATCTAAACCCTAACCCTAACTTTAGCCCCAACCCTAACTGTAGCCCCAACGCTAACCCTAACCCTAACCCTAGCCCTAACCCTAGCCCTAACCCTAACCCTAGCCCTAACCCTAGCCCTAACCCTAAACCTAGCCCTAACCCTAACCCTAGCCCTAACCCTAGCCCTAACCCTAGCCCTAATGGGAAAATGGAAATAGATACATTTTTAAAAATTTTTCCCCTAACTAAGGGGGTGATGAAGGGGGGTTTGATTTACTTTTATGGCGAGTTTTTTAGTGGATTTTTATGATTGGCAGCCGTCACACACTGAAAGACGCTTTTTATTGTAAAAAATATTTTTTGCGTTACCACATTTTGAGAGCTATAATTTTTCCATATTTTGGTCCACAGAGTCATGTGAGGTCTTGTTTTTTGCGGGACGAGTTGACGTTTGGTAACATTTTCGGGCACGTGCCATTTTTTGATCGCTTTTTATTCCGATTTTTGTGAGGAAGAATGACCAAAAACCAGCTATTCATGAATTTCTTTTGGGGGAGGCGTTTATACCGTTCCGCGTTTGGTAAAATTGATAAAGCAGTTTTATTCTTCGGGTCAGTACGATTACAGCGACACCTCATTTATATCTTTTTTTATGTTTTGGCGCTTTTTTACGATAAAAACTATTTTAGAGAAAAAATAATTATTTTTGCATCGCTTTATTCTCAGGACTATAACTTTTTTTATTTTTTTGCTGATGATGCTGTATGGCAGCTCGTTTTTTGTGGGACAAGATGACATTTTCAGCGGTACCATGGTTATTTATATCTGTCTTTTTGATCGCGTGTTATTCCACTTTTTGTTCGGCGGTATGATAATAAAGCGTTGTTTTTTGCATCGTTTTTTTTTTTTCTTACGGTGTTTACTGAAGGGGTTAACTAGTGGGCTAGTTTTATAGGTCGGGTCGTTACGGACGCGGCGATACTAAATATGTGCACTTTTATTGGTTTTTTTTTAATTTAGATGAAGAAATGTATTTATGGGAATAATATTTATTTTTTTTCATTATTTAGGAATATTTTTTTTATTTTTTTTTACACATTTGGAATTTTTTTTTAACTTTTTTACTTTGTCCCAGGGGGGACATCACAGATCGGTGATCTGACAGTTTGCATAGGACTCTGTCAGATCACTGATCTGACTTACAGCGCTGCAGGTTTCACAGTGCCTGTTCTGAGCAGGTTCTGTGAAGCCACCTCCCTGCAGGACCCGGATCCGTGGCCATCTTGGATCCGGGTCTGGAGCAGGCAGGGAGGGAGGTAAGACCCTCGCAGCAACGCGATCACATCGCGTTGCTGCGGGGGGCTCAGGGAAGCCCGCAGGGAGCCCCCTCCCTGCGCGATGCTTCCCTCTACCACCGGCACATCGCGATCATCTTTGATCGTGGTGTGGCGGGGGTTAATGTGCCGGGGGCGGTCCGTGACCGCTCCTGGCACATAGTGCCGGATGTCAGTTGCGATAAGCAGCTGACACCCGGCCGCGATCGGCGGCGCTCCCCCCGTGAGCGCTGCCGATCGCATATGACGTACTATCCCGTCGAGGGTCAGATAGGCCCAGGGCACCTCGACTGGATAGTACGTCTAAGGTCAGAAAGGGGTTAATGATCCGTCCATGGTCAAATAGGCCCAGGTCACATGGATAGATCATTGCGTCCATTGTCAGAAAGGGGTTAATGACCAGGCCAAATTTTTGGACCAGTGTCACGTCATGTGATAACAACTCTGGAGAGATTTTTTGCGGTAAAAACGCTATAAAAACTCATTAAAAATGCATACATTATGCATCCTATCATCCAGAATGCATTCTGCATGTTTTGTGCACACGATGCGTTTTTTTTCTGCGAAAAAAAACGCATTGCGGTAAAAAAAGCAGCATGTTCATTAATTTTGCGGATTTTCTGCATTTTTCCCGCTATTCTATTTGCTATTTGGGAAAAAACGCATAAAAAATGCACCAAAAACGCGGTAAAATTGCAGTAAAAAAGCATGCGGATTTCTGGCAGAAATGTCTGTTTTTTGTCAGGAAAATTTTTGCAAGAAATCCTGACGTGTGCACACCAGTCATTCTGAGATAGTTTTTTTCTTTACACATTGTACTTTATACACCAAGGAAAATCCTATATTTGGAATTAGGTATAGGCAAAAACTCAATGGACAGTATTATACAAAAAAAACCCTATTTAAAGCGAAAAAAAAATTAGGAAAACGAGTATCTTATGCCACAACAATTTTTATTATACACACGTATTGGAAAATAATTTTATCAAAATAATAGTGCCGAAGCAGGAAAGGGGGATCCAATATAAACCAATATTAACAGCAGTAAAAATTACAATAGTCCCATATTAATTGCACAGTCCAATCTACCGTATATACTCGAGTATAAGCCGACCCCCCTAATTTTGCCACAAAAAACTGGGAAAACTTATTGACTCGAGTATAAGCCTAGGGTAGGAAATGCAGCAGCTACCGGTGAATTTCAAAAATGAAAATAGATGCTCCATACCGTTCATTGCCCCATAGATGCTCCATATAAAGCTGTGCCACATATAATGCTCCATATTGTTCATTATTGCCCCATAGATGCTCCATATAAAGCTGTGCCATATAGTGCTCTGCACCATTCATTATTGCCCCATAGATGTGCCATATAAAACTGTGCCATATAGTGCTCTGCACCGTTCATTATTGCCCCATAGATGTGCCATATAAAGCAGTGCCATATAGTGCTCTGCACCGTTCATTATTGCCCCATAGATGTGCCATAGAAAGCTCTGCCATATAGTGCTCTACACCGTTCATTATGGTCCCATAGAAAGCTGTGCCATATAAAACTGTGCCCGATAGTGCTCTTCACCGTTCATTATTGCCCATAGATGTGCCATATAAAACTGTGCCATATAGTGCTCTGCACCGTTCATTATTGCCCCATAGCTGTGCCATAGAAAGCTGTGCCATATAGTGCACTGCACCGATCATTATTGCCCCATAGATGTGCCATAGAAAGCTCTGTCATATAGTGCTCTGCACCGTTCATTATTGCCCCATAGATGTGCCATAGAAAGCTCTGCCGTATAGTGCTCTACACCGTTCATTATGGTCCCATAGAAAGCTGTGCCATATAAAATTGTGCCATATAGTGCTCTTCATCGTTCATTATTGCCCATAGATGTGCCATATAAAACTGTGCCATATAGTGCTCTGCACCGTTCATTATTGCCCCATAGATGTGCTATAGAAAGCTCTGCCGTATAGTGTTCTACACCGTTCATTATGGTCCCATAGAAAGCTGTTTCATATAAAACTGTGCCATATAGTGCTCTTCACCGTTCATTATTGCCCATAGATGTGCCATATAAAACTGTGCCATATAGTGCTCTGCACCGTTCATTATTGCCCCATAGCTGTGCCATAGAAAGCCGTGCCATATAGTGCACTGCACCGATCATTATTGCCCCATAGATGTGCCATAGAAAGCTCTGCCATATAGTGCTCTGCGCCATTCATTATTGCCCCATAGATGTGCCATAGAAAGCTCTGCCGTATAGTGCTCTACACCGTTCATTATGGTCCCATAGAAAGCTGTGCCATATAAAACTGTGCCATATAGTGCTCTTCATCGTTCATTATTGCCCATTGATGTGCCATATAAAACTGTGCCATATAGTGCTCTGCACCGTTCATTATTGCCCCATAGATGTGCCATATAAAGCTGTGCCATATAGTGCTTTGCATTGTTCATTATTGCCCCATAGATGCTCCATATAAAGCTGTGCCATATAGTGCTTTGCATTGATCATTATTGCCCCATAGATGCTCCATATAAAGCTGTGCCATATAGTGCTCTTCATCGTTCATTATTGCCCATAGATGTGCCATATAAAACTGTGCCATATAGTGCTCTTCATCGTTCATTATTGCCCATAGATGTGCCATATAAAACTGTGCCATATAGTGCTCTGCACCGTTCATTATTGCCCCATAGATGTGCCATAGAAAGCTGTGCCATATAGTGCACTGCACCGATTATTATTGCCCCATAGATGTGCCATAGAAAGCTCTGCCATATAGTGCTCTACACCGTTCATTATGGTCCCATAGAAAGCTGTGCCATATCAAACTGTGCCATATAGTGCTCTGCACCGTTCATTATTGCCCCATAGATGTGCCATATAAAACTGTGCCATATAGTGCTCTGCACCGTTCATTATTGCCCCATAGATGTGCCATATAAAGCTGTGCCATATAGTGCTTTGCATTGTTCATTATTGCCCCATAGATGCTCCATATAAAGCTGTGCCATATAGTGCTTTGCACTGTTCATTATTGCCCCATAGATGTGCCATATAAAACTGTGCCATATAGTGCTTTGCACTGTTCATTATTGCCCCATAGATGTGCCATAGAAAGCTCTGCCGTATAGTGCTCTACACCGTTCATTATGGTCCCATAGAAAGCTGTGCCATATAAAACTGTGCCATATAGTGCTCTTCATCGTTCATTATTGCCCATAGATGTGCCATATAAAACTGTGCCATATAGTGCTCTGCACCGTTCATTATTGCCCCATAGATGTGCCATAGAAAGCTGTGCCATATAGTGCACTGCACCGATTATTATTGCCCCATAGATGTGCCATAGAAAGCTCTGCCATTTAGTGCTCTACACCGTTCATTATGGTCCCATAGAAAGCTGTGCCATATCAAACTGTGCCATATAGTGCTCTGCACCGTTCATTATTGCCCCATAGATGTGCCATATAAAACTGTGCCATATAGTGCTCTGCACCGTTCATTATTGCCCCATAGATGTGCCATAGAAAGCTCTGCCGTATAGTGCTCTACACCGTTCATTATGGTCCCATAGAAAGCTGTGCCATATAAAACTGTGCCATATAGTGCTCTTCATCGTTCATTATTGCCCATAGATGTGCCATATAAAACTGTGCCATATAGTGCTCTGCACCGTTCATTATTGCCCCATAGATGTGCCATAGAAAGCTGTGCCATATAGTGCACTGCACCGATTATTATTGCCCCATAGATGTGCCATAGAAAGCTCTGCCATATAGTGCTCTACACCGTTCATTATGGTCCCATAGAAAGCTGTGCCATATCAAACTGTGCCATATAGTGCTCTGCACCGTTCATTATTGCTCCATAGATGTGCCATATAAAACTGTGCCATATAGTGCTCTGCACCGTTCATTATTGCCCCATAGATGTGCCATATAAAGCTGTGCCATATAGTGCTTTGCATTGTTCATTATTGCCCCATAGATGCTCCATATAAAGCTGTGCCATATAGAGCTTTGCACTGTTCATTATTGCCCCATAGATGTGCCATATAAAACTGTGCCATATAGTGCTTTGCACTGTTCATTATTGCCCCATAGATGTGCCATAGAAAGCTCTGCCATATAGTGCTCTGCACCGTTCATTATTGCCCCATAGATGTACCATAGAAAGCTGTGCCATATAGTGCTCTGCACCGTTCATTATTGCCCCATAGAAAGCTGTGCCATATAAAACTGTGCCATATAGTGCTCTGCACCGTTCATTATTGCCCCATAGATGTGCCATATAAAGTTGTGCCATATAGTGCTCTGCACCGTTCATTATTGCCCCATAGATGTGCCATAGAAAGCTCTGCCATATAGTGCTCTGCACCGTTCATTATTGCCCCATAGATGTGCCATAGAAAGCTGTGCCATATAGTGCTCTGCACCTTTCATTATTGCCCCATAGATGTGCCATAGAAAGCTCTGCCATATAGTGCTCTGCACCGTTCATTATTGCCCCATAGATGTGGCATAGAAAGCTCTGCCATATAGTGCTCTGCACCGTTCATTATTGTCCCATAGAAAGCTGTGCCATATACAACTGTGCCATATAGTGCTCTGCACCGTTCATTATTGCCCCATAGATGTGCCATAGAAAGCTGTGCCATATAGTGCTCTGCACCGTTCATTATTGCCCCATAGATGTGCCATAGAAAGCTCTGCCATATAGTGCTCTGCACCGATTATTATTGCCCCATAGATGTGCCATAGAAAGCTCTGCCATATAGTGCTCTACACCGTTCATTATGGTCCCATAGAAAGCTGTGCCATATCAAACTGTGCCATATAGTGCTCTGCACCGTTCATTATTGCCCCATAGATGCCATATAAAACTGTGCCATATAGTGCTCTGCACCGTTCATTATTGCCCCATAGATGTGCCATATAAAGCTGTGCCATATAGTGCTTTGCATTGTTCATTATTGCCCCACAGATGCTCCATATAAAGCTGTGCCATATAGTGCTTTGCACTGTTCATTATTGCCCCATAGATGTGCCATGTAAAACTGTGCTATATAGTGCTTTGCACTGTTCGTTATTGCCCCATAGATGTGCCATAGAAAGCTCTGCCATATAGTGCTCTGCACCGTTCATTATTGCCCCATAGATGTACCATAGAAAGCTGTGCCATATAGTGCTCTGCACCGTTCATTATTGCCCCATAGAAAGCTGTGCCATATAAAACTGTGCCATATAGTGCCCTGCACCGTTCATTATTGCCCCATAGATGTGCCATATAAAGTTGTGCCATATAGTGCTCTGCACCGTTCATTATTGCCCCATAGATGTACCATAGAAAGCTCTGCCATATAGTGCTCTGCACCGTTCATTATTGCCCCATAGATGTGCCATAGAAAGCTGTGCCATATAGTGCTCTGCACCTTTCATTATTGCCCCATAGAAAGCTGTGCCATATAAAACTGTGCCATATAGTGCCCTGCACCGTTCATTATTGCCCCATAGATGTGCCATATAAAGCTCTGCCATATAGTGCTGTGCACCGTTCATTATTGCCCATAGATGTGCCATAGAAAGCTGTGCCATATAGTGATCTGCACCGTTCATTATTGCCCCATAGATGTGCCATAGAAAGCTCTGCCATATAGTGCTCTGCACCGTTCATTATTGCCCCATAGATGTGCCATAGAAAGCTGTGCCATATAGTGCTCTGCATCATTCATTATTGCCCCATAGATGTGGCATAGAAAGCTCTGCCATATAGTGCTCTGCACCGTTCATTATTGCCCCATAGAAAGCTGTGCCATATACAACTGTGCTATATAGTGCTCTGCACCGTTCATTATTGCCCCATAGATGTGCCATAGAAAGCTCTGCCATATAGTGCTCTGCACCGTTCATTATTGCCCCATAGAAAGCTGTGCCATATAAAACTGTGCCATATAGTGCTCTGCACCGTTCATTATTGCTCCATAGATTTGCAATAGAAAGCTGTGCTACCGGTATATATAATGCTGCGGCTGCTGCAATGAAAAAAAAATGCCATACTCACCTCTCTTGCTTGCAGCTCCTCAGCGTCCCGTCCCGGCGTCTCTCCGCACTGACTGTTTAGGCAGAGGGTGGCGCGCACACTTTATGCGTCATCGCGCCCTCTGACCTGCACAGTCAGAGCCAGAGGACGGTGAATATGTAATACTTACCTGCTCCTGGCGTCCCGCTCCTTCTCCCGGACAGCTGGTCTCCAGGTGCCGCAGCCTCTTCCTCTATCAGCGGTCACCGTTACCGCTCATTAGAAAAATTAATATGCGGCTCCACCCCTATGGGAGTAGAGTCCATATTCATTTCTCTAATGAGCAGTCCCACGTGACCGCTGAACAGGGGAAGAGCTGCAGCACCCGAAGACCGTGGGACTGCAGGGACAGCGCCAGGAGCCCCGGAAGCAGGTAAGTATGCCTCAGACCTCTCTCCCCCTCACCCGCCGACCCCACTGCCGACCGTGACTCGAGTATAAGCCGAGAGGACCCAAAAATTTGGGCTGAAAATCTCGGCTTATACTCGAGTATATACGGTATATTCAAAAGTATTGACTTATAATATATATGTATCAAAACAGTTAATGGGAACTATTGTCTTGCCAGAAAGCATAGAGTGAGGAAGATAGCACACTATCAAAATTGTACATGTGTGAAGAAAGAAATGCCAATATTGTCAGGCCACACAGTTGTATATCCCTTAGGCTATGTGCACACATCAGGTTTTTTTCCTGACAAAATCCTGAGAATTCTGCCAGAAATCCGCGTTTTTTTTCGCGCGGATTTCTTGCGGAATTTGCGAGTTTTTTGCGTGGTTTTTGCGCGGATTTTTTGCGGTTTTTATTTTTATTTTTTGGAATGTCAGTTTTGCTATGAAATCCGCAAAAAATCCGCAAAAAGAATGAGCATGTCCGTTCTTTTTGCGGAATGCGTTTTTTTTTGCGGAAAAAAACGCTAACATATGCACAAAAAATGCGGAATGCATTCTAAAAGATAGGATGCATAATGTTAGCATTTTTTTAGCGGATTTATAGCGTTTTTATAGTGAAATTCCGAAAAAAAAAAACGCTAAAAATCCGGACGTGTGCACATACCCTTATAGATGCAACATATATGTATATTGTATTAAAGTGCCAATGCTAAAGTGCTCGCAGTGCAGCTGCCTGATAATCATAAATCAGTGCCTGCTGCCCCTACGTGCGTTTCGAAGTCTCTTCTTCAGGACACAAAAATGCGTGTAGGGGCGGCAGGCATGGGTCCTCATTACTATACACTGCCAGTAAGTACCAGTTTGAGCACTTTCCTCTGTTGATACATTTATGATTATCGGGGCAGCTGCACTGTGAGCACTTTAGCATTGGCACTTTAATACTATACTATATACATATAGGAGTATCTCTGCAACAGGTATACAACTACATCTTTATGTCTATTTATACTGGGGTTAGGGACTTGTACCAGTGTCCCTTCTATCTGGGCGAGACTGGTCATTCAGCACCACCTTTTCTCTAGGCTTATTAACCTAGAGTACTTTTTGATATTGACATTATTGTCTCCATTCAATATATATGGTATAGCTCAGCATATGCATTTATTCTTGTTGCAGAGCTCCTTTGTTTACCTTGTAGGGCAGATGTCAGTAATTTAGATAGCACCACTTATATAGAACCCCTTGTATTATTAGCTATTTTAGCCTTACAATTGGTCATTTTCTGTGTTGCCGTGCTGTAGCCCTCTTTATATGTTAGTCGGTGCCCCCTATTATGGCTATTCTTACTATATTTTAACTGTTTTTAATTATCATTAATAAAATTCTTGTTTTTAATTTCAAGCAATTTTGGTGGGACCTCTTCTTTGTCATATATGGATCTATATGGGATTAGTGTTGTGTTGATATTTGAAGTGCCCCGTTGATATTTGGACATTTAGTGATTTATGTTTTTAATTGTGTACGTCTAGCCACTGTTTGCTTTAAATAAAGACATTATTCATTGCAATTTAAATTATTCTTGTCTATACATTGTAGGCTGTTTTGCAAGGTAAAGTAGATGAAATTTTCCCTTGAAAAAACCCAGAAACCATAACACAATAGTTTTCTGCATTATGTAAAGCGAAAAATCAAATCATGTCAAATGTTTATCCATATTTTATTCTGAAGTTCAGATCATTTCTTTGAAATATATGCATTTAGATGATAATATGTGAAATCAAATCAAGGTAAACTTGTTACAAATTGTCCAAGTAGAGCAGGGTTACTACTAAAATACACTGCCAAAATATTTTCTATTTGTGCAAACAATTTGACAGAATGTTTCAAGTGCATCATTGAAATATCAAAAGATTTGGGATTTTAATAGAGTTTATCAGGAGGTCGTTGGTTTAGCAATAAACAGAATTTTTGGTCTTCGATGTCTTTGAAAGCTTTGTATTTATAGTATTAGGCCATTTACTTCCATAGAGCTGCAGCTAAGGTCTGACCTTTACAATCACTCATCAGCCCATTAATTTGCTGTCTATAATAAGAAATAACAATTTAGTTTTATAAATCAAGGGACAAAACAAGTCTGTTTCAAAATGTTTTTCATTTTAAAGCTTAGTAATGGGGAAAATAGCATATTTACTTGACTCAAGACCGTCAGGAAATCAGAAAAAGGGTATATACCGGATTCAATTAATTTTATTGTGTTTTCAATCACAGACTATTATATTAATTATATATATGTCATAAGTTAGGATGATGAGGATTTAGTAGCTAGTAGCCCCACTGATCCAGAAAGAAGGAAGCACATTCCTCATTGCCAACACTCATTCACTCATAAATAGGAGTTTTACAAGCTATAAAGAATTTAAGAAAACCCACATTTTCTCAAAAATGTAAACATCAAACAAGTAGAAAATTGCAATAGAAATAGAAATGTGAATAAGGAATTCATAAATCCCCTTGATATCCATTTACTGCCAATACCGACCTATTTTTTACTGATTAAACAATATACTGAAACATTCTTTTTAAATGTTTTTATTTTCTGATTGTACAGTCTATACGTTTATTTTCTTTACATGATAATGAACACTTTAGAGATTTGCTTTACAGCAGGATCCTAATGACAAGAAATCTAATTCAGAATATTACTCATTGACTTCAATTGGAGGGTGTTGCGGGCAAGCTCTGTGACATTTCCAGGGGAGCTAAGGTATAACCAATAGCAAATTAAATAATTGTGATCGCACAATCAATTTCCAAATAATGAAGACACAAATGCTGGAAAGGACAAAAAGCGCAAATAGGGGTTTATCTGGGTTTACCCCTTAGTGACAGAGCTAATATTGATCTTAATGACCAGGCCAATTTTTTTTAAATCTGACCAGTGTCACTTTATGTGGCAATAACTAGAGATAAGCGAATATTTGAATGTTCGGTTCGGATTATGATTGTCAAATCTGCAATATTTGACGATTTATTTGTCGAATATTCGCCTATCATAGCCAAACGCCATTCATGTTTCACAAGAGTAGAAATAGTATCATAGGGATCGACATCTCTTCCACTACAGCCAACCCATCACATTAAAACCCAACCAGTAGTTTTCACATTTCCAAAAATTAGGGCCTGACACCACTGAAGTGGCATCAATTTCACCACAGTAAAAATAGTGTAATGGAGAATGATATCTCTTTCACTACAGTCAACCCAGTAGATGGAGAGACCTAATCAGGACTCTCCACAATTCTAAAAATTATTGGCAGACAGCACCAAAGTGGAACAAATTTCACAAGAGTAGAAATAGTATAATGGAGAATGATGTATCTTTCATTACAGCCAACCCAGCAGATGGACACCCAACCAGGAGTGTTGACATTTCCAAAAAGTAGGGCCTGACACCACTAAAGTTGCATAAATTTCACCAGAGTAGAAATAGTATAATGGAGAACGATGTCTCTTTCACTACAGCCAGCCTAAACAATGGACACCTAACCAGGAGAGTTGACATTTCCAAAAATTAGGGCCTGACACCACTGAAGTGGCTTCAATTTCACCAGAGTAGAAATAGTATAATAGGGACCGACACGTCTTTCACTACAGCCAACGCAGAAGATGGAGACCAACCATGACTGTTCACATTTCCACAAATTTGTGTTAACTACTGCATCAGCAGCAACAGCAAGCACAGAAGCAACACTAAAGATATCATAGAGGGCAGTTAATGCAGCACACTATAAAATGCTATCGCCTAGTCTGTACAGTCTGCGATTGGAGTGCAAAAGTCATTGAGGATCCATGACTTGTACATCTTGATGAAAGTTAGATGGTCTACACTTTCAAGGGACATCCGACTGTGCTTATCCATCAGGACACCACCAACAGTGCTGCCAGGCCTGATAATACCTCCAAGGCCATTCATCTCTTTTTGAAGACCAAATGTGAAAGGGACCAAACCCTCCCTGATGACATTGATATTCATTTCTAGATACTCCAGCACCATCCTTTTGGTTCATTGACCACGTGTCAGACTTGGCCTCTGTTGTGCTGGCGTCACGAGTTAACCTAAAAAAAAGTGTCAAAGGACTCACAGAACTGGCTTCTTCCACATACACTACTGCAGCTGCTTCTGCTGCTGTTTTGAAATTGACGAATTGACAAGCCAGATGTTGGAAGTCTAGAGCTATGATGCACAGAGTGCCTCACTGCTGTTTTGGAGAAAACCTCTCTTAAAGTTGTGTAAAAGCGTGTTTCGATACTTTCCATGTCGGGAAGCATCTGGCAAAATTTGGTCTTATAATGTGGATCTAACCAAGTGGCAACCCAGTAGTCAGCACTATTTCGAATCTTAACTATACTGGGATCATGCTGCAGATAGTGCAGCAAGAACATAACATAGTAACATAGTAACATAGTTAGTAAGAAGACACTCATATGTCGGGCTCTTCCATGAGATCCAAGACCATGCTGTGTATTTGGCTGGGTAACACTGATGCTTGCTTCCTCAGTCCCCTCCCGCCAACCACGAACAACAGAGAAAGGATGATTATCCTCTTCATCTCCTGACAGTTGCTCGCCCATCACCTCTTCCTCCTCTATGTGTTCCTCAAATCTTGCACCTTCAATAACAATTTGTCTGTTATCACTAGCCTCCCTTGATCGCAGTAATCCACCCTTCCTTGGCACCCACCTGCATGATGACAGTCTGGAATTTTGAGACAATATTATCCCTTCCACATCCTCCTCTGCTTCCTCTTCTTCCTCTGGGACTACCACCTCCTCCCGCAAGCTATTAAAGTCTGCAAAAGCATATAGGTGACCGGACTAGTGATGCTGATGATGGTGTCATCAGCACTAACGATCTTTTTAGCCATTTCTAAGCTGTGCAGAAGGGTGCAGAGGTCCTTCATCTGTGCCCACTCTGTAAACGTGATATGCATTACGTCCGTACTGCGTTGGCCCAGGCTATACAACATGACATAATGCATCAAGGCTCGTTGCTGCTGCCACAGTCACTGTAACATGTGCATAGTGGAATTCCACCATGTCGGCACATCGCATATCAACCACCGTGTCAGCACACCGCATATCAACCTGTTAACTGGCATGGACAAAGACCTCTGTATCGTTGCAAGTTGATGACCTGAGGGGTGCGAATGGCAGAAGTAAGCACACAGCTTCTGTGCTTTCAACAGTAGCTCACTGGCAAAGATAATGGTGGAGAAAATGCTGTACCACCAGGTTCAGGACATGAGTGAGCTTGCCTTGCCATAGGGCCACCACCATGTTTGCACCATTATTGAACATGGCCTTCCCTGTATACAGGTTCAGTGGAGACAGCCATTGCTCAAACTTGGCCTGTAATGCTATCCACAACTCTTTAGCTGTACATCTGCGATCTCCAATGCATATCAATTTTAACACTGCCTGATTGCAGTGAACCTTGGCTGCGCAGTACGGAAGTGGTGAGGATTTTCTCTGCACTGTTGGAGCACGTGTCTCACTAAGGCAGAGGGTGAGGGTGCAGGTGGAGGAGGTAGGGGAGGAGGCAGAAGCAGTGGAGTAAGTGTGAAATATAGAGGTTTGTCCTGCAAACCTTGTGAATTCCAAGACTTGTGGAGCAGCACCTCCCCCCTGCCTCTACAGCCACCAGAATAGCCCAGTACCCAGTCAGTGAGATGTAACATCCAAGTGTCTGGGGTGAAATGCACCCTGGCAGACATAGATTTAGTCAAGTGCAGGCACAGATTTCTTAGAAAAGTAATGGCGACTGGTCAATTGATACTGGAGGACTGCGACAACCATCAGCTTTCGGAAACCATCTGTATCTACCAGGCAGAAAGGCAGCATTTCCATGGCCAACAGATTGGAGATGGTGGAGTTCAATCTCTTAGCGTTGTCATGTGTAGGAGGAAACAATCTTTTACATGACCACAACTATGGGACCGTGGGCTGGCTGCAGTGCTGAGAGAAGGCGGAGTATGATGAACCAGACAAACTGCTGGACCATGAGATAGGTGCAGGCGGAGATGTTACAGTGGATTGAGAAACTTGTGGTATGCTCATTCTCTGAGAACGGTCAAAAACTGCAGGCGTGTCTGCTACCATAACAGCTGATGACGGGCTCTCAGTCAGTGTGACTGGAGAGGGTAAAGAACCAGAGGTTCTGCGGTCGGAGACCTGGGTCACAATATTTGGTACAGTAACAGAAGAGGAGGATGAAGCAGCAGATGCGATTGATGGGGCTGCTGATGGTTGTTGAGGTCTGCTGGTCTGCATTTTAGCGCAGTGGGATTCCCAGAGTAAAGCATATTGATTGCGCATGTGAAGGTTCATACATGCAGTTGTCAAATTATTGCACTTTTTACCTCTATTCAATTTTTTTGCAAAGTAGACCGATTACGTGAGTTGGCTAATCCTGTGCGGTGTCAAACTAGGCCCAGGCTAGGTATCGCTTGCCACCTCTCCGAGCTGCAGACCCATAAATGCTGCTGCTCACAGCCAAAGTCGTTGCTAAGGATGCTTTGCTCATCGTGGCTGCACCATTACATGTCTGCAATGTGCAGCGCAACTTAACCTACTCGTCTTCCTCCTCAGATGATCTACTCAGCTTTGTACCTCTGTGTTCATGCCAACTGGGATCTACCACCTCATCATCATCATCATCTGTGTTATCACATTCCTTGCTCTGAGAGTCGCCCTTCTCCTCTTCCTGCCCTGACAGCACAGTACAGTCCACGTGAGCCTGAGATATCGGAGTCTTATCAATATCACCCCCTGGGGGTTAATGTCTGGTTATGAGGGTCAGGATGATGTTCAGACCCTACTTTGTCCTGCCCCACATCAAAGCTAAAAAAATTTTGAGCATCGGTGCAGATTTCCTCCTCTTGAGTTTATGAAGCTTGTGAGTACACTTCCGATGCCCATAGCATAGAATGTGTGAACAGCTCTTCAGACTGTGGTTCCCTACAGTCAATGGTACGGTTGGAGAGTTGCAACACGGGGGGGAGCAAGGGTAATTTGGGTGCCACCTCTGTGGACTGTACTGGGTGTGACGTTGAGGTGGAAGAAAAGGAGAGGCCATTTTAAGCTGCGCTTGCCATCCACTCGAGCACATGCTCTTTCTGGGCCTCATCAACAAGGTGTACCTGCCAAAGAAAGGTAGTCGAGTAGCCCTTCCAGTAACAAAAGTTATCAGTTGTCTTTGTATGGGATATGACGTTTTTGGTTCACTTGTGCTTTCACAAACATTACCACCTACCCCACGTACACCTTAACCACCAAGCCTAATCCCCCTTCCACCACGGCCTCGCTTTTTCCAGTCCTGTTGCTCAAATAGTGTGGTAGGAGCACAGTGTTAGCAGCAAAAAATTGGATTTTAACTTCTGCACATGCTCTGCAAACAACTGGATTTTAGTGGCAGTAAATGACAAGGTGAAGTATGGTATGCTGGAGAAAGAATTGTTTGAGTGTGGATGAGGCCAGTATGACAAAGAAGATATGCTCAAAAGAATTTTAAAATTAGATCTCACTACTGTATGATGTTAGTAACACAATAAATATTTTTGGGCCTCTGGATGAGGCCTGTATAACATAGACTAGATACTACAAACAATATCAAAGTGAGCTCTCCCCTACTATATGACGTTAGTAACATAAGGAATGATTTTTTTGTTGTATGAGAACTGTATAAAATAGACTAGATGCTGCAAACAATTTGAAAATGAGATGCACCCTACTGTATGACGTTAGTAACCGAAGAAATTTGGGGAGGTCTGTGGATGAGGCCTGTATAACATAGACTATATGCTACAAACAATTTGAAAGTGAGATGTCTCATACTGTATGATCAAGAAAAGCACATCCAGCCCATGAATGGCAGCGCTTCCCAGGACTCACATTCAAAGATGATATTTCATATTTTTTTATTTCATAACTTAAAATAGAAGAGATACAACGCGTTTCGGATACAGTATATATCCTTCTTCAGGTATCATAAAAACACAGTACAAATCCTACTAGTATAAAATTCAATTACACTTATATATAGTATCACACCTTTTATCCCAGTCTCAGAAACTTGATTTGGGGTGTGGACTAAGTTCAGGAAAACACCCACTGATTGATACAGCCTTGTTAACATTGATGCAAGAAAGAGAGAAATAAATAAAAATAAAAATAAATAAATAAATATATCAAAGGGAAAAAAAAACACAAGAAGAAAAAAGAAAAAAAATCACAAGAAAAAATAAATAAATAAATAAATAAATAAAAAAAAAATCTTTTAAACTCTCTCTATGATATCATTCAATCCATTTGGAAATAATGTTCCCAAACGATATATCCAAAACGTTTCTTTCCTGTTTAAAAGAGCATTCCTGTTTGCAACTCCAGAGGGTATCTGCTCCACTGGAGTTACTTTTATGTTAAAAATTTTATTGTGTTTAAGTAGTAGATGCCTTGAGAGACTGTGTTTTAAAAAGCCATTTTTTGCTCTATTTCTGTGGCCATTAATGCGGGACTGCAGTGTCTGTACAGTGCGTCCCACATACTGCAAACCACAACTGCATGTGATGACATATACAACATGATCACTACTACAGGTGAGTCTTTGTGAGATTATATAAGTGTAATTGAATTTTATACTAGTAGGATTTGTACTGTGTTTTTATGATACCTGAAGAAGGATATATACTGTATCCGAAACGCGTTGTATCTCTTCTATTTTAAGTTATGAAATAAAAAAATATGAAATATCATCTTTGAATGTGAGTCCTGGGAAGCGCTGCCATTCATGGGCTGGATGTGTTTTTCTTGAACTACTCATCCTGTGTGAGCCTTACTCTGGCTCTCTCACTTGGATCCACCCGAGGCAAGCTGCAAGCCCTGTATATTGAAAAGTATCTCAGAGAGAATTTGGAGGATACACGATCTAAAGCCATTTTAGTCTTTTATCAGGTGAGTGCATAAAATTGTGCACCCTTTAAAGACTATAATATTGTGTTTACGCACTTAGGGCGTCGCGATTTGTCTGTTCTTCTCTCCCAAACAGGGTTTTTTTGTATATTGTTACCAAAAGGAGTTCTTCCTAATCGGTTGAAGATCGACACCCCAGACAGCAAAGGGGAGCGAGCAGCCTAGAGTGAAAATGGAGTATTATAACAACAGAATTGAGAGGAGAAAGGAGCTGTTATCATCCATTAAGAACATGACTAATACAAGGTTGGATAATTCTTGTACTGAACCTGTGATTGATATTGAGACAAAAAGGACCATCACTGGTCTTTTTTTGGACTTTGAAAAACATATGAAGATGGAAATAAGACATCAGATTGATGCAGAATTTCTAGGTATTTGTATTCATCAAAAAATTGTTCCAAATGGTTTGAAGATACATTTTAATAGTACTTTTTCAGATGACAGTAATTTTACCAATAATTGGAATAATATTTTAAATGATTGTTCTTATAGTCTTATGAGTTTGTTAGTGGAAAAGCGTTCTGAGCTAGCCAGTAAAGCCACAATGATTTGTGAAAAGAAATTACTTGAACTTGAAAAGTTTAAAAGTTTACATTTTTTTAATTTGGTGAATGATGACATTACCAGGAAACTCAAAGTATTTGAAAATGATCTAGTAGAGGTAAAAATAAAAAAATTTCGTAGGGATACTGTTAAAACTAAACCAATGTCAAAGGAACCAATCAGGAATAAAAACCTGATAGGTATCAATGAACCAACAAAGAAAAAACCTAGTAATTTAAGAACAGAAGTCCTGGTCCCACAGGAATTAGGTTTAAAACAAACAAGGACTATAATCAATTCAAATATAAAAAATATACATGATATTGAAACAACTATATCTCAAATTAAATTACCTCTAAATACGTCTACCCCCGAGAACATTCACACCATATTGAATAAAAATGCAAAAAAGAAAAAACCTCCACCCATTGAAAAAAACATTCCATTAGAGCCCAGGATCATTATAATGAAAAATGCTCCAACATTACCTCTCCCTAATCCTGGACTTCCCCCATTGGAAATTCCTACTGCTTCCCACAGGTTGGAAATTTCCAATGTTGAATTTGATATAAATGAACTAACTATCCATGATCATACAGAATCCCCATCTACATTCACCACAGTATTACAAGCGCCCACTCCATCACCATCTTCAGTAGTATCCAACATCTCTTTTTTAGAGATAGGTCCCACACGTCCAAGTGTTTCAGAAATAATTTTACCACCACTAATCAGTTCTTCACAAACAGCTCAAATTTTCAGTCCAATACAAAAGAATCATATTACAAATTACTTCGCACCAACTGTAATATCAAGATCCAAAAAAAGAAAAGTAGAGCAAGAGGAAAAAGAGGAAAGGGATCTAATAGAAATCTGAGAATATGTAAATAAAACAAGGAACCCTGAAACTTATAAACAACTAAATCCGCCTCTGGTTAAAATATTTAATTTATCGTCCCATATTTTATCCTCCTCAGAAATGGAAATTTTAAGTAGGGGACTAAATTTCTGCCCTGCTCAAGATATGAATGCATTCGATCTTTTTCTCGATTTAAATGCGTACACTCGTAAACTCACTCTTAAAAGGCATTTCTTGTTGAACGAAAAAAATGGGGACATTGGGGATCCCCCAAAAATACTGATCCCAATAGAGACAAACAAAGAAAGGGAATATATCCATAAGGAAGTACACCCAAAATCTCTATTTAATCCTCATCAACACCGAGGACCAAATATAGATACCTTTTTTTCATTAGTATCTGAAGAATTTAGGAAATGGGAAAATAATAATAATAAACATAAAATCCAAAAGCATGGAACTGGAAAAAACAAGATAAAAAAGGAGAACAATATCTCTAAAAGAGAGAAAATGGCATTGGAGGATTTGAGACAAAATACAGATATAGTAATAAGGCAAGCTGATAAAGGAGGGGGAGTAGTTGTGCAAAACAGATCTGACTATATTGAGGAAGCTTTGAACATATTGTCTGATATGAGATATTACAAAATTCTAAAAGAAGATCCTACACAATCCTTTGTTCGGGACTATCACCATATGATTAAGGAAGCCTATGAGAGGAACATTCTCAATAAAACAGAAAAAAGGTTTTTATCAAATCCTGCACCAACCATGGCGTTATTTTATCATCTACCAAAAGTGCATAAGAACTGTGAAAAACCACCTGGTAGACCAATTATATCAGGAATAGGGTCTTTAACTTGTCATCTTTCTCATTATATTGACCTGTTTCTACAAGAACTAGTAAAGTCTCTTCCTTCATATTTGAGAGATTCCACACAATTAATCGAGGAGCTGAGGGATATTGAATGGGAAGATAATTATTCCTTTATCTCATTGGATGTTAATTCATTATATTCCAACATAGATCACGAAATGGGGGTAAATGCAGTGGGTTTTTATTTAGCAAAGACAGAGATGCTCCCCGAACAAAGAGATTTTCTGTTAAAGGGTCTGAAATTCATTCTTGAACACAATGTGTTCATTTTTGAAGGCGTACTGTACTTACAGTTGCTCGGCACCGCGATGGGGACTCGGGTCGCGCCAAGTTTTGCAAACTTATTCATGGGACGATTCGAGTCCTCATCGTCACTTTCTAAGCCTGTTTTCTATGACAAAATAAGGCTTTATAAGCGCTTCATAGATGATCTGATTATCATATGGAAGGGGACAGAGGAGGAAGCGGTACAATTCATAAAGGAGCTCAATAATAACACCTGGGGGATTACCTTTACATCACAAATTAATAAAGAAAAAATGGTATTTCTTGATTTAGAGATCAGCCATAGTGGTAAAAAAAACCATCACGAAATCCCACTTCAAAAAAGTGGATTCAAATGGCTTTTTAGATTTCAATAGTGCACATTACAAGAAGTGGAAGGATAATATACCCCACAGCCAATTTTATCGCATCAGAAAGAATTGTACGAGAGAATCTGATTATGTAGCTCAGTCTAAAATTTTAAAAAGAAAATTTAAAGAAAAAAGATACCCGAAAAATTTGATAAATGGTGCATATAGGGACAACAAAATAAAAACACAGGAAGAATGTTTAAAAGGAAAAACCAGGAAGGGGGACGCTTTGACTACTGGTAAGGAAAAAAGTGATGATCGCTGGAAATTGAATTTTGTGACAACATTCAATAGGGGCAATAAAATCATAAGAACTGTGCTTTCTAAATATTGGTACATCTTGAAGCGTGACCCTGTCTTGGGAAAACATCTCCCTGATAAACCAGGGATTACATATAGAAGGGGGAAAACTTTGAAAAATTTGGTGGCCCCCAGTAAATTAAAAAAACAGTTGGATCCAAAAAGAAAAAACATTTATAAAAATAAGGATCAAACTTTATGTGGAGTTCTTCAAGGCACCGGAGTTTTTAAATGTAACTCCAAAAAATGTTGCACCTGTGGGATCCTAGATCATGGGGCTAAAACTATTAAATGCAATAATACTGGTGATGTCTTTGAAATCTCACAAAGACTCACCTGTAGTAGTGATCATGTTGTATATGTCATCACATGCAGTTGTGGTTTGCAGTATGTGGGACGCACTGTACAGACACTGCGGTCCCGCATTAATGGCCACAGAAATAGAGCAAAAAATGGCTTTTTAAAACACAGTCTCTCAAGGCATCTACTACTTAAACACAATAAAATTTTTAACATAAAAGTAACTCCAGTGGAGCAGATACCCTCTGGAGTTGCAAACAGGAATGCTCTTTTAAACAGGAAAGAAACGTTTTGGATATATCGTTTGGGAACATTATTTCCAAATGGATTGAATGATATCATAGAGAGAGTTTAAAAGATTTTTTTTTTTTTATTTATTTTTTTTTTCTTGCGATTTTTTTTTTCTTCTTGTGTTTTTTTTTTCCCTTTGATATATTTATTTATTTATTTATTTTTATTTTTATTTATTTATTTATTTTTTTCTCTCTTTCTTGCATCAATGTTAACAAGGCTGTATCAATCAGTGGGTGTTTTCCTGAACTTGGTCCACACCCCAAATCAAGTTTCTGAGACTGGGATAAAAGGTGTGATACTATATATAAGTGTAATTGAATTTTATACTAGTAGGATTTGTACTGTGTTTTTATGATACCTGAAGAAGGATATATACTGTATCCAAAACGCGTTGTATCTCTTCTATTTTAAGTTATGAAATAAAAAAATATGAAATATCATCTTTGAATGTGAGTCCTGGGAAGCGCTGCCATTCATGGGCTGGATGTGCTTTTCTTGAACTACTCATCCTGTGTGAGCCTTACTCTGGCTCTCTCACTTGGATCCACCCGAGGCAAGCGGCAAGCCCTGTATATTGAAAAGTATCTCAGAGGGAATTTGGAGGATACACGATCTAAAGCCATTTTAGTCTTTTATCAGGTGAGTGCATAAAATTGTGCACCCTTTAAAGACTATAATATTGTGTTTACGCACTTAGGGCGCCGCGATTTGTCTGTTCTTCTCTCCCAAACAGGGTTTTTTTGTATATGTCATACTGTATGATGTTAGTAACACAAAAATGTTACTGATTTTTTTCGATTTTATAAATTTTTGCTTGTGTTTCCGATCACGAATCCGAGTATGCCATATTCGTACCGTATTCATTCACAGTATGAATGTTCTCTTACCCATTGCAGGTATATCAACTTATGCTCCTGCTCTGTCTTTGGTTTTAATGTAGCTTGTGGGTTAAAAATGCTCAAAACATCCCTAAATGAATTCCTTGTAAGGTTTAGTTTTCCAAATGGGGTCATTTGTTGGTGTGTCTGCATTTTTGGAACCTCATGGGTTCTGTAAATGCAACAAGGTGTCAAAATTTACGTTCTAAAAAGCAATTTGCCTTCAGAGCCCTGCCTTGTTTCCAAACATTATTTTTTTACCCAATATCGGCTATCACTGCATTTGGGAGAAATTGTATAACAAGTTATTGAGTCCATTTTCTCCTTTAACCCCTTGAGAAAATTACAAATTTGGTGGTAAAACAAAATTGCACTGCAAAATCTTTTTTTTCATTTTCACATCTAAATGTTATAAAATTCTGTGAAGTACATGTGGTATAAAAATGCTCAACACACCACTAGTTCAATTTTTTTTAAGTGTTTAGTTTCGAAATTGGCATCACTTATGGGAGTTTTCTGCTGTTTTGACACGTTATGGGCTCTGCAACTGCAGGATAATGTCCACAATCTATTCACCATGATCAGAAGAAATTGCATAACAAATTATGGGGTTTGTTTTTTCCTGTTACCTCTTGTGAAAAGAATAATTTGGGGCTAAAATAACATTTTAAGTGAAAACTTGAAAATTTTCACTAACATGCATACAAAATAGTCAAATGTTTTAACTTGTGAAAATTTCTGCTGCTTTGTTACTTGAGGGGCTCAGCATATGTGACATGGTTTCTGCAATTTATTCCACCCAAATTTATTCTTGAGAAGTCAAGTAGCACTTCTTTCCTTACGATCCCAGCATGTGCCCAAACAACAGTATTTAATTAAACATGAGGTTTTAACACATTTGGGAAAAATTGTGTAATAAAAATTTGTAGTGTCCATTCTCCTAATACCTTTTGTGAACAATAAAAATTCTGGGAACCAGGAGTATGTGCTGACAAGACCATTCACTATAATGATGTAGACAGTCACTGTGTGCTCTGTCATGCATCATTTTCCACCATATATACCTATTGGGGGTGGGCAGCATTACATGGTTGACGACAATGTCTTGCTGACTGCCTCAACAAGACATATCCATTACAGTAAATGGCTGCCCACTCTCCCCAGTCCCACAAGCTCGCTGCCTCGGGGTAATCCTTGATGCTGATCTCTCCTTCAAACCGCATGTCTAAGCCCTTTCCACTTCCTGCCGACTTCAACTCAAAAATATTTCACAAATCCGTTCATTCCTCAACCATGAATCTGCAAAAACCCTAGTCCATGCCCTCATCATCTCTTGCCTTGACTACTGCAACCTCCTTGTTGTGAATTCTGTGGTCAAGCTCCCTCCTGTGGTCATGAGTGGTACTTCGGCTGGTTCTATCCATGGGCTTCCTTTGGTGGATGTGAGTGGGGCTGCGGCTTCTGAGTTTCCTTCCTCAGGTGACGAGGTTAAGTCGTTAGGTGCTGCTCTATTTAACTCCACCTAGTTCTTTGTTCCTAGCCTCCAGTCAATGTTCCAGTATTGGTCTTGCTCTCTCCTGGATCGTTCTTGTGACCTGTCTTCCCTGCATAAGCTAAGTCTGCTTGTGTTACTTTTGTTTGCTATTTTTTCTGTCCAGCTTGCTATATTGGTTTTTCTTGCTTGCTGTAAGCTCTGGGACGCAGAGGGAGCACCTCCGTGCCGTTAGTCGGTACGGAGGGTCTTTTTGCACCCTCTGCGTGGTTGTTTGTAGGTTTTTGTGCTGATCGCAAAGATATCTTTCCTATCCTCGGTCTATTCAGTAAGTCGGGCCTCACTTTGCTAAAATCTATTTCATCTCTGTGTTTGTATTTTCATCTTTACTCACAGTCATTATATGTGGGGGGCTGCCTTTTCCTTTGGGGAATTTCTCTGAGGCAAGGTAGGCTTGTTTTTCTATCTTCAGGGCTAGCTAGTTTCTCAGGCTGTGCCCGAGGCGCCTAGGTCTGGTCAGGAGCGCTCCACGGCTACCTCTAGTGTGGGGTGATGGGATTAGGGATTGCGGTCAGCAGAGTTCCCACGTCTCAGAGCTCGTCCTATGTTATTAGTAACTATCAGGTCACTTGGTGTGCTCTTAACCACCAGGTCCATTGTGTTTCTGAACCACCAGTTCATAACAGTACTGGAGGCCCAAAGTACTAATGCTTCTCAATAGAGAGAAAAGAGAAGTTCTGAGACCATTTTTTTTTCTCTGCACTGTGTTTTGTCTTTCATTTCCCCTAGACATTTGGGTGGTTCAGGACACAGGTGTAGTGATGGACATTAAAGGTCTGTCTTCTTGTGTGGATCATCTCACTGCAAGAGTACAAAAAATTCAAGACATTGTGGTTCAGAAATCTATGTTAGAACCTAAAATTCCTATTCCTGATTTATTTTCTGGAGATAGAGCTAAGTTTCTGAATTTCAAAAATAATTGCAAACTGTTTCTGGCTTTGAAACCCCGCTCCTCTGGTGACCCAGTTCAACAAGTTAAGATCATTATTTCCTTATTACGTGGCGACCCTCAAGACTGGGCATTTTCCCTTGCGCCAGGAGATCCTGCATTATGTGATATTAATGCGTTTTTTCTGGCGCTCGGATTGCTTTATGATGAACCTAATTCAGTGGATCAGGCAGAGAAAAATTTGCTGGCTCTGTGTCAGGGTCAGGATGAGGTAGAGATATATTGTCAGAAGTTTAGGAAGTGGTCTGTGCTCATTCAATGGAATGAATGTGCGCTGGCAGCAATTTTCAGAAAGGGTCTCTCTGAAGCCCTTAAGGATGTCATGGTGGGATTTCCTATGCCTGCTGGTCTGAATGAGTCTATGTCTTTGGCCATTCAGATCAATCGACGCTTACGTGAGCGTAAAACTGTGCACCATTTGGCGGTATTATCTGAGCATAAACCTGAACCTATGCAATGTGATAGGACTTTGACCAGAGCTGAACGGCAAGAACACAGACGTCGGAATGGGCTGTGTTTTTACTGTGGTGATTCCACTCATGCTATCTCCGATTGTCCTAAGCGCACTAAGCGGTTCGCTAGGTCTGCCACCATTGGTACGGTACAGTCAAAATTTCTTTTGTCCGTTACTTTGATCTGCTCTTTGTCATCCTATTCTGTCATGGCATTTGTGGATTCAGGTGCTGCCCTGAATTTGATGGACTTGGAGTTTGCTAGGCGCTGTGGGTTTTTCTTGGAGCCCTTGCAGTATCCTATTCAATTGAGAGGAATTGATGCTACGCCTTTGGCCAAGAATAAGCCTCAGTACTGGACCCAACTGACCATGTGCATGGCTCCTGCGCATCAGGAGGATATTCGCTTTTTGGTGTTGCATAATCTGCATGATGTGGTCGTGTTGGGGTTGCCATGGCTACAGGTCCATAACCCAGTATTGGATTGGAAATCTATGTCTGTGTCCAGCTGGGGTTGTCAGGGGGTACATGGTGATGTTCCATTTCTGTCTATTTCATCATCCACCTCTTCTGAGGTCCCTGAGTTCTTGTCGGATTACCGGGATGTATTTGATGAGCCCAAGTCCAATGCCCTACCTCCGCATAGGGATTGTGATTGTGCTATCGATTTGATTCCTGGTAGTAAGTTTCCTAAAGGTCGACTGTTTAATTTGTCTGTGCCTGAGCACGCCGCTATGCGGAGTTACGTAAAGAAATCCTTGGAGAAGGGTCATATTCGCCCGTCGTCGTCGCCATTGGGAGCAGGGTTCTTTTTTGTGGCCAAGAAGGATGGTTCGTTGAGACCTTGTATTGATTACCGCCTTCTAAATAAAATCACGGTCAAATTTCAGTACCCCTTGCCGCTGCTGTCTGATTTGTTTGCTAGGATTAAGGGGGCTAGTTGGTTCACCAAGATAGATCTTCGTGGTGCGTATAATCTTGTGCGTATTAAACAGGGCGATGAATGGAAAACAGCATTTAATACGCCCGAGGGCCATTTTGAGTACCTGGTTATGCCATTCGGGCTTTCCAATGCTCCATCAGTATTTCAGTCCTTTATGCATGGCATCTTCCGAGAGTACCTGGATAAATTCCTGATTGTATACTTGGATGATATTTTGGTCTTCTCGGATGATTGGGAGTCTCACGTGAAGCAGGTCAGAATGGTGTTCCAGGTCCTGCGTGCAAATTCTGTTTGTGAAGGGGTCAAAGTGTCTCTTTGGTGTTCAGAAGGTTTCATTTTTGGGGTTCATTTTTTCCCCTTCTACTATCGAGATGGATCCTGTTAAAGTTCAGGCCATTTATGATTGGACTCAGCCGACATCTCTGAAGAGTCTACAAAAGTTCCTGGGCTTTGCTAATTTTTATCGTCGCTTCATCAATAACTTTTCTAGTATTGCTAAACCGTTGACTGATTTAACCAAGAAGGGTGCTGATGTGGTCAATTGGTCTTCTGCTGCTGTGGAAACTTTTCAGGAGTTGAAGCGTTGTTTTTCTTCTGCCCCTGTATTGTGCCAGCCAGATGTTTCGCCCCCGTTCCAGGTCGAGGTTGATGCTTCTGAGATTGGAGCAGGGGCTGTTTTGTCGCAAAGAAGTTCTGATGGCTCGGTGATGAAACCATGTGCCTTCTTTTCCAGGAAGTTTTCGCCTGCTGGAGCATAATTATGATGTTGGCAATTGAGAGTTTCTGGCCATGAAGTGGGCATTCGAGGAGTGGCGTCATTGGCTTGAAGGAGCTAAGCATCATGTGGTGGTCTTGACTGATCACAAGAACTTGACTTATCTCGAGTCTGCCAAACGGTTGAATCCTAGACAGGCTCGTTGGTCGCTGTTTTTCTCCCGTTTTGACTTTGTGGTTTCGTACCTTCCGGGCTCTAAGAATGTGAAGGCGGATGCCCTGTCTAGGAGTTTTGTGCCCGACTCTCCGGGTTTGCCTGAGCCGGCGGGTATTCTCAAAGAGGGGGTAATTTTGTCATTGTTCGGTGTTGGCTGGTCATCCTGGAATCTTTGGTACCAGAGATTTGGTGGCTAGATCCTTTTGGTGGCCATCTCTATCGCGGGATGTGCGTTCGTTTGTGCAGTCCTGTGGGACTTGTGCTCAGGCTAAGCCCTGCTGTTCTCGTGCCAGTGGGCTGCTTTTGCCCTTGCCGGTCCCGAAGAGGCCCTGGACACATATCTCTATGGATTTTATTTCGGATCTCCCTGTCTCGCAAAAGATGTCGGTCATTTGGGTGGTTTGTGATCGCTTCTCTAAGATGGTCCATTTGGTACCCTTGTCTAAATTGCCTTCCTCCTCTGATTTGGTGCCATTGTTTTTCCAGCATGTGGTTCGTTTACATGGCATTCCGGAGAACATCGTTTCGGACAGAGGTTCCCAGTTTGTTTCGAGGTTTTGGCGAGCCTTTTGTGCTAGGATGGGCATTGATTTGTCTTTTTCCTCGGCTTTCCATCCTCAGACAAATGGCCAAACTGAACGAACCAATCAGACCTTGGAAACATATCTGAGATGTTTTGTTTCTGCTGATCAGGATGATTAGGTGTCCTTTTTGCCTTTGGCTGAGTTCGCCCTTAATAATCGGGCCAGCTCGGCTACTTTGGTTTCTCCGTTTTTCTGCAATTCTGGTTTCCATCCTCGTTTCTCTTCAGGGCAGGTTGAGTCTTCGGACTGTCCTGGTGTGGATACTGTGGTGGATAGGTTGCAGCAGATTTGGACTCATGTAGTGGACAATTTGACATTGTCCCAGGAGAAGGCTCAACGTTTCGCTAACCGCAGGCGCTGTGTGGGTCCCCGACTTCGTGTTGGGGATTTGGTTTGGTTGTCGTCTCGTTATATTCCTATGAAAGTTTCCTCTCCTAAGTTTAAGCCTCGTTTTATTGGTCCGTATAGGATTTCTGAGGTTCTTAATCCTGTGTCTTTTAGTTTGACCCTTCCAGCTTCTTTTTCCATCCATGCAAAAAAGAAAAAAAAGAGCATGAACCGCACATCCCAAAATCATGCGTTGATCTAAAGCCGCTAGGCAAAAATTAATATAACTGAATATGAGGTTTTCAGTTTAACATTCTGATCAGACTGTATGAAGCCCACTGCCCCTTCACGGCAAACCTCGTAGTGGGTCCTAACGCCCTAACTGAGCAGAGCCGTGCGGCGCCCACCGCCACAGCGGCCATGCACCAGCAGGGCGGACGGCCTGTTGCCCCACAGCACCCATGCTGCAAGACTGAGTCCCCAAGACTCCAGACCGCGCCACCCCACCAGCACAAAGCCACAGCAACAATGGCCGCCACACAGCACCAACACCAAAATGAAAGGAGCACCTAAACTTACCTTCCTCCAGCTCTTCAGTGAGAGCCAAAATGGGCTAGACCCCTTACTTTGCAGTCTCCTGCTAATTAAAATCACCTGAGCCAAATGGGAGGAGTGCTGGTCCAAGAAGAAGACTAGAACATGCTTTGCAAAAAAGAAAAAAAAAAAAAAAAAAGCGCATGAACCGCACATCCCAAAATCATACGTTGATCTAAAGCCGCTAGGCAAAAATTAATATAACTGAATATGAGGTTTTCAGTTTAACATTCTGATCAGACTGTATGAAGCCCACTGCCCCTTCACGGCAAACCTCGTAGTGGGTCCTAACGCCCTAACGGAGCGGAGCCGTGCGGCGCCCAACGCCACAGCGGCCATGCACCAGCAGGGCGGACGGCCTGTTGCCCCACAGCACCCATGCTGCAAGACTGAGTCCCGGAGACTCCAGACCGTGCCGCCCCACCAGCACAAAGCCACAGCAAAGCACAAAGCCACAGCAACAATGGCCGCCACACAGCACCAACACCAAAATGAAAGGAGCACTTAAACTTACCTTCCTCCAGCTCTTCAGTGAGAGCCAAAATGGAGTGAGAATCCATAATGTATTCCATAGGTCATTGTTGCGGAGATACGTGGCACCTGTGGTTCCATCCGTTGATCCTCCTGCCCCGGTTTTGGTTGAGGGGGAGTTGGAGTATATAGTGGAGAAGATTTTGGATTCTCGTATTTCGAGACGGAAACTCCAGTACCTGGTTAAGTGGAAGGGTTATGGTCAGGAAGATAATTCCTGGGTCTTTGCCTCTGATGTTCATGCTGCCGATCTGGTTCGTGCCTTTCATTTGGCTCATCCTGGTCGGCCTGGGGGCTCTGGTGAGGGTTCGGTGACCCCTCCTCAAGGGGGGGGTACTGTTGTGAATTCTGTGGTCAAGCTCCCTCCTGTGGTCATGAGTGGTACTTCAGCTGGTTCTGTCCATGAGCTTCCTTTGGTGGATGTGAGTGGGGCTGCGGCTTCTGAGTTTCCTTCCTCAGGTGACGAGGTTAAGTCGTTAGGTGCTGCTCTATTTAACTCCACCTAGTTCTTTGTTCCTAGCCTCCAGTCAATGTTCCAGTATTGGTCTTGCTCTCTCCTGGATCGTTCTTGTGACCTGTCTTCCCTGCATAAGCTAAGTCTGCTTGTGTTACTTTTGTTTGCTATTTTTTCAGTCCAACTTGCTATATTGGTTTTTCTTTGGGAATTTCTCTGAGGCAAGGTAGGCTTGTTTTTCTATCTTCAGGGCTAGCTAGTTTCTCAGGCTGTGCCCAAGGCGCCTAGGTCTGGTCAGGAGCGCTCCACGGCTACCTCTAGTGTGGTGTGATAGGATTAGGGATTGCGGTCAGCAGAGTTCCCACGTCTCAGAGCTCGTCCTATGTTATTAGTAACTATCAGGTCACTTGGTGTGCTCTTAACCACCAGTTCCATTGTGTTTCTGAACCACCAGTTCATAACACCTCCTGCTCTGTGGCCTCCCCTCTAACACTCTCGCACCCCTCCAATCTATTCTAAACTCTGCTGCCCGACTAATCCACCTGTCCCCCCGCTATTCCCCGGCCTCTCCCCTCTGTCAATCCCTTCACTGGCTCCCCATTGCCCAGAGACTCCAGTACAAAACCCTAACCATGACGTACAAAGCCATCCACAACCTGTCTCCTCCATACATCTGTGACCTCGTCTCCTGGTACTTAACTACACGCAACCTCCGATCCTCACAAGATCTCCTTCTCTACTCCCCTCTTATCTCCTCTTCCCACAATCGTATACAAGATTTCTCTCGCGTATCACCCCTACTCTGGAACCCTCTACCACAACACATCAGACTCTCGCCTACCATCGAAACCTTCAAAAGAACCTGAAGACCTACCTCTTCCGACAAGCCTACAACCTGCAGTAACCACCGATTGACCAAACTGCTGCATGACCAGCTCTATCCTCGCCTACTGTATTCTCACCCATCCCTTGTAGATTGTGAGCCTTCGCTGGCAGGGTTCTCACTCCTCCTGTACCAGTTATGACTTGTATTGTTTAAGATTATTGTACTTGTTTTTATTATGTATACCCCTCCTCACATGTAAAGCGCCATGGAATAAATGGCGCTATAACAATAAATAATAATAATAATATACAACCAATAACGATCCATGACAGAGCACAGGGTGACTCTGTCTGCATCATTATAGTCAATGGCCCTATCAACTTACACTCCTGAATCCTGTTTGCGGTGGTTGGGACATAAGCAGGCTCGGACTGGCCCACCGGGGAACCGGAGGATCCTCCGGTGGGCCCTGGCACTGACACCTGCTGGCAGGGCCTCCCCCCGCTCCAGGGCCCCCTCCCGCTCCAGGGCCCCCTCCCCCCGCTCCAGGGCCCCCTCCCCCGCCGCCGCTGCCCGCCTTGAATACTCACCCTGCCTGCTCCAGCGATGGTCTCGGCGTCTGCACTGCAGCTCGTCCTGAACGAGCTGTCACGTGACACCGCTCATTAAGATCATGAATATGCGCATATTCATGATCTTAATGAACGGTGTCACATGACCGCTCGAGCAGGAAGAGGTGCTGCGCCGGCGCCGCCGCCTGGAGTCGGGACAGAGCGTGAGGGATGTCGGCACGGCCGTGCAGTGGGACAGGTGAGTATGAGGGATGGGGGGACGGGGGGATGAAGGAGGACATAAGCCGGCGCGCCGAGCAGGAGCGGGTGCGGAGCCATGCAGGGGGGAATATGAGCCATGCAGGGGGGAATATGCGCCATGCAGGGGGGAATATGTGCCATGCAGGGGGGATTATGAGCCATGCAGGGGGGATTATGAGCCATGCAGGGGGGATTATGAGCCATGCAGGGGGGATTATGAGCCATGCAGGGGGGAATATGCGCCATGCAGGTGGGAATATGACATGAGCCATGCAGGGGGGAATATGAGCCATGCAGGGGGATTATGCGCCATGCAGGGGGGAATATGAGCCATGCAGGGGGGAATATGACATGAGCCATGCAGGGGGGAATATGAGCCATGCAGGGGGGATTATGCGCCATGCAGGGGGGATTATGAGCCATGCAGGGGGGAATATGAGCCATGCAGGGGGAAATATGAGCCATGCAGGGGGGATTATGCGCCATGCAGGGGGGATTATGAGCCATGCAGGGGGGATTATGAGCCATGCAGGGGAGAATATGCGCCATGCAGGGGGGATTATGAGCCATGCAGGGGGGAATATGCGCCATGCAGGGGGGAATATGACATGAGCCATGCAGGGGGGAATATGAGCCATGCAGGGGGGAATATGACATGAGCCATGCAGGGGGGAATATGACATGAGCCATGCAGGGGGGAATATGAGCCATGCAGGGGGGATTATGCGCCATGCAGGGGGGATTATGAGCCATGCAGGGGGGATTATGAGCCATGCAGGGGGGATTATGAGCCATGCAGGGGGGAATATGCGCCATGCAGGTGGGAATATGACATGAGCCATGCAGGGGGGAATATGAGCCATGCAGGGGGATTATGCACCATGCAGGGGGGATTATGAGCCATGCAGGGGGGAATATGAGCCATGCAGGGGGGAATATGACATGAGCCATGCAGGGGGGAATATGAGCCATGCAGGGGGGATTATGAGCCATGCAGGGGGGAATATGAGCCATGCATACAGGGGGGGATATGAGCCATGCATACGGTGGGGGGGGGATATGAGCCATGCATAGGGGGGGGGATATAAGCCATGCATACATGGGGAGATATGAGTCATGCATACAGGAGGGGGTAATATGAGCTATGTATATGGGATAGGAGGGAGATGAGCCATGCATACAGGAGGGGGGTCATTATACAGTATGGAGCATCATGTGCGGTCATTATACAGTATGGAGCATCATGTGCGGTCATTATACAGTATGGAGCATCATGTGTGGCCGTTATACAGTATGGAGCATCCTGTGTGGCCATTATACAGTATGGAGCATCATGTGCGGTCATTATACAGTATGGAGCATCATGTGTGGCCGTTATACAGTATGGAGCATCATGTGTGGCCGTTATACAGTGTGGAGCATCATGTGTGGTCATTATACAGTATGGAGCATCATGTGCGGTCATTATACAGTATGGAGCATCATGTGTGGCCGTTATACAGTATGGAGCATCATGTGTGGCCATTATACAGTATGGAACATCATGTGTGGCCGTTATACAGTATTGAGCATCATGTGTGGCCATATTTTTGTTTGTTTATAATTATTGTATATAAAACAGTGTGATCAGCAGTGCTAAATGGCTGCGGTTGGGACGTGGATATGGGTGTGACTAGTTGTGAAATGGGTCTGGTCAGAGGCGTGGCCTAAAATTTGCTGCGGCGCAGTACGCACGCCACAAACTTAATACCTCCTTCCCTTCAAAAGTTGGGAGATATGGTACCACATTTGCCAGATCACGGCAAGTGCCGCAAATCCCATAGAGAATGTATGAGGCCAAATGCAGTGTTGCTGTAAGTGATCCGTTACGCGGCCGATGCAGAAAAACTGCCTGATCTGCTGCAAAAGGCGACTTTCACATCAGCGATTCTTGCCAAAGTCACTGCCGATAGTGTCATACTCACCAAAAGGGGAGGCAGCGCTAAAAGTGCCTAGGGCAGCAGAAACTCTAAATACGGCCCTGGAGGGCTACATTATATTCTGTGGGGGGAATGCATTATACTCAAGGTACTACATTATATTATGGGGGGCTACATCATACTATATGAGGGGTTACAGTATACTCTATGGGGGGCTGCATTATATTCTGTGGTGGGGCTGCATTATTCTCTCAGGGGACTACATAATATTATGGGGGCTACATCATACTATATGAGGGGGCTACAGTATACTCTATGGGGGGGCTGCATTCTATTCTGTGGTGGAACTGCATTCTCTCAAGGGACTTCATTATATTCTGTGGTGGGTGGCATTACACTATATGGGGGGGGCTGCATTATACCCTATGGGGTGCTACATTATATTCTATGGTGGGGACTGCGTCATACCTGAGAGGGTTGCATTATATTTTGTGGGGTGCTGCATTATATTCTATGAGAGGGGACTGCATTATATTTTATGAGGGGGCTACATTATATTCTGTGAGGGGGCTACCCCAACCCTTGCTACATTATTAAGACGTGAACTACCTTATATTATACCCTGATACTAGCGCTTTTTACCGCACAATTGGTGGTCTTGTATCTATTTCTATGTAGCTACATAGTGGGCCCCAAGAATGATTTTCTCCGACGCTGGACATAAGCCTCGATGAAGCCACTCAATGTAGTGGCAAACGCTACACAAACCCAGCCTTATTTTCATCTTGCATCTTGAGTAGCAAACAGCTCTCCAGTCTCTTTCACTTCCTAGTGATCTGTGCCCACCATGGCACTGTTGTTACTTGTTGACATTAAGCAGCACAAAAACACCTACAAATTGTAAGACAATGTTACAAATACATTTTTTTGGTCATTAACTTCTGTTATCATTCAGGTACTAATATGATTTCTGTTTTTTTATTGGCAAAATTAGCAGATAGACTTTCTATCAAGTCAGCCAGGACTGTAAATGCAGTTTGATCGTGAAGGAATAATGGCAGTGGGAACAGAGCCTGAAATAAAGAAAAACAAACATTTGGGGTATTTTGTTTGTTTCAGCATATCAACTTTTTGCATAGCAAGGAAAAAAA
This sequence comes from Ranitomeya imitator, assembly GCF_032444005.1. Lineage (NCBI taxonomy): Eukaryota > Metazoa > Chordata > Amphibia > Anura > Dendrobatidae > Ranitomeya > Ranitomeya imitator. The sequence continues at coordinate 540,874,257 of NC_091284.1, read as the reverse complement.
GAAGAGAAAGAACAAAAATTAGAAATAAAAAATTATGGTAGTTGTAGAAAAGAGCAGAAGCAATGCCAAAAGATATTACTTCTATATCCGAGGAAAGAATAAACTCATATCTATCCTAAGAATTAAAAGGAAATTATATAAAGGAAGACTAAATCAACCACGTTTCTTCTTTCAACCGGAAATCTTCTGTATTTCTTTATTAATAAAATATATTGGAGTGTTATAAATATTACTTAAATCCAATAAAAAGTAACCAAATCAACAAAAGAAGCTTTAATAGCATGCAACATTCTGATTACTAAGGCGAGAACTATAGCAATGTGTAAAGTGTTAATAACACAGACAAACAATAGGTACATGTCAATATCACTGTTGCATCTGGGAACACTGTCTGGTGTAAAATTTGATAAGTTGTTCTTTAACTATTCCACAATTTTGTGACTGCCCAACATACAGCATCTGGGAGCATTGTCTAGTACAGAATGTGATAAAATACATTGTAAGATCTGGGAAGCAGGCCCAGTGAGGTATTCAGGGAATATGACAACAGTAAAAAAAAGTATAAAATCTGGGAACATGGAGAGTCAGGGCACATACATTCCTATATTTTTGGCTAGTGACAGCATATAACATAATGTAATTCTATTTAACTACAGACTACGTATGTAAGAAGCCCAAATCTATTACTAGTTATGCAATAAAAGACTCATTTACCTTCTGCTTTTATATCCTTTTCAGCACTGAAGCAGCATTAGATCAATAACCAGTAAAAAAAATGTTCAGATTTGTTTGTTCTAACCAGTAAAACAAAAAATTCATGAATAGTTATAAACCGAAGGAACAGGACATTAAGGAAACAGCGCTAAAGAGTATGTTCTGAATTGGTACTATATACAGGATTGACGTCCAACACATTTCCATGGTGACCCAATGCTTCTGAAGGCTTTAATTATCTTCTTCTAAACTCTTTCACGACAAGACGGTATGTAATCTCTTGTATCCATGGGAAAATTGCATGAGAAAGCCAGAGAAAAACATAAAATAGATTTGTTTTTAAGACAATAAACTACAAGTGTGACTGTATGTTTCTAAGGAACATAATTGCATTGATGTGATGCCGGTTTGTGTGTGGGCCTCTTTCATGGAGTGTCGCCTCTAATGAACTGACAGAAATATGTTTTCTTTCAGAAGTTTTAGTCACCCACTGTTCTTTAACTCTTTCATTTCCAAGCCTGTGTGTCCTGCAGGCACTAGCCTGCTATTCCTTTGCTATTTCTATACATTGCATTCTCCATGCTCCAAGTTTACGGCTTTGTTTAATACCTGCATTTGATGTGTGTATATATAGACATGAAGGGACCAGTTTTCACTATATTTTAGATCAATGATTTTCGAAAGTCGGATCAAGGAACGTCAGGATTCCTCTGAATAGATGTGCTGTTCCTGAAGGTTCATCTATGCAACCAGTCAGCATCTAACATTGATAGTTAATACTTATCAGGCCTGTGCTTAAACTGCGTAAGTACAAGATTTGTGGCGATTTGTAGGTGATGTGGGACGGGTCATCCACATCAATCAAGCCAGGAAGATGGCGATTCTGTACATGGAGGAGTCACTGAAATAAGAAAAAACATGTCCATTGGACCAGACCATGCCATATGCCAGATGTTTACAAAGCATTTTTTTTGGCGTATGCAATGGGAGTTCAGGGCTTAGATACGGGTTGATAGACTACAGTAATACAGCAGATAAAGGTGGTTGATTTACTTTATAATGGGAAAACCTGGTGATAGGTTCCTTTTAATTTCTGCAGCATACATACTGTATCCAAAAAGAAAAGACTAGTAGTAAGATTTAAATAAAAGAGACTTCAGCTCTATGCGTCACTGTGTGCCATTATGTCATCATGCAGTCCAGCTGCAACAGTTTCTACAAAAAGGAACTCTTACGCCCCTTTCACACATCAGTTTTTTGCCATCAATAGGAATTCGTCGAATTGTGGCCTCACATTTCATCCGTCGTTCACCGGATCCGTAGAAAATTGTTAGTCCGGCGGCCGGAGACTACAGATAAAGTAACGTACAGTACAGACCAAAAGTTTGGACACACCTTCTCATTTCAAGATTTTTCTGTATTTTCATGACTATGAAGCTCATCAAGAGAATGCCAAGAGTGTGCAAAGCAGTCATCAAAGCAAAAGGTGGCTACTTTGAAGAACCTAGAATATAAGTCATAATTTCAGTTGTTTCACACTTTTTTGTTAAGTATATAATTCCACATGTGTAATTCATAGTTTTGATGCCTTCAGTGTGAATGCACAATTTTCATAGTCATGAAAATACAGAAAAATCTTTAAATGAGAAGGTGTGTCCAAACTTTTGGTCTGTACTGTATTTTTTGTGTCCTGCAAAAAAACAGACCGCGACGGATCCGGATTCTTTGCTAGAATGGAAGCCTATGGCGTAGAATCCGTCAAATGACGGAATCCGGCAACAGATTCCGATTTTTTAACTGAGCATGCTCTGATCCAATTAGCAGGATCCGTCCAAAAAATGGATCCGTCGCATCAGTTTTTCACAATCTGTGATGGATCCATCGATCCGTCGAGCCAACAGTGACTGCCGGCAAAAAAGTGATGTGTGAAAGGGGCCTTACTTGGAAAAATTGGAATCTTTGCCAGCATAGCTATAGTGAGATGCAGTGATGATGGCTCACCTACAGAGGTGAATTCTCTAAGCCAAGGTCAGGGGGAGCATCACACACCAGAGGCGATGATGCGGAGTACATACATCAAAAGAAAGAAAAATGCTACTGAGCCTCTGAATATGGAATATGGAAAAAATATCAAAAGTTACTTTATTGATAAAAACAGATCTGGGGAGGATAGACAACAATAAATTTGTGACACTATTCCAGCAGGAGAGGTCTTATCATGGGTATGTGCATATAACCAAGTTTGGTTTCATTGCATATACAGCTCTGGCAAAAATTAAGAGACCACTGCAAAATGTTCAGTTTGTCTGATTTTTCTCTTTATAGGTATATTTTTGAGTAAAACGCAAATTGTTATTTTATTCTATAAACTTCTGACATGTCTCCGAATTTCCAGGCAATACATTTTTTTTTTTTCTGAAAAGGAGAAATGTCACCAAAAAACCGACCTTCACACAACAGCCATAAGGTAAAAAACTACAAATAATCTTTATTAAATACAATGCATATAAAAACACAGTATGACAGGTAGCATACCCAAAGCACAGAACAAAAGGTGGGAAACCCAGAGCTAAAACGTATCATGAATCACATCCCAAATGTAAACAGTATAATGTAACAAAGTGCCAAATGTGCAGTTGATCAAATACATACATACACACAGTATAAGTATACAAGGCAGGTAATAACCAATATATTTACCAGATGGAGCGCTCCTGGGGACCCACCACACCCGACGCGCGTTTCGCACCGAAATGCTTCGTCCAGGGGTGGTTAGGTGCCAACCAGTGATCATATTTAAACCCCCGGTACCCAATAGGAATGGTGATGACATAATCGTATAACATAGAACAGCTGTGGACGCATGCGCAATGTAGATGTAATGACGCGCTAAATAGACGGCAACATAATGCCAGGAAATACCGTGACTTGTACCGGCGGCAACATGTCCATGGTGACACACGCGGACGCTAAGCCGAGAACCGGAAGTGGTAATGTAGAGACGTAACATCCGGTCCGACACTGATGTTGTTGACAACCGCCCCTAACAACCCTCTGACGGCGCCTACCATGACGCCCAGCTAAGGGGCGTAGTAGATACACTTCATGCAAATCACAAAAGAGGACTATAACCGCCGTAACCATACCAACGTAGGTCCCGGTGACCATTGTTATAAAGTACATAGTCACGGTGTGTGCATGAATGAAAAAAACTCCTAACATCAATCAAATATATCTGCATAAAAATTGAAAAGGCGCTAAACGCAAAATAATTATGTTTAAGGAGCAACAACCGCACCTCTGATGAACGAGGCAGAAAGAACGCATCTGAACACCTCCTGGAAGATCAGAACGAGTATACGTGACAACCATAACATGAGACAGTTGATCATAGTCATACAATAAAAATACAGCAGTGATGCTAAATCGGCAAAACACGCCCACTTGTACCTAGAGAAACCGTGGACTATGAGCTGGAGATAAGGCAAAAAGTCAAGAATAAAGATGAATAAACAGTGCAAGTGAAAAAAAGTGCGCAGTGCAAGACGTAAAACCTATTAAGGAAAAACATCTGATTAATAAATACAACATCAAATATAACTAATACAAAAAAAATAATATACAGAGAAACAATATAAATATATATTTTGTCAATGACAATAAATGTGTCATGAGGACGCAAAGCATCCAAGTGCATATAGTACATAATCAAGTGCACATAAGGCCGAAATAGCATAATTGATGACAACACTCCAAATTCAGAAACATCCACATCCACTGAACTTCCAGAAGTCAGCACCACCTATAGGACCAAGGGCAAATAAGACAAAAATTAGAACAACGAACAAAATAAAAACAAAACACCCATAAAACCAACAATAAAATAAATAAAAACACAGCACTAAGGTATCTAGAGACCACATTATACCGTAACAACCCTACTAAGTCCATGGGATACCAATGTGGAACCAAATATCAGTACCCAAAGGGCCAACATATGAACAACAACCAACATCAAATATCACTACCCTAAGAAAGAGGAGAAACTGTTATATTCATTTAAGCCCAGAGGAGCAAGGGTACCCAGCCTAAATATCCACCGAGCCTCCTTCTGGGCCAGCAATTGTTTCCAATTACCACCCCTAGGGCCGATAAAGACTCGATCGATACCCTTAATTTGTAGAACTGTTGGATCACATCCATGAAAAGCTTTGAAATGGTGTGGAATAGATTTTAATTTGACGGGATCAATCTCCATCTCCGCCTTCTCAATATCCAACACATGTTCCCGTACCCGCCTACGAAGTTCCCGCGTAGTCATCCCGATGTAGATCAAGCCACATGGGCATGTGGCATGGTATATGACTGCCTTCGTGGTACATGTGATGGTATGTGTGATACGGTACGTCCTATCCCCTTTAGAGTTCTTAAAATCCAGGGCTGTAGTGATGTTACGACATGCTACACATTTCCCACACTTAGAGCAGCCCCATGCAGGGCCCTTGGTACCAAAAATATACTGAGGGTTCGGTCCCCTATAATAGCTATGTACCAATTGATCTCTAAGATTAGGCGACCGTCGGTATGTAATCGATGGATAAGAACCAACGCAATTGGCGATAGTCCTATCCATCAAGAGTACCGACCAGTGTTTAGTAATTGCTTTCCTAACCTCTTCGCTCCTAGAGTTGAAATACAGGATGCACCGTACCTGATCCTGAGCCTTCGCAGTAGGCTGTTTCTGTAATAGAGCATTCCTTCGACTATGATAGGCCCTCTGGTATGACCGACAGATAGTCTTTTTGCCGTAGCCTCGATTCCTAAAACGTGTCCATAGATCTTGAGCTTGATGTTCAAATAACTCATCCTGGGAACAAATCCTCCTAGCCCGCAGGAATTGTCCTGTAGGGATATTTCTGATCAGATGGCGTGGATGCTGTGAGGAGGAATGAAGGAGGGAATTAACGGAGGTAGATTTACGGAACAAATCAGTACAGATAGTACCATCATCCCTGACTTTGATGGAAATGTCCAAAAAATCTATTTGTTCAGTATCATATTTGTATGTTAGTTTGATATTTTTAACATTTGAATTCAAAATATTGATAAACTGATCCAAATCACTCTTATAAGAGTGATTTGGATCAGTTTATCAATATTTTGAATTCAAATGTTAAAAATATCAAACTAACATACAAATATGATACTGAACAAATAGATTTTAAGAGTGATTTGGATCAGTTTATCAATAGGAGGATTTGTTCCCAGGATGAGTTATTTGAAAGCAATTACTAAACACTGGTCGGTACTCTTGATGGATAGGACTATCGCCAATTGCGTTGGTTCTTATCCATCGATTACATACCGACGGTCGCCTAATCTTAGAGATCAATTGGTACATAGCTATTATAGGGGACCGAACCCTCAGTATATTTTTGGTACCAAGGGCCCTGCATGGGGCTGCTCTAAGTGTGGGAAATGTGTAGCATGTCGTAACATCACTACAGCCCTGGATTTTAAGAACTCTAAAGGGGATAGGACGTACCGTATCACACATACCATCACATGTACCACGAAGGCAGTCATATACCATGCCACATGCCCATGTGGCTTGATCTACATCGGGATGACTACGCGGGAACTTCGTAGGCGGGTACGGGAACATGTGTTGGATATTGAGAAGGCGGAGATGGAGATTGATCCCGTCAAATTAAAATCTATTCCACGCCATTTCAAAGCTTTTCATGGATGTGATCCAACAGTTCTACAAATTAAGGGTATCGATCGAGTCTTTATCGGCCCTAGGGGTGGTAATTGGAAACAATTGCTGGCCCAGAAGGAGGCTCGGTGGATCTTTAGGCTGGGTACCCTTGCTCCTCTGGGCTTAAATGAATATAACAGTTTCTCCTCTTTCTTAGGGTAGTGATATTTGATGTTGGTTGTTGTTCATATGTTGGCCCTTTGGGTACTGATATTTGGTTCCACATTGGTATCCCATGGACTTAGTAGGGTTGTTACGGTATAATGTGGTCTCTAGATACCTTAGTGCTGTGTTTTTATTTATTTTATTGTTGGTTTTATGGGTGTTTTGTTTTTATTTTGTTCGTTGTTCTAATTTTTGTCTTATTTGCCCTTGGTCCTATAGGTGGTGCTGACTTCTGGAAGTTCAGTGGATGTGGATGTTTCTGAATTTGGAGTGTTGTCATCAATTATGCTATTTCGGCCTTATGTGCACTTGATTATGTACTATATGCACTTGGATGCTTTGCGTCCTCATGACACATTTATTGTCATTGACAAAATATATATTTATATTGTTTCTCTGTATATTATTTTTTTTGTATTAGTTATATTTGATGTTGTATTTATTAATCAGATGTTTTTCCTTAATAGGTTTTACGTCTTGCACTGCGCACTTTTTTTCACTTGCACTGTTTATTCATCTTTATTCTTGACTTTTTGCCTTATCTCCAGCTCATAGTCCACGGTTTCTCTAGGTACAAGTGGGCGTGTTTTGCCGATTTAGCATCACTGCTGTATTTTTATTGTATGACTATGATCAACTGTCTCATGTTATGGTTGTCACGTATACTCGTTCTGATCTTCCAGGAGGTGTTCAGATGCGTTCTTTCTGCCTCGTTCATCAGAGGTGCGGTTGTTGCTCCTTAAACATAATTATTTTGCGTTTAGCGCCTTTTCAATTTTTATGCAGATATATTTGATTGATGTTAGGAGTTTTTTTCATTCATGCACACACCGTGACTATGTACTTTATAACAATGGTCACCGGGACCTACGTTGGTATGGTTACGGCGGTTATAGTCCTCTTTTGTGATTTGCATGAAGTGTATCTACTACGCCCCTTAGCTGGGCGTCATGGTAGGCGCCGTCAGAGGGTTGTTAGGGGCGGTTGTCAACAACATCAGTGTCGGACCGGATGTTACGTCTCTACATTACCACTTCCGGTTCTCGGCTTAGCGTCCGCGTGTGTCACCATGGACATGTTGCCGCCGGTACAAGTCACGGTATTTCCTGGCATTATGTTGCCGTCTATTTAGCGCGTCATTACATCTACATTGCGCATGCGTCCACAGCTGTTCTATGTTATACGATTATGTCATCACCATTCCTATTGGGTACCGGGGGTTTAAATATGATCACTGGTTGGCACCTAACCACCCCTGGACGAAGCATTTCGGTGCGAAACGCGCGTCGGGTGTGGTGGGTCCCCAGGAGCGCTCCATCTGGTAAATATATTGGTTATTACCTGCCTTGTATACTTATACTGTGTGTATGTATGTATTTGATCAACTGCACATTTGGCACTTTGTTACATTATACTGTTTACATTTGGGATGTGATTCATGATACGTTTTAGCTCTGGGTTTCCCACCTTTTGTTCTGTGCTTTGGGTATGCTACCTGTCATACTGTGTTTTTATATGCATTGTATTTAATAAAGATTATTTGTAGTTTTTTACCTTATGGCTGTTGTGTGAAGGTCGGTTTTTTGGTGATATTATATGTTTCCTTCATGGCTGTATATTAGGGATATTTATAGGTGTTGAAAAGGAGAAATGGTCAAAATTACAGTGCTTTCAGACCTCAAAAGATGCAAAAAAAAAAAACAAGTCCATATTCATTTAGAAACAACAATACTAATGTTTTAACTCGCGAAGAGTTCAGAAATGAATATTTTGTGGAATAACCATGATTTTTAAAAACAGCTTTCATGCGTCTTGGCATGCTTGCCACCAGTTTTTCACACTGCTTCTGGAGCAAAAATGTAAGCAGTTATTCTTTGTTTGATGACTTGTGACTATCCATCATCTTCTTGATTACATTCCAGAGGTTTTCGATGGGGTTCAGGTCTGGAGATTGGGCTGCCCATGACAGGGTTTTGATGTGGTGGTCTCTTAATTTTTGCCAGAGCTGTGTGCTTCCAAAATTCTTGAAATAGCCCTGCATGTGTTTTCTCATAGTAATACTGCTTATTTGATACCCTCTCCTGGTGTTTTTGTTGCCATTTTATTGTTGTGTTCCCTCCCCATATCTGTTTTTATCAATAAAGTTCCCTTTGACATTTTTCCAGATTCAGAGGCTCACTAGCATTATTTATTTTGACGTATGTTTGTCTCTTTGATGTTGCCTCAAATTAGGTATATTCTTGCTCACATTACTAGTTCCTTGACTAGACCCTTGATTACTCACAATTTAGACAGATGTGAATTTTAACGGGCTTTTTCAGCAAGTTCTTTTGATTCACCTCTGATGATGCAGCGGAGCAGATCTTGCCAGTCAGCACATGGAACAGAGATGAAAAGGACAGCAGAAGTGCTGACAAACAGGCAAATACACACTGGAACAGGACATGTAAAGCTATTCCAGATATTGCAGCAGCAAAGTGGTTAATAGCAGAAATGTATGCAGCATGCAAATTTTTTACTGCAGGGTAGCAGTGATGATTAGACAAACTAATTGCTTACTTGAAGTTTTCTGATTGTACACAGAAATAGTAGAGATTAATAATAATAATAATAATAATAATAATGTTCACAGCTTGCAAAGAAATTGTTGTAGCAGCACTCATATTTCGTGAGATGAGTCTGGCCACATGTACTTGTAGCAGCAGAGTAAAGCATGCAAAAGCACAGGGTTTCACAGGAATGAGCTAGAAAGTAGCTGGTAGGAGTTAGCTGGAGAAATAGGCAGCTGCGTTAAGTGGATGATGAGGGAAAACTCCAAAACTCCTTTAACCCCTTCCCGCCACGGCCCTTTTTTCGTTTTTGTGTTTTCGTTCCCCTCCTTCCCAGAGCCATAACTTTTTTTTATTTTTCCATCAATATGGTCATGTGAGGGCTTATTTTTTTGCGGGACGAGTTGTACTTTTGAACGACACCATTGGTTTTACCATGTCTTGTACTAGAAAACGGGAAAAAAATTCCAAGTGCGGTGAAATTGCAAAAAAAGTGCAATCCCACTCTGGTTTTTTGATTGGCTTTTTTGCTAGCTTCACTAAATGCTAAAACTGACTTGATATTATGATTCTCCAGGTCATTACGTTTTCATAGACACCTAACATGTCTAGATTTTTTTTATCTAAATAGTGAAAAAAATTCAAAACTTTGTGCAGATACGTTCTTTTGATTGCCCGTTATTGCATTTTAATGCAATGTCGCGGCGACCAAAAAAACCTAATTCTGGCATTTCGAATTTTTTTCTCGCTACGCCGTTTAGCGATCAGGTTAATGCTTTTTTTAATTGATAGATTGGGCGATTCTGAACGCAACGATACCAAATACGTGTTGGTTTGATTTTTTTTTTATTGTTTTATTTTGGATGGGGCGAAAGGGGGGTGATTTAAACTTTTATATATTTTTTATTTTTTTCATATTTTTAAAAACATTTTTTTTAACTTTTGCCATGATTCAATAGTCTCCATGGGAGGCTAGAAGCTGCCATAGCCTGATCAGCTCTGCTACATAGCAGCGATCATCAGATCGCTGCTATGTAGCTGAAATGCAGGCTTGCTATGAGCGCCGACCACAGGGGAGCACTCACAGCAGGCCGGCATCAGTAACCATGGAGGTCTCAAGGACCTCTATGGTTACCATCCCGACGCATCGCCGACCTCGATCATGTGACAGGGGTCGGCGATGTGCTTATTTCCGTCCGCGCTGCCGGAAGCGCTGGTTAAATGCCGCTGTCAGCGTTTTGACAGTGGCATTCAACAGGTTAATAGCGGCGGGTGAATCGTGATTTCACCCGCCGCTATTGCGCGCACATGTCAGCTGTGCAAAACAGCTGACATGTCACGACTTTGATGTGGGCTCACCGCTGGAGCCCACATCAAAGCAGGGGACCCGACATGCGCCGTGCTAGTACGGGGCATGTCGGGAAGGGGTTAATACCCATGGTGGCTGAAAAATATGCTTCCTGATACTGGCAGACACAGACAAAAGAGGGCCGATGTTCAAAAACAATATATGGGCCCTTTGCAGTCCAACAGCTCATTGCAATGAACAATTCCACCTGCTTTTGTGGTGGAAATTAGCCTCCATGCCTGTTGTTCCTCTGTCCCACTGCCCTTGCTTCCTGAATACTTTGACAGCATGTGGCTGCCTGATCTGACCTTTAAAGGCATTAGGTGTTGTCAGAAGTGTTTGCCAGGTTACCATAGTAGCCCGGCATGATCCAATACACAAGAAGTTGGCGATAAGGGATGGAAATAAAGCTTATGGCAATTAACAGTACCCACCCTTTTAGTTCCTCTTCCAGAAATGTCAGGAACAGAAAAAAATCAATCGTAGACAGACATAGGTGCTGCCCTGACAGTACGAAAGAATTTATTGTGGATCAGAGAAAGAAAGAAGGCTCGTTTTCATCTAGTGTCACTAGAAATGTGATCAACCATTCCCTTAGCCTACTGAAAACTAACATCTAAAGGGGAAACATTTTGAGGTACCATGAAGTCTTCACAGGTATTCCTGCTCTAGTCATCCAAAATTCTATGCTAGCATGATCGCTGCTTCCTAGGCAAATTTCATTAATTTCATTGCACAACATCTCCTATTTTAAAAACTAGAGCTAATAATTTAGGGATATTGTAATATTCTGTTCCCTTATGGTCATAGAAATGTGGATATCCTTATTTGAATGAATTTACAAACAATTCATGAAGATTTGTTGAACAGTGTAATTAGGTAAAAAAAAATCTTATGGAATTCACCGCAGTTCACAGCTCACATAGAGATGACCATGAGAACCGCCGGCTCTGACCTGCGGTAAACTTACTGATGTCACCAGGGCCGCCATCAGGGAATTACTGCTTTGACTGGCATATGGGGCCCGATGAGCAGAGGGGGCCCTCTATGGGCCCCGTCTCTTCTGCTCATCGGGCCCCAGCGGCAGGCCTCTGCCAGTGCAGTAACTGAACCTGAGAATGAGATGCAGGTTCAGTTAAACTCTATAGCCGTGCGGGCCCACATGGCAATAGTTAAAAGCCACCAGCCAATAGAAGGCTGGCAGCTGACGTCAGCGCGCACGTAGCCAGAGGTGTATCTAGCTCCTCCTGCACCCGGGGCAAAAGATCAGTTTGGCGCCCCCCCCCCTCAGATTTCTGCCCCCTATAATCTCCTCAGATTTCTTCTGCCCCCATAATGTCCTCAGATTTCTTCTGCCCCCATAATGTCCTGATTCCTGCCTCCATCCCCTCCCTTCCCAGGTGCAGTTGCATCTGGTGGAGAAATCTGAGGAACATATGGGGGGGATGGGGGCAGAAATCAGGACATTAGGGGGGGCAGAAGAAATCTGAGCACATTATGGGGGCAGAAATCACAACATTGCACCCATCCAGCCCCCTGGCCTTGTTTCAGTCCTCACATAGTAGTATATAGCACAGACCACATAGTAGTATATAGGACAGCCCAAACAGTAGTATACAGCACAGCCCACACAGCAGTATACAGCACAGCCCACACAGTAGTATACAGCACAGCCCACACAGTAGTATACAGCACTGCCCACATAGTAGTATACAGCACAGCCCACATTGTAGTATACAGCACAGCCCACGTAGTATATAGCAGCCCACGTAGTATATAACACAGCCCACGTAGTATATAGCAGCCCACGTAGTATATAGCAGCCCGCGCAGTATATAACACAGCCCACGTAGTATATAGCAGAGCCCATGTAGTAAATAGCAGCGCCCATGTAGTAAATAGCAGCCCACGTAGTAAATAGCAGCCCACGTAGTATATAGCAGCCCACGTAGTAAATAGCAGAGCCCACGTAGTATATAGCAGAGCCCATGTAGTATATAGCAGCCCATGTATTATATAGCAGCTCACGTAGTAAATAGCAGCCATGTAGTATATAGCAGCCCATGTAGTATATAGCAGAGCCCATGTAGTATATAGCAGAGCCCACGTAGTAAATAGCAGCCCACGTAGTATATAGCAGCCCACGTAGTATATAGCAGCCCACGTAGTAAATAGCAGAGCCCATGTAGTATATAGCAGCCCATGTAGTATATAGCAGCCCACGTAGTAAATGGCAGCCATGTAGTATATAGCAGCCCATGTAGTATATAGCAGCCCATGTAGTATATAGCAGCCCACATAGTAAATAGCAGTCCACATAGCAGCCCACGTAGTATATAGCAGCCCACGTAGTATATAGCAGCCCACGTAGTATATAGCAGCCCACGTAGTATATAGTAGCCCACGTAGTATATAGCAGCCATGTAGTATATAGCAGCCCATGTAGTATATAGCAGCCCACGTAGTAAATAGCAGCCATGTAGTATATAGCAGTCCACGTAGTATATAGCAGAGCCCATGTAGTATATAGCAGCCCACGTAGTATATAGCAGCCCACGTAGTATATAGCAGCCCACGTAGTAAATAGCAGAGCCCATGTAGTATATAGCAGCCATGTAGTATATAGCAGAGCCCACGTAGTATATAGCAGCCCACGTAGTATATAGCAGCCCACGTAGTATATAGCAGCCCATGTAGTATATAGCAGCCCATGTAGTATATAGCAGAGCCCATGTAGTATATAGTAGCCCATGTAGTATATAGCAGCCCACGTAGTAAATAGCAGCCATGTAGTATATAGCAGCCCATGTAGTATATAGCAGAGCCCATGTAGTATATAGCAGCCCATGTAGTATATAGCAGCCCACGTAGTAAATAGCAGCCCGTGTAGTATATAGCAGAGCCCATGTAGTATATAGCAGCCCACGTAGTATATAGCAGAGCCCATGTAGTATATAGCAGCCCACGTAGTATATAGCAGCCCACGTAGTATATAGCAGCCCACGTAGTAAATAGCAGAGCCCACGTAGTATATAGCAGAGCCCATGTAGTATATAGCAGCCCACGTAGTATATAGCAGAGCCCATGTAGTATATAGCAGCCCACGTAGTAAATAGCAGCCCACGTAGTAAATAGCAGCCCACGTAGTAAATAGCAGAGCCCACGTAGTATATAGCAGAGCCCATGTAGTATATAGCAGCCCATGTAGTATATAGCAGCCCACGTAGTAAATGGCAGCCATGTAGTATATAGCAGCCCATGTAGTATATAGCAGCCCACATAGTAAATAGCAGTCCACATAGTAAATAGCAGCCCACGTAGTATATAGCAGCCCACGTAGTATATAGCAGCCATGTAGTATATAGCAGCCCATGTAGTATATAGCAGCCCACGTAGTAAATAGCAGCCATGTAGTATATAGCAGTCCACGTAGTATATAGCAGAGCCCATGTAGTATATAGCAGCCCACGTAGTATATAGCAGCCCACGTAGTATATAGCAGCCCATGTAGTAAATAGCAGAGCCCATGTAGTATATAGCAGTCCACTTAGTAAATAGCAGAGCCCATGTAGTATATAGCAGCCCACGTAGTAAATAGCAGCCATGTAGTATATAGCAGTCCACGTAGTATATAGCAGAGCCCATGTAGTATATAGCAGCCCACGTAGTATATAGCAGCCCACGTAGTATATAGCAGCCCACGTAGTAAATAGCAGAGCCCATGTAGTATATAGCAGCCATGTAGTATATAGCAGAGCCCATGTAGTATATAGCAGCCCACGTAGTATATAGCAGCCCATGTAGTATATAGCTGCCCACGTAGTATATAGCAGAGCCCATGTAGTATATAGTAGCCCATGTAGTATATAGCAGCCCACGTAGTAAATAGCAGCCATGTAGTATATAGCAGACCATGTAGTATATAGCAGAGCCCATGTAGTATATAGCAGCCCATGTAGTATATAGCAGCCCACGTAGTAAATAGCAGAGCCCACGTAGTATATAGCAGAGCCCACGTAGTAAATAGCAGCCCATGTAGTATATAGCAGCCCACGTAGTAAATAGCAGAGCCCACGTAGTATATAGCAGAGCCCATGTAGTATATAGCAGCCCACGTAGTAAATAGCAGCCATGTAGTATATAGCAGCCCACGCAGTATATTCGAGCCCATACCTTGTCCTTCCAGCCAGGCTCTGCATTCCCCCCGGCCCCCGCAATCCTTTGCTCCAGGTGCTGCACAGTGCACACTTCCTGTTTAGCGACGCACGGCTCATTCTCTGGGCACTGGACAGGGTCGGAAGTCACTGCATATCCATGGCGACGCATTGTGGGCAGCTCTCATCTCCAGCAGCTGCGAAAGTCCCAGAGCTCTGTGCCGCCTCCTCTTCTAGCGTGCACCTCGGGCCGCAGATGCTTGCCTCAGGGGCTGCATGTTTGAGAATTCCACGGACGGGGAGCTTCCTCCTTGGACCACCGCATCAGGTGGTCTGCTGGCGCCCCCTGGTTGGCTGCGCCCGGGGCACATGCCCCGGCTGCCCCCCCCCCTGGATACGCCACTGCACGTAGCCGACGTATAACGTCTTTGTTAATTGCTGGCGAGTACGCGCTTGAAATGCCTAGGGTGGACCGCGGTCAGGTAAGGAGAAATTGTTTTTTTTTGTATTGAAAGAGGCAAGCCGCAATATGTTTAGGCGGCAGGATGGAGACACATGGACCATGTGTCTCCATCCTGCCCCATCTGTCTCCTTCCTGCCTCATGATCCTGCACCATGTGACATGGTGAAGGATGGACAAGGAAAGTAGAATTCGGTCCCAGGAGCGCAGAAGGAATACTCGGACACCAGGTATTATTTCAGCCACAACGCGTTTCAACGGTTAACACCATCTTCATCAGGTGGACATTTTATTGGTGATGAAAAAGAGGCAGTATTTAAATAGACAACAGCCAATCACAAAGCTATTATAATTACATATGCTAATGTGTAGATTTAATAGATCATTATAAAACAACTTGCACACAATGGCAAATACACAGAGCATTTAAAAAGCTGCAGAACAAACGCAGCGAGAAACTATCATTTAAAAAAAAACGTAATAAAATGAAACTAGGATAAAAAATAAGCAAAACCACAAAATTAATCATAAAAAATAAACATAAAAAAAGAAAGATAAGAAAAAAAAAAATACGAATATAAAAAAGAAAGGCATATCTAACTTGTCACTTTATCAATCATAAGATTCAATCCTTCAGGGGCCAGCGTACCCAATTTAAATATCCAGAAGCTTTCTTTTTTTATTAGACTGCTGAATCGGTCTGCCACATTGTAAGTTATATGGTCAATAATTGTTAGTTTCAGAGATTTCCAGTTTTTTTGGTGCATTAACAGAAAGTGTTTGGACAAACTGTGTAGTAAAAAAAAACCATTTTTTAGATTCTGTCGATGTTTATTCAGTCTAGCGTGCATAGTTTGTACAGTGCGGCCCACATACTGTAGACCACAATTGCATTCAATCAAGTAAACTACGTGTAAGTGGACTGGCAGTTGACAAATGAGTGAATTTTAAAAAGGGTGCCTTTTACAATGGAAGTACAGCAAAGGCTCTTTGTATTCCAACAGGCAAAACAACCATAATTCGAAAAAAACTGGGAACCTAAATGTGGTGAAGCTAGTGTAGTATTACTGGGTACAATCCTATTGCCTAAAGTCCGATTCCCACGGAATATTGTTATGGGATAAGGAGGTAAATGTCTCGAAAGTACTGGATCTCCTTTGAGAATAAACCAATACTTCGACAACAGTTTCCTGAACATTCCATGAGATTGATTGAAAGTGGTGATAAAGCTCCATCTACTAAATGACATCTTAGGGGAAGATGACTCTATAGTTCTCGCTTTAATACTGTTAATGCAATCATTCTGGGTGAGGGATTTGGCTCTCGATCAAGCATCCTTAATAAGTTTTTTTGGATACCCTCTCTGGTTGAACCTAAGATCCAAAGTTTTGGCCTCCCTGAGGAAAATCAGAGTCATATATACAATTTTTTCATATCCGCCAGTATTGTCCATAGGGGACATTTTGGATCCACTTAGGCAGGTGGCCACTGTCAAAACTAAGATAACTATTTACATCTACTTCTTTAAAATGTGTCGTAATGGAAAAGCAGCCGGATCCATCAACATGAACCACAAGATCTAGAAACTGGATGGAGACATTGGAGATATTAGCTGTAAACTTTAACCCCCATAGGTTCTTATTAAGATTAGAAGTAAACTCCAACTCCTCCTCCGTACCAGACCATATACAAAACAGGTCATCGATGAAACATCGGTAAAAAATCAACTTACCAGATGTCAGGCCTGACTGCGTGATGAGGACAGACTCTACCACCCCCATAAACAAATTTGCATAACTGTGGGCAAATCTTGTCCCCATCGTGCAGCCTTTGACCTGACGGTAAAAGGTTTGTTCAAAGGAAAACACATTATTTTCAAGTACAAATAGAATGGCATCTATTAGAAAATTTTTTTGTTAGGAAGGTAGAGAGGAATCATTTAAAAGAAATTGGTAGAATGCCTCATTACCCTTATCATGAGGTATGTTAGTATAAAGGGCTTGGACGTCCATAGTAATCAGAAAACAGGAATAGGTGGTAATTTTAACCCCTTAGCGACCGCCGATACGCCTTTTAACGGCGGCCGCTAAGGGTACTTAAACCACAGCGCCGTTAACGGCGCTGTGGAAAAAGTAAATAGCGCCCCCCAGAGTCGGATTTTCTCCGGGGTCTCGGCTGCCGGGGGTAGCCGAGACCCCAGAGAACATGATTCGGGGGTTTTTTAACGCACCCCGCATTTGCGATCGCCGGTAATTTAAAAAAAAAAAAAAACGCGATCTCTTTTTAATTTCTCTATCCTCCGATGTGATCGCACATCGGAGGATAGAGAAAAGGGGTCCTAGGTAGCCCCCCAATACTTACCTATCTCCCCCGATGCTCCTCGTGGCTCCCGGTGGGCGCCGCCATCTTGAAAATGGCGGGCGCATGCGCAGTGCGCCCGCCGACCGGCCCCGCGAGAATCTTTGGGGTCTCGGCTGCCGGGGGTAGCCGAGACCCCAAAGAGCATGATCGGTGGTCGGTTTTAGCGACCCCTGTTTTGCGATCGCCAGTAATTAACTGTTTACCGGCGACCGCAAAAAAAAAAAAAAAAAAAAAAGCTAAGTGTAATTCTCTGTCCTCTGATGTGATCGCACATCAGAGGACAGAGAAATAGGGGGATTCGGGGACCCTGCCATACTCACCTGTGTCCCTGGATCCTCCTGCTGCTCCTCCTGGCCGCCGGCATCTTCTGGGCAAAAGAAAATGGCGGGCGCATGTGCAGTGCGCCCGCCATCTGTCTCCATCTGCCGGCCGGCAGGAGAAGAGCAGTTGGGGCTAAAATTAGGGGTAGGGGTAGGGCTAGGGGTAGGGTTAGGGGTAGGGTTAGGGCTAGGGTTAGGGGTAGGGGTAGGGTTAGGGGTAGGGTTAGGGCTAGGGTTAGGGGTAGGGCTAGGGTTAGGGGTAGGGTTAGGGCTAGGGTTAGGGCTAGGGGTAGGGTTAGGGGTAGGGCTAGGGTTAGGGCTAGGGTTAGGGCTAAATTTAGGGTTAGGGTTGGGGCTAAATTTAGAGTTAGGGTTGGCGTTAAATTTAGGGTTAGGCTTCTTTCACACTTACGTCGGTACGGGGCCATCGCAATGCATCGGCCCGACATACCGACGCACGTTGTGAAAATTGTGCACAACGTGGGCAGCGGATGTAGTTTTTCAACGCATCCGCTGCCCAATCTATGTCCTGGGGAGGAGGGGGCGGAGTTACGGCCACGCATGCGCGGTCAGAAATGGCGGATGCGACGTACAAAAAAACGTTACATTGAACGTTTTTTTGTGCTGACGGTCCGCCAAAACACTGATCCAGTGCACTACGGACGCGACGTGTGGCCATCCGTCACGATCCGTCGGCAATACAAGTCTATGGGCAAAAAACGCATCCTGCGGGCACATTTGCAGGATCCGTTTCTTGTCCAAAATGACGGATTGAGACGGATGCCAAACAACGCAAGTGTGAAAGTAGCCTTAGGGCTAGGGTTAGGGTTGGGGCTAAAGTTAGGGTTAGAGTTGGGATTAGGGTTAGGGTTTGGATTAGGGTTGGTATTAGGGTTAGGGTTGGCATTAGGGTTACGCTTGGGATTAGGGTTAGGTTTGGGATTAGGGTTAAGGTTAGGGTTGTGATTAGGGGTGTATTGGGATTAGGGATAGGTTTGAGGTTAGTGTTGAGATTAGGATTAGGGGTGTGTTGGATTTAGGGTTTTGATTAGGGTTATGGTTAGGGTTGACATTAGGGTTGTTTTGGGGTAAGGGTTGGGATTATCGTTCGGGTTAGTGATTAGGATTATGGATCGGGTTGGGATTAGGGTTAGGGGTGTGTTGGAGTTGGGTTGGAGCAAGAATTGGGGGGTTTCCACTGTTTAGGTACATCAGGGGGTCTTCAAACACGACAGCCAATTTTGCGCTCAAAAAGTCAAATGGTGCTCCCTCCCTTCTGAGCTACCCCCACATATTTGGCATCAGCATACTCGGGATAAATTGGACAACAACTTCTGGGGTCCAATTTCTCTTGTTACCCTTGTGAAATTAAAAACTTGGGGGCTACAAAATCCTTTTTGTGGAAAAATATATATATATATATTTTTATGACTCTGCATTATAAACTTCTGTGAAGCACTTGGGCATTCAAAGTTCTCACCACACATCTATATAAGTTCCTTGGGGGGTCTAGTTTCCAAAACGGGGTCACTTGTGGGGGGTTACTACTGTTTAGGTACATCAGGGGCTCTGCAAACGCAACATAACGCCCACAGACCATTCTATCTAAGTCTGCATTCCAAAACGGCGCTCCTTCCCTTCCGAGCTCTGCCATGCGCCCAAACAGTGGTTTACACACCCACATATGGGGCATCAGCATACTCAGGAAAAATTGAACAACAACTTTAGTGGTCCAGTTTCTCCTGTTACCCTTGTGAAAATAAAAACTTGGGGGCTACAATATCTTTTTTGTGAAAAAAAAAAATATTTTTTATTTTCACGACTCTGCATTCTAAACTTCTGTGAAGCACTTGGGCATTCAAAGTTCTCACCACACATCTAGATAAGTTCCTTGGGGGGTCTAGTTTCCAAAATGGGGTCACTTGTGGAGGGTTTCTACTGGTTAGGTACATCAGGGGCTCTGCAAACGCAACATAATGCCCGCAGACCATTCTATCAAAATCTGCATTCCAAAACGGCGCTCCTTCCTTCCGAGCTCTGCCGTGCGCCCAAACAGTGGTTTACCCCCACATATGGGATACCAGCATACTCAGGATAAATTGGACAACAACTTTTGGGGTCCGATTTCTCTTGTTACCCTTGTGAAAATAAAAACTTGGGGGCTAAAAAATCTTTTTTGTGGAAAAAAAAATATTTTTTATTTTCACGACTCTGCATTATAAACTTCTGTGAAGCACTTGGGCATTCAAAGTTCTCACCACACATCTAGATAAGTTCCATGGGGGGTCTAGTTTCCAAAATGGGGTCACTTGTGGGGGATTTCTACTGTTTAGGCACATCAGGGGCTCTCCAAACGCGACATGGCGTCCAATCTCAATTCCAGCCAATTCTACATTGAAAAAGTAAAACGGCGCTCCTTCACTTCCAAGCTCTGCGGTGCGCCCAAACAGTGGTTTACCCTCACATATGGGGTATCGACGTATTCAGGAGAAATCGCACAACAACTTTTGTGGTCTAATTTCTCCTGTTACCCTTGTGAAAATAAGAATTTGTGGGCGAAAAGATCATTTTTGTGTAAACAAAAGCGATTTTTTATTTTCACGGCTCTACGTTATAAACTTCTGTGAAGCACTTGGGGGTTCAAAGTGCTCACCACACATCTAGATAAGTTCCTTAAGGGGTCTAGTTTCCAAAATGGTGTCACTTGTGGGGGGTTTCCACTGTTTAGGCACATCAGGGGCTCTCTAAACGTGACATGGTGTCCAATCTCAATTCCAGCCAATTCTGCATTGAAAAAGTCAAACGGCGCTCCTTCACTTCTAAGTTCTGCGGTGCGCCCAAAAAGTGGTTTACCCCCACATATGGGGTATTGGCGTATTCAGGAGAAATTGCATAACAAAATTTATGGTTACATTTCTGTTTTTACACTTGTGAAAATAAAAAAAATGGTTCTGAATTAAGATGTTTGCGAAAAAAAGTTAAATGTTCATTTTTTCCTTCCACATTGTTTCAGTTCCTGTGAAGCACGTAAAGGGTTAATAAACTTCTTGAATGTGGTTTTGAGAACCTTGAGGGGTGTAGTTTTTAGAATGGTGTTACACTTCATTATTTTCTATCATATAGACCCCTCAAAATGACTTCAAATGTGATGTGGTCCCTAAAAAAAATGGTGTTGTAGAAATTAGAAATTGCTGGTCAACTTTTAACCCTTATAACTCCCTAACAAAAAAAAATTTTGTTTCCAAAATTGTGCTGATGTAAAGTAGACATGTGGGAAATGTTATTTATTAACTATTTTTTGTGACATATCTCTCTGATTTAAGGGCATAAAAATACAAAGTTTGAAAATTGCAAAATTTTAAAATTTTTTGCCATATTTCCGTTTTTTTCATAAATAATCGCAAGTAATATCGAAGAAATGTTACCACTAGCATGAAGTACAATATGTCACGAAAAAGCAATCTCAGAATCAGCAGGATCCATTGAAGCGTTCCAGAGTTATAACCTCATAAAGTGACAGTGGTCAGAATTGCAAAAATTGGCCCGGTCATTAAGTACCAAATTGGCTCTGTCACTAAGGGGTTAAGATCAAATCAATCAAATGAGATGAATCTTTAAGATAAGAGTCTAAAGCTACAACATACTTCTGCTGAAACAAGTCCACATAGTGAGAAAGATTACTGGTGATTGAGCCAATCCCAACAATGATTGGACGACCAGGTGGATTAGTCGGATTTTTATGGATTTTAGGTAAAAAATAAAAAAACGGGGTTTTGAAACGAGAAATATTAAGAAATTTAAACTCTTTTTTTGCTCAGGATCCCTGAGGAATGAGCTGTTTTAATAAGTGCATTATATTCGACAAATATATTGATAGAGATATCACGTTCAAGTTTTAGGTAATAGTCTGAGTCACTCAAAAGTTTAAAGGTACCTTCACACTAAACGACGCTGCAGCGATCCAGACAACGATCCGGATCGCTGCAGCGTCGCTGTTTGGTCGCTGGAGAGCTGTCACACAGACCGCTCTCCAGCGACCAACGATGCCGGTAACCAGGGTAAACATCGGGTAACTAAGCGCAGGGCCGCGCTTAGTAACCCGATGTTTACCCTGGTTACCATCCTAAAAGTAAAAAAAAACAAACACTAGATACTTACCTACAGCTGTCTGTCCTCCAGCGCTGCGCTCTGCTTCTCTGCTCTCCTCCTGTACTGTCTGGGAGCCGGAAAGCAGAGCGGTGACGTCACCGCTCTGCTTTCCGGCTCACAGCCAGTACAGGAGGAGTGCAGAGCACAGCGCTGGAGGACAGACAGCGGTAGGTAAGTATCTAGTGTTTGTTTTTTTTTACTTTTAGGATGGTAACCAGGGTAAACATCGGGTTACTAAGCGCGGCCCTGCGCTTAGTTACCCGATGTTTACCCTGGTTACCAGTGAAGACATCGCTGGATCGGTGTCACACACGCCGATCCAGCGATGTCTCCAGGGAGTCCAGCGACGAAATAAAGTTCTGGACTTTATTCAGCGACCAACGATCTCCCAGCAGGGGCCTGATCGTTGGTCGCTGTCACACATAACGATTTCCTTAACGATATCGTTGCTACGTCACAAAAAGCAACGACATCGTTAACAATATCGTTATGTGTGAAGGTACTTTAAGGGCTTCTGTAATATAGCCCCCCCTGTTCATTAATACTACCCACCCTTATCTGCATTTTTTATTATAATACCCTTATTCTCACTGAGGGATTTTATGGCAGCCTTCTCACCGCTACTTAAATTCATATTATGTTGTCTAGTCAAGGATAATGAACGAATTTCCTTAAATATAAGTTGCTAAAATGTTTCTATATGTGACCCTTTGTGGTGAATAGGATAGAATTTACTGTGAGCATTTTTTGGGGCAACATGTATAAATTGGTCAGATTCATGAGAAGAATCTTCTATTGTAGAATTTTTTGTACATTTGTCACCTTCTATCAGAAAATGCCGCTGCACCGTAAGTTTTTGCATAAAATCATTAAGATCAAGATAAAGGTTAAACACATTCAGAGGAGAGTCAGGGCAGAATGACAGACCTCGTTCCAACAATGAGGTTTCATCTCCACTTAGTTGGTGATCAGATAGATTAAAGATGCTAGAATGTTGGTTCGAATTATCAGAATTCTTTATTGTGTCTAATATGGGGGGCCTTCCAGCTTTTTTGTTTTTGCCCTTGCCCCTAGAACCTCGTAATCGCTTTTTCTTTTTATCTTTGCTTCGTGACCCGATACCACCTGACAAAAATGAGTGATCTTGGTATTTTGAAAGTTAGTGCAGGGGAATAGGATGAGATAGAAGAGTTCAGGTCACAGGGTATAGCTCCATTATCCCTCACCAAAATGTCCGATTCTATTGTATCAATCACTGGTAGATCAATGACTGTGCTAACCTTAATGGGGGAAGAGACGGGAAGAGGTAGCGAAGTAAGGGATATAAGAGAACAATCAGTATCATAAACTGTGAGTTGAGAGAGGCCATCAAAATTATCTTAGGCCCAGAGCAGGCCACATTTCCAGAGGGATTCTCTGAAGAGATTAACAAATTAGACCCTGATATTGACTCCTTTACATGAAGGGGAAATTTGTTCAAATCACAACCAGAAAGCAGAGAAGAAGTGGGAATTTCTACCGATTCAATCAAAGTGGTCAAGTTGTTTATATGAGTGTTAATACTACCTTTCAGGCTTTCCTTATGTTGCTTATAAAATATTTTCTGTTGCTTATTACAAAAACGTAGTAAGGGGTTAATATCACCTTCCAAGTGAGAAGATGTAGTATCCTTAACAGGGTGTAGACTAGCAGTAGGTTGGGCTATCTCTGTTTCCATAGGAGCAGCTGTATGACTAGACAATCTGTCCTTTTTATTCCTCATAAATTTGGATGCCTTTTTCTTAATTAGTCCTTCTTCAAACTTATTTAATCTACCATGTAGTTTTAAATTAAATTCTACAATTTCCGGACATTGAGAAAACACGTTCAGTTTTTCCCTGATTAAATTGAGTTGGAGTATGGCAGAGTCTGCAATACAATTACGTTTGGAAATAAGTAAGTTCATCATGTGTAAAGAACATTCTGAACGTATAGGTGAAGGATGGAGACACATGGTTCAGGATCATGGGCAGGGTGTAGACAGATGGGGACACATTGTGCAGGATGGAGACATAGAGCAGGATAGAGAGAGATGGTGTAGAATCATGGGCAGGATGTAGACATGGGGCAGGATGGAGACAGATGGGGCAGGATCATGATACAGGATGGAGACGGGGCAGGATGGAGACATATGGGGCAGGATGGAGACAGATGGGGCAGGATGGAGACAGATGGGGCAGGATCATGATACAGGATGGAGACGGGGCAGGATGGAGACATATGGGGCAGGATGGAGACAGATAGTGCAGGATCATCAGGTGGGATGGAGGCAGAGGGAGCAGTATGGCGAAACATGGTCCAGGATCATGGGGCAGGACAGAGACACATGGTGCAGGATCATGAGGCAGGATGAAGACAGACAGGGAGGGATAGAGACAGATGGGACAGGAACATGGTGCAGGATGCAGACATGTGGTGCAGGGTCATGTGCAGGATGGAGACAGATATGGAGGTATGGAGACACATCTATTCTATTCTGACAGTTCAGGCTGTGGATTTACTGTACTTGGCTGATAAAAAGCCAGGTTTCATTTGAGATGTGTGCTTAAAAATCAAATGGTAAATGCATGGTCTGTGTGCTGTGCGATTATTTTTCTTGAAGACAAACACAGAATGGTGTTATTTTCTTTTCAGTCCAATTAGAGCCAAGGAAAAGCTTGCAGATCAGCACTGACTCATTTACTAACATCGGTCATAATCCAATGCAATGCTTTCTCTCATTGCACTTGTCCGACTGATACGCTAATATGAGCTAACGCGACTGGTGGAGTTACTTCCACGCATCCTTCTAAATACTGATGAAAAACAGAGCTTTCTGCTGGAAATGTGTTTTTTTTTTTTTTTAACATACTGTATATTTGAATAATTGCAGAATTATAAAAAAAGTTGCGATTAGAAATATATTTACTGCAAGCACCTTATCTATATGGCTGTGCTCCATATACAGTACGCGCTGATGGCTGTGGTCCAACATTAACATTATAATCTGCGTTTGTGATGTCAGTCCTTTTCTGAAGTCATTCGCTCTTTAGCAGCCTAGCGCATCTAGCAGTTACCATGACAATGCTAGAAACTGTCACACAATATACAAATGGAACATTCATAACAAAGCCTCTTATTGTGACACAAGCTCTAACCTTTTTATTGACTTGTTAAATTGCAAAAGATTTCTTCACCGGCATATAGATTGGGTGGGCAGGAAATATTTTCCTTTATGTTCATTTCTATAGTAATATTTTCTTTTGTTCCATTTGTTTTTTAAATCATCACCATCATTATTATTTTGTCGCGCACAAACGCTCAGTTGACACCAATTTATATTTGATTCTGGATACCAATTCCATAGCAGTTATGGAAAGAATCCTGCTCCTGCTCTTACAGACCCAATTTACAGTAGCTGTTAATAGAATTTCAAATCGGAAACATTGGACATGTTTATTCCACAGATTTCCGATGTGTGCGTTCACCTCTTCTATAGGCCACTTTTATTCTTCAAAGACAGTGTTTGTCATTTGGAGGATGCTTGTTATTTCCGGTGGTTATTTTTTCTCTTTTTTTGGTTTTCTTTCAAATCAAAAAGGTTTTTTATTCTTCCAAGTACCATTTATTATTATTTTAGGGCATAACTAAAAGGGTGACATACGGATTGATTCAATAACAGCAACTCATCATCACCGCACTTCTCATGATGTTGCCTCATTTGCGCCACCAGGCCTTGCATCTCTTTGTTGCATCGTTTGCATTTTGCACGCATGCCTGCCTTACCGATAGGCGAAGGAGCTTCATTAAAATATTCCCAAACTGGGTCTCTTTTACGGCCTGCTGCCATTATAAGGAAAGAATGTAATAAACCTCAGATCGTACACACAAACAGATCCAGACTTGTCTGTCTGTGGCTATGCTGCAGTATTGTGCTCAAAGTTTCACTTTCATTTTCTTGTCTGCTTGCCCTTCCTCCTCCTCACACTTAGATTCACATTCTTCTTGTGTTGTGCAGATCTATTCCACTCCAAACAATCAGAAACATATTGTCTAACTTCTTGGACTTGGCACTGAAGGGGTTGATTCTGTATTCATAGGTTTGTAGAACAATAGGATTAAGGTCTTTTTCTCAACTCTGTTCATGTTGTAACATTTTTGCCGTGAAGAAGAGGCTGGGACCTCTGCGGAGTCAAATTCAGTTTTGAGAACTGCATAAGTAAAGCGAGCGTCTGTGATAATATAGGAGAGAAACTGCCCACTAATCCTACAGAAACCTCTGGAAGAGCATGGCATTGTGAATGTTACACATATACAGCCTTTATTCTACTGAGTTAAACAACTCAGCTTTATCTCATGATGGAAGAACCTTTGGATGGTAAAATATTTTCCTCAAAAAGCAGTTTCTTGAAAAAAAATCCGATTTAAATAAAAAAAATCCGATTTAAATAAAAAAAATCCGATTTAAATAAAAAAAATCAGATTTGTTTTGATTTTTTAAAAAAAAACATTGATTTTTATCCACCCTGAGTGTATGTATATGTACCTATGCACAGTGCTCGTATGTATCTGTGGGACACAAAGATAATCACAGTACACTACACTATATATATATATATATATATATATATATGTATGTATATATATATATATATATATATATGTGTGTGTATTAGAACCTGAGTGTACAGTAGTTATCTGTGTGTGTATAATTATATATATACAGTATACTGTATATGCTACATATAATGCACACACATACACACAGTCATGGCCAAAAGTGTTTTCATGTATCGATGTGTACTTTGGTTATCTATGCATGTATGTACAATCTATATATATAGTTGTCTAAGGGTTTTTCCGTCTGTCTGTCTTTCTGTCTGTCTGTCTTTCTGTCTGTCTGTCTGTCTGTCCAGGAAATCCCGCGTCTCTGATTGGTCGAGGCCACCAGGCCACAGAAAGACAGACAGAAAGACAGACAGACGGAAAAACCCTTAGACAATTATATATATAGACTAGATTGTGGCCCGATTCTAACGCATCGGGTATTCTAGAATATGCATGTCCCCGTAGTATATGGACAATGATGATTCCAAAATTCGCGGCAGACTGTGCCCGTCGCTGATTGGTCGAGGCAACCTTTATGACATCATCGTCGCCATGGCAACCATTATGACATCTACGTCGATACTGTGCCCGTTGCTGATTGGTCGAGGCCTTGCGGCCACGACCAGTCAGACGCGGGATGTCTGTCCTTTATGACATCATCGTCGCTGTTCCTCTTGCTGATTGGTCGAGGCCTGGTGGCCTCGACCAATCAGAGATGCGGGTTTCTACAATGATACTGTGCCCGTCGCTGATTGGTCGAGGCCTGGCCCTAGATTGTGGCCCGATTCTAACGCATCGGGTATTCTAGAATATGCATGTCCCCGTAGTATATGGACAATGATGATTCCAGAATTCGCGGCAGACTGTGCCCGTCGCTGATTGGTCGAGGCAACCTTTATGACATCATCGTCGCCATGGCAACCATTATTACATCTACGTCGATACTGTGCCCGTCGCTGAATCAGAAACGTGGGATTTCTACGTCCTTTATGACATCAGCGACGGGCACAGTATCGACGTAGAAACCCGCGTCTCTGATTGGTCGAGGCCGCCAGGCCTCGACCAATCAGCAACAGGAACAGCGACGACTATGTCATAAAGGACACAGACATCCCGCGTCTGATTGGTCGAGGCCTGGCGGCCACGACCAATCAGCAACGGGCACAGTATCGACGTAGATGTCATAATGGTTGCCATGGCGACGATGATGTCATAAAGGTTGCCTCGACCAATCAGCGATGGGCACAGTCTGCCGCGAATTCTGGAATCATCATTATCCATATACTACGGGGACATGCATATTCTAGAATACCCGATGCGTTAGAATCGGGCCACAATCTAGTATATATATATATATTAGTACCTGAGACACAGTAGGTAGTAAGTGCAAACGTAAATATCACTTAAAGGGAACATGTCAGCAGTTTTGACCGCTATAAGGGTACCGTCACACAGTGGCACTTTGATCGCTAGGACGGCATGATCCGTGATGTTCCAGCGATATCCTTACGATCTCGCTGTGTCTAACACGCTACTGCGATCAGGGACCCCGCTGAGAATCGTACGTCGTAGCAGATCGTTTGAAACTTTCTTTCGTCGCTGGATCTCCCACTGACATCGCTGAATCAGCGTGTGTGACGCCGATTCAGCGATGTCTTCACTGGTAACCAGGGTAAACATCGGGTTACTAAGCGCAGGGCCGTGCTTAGTAACCCGATGTTTACCCTGGTTACCAGCGTAAATGTTAAAAAAACAAACACTACATACTTACCTTCAGCTGTCTGTCTCCGGCGCTGTGCTTCTCTGCACTCCTCCTGCATCCTGTGTCAGCCCCGGCCAGCCGGAAAGCAGAGCAGTGACGTCACCGCTCTGCTTTCCGGCTGACCGTCGCTGACAGTGCAGAGGAAAGCAGAGCGCCGGAGGACAGACAGCTGAAGGTATGTATGTAATGTTTGTTTTTTTAACATTTACGCTGGTAACCAGGGTAAACATCGGGTTACTAAGCGCGGCCCTGCGCTTAGTAACCCGATGTTTACCCTGGTTACCGGGGACTTCGGGATCGTTGGTCGCTGGAGAGCTGTCTGTGTGACAGCTCTCCAGCGACCAAACAGCGACACTGCAGCGATCGACATCGTTGTCGTATCGCTGCAGCGTCGTTTCAGTGTGACGGTACCCTTAGATATGGCCACCACCTTTCAGGGCTTATCTACAGAATTCTGTAATGCTGTAGATAAGCCCCCGATCCGACCTGAAAGATAAGAAAAATAAGTTTTATTATACTCACCTGGGGGGGGCGGTCTGGTCCGATGGGTGTTAAAGGTCAGGATCCGGCGCGTCCCATCTTCTTGCGATGCCGTTCTCCTGTTGCTTTATGGCTCCCCGGCATTGCGCTCCTGCACAGGCATACTTACTGTATCTGTCCTGTTGAGGGCAGAGCAAAGTCTGCAGTGCGCAGGCGCTGGCCGGGCAACTCTGACCTTTCCTGGCATCTGCGCACTGCAGTACAATGTACAGATAAGTACGACTGCGCAGAAGCGCAATGCCGGGGAGCCATGATGCATGCAGGATGGCGGCGATCATAAGAAGATGGGAGGCGCGGGACCCGGAGCTGTGACACTCATCGGACACTCATCGGACCGCCCCCGAGTGAGGATAATAAAACTTATTTTTCTTCTCTTGCAGGTCGGATTGGAGGCTTATATACAGCATTATAGAATGCTGTAGATGAGCCCTGAAAGGTGGTGGCTGTATCTTATATCTGCCAAACCTGGTGACAGGTTCCCTTTAACGGGGCATTCCCGGGGCCAGACAAATCACCAATGCAGCTGCATCGGGCCCAGAAGTGGAGTGCGGCCACCGACACCAACGCATATTTCAGCTCAATCTGCATCGTTGGACGCACATTCAGCTGAAATATATTGCAGCGCCGGTGATCCACCAGATCCGCTGCAATACACGCCGCTGACCAATTTGCATCTAGCATCTGACCTCGGTGTGCCCATGACTGGGGGGCATATGGCAGTGACGACAAGTCAGCTGGCGGCTCTTGCGCCGATTGCAGAAGAGGATGCCATGTGGCGTGGGAGCGGAGAAAGGTGAGTAGAATTGAGTTTTTTTCATGTGTTGCAGAAGAACAAGACAAATTATCAGAGAAAGGGGCATGTAGCGCTATGCCTGACATGGTGTCCCCTCCTCCCTCGATGCAGGGTCACCAGCTTACTCACTGGCACATGGCACTGTCTCCATGCGTGGAGACATCTTGTATAAAAAGATCCCTCCCCAGTAGGGAGATGCCTGAGCAATCCCTATACTTACAGCATGGTAGGTGGTTGGTGTGTACGCAACTGTATGTTGCCAGGTCCCCCATCCCTAGTCTGATATAGTATCCCATATCCCATACCCTGTGTATTGTTATTAGTGCTCGCTTCCTGTGACTGCTTCGGCGGTGTCCGCATCCTGAAATCACATCTGCGGTACCGGTACCCTCACGTCCCTTATTA
This sequence comes from Ranitomeya imitator, assembly GCF_032444005.1. NCBI lineage: Eukaryota > Metazoa > Chordata > Amphibia > Anura > Dendrobatidae > Ranitomeya > Ranitomeya imitator. The sequence goes on along the minus strand of NC_091284.1, from coordinate 540,844,150 downwards.
CGTAGCATCCTCTCTATTTATGTATGGTGCCGTCCTTTATTATATAGTGTCTAGTGATGAGAAAATATACTCATTACTCGAGATTTCTCAAGCATGCTCAGGGTCCTCCGAGTATCTTTTAGTGCTCGGAGATTTCGTTTTCTTCGCGGCAGCTGAATGTTTTACATCTGTTAGCCAGGATGAGTACATGTGGGGGTTGCCTGGTTGCTAGGGAATCCCCACATGTACTTAAGCTGGCTAACAGATGTAAATCATTCAGCTGCGGCAAGAAAAAGTAAATCTCCAAGCACTAAAAAATACTCGGAGGACCCCCGAGCGTGCTCGAGAAATCTCGAGTAACGAGTATATTCGCTCATCACTAATAGCGTCCTGTCCATCATTACATAGTATCATCTCTTGTCAGCTACAGCACCTTCCCTTACATTGAGCATTCTCATTATTTTTGTTATTCACAGCGTCTTCGCTTTATTGCATGGTGTCCTCTCCTGTAAAATGACTGCTGAGGGAGCAGCATCTGACCAGAAGACCAGTCCATTAGCCGCATCCATCACACAAGACGCTTTCCCATGCTCCATCAGCCATGATTTCAGTTTATATCTAACAGGAGTGGATGATATGTAATAAAGAACAGTGAGGTATAAATAACAAAAATAATGAGAATCTGATATGTAAGGGACGGTGCTGTACATAACAAGAGGGAACTATATGATAAGGGACGATGCTATACATAAAGAGAGAGCACTGTGTAATAAGGGGCGGCAATATATATGAGAGGAGACTGTAAAAAAATATGTACATCTGTAGCTTGGTCGCGATGAAAGGAGGGGGGGGGGGCAAGATACATTTCTTGCACAGGTCCCTAAGTTGTCTGTGTCCGCCCCCGGAATGAAGTATTTATCAGGATAAGCAAGATATATCAACATTTCTGAAGATGATTTTTTTGTGAAAAAAGGAGGACAAGAATCTTTTGGAATCACGTAAATATGGACACTTTAGACTTCTTTTATAATAGAAAACCTTTAGGTTTGTGTACATGCAGCACATGTTCACACTGGCCACTAAAACAACAAAACCCTCAAATAACCAACTCCAAACATAAATGTCTTTTTTTAGCTGGACATTGCATTCATGTAGTTCCGCATGGCTGTGTATCCACTAGGCGGGTTTCACTCCTTCTTTGCCCTTATCCACACGCACATCACTTGACCAATGGTGAGGTTTTAATATTAGAGGTTAGGACCATCCCGAATAGGGTCAATGTGACATGCTGGGATGGTTTTTATATTTGTATTATCAAAATTATGTTAACTAAGCACTCTATGTTATTGCTGCTTATTTATTTACTGCAGGATATTTGCTTATAATGTTTCTATCTTTGATTTTTTGTCTTTTTATAATAGGGCATTCTGTAGAATAATAAAGGCACTTCATTCAGAAAATCAGGTGGGGGATGAAATTGTGAGTGGAATTTACTCTATTCTATGCCTTTTGATCTCCAAGTTTTAAAGTTGTCTGAGATCTAAAGGAAATCAATACAGCACAACCTTGTATTTTGTACTAACATTTTTTTTTAAGCTTCATTAGCACATGCTAGCTACTTAAGTAGTGTCACAGACAAAGAAAAGTTATCTCCAAAATATGCAACCAATTGAAACTTTGGAGTGTGAATAGAAAGGTGAAGCTTCCCCGCCCAGCAGTGTTATTTGATCACCATGACACAGGAGTTATAAGACAAGATGTATATATATGTAGATATCTTTCAGGCCACATTCACACTTTCAGTATTTGGTATTTTACATGAACATTTGTAATTATTACACCTATAAACCGCACCTAAATTATTATTACGCCAGGCAAGTAGTCATAAATACACCAAAGAAAAAGCACTAAGCGAAAAAGTAATAAAATATATAAATTTGATTATAACACCAATAAAATCAATCAAGTAAATACCATACATAACCAAGGGGAACCAAAAAATACAGAAAAACCACAAGGTATGGCTGGAAAAAGTGGTAACAGACAATATGGAGTAACCTTCACAATATCAGCATCATCATAATGACAGCAAAGTAATCACATGTTCAAAGGACTTATATATAAAACATTAATAATACACCTGATACCACAGCCGTCAATGACAATGAACCCAAAGCCAGTGCATATATATGATAAAATAATAGTTTATATAAAGATAAGGTGCAAAGTACCAGCTAGGAATAAATATAAGTATCAACAAATAGTAACGTTTTTAACCCCTTCATGACCTTGGGATTTTTCGTTTTTCCGTGTTCGTTTTTCACTCCCCTCCTTCCCAGAGCCATAACTTTTTTATTTTTCCGTCAATTTGGCCATGTGAGGGCTTATTTTTTGCGGGACGAGTTGTACTTTTGAACGACATCATTGGTTTTAGCATGTCGTGTACTAGAAAACGGGAAAAAAACTCCAAGTGCGGTGAAATTGCAAAAAAAGTGCAATCCCACACTTGTTTTTTGTTTGGCTTTTTTGCTAGGTTCACTAAATGCTAAAACTGACCTGCCATTATGATTCTCCAGGTCAGTATGAGTTCATAGACACCTCACATGACTAGGTTATTTTTTACCTAAGTGGTGACAAAAAATTCCAAACTTTGCTAAAAAAAAAAAAAAAATTGTGCCAATTTTCGATACTCGTAGCGTCTCCATTTTTCATGATCTGGGGTCTGTTGAGGGCTTATTTTTTGCGTGCCGAGATGACGTTTTTAATGATAGCATTTTGATGCAGATACGTTCTTTGATCGCCCGTTATTGCATTTTAATGCAGTGTTGCGGCGACCAAAAAAACTTAATTCTGGCGTTTCGAATTTTTTTCTCGCTACGCTGTTTAGCGAACAGGTTAATGCTTTTTATTAATTGATAGATCGGGCGATTCTGTGCGCGGCAATACCATATATGTGTAGATTTGATTTTTTTATTGATTTATTTTGATTGGGGCGAAAGGGGGGTGATTTAAACTTATATATATTTTTATTTTTTTTCACATTTTTTTTACTTTTTTTTTTAACTTTTGCCATGCTTCTGCTAGAAGCAACTAGAAGCAGGCACAGCACGATCGGCTCTGCTACATAGCAGCGATCTGCTGTTCGCTGCTATGTAGCAGAAAATTAGGTGTGCTGTGAGCGCCGACCACAGGGTGGCGCTCACAGCTACCGGCGATCAGTAACCATAGAGGTCTCAAGGACCTCTATGGTTACAATGGAGAAGCATCGCCGACCTCCGATCATGTGACGGGGGTCGGCGATGACGTCATTTCCGGCCGCCCGGCTGGATGCGGTAGTTAAATGCCGCTGTCTGCGTTTGACAGCACCATTTAACTAGTTAATAGGCACGGGCAGATCGCGATTCTGCTCGCGCCTATTACGGGCACATGTCAGCTGTTCAAAACAGCTGACATGTCCCGGCTTTGGTGCGGGCTCACCGCCGGAGCCCACATCAAAGCAGGGGATCTGACCTCGGACGTACTATCCCGTCCGAGGTCAGATAGGGGTTAAGGGTTCAGGATCATTGTAAGCCAAAGCATCAGAGGATATAATAACAGCATTAGAAAAAAAGCAAGTAAAGGAAACATATTTACCCAGTATAAACCACCAGCCAGGGACCCACGACACCCGACGCACGTTTCGCTCAGGAAAGCTTCGTCCAGGGGTCTGGATATGCATCAAAAAGGGGGGAAAATACATAATATGGAACAGCTCTATTAACAATAAGGGCGAAAGCTATGTAATAAGGGACAAAGTTATATACTAAGAGAGGATGCTACAATATGTAATTAGAGATCATGCTATGCATATTAAAAGTACACTATAAACTAATGGACCATGCTATACATAATAAGTGAGTACATTATATACTCATGTATAGCACTGTACATAATAAGGAAGATTGGTTTACAAACAAGAGTATTACTCCCAGCATCTCTCTGCAAGCTATAAAGTTTACTTACCGCTGATATCTCCTCTGATTTGAGTTGTTTCTTTGCTCTCTTATTCATACGGTCAACTTCCAGCCACGACTTGTCTTGCCGCACTTATCAATGTGGCACTGAAAATAACTAGGTCATATATACCATATATACTGTATACATTTGACTCCTGAATAAAAATATCTACCACATTATGCCCCTTAATAGAAATACGGACTCCACCATTAATGTACAATTAGCTACACACTACTCAAAATGTAGATTAATAAACCAGCCCTGTGACTTCCATAAACCATAAATAACTACTTTTCCACTGCCCAATAAATGTAAATTAGACACTACGTCTCTCCCCACAAATACATTGCCAGCCCCTGTCCTATGTCCTCTTTACCCCCAAATCATTATTAGACCCTGTGTATTGTCCTCTCTCGCCCCCAATTCTTTACAAGGCCTTGCAATGTCCTCTCTCGTGGGGACAGCAGGTTTAGCAGTGAGCACAGTCCCGGACACCTTAATTTCACCACATTCAAAAATTAATGGGAGTATTAAATTAAGTAAATAGACATTCAGTATGGTTTCAGACCAAGCAAGAACATATTCTAGTAATTCCATCAACCTGTCTAAAGACATTCATTTATTACAGCCCTATGTGCTGTTTTGCTTGTTCACCTCTACATTTCCCCAGAGACTAAAGCCTTAAACAATTATTGGCATTTCTCTGAGGAATGGGTTAATATATTTACAGCATGTTTGGCTATAGGTTATTTTTTCTGTGGAAACAATTGATATCTATCTTGCTTCATCAGTTGAGCGAGCCATTAAACTAGGCTTATACAATCCTCTGTAATCCAGTATTTTTTTGTAAACTGTGAAATACTTCAGCACAGAAAATATCCTGAATCCTGATGCACGTATCAGGACCAAATGTTATCTTGGAGTCTTATTTTTGCCTAATTTTGCCATTTTAATTGTTTAATAACATGTAAAGTATTATAAAGATGACACCAGTAAGCACGCAACGCAGTTTCTAAATTATGATTTCATAAATTGAAAGAAAAGGAAAAGAATGATCCAACATCACTGTTCCATTTGTGAAAAAGTAACATACGATCTAAACTTGATACCTGGTTGGTAAAGTGGAAGTTCTTTTTCCCTATGCCGTGACCTTCAAATGTGGATGACTTGGGGTACTTTCACACTAGCGTTTTTTTTAATCCGTCACAATGCGTCGTTTTGCAGAAAAAACGCATCCTGCAAAAGTGCTTGCAGGATGCGTTTTTTCCCCATAGACTTGTATTGACGACGCATTTCGAAGGATTGCCACACTTCGCATCCGTCGTGCTTTGGCAGACCGTCGCAAGCAAAAAACGTTACATGTAACGTTTTTTTCTCCTGACGGACCGCTTTTTCCGACCGCGCATGCCCGGCCGGAACTCCGCCCCCACCTCCCCGCACCTTACAATGGGGCAGCGGATGCGCCGGAAAAATGCATCCGCTGCACCCATTGTGCAATGCAGCAAACGCTAGCGTCGGAATCTCTCCCCGACGCATTGCGACGGTGAGATTCCGACGCTAGTGTGAAAGAAGCCTTAAAGGGAACCTTGATTCATGCAGCCTAAACCACAGGCAGCGTAAATCAGTCTGGCTGCACTATGTTTTTCTCTGAATGGAGACCTGTCAATCAGTTAGAGGCGGTGTGGAGAGAAGCTGGGGCAGCGCCAGACTAGTCTTGTTCCTGGCCATGGTCCTTTGCTCTTGAAATTACATTGACGAGCAGTCAGCCTCTGATTCAAGTGATATTTCCCCTTTAAATACTAAGACACTCTGATCATGTCCTTTGAGAAAGTCAACAAAACCCGCAATTACGTAGAATGGTCTAAACACGTTGAAGTTTTCACCTTTATTACTACAATGTTTGTGACATGCATTTAAGTGTCTATATACATTAGACAGCAAAATAATATTGACTTAATGCATTCACAGCGCAATACAGCATCTCACGCAATGAATTTAGGAAGCAAAACATCTGTGTTATTGACCTTTTCATAATGTTCCCAGGAACGAAATATCGGTGAAGTGAAGCAGAAATAATGATATATCATTAAACAGTGATTATCTAGACACGCTTGAGGTGCACGCGATGCAAGTAACCCCACATCCGTCACTACGAGGAGCGGATATAGGAGATTATTATCTGAAGTAACATGTAGTAGTACCTGTTATGTCATCAGAATCTAAAGCATAGGCTACTAGCAACCGCCATCTCCTATCTCAGTAGTGGGAAAGTCTGTCCTCACTAAATACAGATTTTACCCCTGAATTGAGAATTTTCATAATGACTGATCAGTTCTGGCAGAGAAAGGAGCAAATCTCTCTCATAAGATATATTACAAACTTGCTTACTTTCATGTACACTATTGATTTATGGAATAATAATTAAAACGATGGTTACTCTTTAATCTGTTTCTGAAATAAAAATAAATGTTTTGACACATAATGGTTGAGCAAAAAGACATATGTGCATCACTCCACAATGTACAGGTGTTGCTAGTCCTACTAATCAGAAAAGGCGCTGGGGATGTAACATGTAGGAGGAAGGTCACAGGGCTCTGGTCCATCTGCGATTTGGAAAATGTGGCTGCAGCGCCCCAGAGTCCTGCTTCGTTGCAGTAATATTATTCTTCCACCAGGGGGAGTGATGTTACGTCTGAAGTCAATGAAGGAGATCTTCTGTCCAGGTATCACAACCACAATACACACTTCACACTCCAGTCTGCCAGGGGGAGCTAAGCTTCTATCTATTAGGGCACTCCTCACACTTAGGTAAAACTGGTGGGTTGGTTAGGAAGTTAGACAAAAGCTGACTGGGCTTCACCCAGACAGAAGCTGACTGGAGGGAGAAGGAGATAGTCAGTGAGTCCCGACCGAGTTTGGCAGAGGCTGGTTGGAGTGGGTTCCAGCCAGCTCCAGACTGCGGCCTGTGGAAGACGAAGGTACACGGAGCTGCGCCTGTATCCCATGCGGCAGCATCCTAAGAAAGGACATGAAAGGAATTGTGTTGCAACGAGTGAGCAACGAAGTCATAGCAACAGGAGAGGAACATCAGTGGGAGACCAGCTAGAAGCAGGCTGCCTCCTTCTGAAGCGCACTACCGGTAGCCAGAACACCGAGTAAGGATCTCTATGCCGTTACTTCAGAGACTGGCAGGACAGTTAATTCCACGTTAGCTGCCCAACTATTTACCCAGGAGGCAGGGTGGCAGGGTCCCTATAAAAAGCCTCAGGCCACCAGTCATACAGGTTTGTCCTATCCGTAAGGGGGAGAGAGAGAAGAGACTTAACATCTACAATAGTTGTGAGGACCTTACCGAGTTGCTCAACAGGGAGGTACTACAACGCCCAGGCGCTAGAGGAAAGCTATTGAATTCCACCTGGATAAGGGGACTCTGGATTTGCCTTCAGACCGACCGGACTCTGCCTGCCCTGTGGTCCCTACCCTGGACTGTGGATGCTGAAGCCTTCAGTAAAGGCAAAGAGACTGCAACCTTGTGTCCTTGTTATTCACTGTGCCTTACATCATCCACCATCTACACTCTGGGAAGCCCTGGGGACATACTTCACCTGTGGGAAGGTATACCATCTAGCTGCCATAACATCACCCCAGCGGACCCCTAAGCAGTGTCGGTCACCCTGACCGAATACCACAGGTGGCGTCACGAACATTATCCCTTTAAAGACCTTTCCCCCACAACATTAACGAACCTCCCGAGGGCCACGGACCGGGTCAGCCACCGTGACATCCCCACTGAGAACCGAAGGGCCCAGATCCGAGTACCCCACAGCCCTTGGGGGCGCTCCACGGTCCTGGGAAACTTTAATTTCCCCATCTCTGGTACTCATTTGTGTTTAATTTAAGAGTTTTGATCCTGTAGGGTGGTTACTTGCTGCTTGCTTGAATTCAGGGGATGTGTCCACAGACTCCTCCTGCTTGACTGACAGCTCCTTTGCATAAAGCCACACATCATAGAGGTTGTCAGGGAAGTAAATGGAAGTGATGCTGGGCAGAGAATAGAGCCAGGGTGACATAGGTTTCAGATCTTCAATTAGCTCCTCAGCCTCATTTGCTTTTCAATTCACACGGTGATTTCTCAGTAATGGAGGACAACGCTGGTCATGTAAGAGTATTGTTGTACTTGTCTTGAGAGAGTGACATGCAATTGTTCTAGAAAATTAAGTATTTCTCCCAGAAAATGATTGCAATTACATATATTTTGTTATACATATGTTTATTTCCTTTGTGGGTAATGGAACAACACAATACCCTCCAGAAAAAGCGCAAGTTGGACATAAATTCACACAAAATCCCAAAATGGGCCAGACAAAATTGTTGGCATCCTAAATAATAAATAATCTTTTATCTTTACATAGCGCTAGCATATTCCGCAGCACTTTACAGTTTTGCACACATTACCCTCTACTTAATATTTGAATGCACACCCTTTGGATTAAATAACTGCAATAAATCACTTCCTATAACCATCAACACTTTTTGAAAACTGTTCCAGGTCACTCATATTTGAAGGGTGCCTTCTCCTAACAGCAATTTTAAGATCTCTTCATAGGTGTTCAATTGGATTTAGATCTGGACTCGTTGCTGGCCACTTCATAATTCTTCAGCACTTTGTTTCCATCCATTTCTGGGTGCTTCTTGAAGTATTTTTGGGGTCATTGTCCTACTGGAAAACCCATGAGCTAGTATGCAAACCCAGCTTTCGGAGACTAGGTACTACTACATTTTGACCCAAAATCCTTTGATAATCTTTAGATTTCATGATGCCTTGCACACAGTCAAGGCACCCAGTGCCAAAGGCAGCAAAACAACCCCTAAACATCTTTGAACCTCCACCATATTTGACTGTAGGTATTGTGCTATTTTCTTTGTAGGCCTCATTCTATTTTAGACAAACAGTAGAATGATGTGCTTTACCAAAAAGATGTATCTTGGTTTCATCTATCCACAAGACACTTTCTCAGAAATATTTTGGCTTACTCACATACATTTTGGCAAACAGCAATCTAGCTTTTTTATTTCTCTGTGATATCAGTGGGGTCTTCCTGGGTCTCCTGCAATAGTGTTTAATTTTATTCAAATGTTAAAAGACAGTTTGCACTGACACTGACGCACCCTGAGCCTATATAACAGCTTGAATTACCTTGCAGCTTGATTGGGGCGGCTTATCCATGATCCAGACTATCCTGCATTGCAACCTTTCATCAATTTTTCTCTGCTATCCATCATCATTAGCTATAGTGCCAAGGCTTGTAAACTTCTTGATTATGTTGCACACCATGGGCAAATGAACACCAAGATCTATGGATATGGACTTGTAACCTTGAGATTGTTAATATTTTTCAATAATTTTGGTTCTCAAGTCCCCAGACAGTTCTCTTCTCCTCTTTCTGTTGCTTGCAGTGTAGTGGTAAGCTGATTTTTACTTTACAATTTCTTTTTGCATAACAATCTGTGTTCTTTGCAGCCCTACCATGAGCAATGGAAGCGACTAAAGGTACCGTCACACTAGACGATATCGCTAGCGATCCGTGACGTTGCAGCGTCCTCGCTAGCGATATCGTCCAGTGTGACAGGCAGCAGCGATCAGGCCCCTGCTGTGCTGTCGCTGGTCGGGGAAGAAAGTCCAGAACTTTATTTGGTCGCTGGACTCCCCATAGACATCACTGAATCGGCGTGTGTGACACCGATTCAGCGATGTCTTCGCTGGTAACCAGGGTAAACATCGTTAAAGTAAAAAAAACAACCGCTACATACTTACCTACCGCTGTCTGTCCTCGGCGCTCTGCTTCTCTGGTCTAGCTGTGAGCACAGCGGCCGGAAAGCAGAGCGGTGACGTCACCGCTCTGCTTTCCGGCTGCCCGGCGCTCACAGCCAGACCAGAGAAGCAGAGCGCCGAGGACAGACAGCGGTAGGTAAGTATGTGTAACAACTCTGCTGGCATCACAGCATGGCCTCACATCTCTCACACAATCTTACCCACTGCTCCAGGCCATGATGTGCTTTCTCTTTAATGCCAGCTCCATGTTCTGTGTCTCTGCTCTGTGCATGCCTCATGGCTATGTGTATAGGGGGTCGGCGCCTGAACTCTCTGGTTCTTATAGGAATCAGGTGCACCTGTCCAATCAGTTCCTGACCAATTACCGAGAGGCCTCCTGTATATAGTGCAGCTCCACCCTGTGGTCTGGGCCTGTGCAATGTGTTTGCTCAGTTAGTGTTTAGCTGCTGAGTTTGCCTGGCCTTGTTTTGAGTTCTCCCTCTCTGGAGGCTTTTCTCTGTGCTATTGCCTTGAGCTTGTTTTCCGCCCTCCAGGAGGCTGTATATCCTGGTCCCAGTGTCTTTGTCCTTGTGTCTTGTTCCATTGCCTTGTCTGTACTTAGTCTTATCTCGGTCTCCTTGTCTGTGGCTATCTTCCCTGCTGTGTCTTTCCTTGTGCTCTCTTACTGCTTACTCTCCGCACTCTAGCGGCTCTGCCTGCTCTGTATCTTGGTGGCTTTACTGCTGCTCCGCACTCCTGCGGTTCTGCTCTGTTCTACTCAGCTCTGCTCCCGTTGCTGCAGAAACCTCTTGCTGCAGTTCCTCTCTGCAATCCTTGCGGTTTCACTCTGCTTAGCTTCTGCAGTATCTCTTGCTGCAGCTTCTCTCCACTTTCTTTGTGGCTCTGCTCAGCTTTTGTTGCTTCACTATCTCTTGCTGCTTTTCCACTCCTATCTGCAGTCTTGCACTCCTCTCCTGTGTGAACAGGTCCCTACCTGTTTCTTCATATCTCATTCCTTTCTGCTAGTCTCCTTTCCTTCTGGCTTGTTTCCGTACCTGCTTCTTCTGTGTGTACAGGTCCCTACCTGTTCCTTCATCACACTCACAATAGGACTGCACTCGGGTGTCATCAGAGTGCAGCCTGATTCATACAAGACCTCAACCAGTCCTGTGTTTCCTGCTGTCCTAGCAAGCCCTGTGTTCTCTGCCGTGTCTATGCCACCCCTGTGTTCCAAACTACAAATCTGTACCTGCACGTCCAGTGTGAACAGGCCCTTACCTGTTCCTTCATATACCACATCAACCAGTCCTGTGTTCTCTGCCGTGCCTCCCAATCCTGTGTTCCTGCCAGTCCTGCCGTTCCTGCCCTGCCTTCCAGTCCTGTGTTCCTGCTGTCCTAGCCAGTCCTGTTTCCTGCCGTGTCTCTGCCAGCCCTGTGTTCTCTGCCGTGTCTCTGCCAGCCCTGTCTCAGCCGTGCCAGCCTACTCGTCTGTGTTCCAGCCGTGCTCTTCTGCCAGTCCTGCCTAATGCCCGCACCAATCCTGGTGTTCCTGTCTCCCAAGTGGGATCAGCAGCCACAGCCAGACACCACCCTGGAGTAGCACCTGGCAGCTGCCTGCTGCACAAGCCTGTCCTCACCATCAGAGGCTCCAGTGAAAACCCAGGCAGCTGTTATAGTCACGCCCCTTCCAGGGTAGTCTGGTTTGTGGCACAGTGGGGCCACAAAACCCCCGAGCTCACGCCCACCAGTCAGTGAGCGTAACAGTATGTAGCGTTTGTTTTTTACTTTTAGGATGGTAACCAGGGTAAACATCGGGTTACTAAGCGCGGCCCTGCGCTTAGTAACCCGATGTTTACCCTGGTTACCGGGGACCTCGGGATCGTTGGTCGCTGGAGAGCGGTCTGTGTGACAGCTCTCCAGCGACCAAACAGCGATGCTGCAGCGATCCGGATCGTTGTCGGTATCGCTGCAGCGTCGCATAGTGTGACGGTACCCTAACTTCAGTGGAAGAGAGATAGGCAGTGACCTTGGACTCACAGGAGGCATGTTTGATGAAAATAAGGACAGGTGAGATTGTAAAAAAGTTATTGGTGCGGCTGATTAATCGAGATAAATGCCAGGAGTAGAAGGAGACAGGTCTAGTCACTGATGTCTTGTATAAATATATTTACCATACACTCATGGCTTTCATATTGAGATATCTTACATGTCTGAACACACAAAGTCTTCTCACCCAGATGCTGTGAAAAATAGGAAGTTTACATGTGTGTGAACTTATTGCATTAAGGAAAGTGGCCCCCACACTTCCAGCACCTATGTATAAGTAGCTTATTATGGCAGGATTTGCAAAGAATCATTGGTTTCCTGTACTACATCTTTGTTATGAAGTACGCGTTCTTTACAAACGTGGACTCTGGAGGTCTATCTAACGCGGTAACATGGATTCCTATGTAGCATACATCCTATTGTAGAGTGTCCTTTGGTTTGTTGCTGATTTTTTCTCACTAAAACATGACTACTACTTTGCTGACTTTTGTACTGTTTTTGTAAAAATAGCATGTATTAAACTTTTAATAAAAAATAGTGAATGTATACCCCTGACTCAATTCTCCCAGCTTTTGAAAAGATTGGTGGCAAAGACTGGTTTTTTACTCAACCTGATTATCTTAACCCAAAACTGTCAAATCTGACTAATTCTATAGTTATATGAAAGTTTTGGGGATTTTTAATTAAATTATCCAATGGACTGAAAAAAGTATGGTATGGAGTAATTCATATCAATGCATTAACCAACTCAATGTCAAAAAACCCCACACTGTGCAGTGCATTTTCCACCACTTTCAACTTCTTTTCTAACTCCTCAGCAAATTTGGTCTTGTCTCTTCCTGTAGGTCAACGGCAGTGAGACCCAAGTGACCATGAAGCAACATCACACCCCATTATTTAATTGTAGTTAGCACCTGCTAATTCCTTTGTCTACCTTCACTGACCTGCAGACAAAATAGTCACTCTACCTTTCTAGATCTACATATGGGTTGTCTTCTCCCGTGTCCCCTCTTGTTATATCTACTTCATGTTACTGTGCCCATCTGAAAAGATGGATACTGCCGGTAAGGAGCCAAACTGGAGCCCGGTATTATACAATACTTTGAATTCATTTTGTCCTATACAACTCAATTTCTCCATCAGATGCACAACTGAATCTTGTGCGGGAGACAGGAACACATTGCAGTATGAACAGCCCCCTACACTTTCCTCCTTCTTCCTGTTGGCACTACATGTGAGCAGTAAGTAATATGCTGCTGTCATCTATCCACCTACCTATCTATGTTACAGGTCCTGTGCTTTAAGTAGAAGTGCAATATAATCTACTCGGAAATTGAACGCATTACAGTAATATATTTTAGTTAACATCAGACTATTTTGGGGATAATGCGTTCCATTGACATTTTGTTTTAAGATGAATAATTGAAGTTATAACTGTGAGCAAGAACTACATTTATCTTTGTGTGTGGGTGGTAATCTTTGCTTAAAAATTAGATTTAGCTTGGTGAATGCTTTTATGTGTTTGGCTAGAGGTAGTGGAAAAGCTGCGTTTTATCTGAATTGAAGCTTGATTCTGCTGATACACTGCTATATGCTGTAACTCTTTGCTTGTTCATTTATGTTTTAGGAATGAATTACTACTTTATTGTCAAGACAAGATGAAAGCAATGAAGCTAAGAAATATCAGTGTTGTACTTTGTCACAAATTGGTATTCTACAAAAATTACAATTCCTGAAGGAATCATCCTACTTCCTAATACCATTTAAATGGGCATCTTGCTCAGTGAAAAAGAAACGCTATGGTATTGTTAGATCCTTTATATGCTATGATATCCTTATATCCATTATACGCTATGGTCAGGGCCGGACTGGCCATCTGGCAATTCTGGCAAATGCCAGAGGGGCCTCTCTGGTCATGGGCTGCCTTGTCTGCTACATTCTTAACAGAGTTGGTGTTCTCAAGATACCCACACTGTTAAGAGTTGTGATGGAGCACAAGGTTGCTGACTCCGTCACTTACCCCAGCAGGCCACCGGAATCATTAGAAACATTAGTCTTGTAGAAAATTTTCCTTTCCGGCATCCAGGATAATATTAGTAATATATTCCATGTGGTTCATGGGGACGGGGACACATGGGCCTGTAAGATTTCAAATGCCAGGACTGAATTTCAGCCCCAGTCCGTTCCTGAGCTATGGTATACTTATATCCATTACCCATTGCCTGGACTCAGAGAAATTCACACTTTCCGCAAAATCCAAATTAGGCGTTATGTGCTTTGTCACTCCCAGAGCATTTAATGAAATTCTACGTCTTGAGTGTCATCATCCAGGTCGGGGTTTGCTTCTTGCTTCTTTTTCCCCGGCCTGGTCATGGAGGGCTTAACCTTTCCTGCCTCTCTTTGGTTCTTGGGTGGCTATTTATTGGTGCTATTTCTGGTTGCCTGTGTCAGTAATAGTTTTGGTCCTTGGCTAGAGCAGCTGATCCGTATACCCTAGTGATCCTTCTGCCTCTGACTTCCCGTGTATGTGTCTGACCTGTTCCCTATCCATGACTCAGTGTACATTTGGTGATTTCCCTACAGTGTATGACTCGGCTTGAACTCTGAACTCCGCCTTCGGTTTTTGTCTCTGGTTCTGCATTCCCCGGCTGGCTTTTGACCCTCTGGCTCGTACCATGTCTCCTCTTTCCATCTCACATTTTGGAAACCGCGCTCCCGTCTGGCTCTGACTTTTGGCTCGTCTCTGACCTCGTGCTTTGCTGTGACCTCTGGTACTTCATCTCCCTGTTTGTTGTTGTCTTTGGCCTGTTTGACTACTCTACCGCCTCCTGGTAGCGGCCTGCACTTCTGCACCGAAGTGCTACACAGTAAGTGCGACCCTTTTTCCCATTACAGTGCCCCTTGATGGTGGCTCAGTGCAACTGCTCCGCAGTTGCATTACAATGAGGTTTTTTTCTATAGCAACCAACCACATCACAGCTTTCATTTTATATTTTGCTCTTGCAAAATGAAAGTTATAATGACAATTTTACTGTTAAACGGACTCTGTCAGTACGATCAACCCCCTAAACTGCATATATGGGCATGCAAGTCTTTGAAATGTAAATCTATTAATCATAATGTAATTATCTATTGCTGTATTCCAAAGTAATTAGCATTTTAATTCAAGTTAGGCATTAGGTGCTCTGGGCGTGACAGAACACTTAACAAATCTCTGTCTTACAAGGTTGCTTCGCCACCTAGCACCAACCTCTTCAGCTTTTTTTGACAGCTCACCGTCTGATTTCATTGCCTGGTACCTTATGTCACACGGACAGTGAGCTATCAATGAGTAGAGGATATTTGCAGAGATCAATGAGAAACCATGCTTTATTTTTTGATCCGGCTCAAGGATCAATCTGACACAACTGATATGCCAAGAGAATAGGAAACAATGCCATAGAAATCTATGGCAGCAGTTATGGAAGAAGTTTCACTCTGAGATTTCTGTACTGAAGGGAAGTTTAACAGATCACCTCATATATGGAAAAATAGACCTTTATACATTGCATACACCATTTTTCCTTTTTCCTTGCTTCCCTACAGAGGGTAGTAGTCAGTGTCGACTGGAGTGCCAAGGGTCCACTAGTAACCAACTCCAGGGCCCAACATGTCAGCTACATGTAAATATGACATTATCCTCAATCACAGACTTATAACAATGAGAAGGGTAGATTGATACATGAATAAGATGCCTCCTCTGTCTGCACATAGTGATTCATGTATATATATGCCATATAAGAGGGTAGCGGCCCACTCTTGCACAGGGGCCCACCGGGGATTCTCCTGTTCTCCAGTGGGCCAGTCCAAGACTGATTGTAGTAGTTAGAGCTTTTCTTCTTCCTGTAGATGTTGTGAGGAACCGCTTCACTCCACTGTGATTATAAGCACAAAGGCGCCTCATCACATCCCATCATCTTATCATTAGAACAGCATTTATACCTTCTTAGTCTTCATTCGACATGCTCGCGCTTTATTTGTGTTGCTTCTTTGCAAATCCCCTTAGTAAAGCTATATTTATTTGCTCTCTTTGTTTTTAAGCACTAAAAGAAACAGGATTCTTAACGACTTAGGCAAAGTCATCATTTATGTTATCTCCTGTGTGAGTTAATATCCTGTGGTGGGTTGCTGAGATATGATAACATCTTAAAAACGCAATCAATAAACAGCAAGCAGCTTAAGATGGATTTGCCGAACAATCTATGTGAACCAGATATTGAAGTTGTATCCACAGTGGACCTTGGGAATTTTGCCATATATTTAGATTCTAACAATCTTGACAAACTATATAAAAAGAATGATTTTTTTTTGCCATTATATTTTAGAACTAATGTTGTTCTTTGTGTTTTTACACTGAGGCGCAGGTCTCCACAGGTAGATTCACAGCTCATTGAGTTATGGCTTCCTTTCTCATCTAAATGGAAAAACATCTTAGACTTGAAAATGAATCAAGGTGGATTTTCTTGGGAGCTTTTGCTTTTAGAAATTGACAATATTCAAAGAAAGGAATATGCATTCTCATGATTAGCTGCCCTCCTCAAAATACTTAGGCCAAATGATACACTGTAATAAAATATCAATGTATGAAGTTACACATCATGTATGTGTTTACGTTTAGTGCCCGATATCAATGTCAGTTTGATTTAAATCCCACGCTCGTCTAACATTTGCCTGCTGACTCCTGACGTCTGAATGCAGCTTCTAACCTATTTACTTGGAGTTAAAGCTTTTATCATTTGTAAATCAAGTTGCAAAATATAGAAATTTGTGTTTAAAATAAAACAAAATGTCACTGTATTTCTGAGCATCCAAAAATATAGCTGAAAAAAAAAAAAAAAGAACTAGCAGGTTACAGAGTGAGCTCTATTAGTACGGGTTAATAAAATTACAGACATACCGAACTTGCACGATAAGTAACGTTTTGATAATGACATTGAAGGAGCTGTTTGAGGGCTTGGTTTTCTTTTTATGGCATTTATGTTGATATTATGCTTATTGAGTTTATTATTTTATTGTGTTCTTTATTGCTAACATGGTTAAAAGGGGGTGGTTTGAATTTGTATATTTTTTTCAGATCTTTATACTGAATACTTTAAAATTACATTATCGCAATATGTAGTTGTAAGCAGTTTGCGGGATGCAGTGACGCAAGGGAGGCAGAGCAGGGGTTAACAATATAACAGTTTAATTGACACAAAAGAGAAACTTGTTGCAGGGAGATGAACAGTTAAATTGAAAAGAGAAAATGTAAGATAACAGGAGTACAAATATCAACTTTATCCTGTCCTTATGTTCCTCCACTGCAGATGTGCCGATGGGGGTTGTAGTACTGGCAACGGCTGGGGTAGTATCCACAGATGGGGTCCCACAGATGACGTACCAACTTCTGGTGGCAACAGGCGGTCTCTGGTTTTACCCGTTGAGCCCCTGGTCCATGAGCCTGTGCAGCTAAAGTAACAAGAGCTGCAGCAATCCTGGGGTTAAACGTGGGCTGATGTGTACTGTCTGGCAGAAAGGTGTTGTGAATTCTGTGGCTGAGTTCACTTCTGTGGTCACAAGTGGTATTGCAGTCTCTGGGCTTCCTCCCTCAGGTGTTTTGGTGAGCTCGTTGGCTGCCTTGCTATTTAGCTCCACCTGAGTCTGTCTTCCTTGCTCCTTGTCAATGTTCCAGTGTTGGATCTGAGCTACTGCATCTTTCCTTGGGCCTGCTGCTCTGCTAGATAAGTGCTTCTAGTTTGTTTTCTGTTTTTTCTGTCCAGCTTGTTATTATCTTTTGCTGGAAGCTCTGAGAAGCAAAGGGGTGCACCGCCGTGCTGTTAGTTCGGCACGGTGGGTCTTTTTGCCCCTTTGCGTGGTTTTCGTTTTAGGGTTTTTTGTAGACTGCATAGTTCTCTTTGCTATCCTCGCTCTGTCTAGAATATCGGGCCTCACTTTGCTGAATCTATTTCATTCCTACGTTTGTCTTTTCATCTTGCTAACAGTCATTATATGTGGGGGCTGCCTATTCCTTTGGGGTATTTCTCTGAGGTAAGTCAGGCTTGTATTTCTATCTTCAGGCTAGTCAGCTCCTCAGGCAGTGCCGAGTTGCATAGGTAGTTGATAGGCGCAATCCACTGCTGCTTCCAGTTGTGTGAGGATAGATCAGGTACTGCAGTCTACAGAGATTCCACGTCTCAGAGCTCGTCCTATTGTTTTGGGTTATTGCCAGATCTCTGTATGTGCGCTGATTACTGCACGCTGTGTTGCCTGATTTTCAGCCATAACAGTACAAGGAGCCTTTCAATGATTTCCAATAGAGGGAAAAAAGAAATCCTGACATCATTTTTTTTTCTTAGCTCTGTCTTCAGTCTTTTTTTTCCCCTAGACATTAGAGTGCTTCAGGACACAGCTGTGGACATGGATATTCAGGCTCTGTGCTCCTCAATGGATAATCTCGTTGTAAATGTACAAAAGATTCAAGATACTATTGATCAGAAATCGATGCTAGAACCAAGAATTCCGATTCCTGATTTGTTTTTTGGTGACAGAACTAAGTTCCTGAGCTTCAGAAATAATTGTAAGCTATTTTTGGCCTTGAAACCTCATTCTTCTGGTAATCCTATTCAACAGGTTTTGATTATTATTTCTTTTTTGCGCGGCGACCCACAGGACTGGGCGTTTTCTCTTGCACCAGGAGATTCTGCATTGAGTAATGTTGATGCATTTTTCCAGGCGCTGGGATTGCTTTACGATGAGCCTAATTCAGTGGATCAAGCTGAGAAAAATCTGCTGGCTTTATGCCAGGGTCAGGATGATGTAGAAGTATATTGTCAGAAATTTAGAAAATGGTCAGTACTCACTCTGTGGAATGAATCTGCACTAGCGGCTTTGTTCAGAAAGGGTCTCTCTGAAGCTCTTAAGGATGTAATGGTGGGATTTCCTATGCCTGCTGGTTTGAATGAGTCTATGTCCTTGGCCATTCAGATCGGTCGTCGCTTGCGCGAGCGTAAATCTGTGCACCATCTGGCGGTATTGTCTGAGAGTAAGCCTGAGCCTATGCAGTGCGACAGGACTATGACTAAAGTAGAACGGCACGAACACAGACGTCTGAACAGACTGTGTTTCTATTGTGGTGATTCTACTCATGCTATTTCTAATTGTCCTAAACGCACTAGGCGGTTCGATAGCTCTGCCGTTATTGGTACTGTACAGTCCAAATTCCTTTTGTCCATTACCTTAATGTGCTCTTTGTCATCGTATTCTGTCATGGCGTTTGTGGATTCAGGCGCTGCCCTGAATCTGATGGATTTGGATTATGCTAAACGTTGTGGATTTTTCTTGGAGCCTTTGCGGTGTCCTATTCCGTTGAGAGGAATTGATGCTACACCTCTGGCCAAGAATAAGCCTCAGTACTGGGCCCAGCTGACCATGTGCATGGCTCCTGCACATCAGGAAGTTATTCGCTTTTTGGTACTGCATAATTTGCATGATGTGGTCGTGTTGGGGTTGCCATGGCTACAAACCCATAATCCAGTATTGGATTGGAACTCTATGTCGGTAACCAGCTGGGGTTGTCAGGGAGTACATGGTGATGTTCCATTTTTGTCTATTTCGTCATCCATTCCTTCTGACATCCCAGAGTTCTTGTCGGACTTTCAGGATGTATTTGAAGAGTCCAAGTCTGATGCCCTTCCTCCGCATAGGAATTGTGATTGTGCTATCGATTTGATTCCTGGTAGTAAATTCCCTAAGGGTCGTTTATTTAATTTGTCCGTACCTGAACACACCGCTATGCGCAGTTATGTGAAGGAGTCCCTGGAGAAGGGACATATTCGCCCATCGTCGTCACCATTGGGAGCAGGGTTCTTTTTTGTAGCCAAGAAGGATGGTTCGCTAAGACCGTGTATTGATTACCGCCTTCTTAATAAGATCACTGTTAAGTTTCAGTATCCCTTGCCATTGATTTCTGACTTGTTTGCTCGGATTAAGGGGGCTAGTTGGTTTACTAAGATTGATCTTCGTGGTGCGTATAATCTGGTGAGAATCAGGCAGGGAGATGAATGGAAAACGGCATTTAATACGCCCGAGGGTCATTTTGAGTATCTGGTGATGCCGTTCGGACTTGCCAATGCTCCATCTGTTTTTCAGTCTTTTATGCATGACATTTTCCGTGAGTATCTGGATAAATTCTTGATTGTTTACTTGGATGACATTTTGATCTTCTCAGATGATTGGGAGTCTCATGTGAAGCAAGTCAGAATGGTTTTCCAGGTACTGCGTGCTAATTCCTTGTTCGTGAAGGGATCAAAGTGTCTCTTCGGTGTGCAGAAAGTTTCATTTTTGGGGTTCATCTTTTCCCCTTCTACTATCGAGATGGATCCGGTTAAGGTTCAGGCCATCCAGGATTGGACTCAGCCGACATCTCTAAAAAGTTTGCAGAAATTCCTGGGCTTTGCTAATTTTTATCGTCGCTTCATCTGTAATTTTTCTAGCATTGCCAGACCATTGACCGATTTGACCAAGAAGGGTGCTGATTTGGTTAATTGGTCTTCTGCTGCCGTGGAAGCTTTTCAGGAGTTGAAGCGTCGTTTTTGCTGTGCCCCTGTGTTGTGTCAACCTGATGTTTCTCTTCCGTTCCAGGTCGAGGTTGATGCTTCTGAGATTGGTGCAGGGGCGGTTTTGTCACAGAGAGGTTCTGGTTGCTCAGTGTTCAAACCATGTGCTTTCTTTTCCAGGAAATTTTCTGCTGCTGAGCGTAATTATGATGTGGGCAACCGAGAGTTGCTGGCCATGAAGTGGGCATTCGAGGAGTGGCGTCATTGGCTTGAGGGTGCTAAGCATCGCGTGGTGGTTTTGACTGATCATAAGAACCTTACTTATCTTGAGTCTGCCAAGCGCTTGAATCCTAGACAGGCCCGTTGGTCGTTATTTTTTGCTCGTTTTGATTTTGTGATTTCATACCTTCCGGGCTCTAAAAATGTGAAGGCGGATGCTCTGTCTAGGAGTTTTGTGCCCGACTCTCCGGGGTTATCTGAGCCGGCGAGTATCCTCAAGGAAGGAGTCATTGTGTCTGCCATCTCCCCTGATTTGCGGAGAGTGTTGCAGAAATTTCAGGCTAATAAACCTGATCGTTGTCCGGCCGAGAAACTGTTCGTCCCTGATAGGTGGACTAGTAAAGTTATCTCTGAACTTCATTGTTCGGTGCTGGCCGGTCATCCAGGAATCTTTGGTACCAGGGAGTTGGTTGCTAGATCCTTCTGGTGGCCATCTCTGTCACGGGATGTGCGTGCTTTTGTGCAGTCATGTGGAATTTGTGCTAGGGCTAAGCCCTGCTGTTCACGTGCCAGTGGGTTGCTTTTGCCCTTGCCGGTCCCGAAGAGGCCTTGGACACATATTTCGATGGATTTCATTTCTGACCTTCCCGTTTCTCAAAAGATGTCTGTCATTTGGGTGGTCTGTGATCGCTTTTCTAAAATGGTCCATCTGGTGCCCTTGGTTAAATTGCCTTCCTCCTCTGATTTGGTGCCTTTGTTCTTCCAGCATGTGGTTCGTTTACATGGCATTCCTGAGAATATTGTTTCTGACAGAGGTTCCCAGTTTGTCTCGAGGTTCTGGCGAGCCTTTTGTGGTAGGATGGGCATTGACCTATCTTTTTCCTCGGCCTTCCATCCTCAGACTAATGGCCAGACCGAACGAACCAATCAGACCTTGGAAACATATCTGAGATGTTTTTCTTTCCGCTGACCAGGATGATTGGGTGTCATTTTTGCCGTTGGCTGAGTTCGCCCTTAATAATCGGGCCAGCTCGGCTACCTTGGTCTCTCCATTTTTCTGCAATTCTGGGTTCCATCCTCGTTTCTCTTCAGGACAGGTTGAGTCTTCGGACTGTCCTGGTGTGGATTATGTGGTGGACAGGTTGCAGCAGATCTGGACTCAGGTAGTGGACAATTTGACCTTGTCCCAGGAGAAGGCTCAGCTTTTCGCTAATCGCAGACGCCGTGTGGGACCCCGACTTCGTGTTGGGGATCTGGTTTGGTTATCTTCTCGTCATATACCTATGAAGGTTTCCTCTCCTAAATTTAAACCTCGTTTTATTGGTCCGTATAGGATTTCTGAGATTCTCAATCCGGTGTCTTTTCGTCTGACCCTCCCAGACTCCTTTTCCATACATAATGTATTCCATAGGTCGTTGTTGAGGAGATACGTGGCACCTATGGTTCCATCTGTGGAGCCTCCTGCCCCTGTTTTGGTGGAGGGGGAATTGGAGTATATTGTGGAGAAGATTTTGGATTCTCGTGTCTCTAGACGGAAACTCCAGTATCTGGTCAAATGGAAGGGTTATGCTCAGGAAGATAATTCCTGGGTTTTTGCCTCTGATGTCCATGCCCCAGATCTTGTTCGTGCCTTTCATGTGGCTCATCCTGGTCGGCCTGGGGGTTCTGGTGAGGGTTCGGTGACCCCTCCTCAAGGGGGGGGTACTGTTGTGAATTCTGTGGCTGAGTTCACTTCTGTGGTCACAAGTGGTATTGCAGTCTCTGGGCTTCCTCCCTCAGGTGTTTTGGTGAGCTCGTTGGCTGCCTTGCTATTTAGCTCCACCTGAGTCTGTCTTCCTTGCTCCTTGTCAATGTTCCAGTGTTGGATCTGAGCTACTGCATCTTTCCTTGGGCCTGCTGCTCTGCTAGATAAGTGCTTCTAGTTTGTTTTCTGTTTTTTCTGTCCAGCTTGTTATTATCTTTTGCTGGAAGCTCTGAGAAGCAAAGGGGTGCACCGCCGTGCTGTTAGTTCGGCACGGTGGGTCTTTTTGCCCCTTTGCGTGGTTTTCGTTTTAGGGTTTTTTGTAGACTGCATAGTTCTCTTTGCTATCCTCGCTCTGTCTAGAATATCGGGCCTCACTTTGCTGAATCTATTTCATTCCTACGTTTGTCTTTTCATCTTGCTAACAGTCATTATATGTGGGGGCTGCCTATTCCTTTGGGGTATTTCTCTGAGGTAAGTCAGGCTTGTATTTCTATCTTCAGGCTAGTCAGCTCCTCAGGCAGTGCCGAGTTGCATAGGTAGTTGATAGGCGCAATCCACTGCTGCTTCCAGTTGTGTGAGGATAGATCAGGTACTGCAGTCTACAGAGATTCCACGTCTCAGAGCTCGTCCTATTGTTTTGGGTTATTGCCAGATCTCTGTATGTGCGCTGATTACTGCACGCTGTGTTGCCTGATTTTCAGCCATAACAGAAAGGACTGTGGCTTACTGTCCTGTAACCGACCCTCGCTTCTCTGTACATGTGCGGTATTAACTGGGCGCGTGGCGCTCTGCACACTGTCTCTCTGGCGAGCTCGCCTAATCTCTGCCGCGGCTCGTCTCTGTACTGTCTGTTACCCTGCAGAGCGTGCTGCACGCCTGCTTGTGCTCGCGCTGCCAGCGGGAAACTAAGGCTAGTTTCACACTAGCGTTTACCTGATCTGCGGAGGTCTGCGGACTTCCTCTGTGAAGCCCCACCCTCGGCCGCACGTGCGCCGCTAGCTCCGCCTACTTCTGCATGCGGCCTGCATGCAGCCTGCGTACCTATCTTTAACATTAGGTATGCAGGTCGTGCCGCTATATGCGGATGCTTCCGCATGCGTCGTTTTGGTGTGTCTAAGCACACCAAAGCTGTACAAAATACAATACCAAGCAAGGGACAGGTTTCGAACAAGCATTTAATGAGAGTCTGTGGCTAGGTTTTTGGCAGAGACCCTGACTCCAGTGATGTGTCACTTATTGGGCTATTTGCTGCAGTTTTGGTAAAATCCTTGTTTTATCTGCTGCAGATCTACCAGTTCTCTGAATGCTGAGCACTGTATAACATTGCCCATACCACTGATTGGTAGCTTTCTATGTACACTGTGCATAGGCAGAAATCTGCCAATCAATGGGGATGCTGGGGATATACAGAGCTCATGAATGTGTATGATTATCATGCAACAGGTTTCCTAGTCTTTTAAAGATAAAATCACTGTTTTATCAGCAAGAGTTTATCAAAACTACAGCAAGCAGCCCAGTCTCTGTCTCTACTTTATTCTGTTCTCAGATTAGGTGGCAAAACCTGGTGATAGATTCCCTTTAAGTAAGCTGACAATCCCATTCTGTTTTTCATCTCCAGATTGGTTTACTAGTAGTGTTGAGCGATACCATCCGATATCCAGAAGTATTGGTATCGGATTGGATCGGCCGATATCCCAAAAATATCGGATATCGCCGATACTGATACCCTTTCTGTCCTTCTACATCCTGTTCCAGAGGGGGGAAGAGTGTGGGTGGTGTGTGGGTGGACACTGTGTGTGTCTGTGTGTGTGGGCAGTGATTTGTACGGGCCTCTCGGGGGTCTGTGCGTGCCTGCCGTGGCTCTGTGCGGTGTGCTGGGGCTCTGTGCAGCGTGCCAGGGCTCTGTGCGGTGTGCCGGGGCTCTGTGCGGTGTGCAGGGCAGTGTGTGTGTGTCGGGGCTCTGTGCGGCGTGCCAGGGCTTTGTGCGGCATGCGGGGCTCTGTGCGGCGTGCCGGGGCTCTGTGCGGCATGCGAGGCTCTGTGCGTGTGTAACGGGGCTCTGTGCGGCGTGCCGGGGCTCTGTGCGTGTGCCGGAAATCTGTGGGGCGTACGGGGCACTGTGCAGCGTGCGGGGCTCTGTGCAGGGCTCTGTGCGGCGTGCGGGGCTCTGTGCGGCATGCCGGGGCTCTCTGCGGTGTGCCGGGGCTCTGTGTGGTGTGTCGGGGCTCTGTGTGGCGTGTCGGGGCCCTGTGCGGCATGCCGGGGTTCTGTGCGGCGTGTGGGGCCCTGTGCATGTGTGCCGGGGCTCTATGCGGCATGCCGGGGCTCTGTGCGTGTGTGCCGGGGCATGCGGGGCTCTGTGCAGCTCTCTATGCGGGGCTCTGTGTGGCGTGCGGGGCTCTGTGCGGCGTGCTGGGGCTCTGTGCGGCGTGCCGGGGCTCTGTACAAGTGTGCCGGGGCTCTGTGGGGCTCTGTGGGGCGTGTGGGGCTCTGTGCAGTGTGCCGGGGCTCTGTGCGTGTGTGCTGGGGCTCTGTGGGGCGTGCGGGGCTTTGTGCGGCATGTGGGGTTCTATGCGGGGCTCTGTGCAGCATGCGGGGCTCTGTGCGGTGTATGGGGCTCTGTGCAGTGTGCTGGGGCTCTGTGCCACATGCCGGGGCTCTGTGCGTGTGTGCCGGGGCTCTGTGGGGCGTGCAGGGCTCTGTGCGGTGTGTGGGTCTCTGTGCAGGGTCCTGTGCGGGGCTCTGTGCGTGTGTGCCGGGGCTCTGTGTGGGCTGCCGGGGCTCTATGCGGCATGCCGGGGCTCTGTGCGGGCTGCCAGGGCTCTGTGCGGGCTGCCGGGGCTCTGTGCATGTGTGCCGGGGCTCTGTGGGGCGTGAGGGGCTTTGTGCGGGTCGATGCGGGCCTGCCGGGGATTTGTACGGGCCTCTCGGGGGTCTGTGCATGCCTGCCGCGGCTCTGTGCGGCGTGCCGGGGCTCTGTGTAGCGTGCCAGGGCTCTGTGCGGCGTGTGGGGCTCTTTGCGATGCATGGGGCTCTGTGCGGCGTGCCGGGGCTCTTCACAGCGTGACGGGGCTCTGTGCAGTGTGCCGGGGCTCTGTGCGGCGTGCGGAGCTCTGTGCGGCGCTCTGTGCGTGTGTACCAGGGCTCTGTGCAGTGTGCCGGGGCTCTGTGCGCCGTGCCGGGGCTCTGTGCGGCGTGCCGGGGCCCTGTGCGTGTGTGCCGGGGCTCTGTGGGGCGTGCGGGGCTTTGTGCGGGTCGGTGCGGGCCTGCTGGGGATTTGTACGGGCCTCTCGGGGGTCCGTGCATGCCTGCCACGGCTCTGTGCGGCGTGCCAGGGTTCTGTGCGACGTGTGGGGCTCTGTGCGGTGTGCCGGGCTCTGTGTGGCGTGCAGGGCTTTTTGCGGCGTGCCGGGGCTCTTTGCGGCGTAGTGCAGTGTGTCGGGGCTCTGTGCGGCGTGCGAGGCTTTGTGCGGCGCTCTGTGCGTGTGTGTCGGGGCTCTGTGGGGCGTGCAGGGCTCTGTGCGGTGTGCAGGGCTCTGTGCGGTGTGCCGGGGCTCTGTGCAGCGTGCCGGGGCTCTGTGCGTGTGTGCTGGGGCTCTGTGGGGCATGCGGGGCTCTGTGCGGCGTGCAGAGCTCTGTGCAGCATGCCGGGTTCTGTGCGGCGTGCGGGGCTCTGTGCTGTGTGCTGGGGCTCTGTGCGGCGTGCGGGGCTCTGTGCTGCGTGCCAGGGCTCTGTGCGGCATGCGGGGCTCTGTGTGGCATACATACATACTGCATACAATACATTCATACATTGCATACAGTACATACACACAGACATACAGTACATTAAACATAGAGTTCATACTCACCATTACTTGTCACTTTGTTCCCCGAAGCCAGTGTCATCTGTAAAAAAAAATGAAAATAACAAACAACCAATATACTCCCTGTCCGCAGAAATCAACGAGAGTCCCAAGACGATCTCCTGTGGAGAACGGCAGCATCAGCTGTTGCGACCGCTCTCCAGGGGCTCCAGGAACATAATGACGGGAGGAAGGTATCCTTCTGCACTGTATTCCTCTGCCGCTGTAAAAAAAAAATTGTACCTAGTCTCACTTTTGGCATTGCTGTATGAGAAATTTTCCCATGCAGCAATTGCCATAAAGTGAGACTTTGTCCTAAGGTAACCTCTCTACAGGAACCATTGTCTCCTGTCAGTTCACTGAGGGTCCTAAAGAGCAGTGACATCACCCGATGTCACTGTTCTATAGGGGAGATCGTCATGGGACACTCGTTATTAATTGGACTACGGCGGACAGGTAGTATACGGTTTATTATTTTACATTTTTTGCAGGCACTGAAGTATGGTAAGTATGGTTAAATGAAGAATATTAAAATACTTCTTTCCTAATGTGTGCGTGTTTTATTAACCCTTTCCTACTAGTGGATTAATAATGGATAGGCGTCTTATTGACGCCTCTCCGTTATTAACCCGGCTTAATGTCACCTTACAATAGCAAGGTGACATTAACCCCTTATTACCCCATATCCCACCGCTACATGGGAGTGGGAAGAGAGGGGCTAAGTGCCGGAATTGGCGCATCTCACAGATGCGCCATTTTTGAGGCGGCTGCAGATTGGTATTTGTAGCCGGGAGGGGGGGCAATATCCATGGCCCCTCTCTAGGCTATGAATATCAGCCCGAAGCTGTCTGCGTAGCCTTTCTTGCTATAAAATATAGGGGGACCCCACGTCATTTTTTTGGAGGTCCCCCCTATTTTAATAGCCAGTAAAGGCTACGCAGACAGCTGCGGGCTGATATTCATAGCAGGCTACAGATATTGGTCCCCAGCCGTCGGCTTTCCCCCTCTGATGCAGAAAATTGCATGGAAGCCCATGCCGTTTTTTTCCGTTTTTTTTTTTAAACTCAACGCTCATTAAGGCCTCTTTCACACTTGTGTCGGTACGGATCCGTCGCAATGCGTCATGCCAACTTTCCGATGCACGTTGTGAAATTTGTGCACGACGTGGGCAGCGGATGCAGTTTTTCAATGCATCCGCTGCCCATTCTGAAGTCCGGGGAGGAGGGGGCAGAGTTTTGGCGGCGCATGCGTGGTAGAAAATGGCGGACACGACGGACAAAAAAACCTTCACTTGAACGTTTTTTGTGCCGAATATCCGCCAAAACACGACAGATCCGTTGCACGATGGAGTATGTACTCTATGTTTAATGTACTGTATGTCTGTATGTACAGTGGGGCAAAAAAGTATTTAGTCAGTCAGCAATAGTGCAAGTTCCACCACTTAAAAAGATGAGAGGCGTCTGTAATTTACATCATAGGTAGACCTCAACTATGGGAGACAAACTGAGAAAAAAAAATCCAGAAAATCACATTGTCTGTTTTTTTATCATTTTATTTGCATATTATGGTGGAAAATAAGTATTTGGTCAGAAACAAAATTTCATCTCAATACTTTGTAATATATCCTTTGTTGGCAATGACAGAGGTCAAACGTTTTCTGTAAGTCTTCACAAGGTTGCCACACACTGTTGTTGGTATGTTGGCCCATTCCTCCATGCAGATCTCCTCTAGAGCAGTGATGTTTTTGGCTTTACGCTTGGCAACACGGACTTTCAACTCCCTCCAAAGGTTTTCTATAGGGTTGAGATCTGGAGACTGGCTAGGCCACTCCAGGACCTTGAAATGCTTCTTACGAAGCCACTCCTTCGTTGCCCTGGCGGTGTGCTTTGGATCATTGTCATGTTGAAAGACCCAGCCACGTTTCATCTTCAATGCCCTTGCTGATGGAAGGAGGTTTGCACTCAAAATCTCACGATACATGGCCCCATTCATTCTTTCATGTACCCGGATCAGTCGTCCTGGCCCCTTTGCAGAGAAACAGCCTCAAAGCATGATGTTTCCACCACCATGCTTTACAGTAGGTATGGCGTTTGATGGATGCAACTCAGTATTCTTTTTCCTCCAAACACGACAAGTTGTGTTTCTACCAAACAGTTCCAGTTTGGTTTCATCAGACCATAGGACATTCTCCCAAAACTCCTCTGGATCATCCAAATGCTCTCTAGCAAACTTCAGACGGGCCCGGACATGTACTGGCTTAAGCAGTGGGACACGTCTGGCACTGCAGGATCTGAGTCCATGGTGGCGTAGTGTGTTACTTATGGTAGGCCTTGTTACATTGGTCCCAGCTCTCTGCAGTTCATTCACTAGGTCCCCCCGCGTGGTTCTGGGATTTTTGCTCACCGTTCTTGTGATCATTCTGACCCCACGGGGTGGGATTTTGCGTGGAGCCCCAGATTGAGGGAGATTATCAGTGGTCTTGTATGTCTTCCATTTTCTAATTATTGCTCCCACTGTTGATTTCTTCACTCCAAGCTGGTTGGCTATTGCAGATTCAGTCTTCCCAGCCTGGTGCAGGGCTACAATTTTGTTTCTGGTGTCCTTTGACAGCTCTTTGGTCTTCACCATAGTGGAGTTTGGAGTCAGACTGTTTGAGGGTGTGCACAGGTGTCTTTTTATACTGATAACAAGTTTAAACAAGTGCCATTCCTACAGGTAATGAGTGGAGGAAAGAGGAGACTCTTAAAGAAGAAGTTACAGGTCTCTGAGAGCCAGAAATCTTGATTGTTTGTTTCTGACCAAATACTTATTTTCCACCATAATATGCAAATAAAATGATAAAAAAACAGACAATGTGATTTTCTGGATTTTTTTTTTCTCAGTTTGTATCCCGTAGTTGAGGTCTACCAATGATGTAAATTACAGACGCCTCTCATCTTTTTAAGTGGTGGAACTTGTACTATTGCTGACTGACTAAATACTTTTTTGCCCCACTGTATATATTGTATGTAATGTATGAATGTACTGTATGTAGTATGTATGTAGTATGTATGTAGCATGTATGTAGAATGTATGTATGTATGTAGCTTGTATGTAGCATGTATGTAGTATATACCATGTATGTAGCATGTATGTAGCATGTATGTAGTATGTAGCATGTATGTAGTATGTATGTAGCAAGTATGTAGCATGTATGTAGTAGTGTAGTATAACGCCACACACAGAATAGTATCGCTTATTTTTTTGTGCACTAATGCCAAACAGCCAACACTGGATTGACACTGGTTGTTTCATCGGTATTTTTTGCACCTGTGTATTTGCCATCATTAATCGTGTCCGCCGCACCCTGCTAGTGCATTCGGTTGGAGGCTTCAGCAGGTAAACATCTCTGCATTTTTCTCTGTGACTTTTTTCAATTTTTTTGGAGGATTTTTAAGTCCTCTTTTTGTGTCGGTGAGTTTTTATTCTATGTATGTAGTATGTAGCATGTATGTAGCATGTATGTAGTATGTATGTTTTTTTTTTCATTCAACACATTAGCCGGATCATGGACTACTACTGTCCCATGATTGGCTAATGTGTCAATCACTGTCACTGTAGTAGGCATCGTCCTATGGGACTTGTAGTCCCATCGGACGATGCCTGCATGCCGCACAGAGCCCCGGCATGCCGCACAGAGCCCCGGCACGCCGCACAGAGCCCCGCATGCCGCACAAAGCCCCGACATGCCACATAGAGCCCCGGCACCCATGCACAGAGTCCCGCACACCACACAGAGCCCCGACATGCCACACAGAGCCCCGGCACACACGCACAGAACCCCGCACGCCACACAGAGCCCCGGCACGCCGCACAGAGCCCCAGCACACCGCACAGAGCCCCGGCACACACAGCCCCGGCACGCCGCACAGAACCCCAGCACACTGCACAGAGCCCCGGCACACACGCACAGAGCCCCGCATGCCACCCAGAGCCCTGGCACACCGCACAGAGCCCCGGCACACACGCACAGAGCCCCGGCACGCCGCACAGAGCCCCGCACGCTGCCCAGAGCCCTGGCACGCCGCACATAGCCCCGGCACACACGCACAGAGCCCCGCCACGCCGCACAGACCCCCGACAGGCACGCACAGACCCCGCCCGCACACACACACGCATCTCCGCCCACGCACTGCCCACACTCCATTATAGTGCATCATTGCACTATAGTAACACAGTAACATAGTAACATAGTTAGTAAGGCCGAAAAAAGACATTTGTCCATCCAGTTCAGCCTATATTCCATTATAATAAATACCCAGATCTACGTCCTTCTACAGAACCTAATAATTGTATGATACAATATTGTTCTGCTCCAGGAAGACATCCAGGCCTCTCTTGAACCCCTCGACTGAGTTCGCCATCACCACCTCCTCAGGCAAGCAATTCCAGATTCTCACTGCCCTAACAGTAAAGAATCCTCTTCTATGTTGGTGGAAAAACCTTCTCTCCTCCAGACGCAAAGAATGCCCCCTTGTGCCCGTCACCTTCCTTGGTATAAACAGATCCTCAGCGAGATATTTGTATTGTCCCCTTATATACTTATACATGGTTATTAGATCGCCCCTCAGTCGTCTTTTTTCTAGACTAAATAATCCTAATTTCGCTAATCTATCTGGGTATTGTAGTTCTCCCATCCCCTTTATTAATTTTGTTGCCCTCCTTTGTACTCTCTCTAGTTCCATTATATCCTTCCTGAGCACCGGTGCCCAAAACTGGACACAGTACTCCATGTGCGGTCTAACTAGGGATTTGTACAGAGGCAGTATAATGCTCTCATCATGTGTATCCAGACCTCTTTTAATGCACCCCATGATCCTGTTTGCCTTGGCAGCTGCTGCCTGGCACTGGCTGCTCCAGGTAAGTTTATCATTAACTAGGATCCCCAAGTCCTTCTCCCTGTCAGATTTACCCAGTGGTTTCCCGTTCAGTGTGTAATGGTGATATTGATTCCCTCTTCCCATGTGTATAACCTTACATTTATCATTGTTAAACCTCATCTGCCACCTTTCAGCCCAAGTTTCCAACTTATCCAGATCCATCTGTAGCAGAATACTATCTTCTCTTGTATTAACTGCTTTACATAGTTTTGTATCATCTGCAAATATCGATATTTTACTGTGTAAACCTTCTACCAGATCATTAATGAATATGTTGAAGAGAACAGGTCCCAATACTGACCCCTGCGGTACCCCACTGGTCACAGCGACCCAGTTAGAGACTATACCATTTATAACCACCCTCTGCTTTCTATCACTAAGCCAGTTACTAACCCATTTACACACATTTTCCCCCAGACCAAGCATTCTCATTTTGTGTACCAACCTCTTGTGCGGCACGGTATCAAACGCTTTGGAAAAATCGAGATATACCACGTCCAATGACTCACCGTGGTCCAGCCTATAGCTTACCTCTTCATAAAAACTGATTAGATTGGTTTGACAGGAGCGATTTCTCATAAACCCATGCTGATATGGAGTTAAACAGTTATTCTCATTGAGATAATCCAGAATAACATCCCTCAGAAACCCTTCAAATATTTTACCAACAATAGAGGTTAGACTTACTGGCCTATAATTTCCAGGTTCACTTTTAGAGCCCTTTTTGAATATTGGCACCACATTTGCTATGCGCCAGTCCTGCGGAACAGACCCTGTCGCTATAGAGTCACTAAAAATAAGAAATAATGGTTTATCTATTACATTACTTAGTTCTCTTAGTACTCGTGGGTGTATGCCATCCGGACCCGGAGATTTATCTATTTTAATCTTATTTAGCCGGTTTCGCACCTCTTCTTGGGTTAGATTGGTGACCCTTAATATAGGGTTTTCATTGTTTCTTGGGATTTCACCTAGCATTTCATTTTCCACCGTGAATACCGTGGAGAAGAAGGTGTTTAATATGTTAGCTTTTTCCTCGTCATCTACAACCATTCTTTCCTCACTATTTTTTAAGGGGCCTACATTTTCAGTTTTTATTCTTTTACTATTGATATAGTTGAAGAACAGTTTGGGATTAGTTTTACTCTCCTTAGCAATGTGCTTCTCTGTTTCCTTTTTGGCAGCTTTAATTAGTTTTTTAGATAAAGTATTTTTCTCCCTATAGTTTTTTAGAGCTTCAATGGTGCCATCCTGCTTTAGTAGTGCAAATGCTTTCTTTTTACTGTTAATTGCCTGTCTTACTTCTTTGTTTAGCCACATTAGGTTTTTCCTATTTATAGTCCTTTTATTCCCACAAGGTATAAACCGCTTACACTGCCTATTTAGGATGTTCTTAAACATTTCCCATTTATTATCTGTATTCTCATTTCTGAGGATATTGTCCCAGTCTACCAGATTAAGGGCATCTCTAAGCTGTTCAAACTTTGCCTTCCTAAAGTTCAATGTTTTTGTGACTCCCTGACAAGTCCCCCTAGTGAAAGACAGGTGAAACTGCACAATATTGTGGTCGCTATTTCCTAAATGCCCAACCACCTGCAGATTTGTTATTCTGTCAGGTCTATTAGATAGTATTAGGTCTAAAAGTGCTGCTCCTCTGGTTGGATTCTGCACCAATTGTGAAAGATAATTTTTCTTGGTTATTAGCAGAAACCTGTTGCCTTTATGGGTTTCACAGGTTTCTGTTTCCCAGTTAATATCCGGGTAGTTAAAGTCCCCCATAACCAGGACCTCATTATGGGTTGCAGCTTCATCTATCTGCTTTAGAAGTAGACTTTCCATGCTTTCTGTTATATTTGGGGGTTTGTAACAGACCCCAATGAGAATTTTGTTACCATTTTTCCCTCCATGAATTTCAACCCATATGGACTCGACATCCTCATTCCCTTCGCTAATATCCTCCCTTAAAGTGGACTTTAGACAAGACTTTACATAGAGACAAACCCCTCCTCCTCTCCGATTTTTACGATCCTTTCTAAGCAGACTGTAACCCTGTAAGTTAACTGCCCAGTCATAGCTTTCATCTAACCATGTCTCGGTTATTCCCACTATGTCAAAGTTACCTGTAGATATTTCTGCTTCTAGTTCTTCCATCTTGTTTGTCAGGCTTCTGGCGTTTGCGAGCATGCAGTTCAGAGGATTTTGTTTTGTTCCAATCTCCTCACTGTGGATTGTTTTAGAAATGTTCTTACCTCCCTTCTGAGTATGTTTTCCTGGGTCGTCTTTGTTCGAGTCTAATGTTTTTCTTCCCGTCCCCTCTTCTTCTAGTTTAACGCCCTCCTGATGAGTGTAGCGAGTCTTCTGGCGAATGTGTGTTTCCCAGGTTTGTTGAGGTGTAGTCCGTCTCTGGCGAGGAGTCCATCGTACAAGTAATTCACACCGTGGTCCAGGAATCCGAATCCTTGTTGTCTGCACCATCGTCTTAGCCAGTTGTTTGCATCAAGGATCCTGTTCCATCTCCTGGTGCCATGCCCGTCTACTGGAAGGATAGAAGAAAAAACTACCTGTGCATCCAGTTCCTTTACTTTCTTCCCCAACTCTTCAAAGTCCTTGCAGATTGTCGGTAGGTCCTTCCTTGCCGTGTCATTGGTGCCAACATGTATCAGAAGAAATGGGTGGACGTCCTTGGAGCTGAAGAGCTTTGGTATCCTATCGGTCACATCCTTGATCATCGCACCTGGAAGGCAGCATACTTCTCTTGCAGTTATGTCCGGTCTGCAGATGGCTGCTTCTGTGCCTCTCAGTAGTGAGTCTCCCACCACCACCACTCTTCGTTGCTTCTTGGCTGTACTTTTTGCTGTCACTTGTTGCTGTGTGCCCTTTTCTTTTTTGCTTGCTGGTATTGCTTCATTCTTGGGTGTGCCATCTTCATCCTCTACAAAGATTTGATATCGGTTCTTCAGTTGTGTGGTTGGTGATTTCTCCATGGTCTTCCGATTCCGGTATCCGATATCGCAAAAGTATCGGAACTCTGTATCGGAATTCCGATACAGCGAATATCGGCCGTTACCCGATATTTACAGTATCGGAATGCTCAACACTATTTACTAGGTTGATTTTTATTCACATTTTTAATAGCTTTCTTTTCCATGGACATCACTCAGCTCAAGGAAGAAGTGCTGGAGTGCAGGCACAGCGGAAAAAGCTGGCATTTAAGTGAGAAAAGGTACTTGTGTTACGATGTGCAAGAGTTGAAAACAGACCAGCAAAATAATCTCACCAGCTTCTACTGTATATAGACATAAATTTCACACTGGAAAAAGGTTTTATAATGTATTGATATTTTTTTAATTTCCCTTAGTACCTTATGATTAGTGCTAGCTTACGATTATTATCATATTGCTTTTAGTGCTTAAAGTGACTTTAAGAGTATCTCCTACTCAGTATTTGGTCAGTTTTTTACCTCAGTATCTGTAAGCCAAAACTAGGAGTGTGTGGTAATACAGAAGTCGTGACGATTTTCTATTCTACTGTTCCTCTGACAAGCCAAAACCAGGAGTGGAACAATCAGAGAAGTATAACAGAAACACGTCACCACTTTTGTATTTATCACCCACTCCTGGTTTTGGCTTACAGATACTGATAAAAAATACTGATCAAATACTGAACGTGTGACAATTTTGACAAATGT
Organism: Ranitomeya imitator; assembly: GCF_032444005.1. Classification (NCBI taxonomy): domain Eukaryota; kingdom Metazoa; phylum Chordata; class Amphibia; order Anura; family Dendrobatidae; genus Ranitomeya; species Ranitomeya imitator. The sequence continues at coordinate 540,809,329 of NC_091284.1, read as the reverse complement.
TCTGAGACAGTCCAACTTATAATACTAATTGGATCAATATCATCCGAACTGATAGCATTGTAACCACTAATGTAAACATATGCCTTTAGAAGCAGCCTACATAAATTACTGACATGGACACTTCCAACATAATACATGATTATTTAATTTAACGGCATTTATTTCATGCTGATATTTTTACAACATTCATGCACTAGCACTTTATATACTAGCTTTCTTCAGTCATTGTGATCATATAGACTATCTGTATAACTATAAGTGGAGTTTATGCTGAATAATATTTTCCTCCTTTGGTCTGATTTATTTCATACTTTGACATTTCAACATCAATTATGCACTAGCACTTTATGACATTAATTGTGGACATAGAGGATCCATATTCCCTTTCTCTGTTACTTATATGTGGATCAACAGCCATAAATACTGGAGTCTCTGCTCTAGAATTTTCATTCTTTATGTATAGTTTTTTAGGCCCGATTTGTGCAAAACATAATTTTTTTTAATTATATACTAGATTGTGGGCTATTGACTCCATGTTATTTGTAGGAAGTATCAGAACACTGATGTGCTTGACACACTATACACTGCTCAAAAAAATAAAGGGAACACAAACAACAGAATATAACTCCAAGTAAATCAAACTTCTGTGAATTCAAACTGTCCATTTATGAAGTAACACTGATTGACAATCAATTTCACATGCTGTTGTGCAAATGGAATAGACAACAGATGGAAATTATTGGCAATTATCAAGACACCCTCAATAAAGGAGTGGTTCTGCAGGTGTGGGCCACAGACCACATCTTAGTACCAATGCTTTCTGGCTAATGTTTTGGTCACTTTTGAATGTTGGTTGTGCATTCACACTCGTGGTAGCATGAGACAGACTCTACAACCCACACAAGTGGCTCAGGTAGTGCAGCTCATCCAGGATGGCAATCAATCCTAGCTGTGGCAAGGTTTGTCCAGAGGCTGGAGATGCTACTAGGAGAAAGGCCAGTACATAACAAGATGTGGAGGGGGCCATAGGAGGGCAGCAACCCAGAAGCAGGACCGCTACCTCCACCTTTGTGCAAGGAGGAACAGAAGAAGCATAGCCAAAGCCCTGCAAAATGATCTCCAACATTCCACAAATGTGCATGTGTCTGCACAAATGGTTAGAAACCGACTCCATGAGGATGGTCTGAGTGCCCGACGTACACAGATGAGGGTTGTGTTCACAGCCCAACACCGTGCAGAACTCTTGGAGTTTGCCACAGAACACCAGGATTGTCAAATTTGCCACTGGCTCCCTGTGCTCTTCACAGATGAAAGCAGGTACACACTGAGCACATGTGACAGACATGACAGAGTCTGGCGATGCCGTGGAGAGTGATCTGCTGCCTGCAACATCCTTCAGCATGACCAGTTTGGCACTGGGTCAGTAATGATGTGGGATGTCAGACGTGCATTCAGCTTTTGTGTAGTTTGTCTCTTTGTACCTTGTGTTCTGTTTGTTGATCTTAGCTTGGACCTCGTTCTGACCATCCATCTGTGTAACCCCTTTGCTCAGATCCTCTATACTCCTGTCATTTTGACCTTGCACTGCTACCTGACTATGCCTTTGTCTCTTCCTTATTTTTATGACATAACCTCCTGGCTTTTTACCTCGGACTCCTTGACTATCATGGCTCGTGGCTTGTTCGTGAGAAGTGACTCAGCATCACACAGTGTTTATAATAATATACAAACATGTTGTAAAATGGACAAAACAATACAGTATAAACAGTTACATAAAATAAAAAGGATAAACAGAATAAATGTATTAAACCTAAAGTTGAAGGGTTAGCTCTGTCTCTAATTGTCATGGTTCGGTTTCTTTATCCAGTGATCTTTTGCTGCCTTGTGGTGACCCCCCTCTGCTGAGCTACAGTTCTTTTCTTCTTTATCCAAATGCTGATGGTTTGTTTTGTCTTAGGGTACCGTCACACTATACGATTTACCTACGATCACGACCAGCGATATGACCTGGCCGTGATCGTAGGTAAATCGTAGTGTGGTCGCTGGGGAGCTGTCACACAGCCAGCTCTCCAGCGACCAACGATGCCGAGGTCCCCGGGTAACCAGGGTAAACATCGGGTAACTAAGCGCAGGACCGCGCTTAGTTACCCGATGTTTACCCTGGTTACAAGCGTTAAACTAAAAAAAAACAAACAGCACATACTTACATTCTGGTGTCCGTCAGGTCCCTTGCAGTCTGCTTCCTGCACTCACTGACTGCCGGCCGTAAAGTGAAAGTGAAAGCACAGCCGCTGTGCTCTGCTTTCACTTTACAGCCGGCAGTCACAGTGCGAGAAGCAGAGACGGCAAGGGACCTGACGGACACCAGAATGTAAGTATGTGCTGTTTTTTTTTTTTAGTTTAACGCTTGTAACCAGGGTAAACATCGGGTAACTAAGCGCGGTCCTGCGCTTAGTTACCCGATGTTTACCCTGGTTACAAGCGAACGCATCGCTGGATCGCATCGCTAGATCGCTAGATCGGTGTCACACACACCGATCTAGCGATGACAGCGGGAGATCCAGCGATGAAAGAAAGTTCCATACGATCTGCTACGACGTACGATTCTCAGCAGGATCCCTGATCGCTGCTGCGTGTCAGACACAGCGATATCGTAACGATATCGCTGGAACGTCACGAATCGTACCGTCGTAGCGATCGAAATGTTATAGTGTGACGGTACCCTAAGTCTTCCTTTCTTAGTTGGCTCTTTTGGCTCTGTCTTATCACATTTTGGGATAGGCTTTATTATGTTCACCTTTCACTTACATCACTTACTGACTATACCAGCTCCCCTGCTATGGGTTTACCTTGTTCTGTAAGCTCCAATTGTATTTCCTTCTCTGAATCTGTGAGTTTTCCTCCCCAGCAACTTTCCCTTCTTCACCACGTTTGGGGGTCTGGTAGGTTTCACTTATTCTGTTTGTTTTTTGGTTCTCCTTATCTATCCTCTGTCAAAGTGTTTTAATTTCTCACCCTAGGTTCTCATGTCTCCATGAATGCTTTCCTCTACCTTTGTTGGGCTTGTGTGGTGGACTCCCCTCTGGTTCCTCAGGAGGTACAAGAAACCCCATGATGGCCTTTTTGGGAGCCAAGTCTGAGTAGGTGTATTTAGTTGTGCATTTAGGGCCTTTTCTAGTCTGTACAGGGACCAATTCGGTACAGGTGCAGCTTCTCCCTTTAGTAGTTTTTTGCTTCTTTTATCTGGGTGAGTGAGTAAGCATGATCATAAGACTTATGAAAGGGAGCTCGTTTTTGGAGATAAGGCTACATTCACATTTGCCTTGTGCGCCGCTGCGTCGGCGATGCAACGCACAACGCAAATAAAAACTTACCAAAACGCACACTAAAACGCTGCGTTTTGCGACGCATGCGTCCCTTTTTGCCGAATTTTGGACGCAAAAAAAATGCATCTTGCTGCGTCCTCTGCGCCCTGACGCGTGCGGCAAAAAAGACGCATGCATCGCAAAACGCAGCACAACGCATGTCCATGCGCCCCCATGTTAAATATAGGAGCGCATGACGTGTGCGTCGCCGCGGCTGCGCCCGACGCAGCCGGGCGGAACGCAAATGTGAACGTAGCCTTAGTGGAACAGAACCACAGCACACTGTGTCTCCCAGGATTGACACTGATCATGGTTCGGTATTTGCTTTTACTGTATTAAAGGGAACCTGTCACCCGTTTTTTGAGATTGAGCTATAAATACTGTTAAATAGGGCCTGCGCTGTGTGTTCCTATAGTGTATGTAGTGTACCCCGATTCCCCACCTATGCTGAGAAATAACTTACCAAAGTCGCCGTTTTCGCCTGTCAATCAGGCTGGTCAGGTCGGGAGGGCGTGGTGACATCGCTGGTTCTTCCTCAGCTTTACGTTGGTGGCGTAGTGGCGTAGTGGTGAACAAGCAGCGCGCGATCTGCGCTGTCATCCCTTTCGTCGGTGGGGGCGGCCATCTTCTTGGGGCCGCGCGTGCGCAGATCGAGTGCTCTGCTGCACGGGGCTTCAGGAAAATGGCCGCGGGATGCCGCGCGTGCGCATTAGAGATCGCGGCGGCCATTTTCCCAAAGCTGAGATGCAAACTCGGCTTTGGGAAAATGGCCGCCGCGATCTCTAATGCGCACGCGCGGCATCCCGCGGCCATTTTCCTGAAGCCCCGTGCAGCAGAGCACTCGATCTGCGCACGCGCGGCCCCAGGAAGATGGCCGCCCCCACCGACGAAAGGGATGACAGCGCAGATCGCGCGCTGCTTGTTCACCACTACGCCACTACGCCACCAACGTAAAGCTGAGGAAGAACCAGCAATGTCACCACGCCCTCCCGACCTGACCAGCCTGATTGACAGGCGAAAACGGCGACTTTGGTAAGTTATTTCTCAGCATAGGTGGGGAATCGGGGTACACTACATACACTATAGGAACACACAGCGCAGGCCCTATTTAACAGTATTTATAGCTCAATCTCAAAAAACGGGGTGACAGGTTCCCTTTAACACAAGTCATTCCCACATACCTCCCCTCCAGTAACTTATAACAGGGCTCGTCAGGGATGTGCTAGCTCTTTTATTGACTTATGGGATCTCCAACTTCCACAATATCTTTGTCTCAGGAGGGAGATATTACTGTCATGCTTCCTATCACAACTTTCTATAGATAGTAGACATTGCATGGATAGCATCATCTATCTTCAGATATTAATTTGCAGTTGTTGCCGCAAACAACAGACAGTGCGTAATTTCGCCATAACTTCCAAAACATGTCTTTCTTATCTGTGCCATCCATAATATCCCAATATTCATAATTTGAAAAGGAGGACAAAGGATTTTAAAGTAATCTAATTACCTTTCTGTTCAAGCTGAAGCTAGAGGTGATAGCTTGCAGAAGAATAGGGGAGGTGACAGATTTATGACTGGTGGAGATGCAACACCCCAGGTAACCGGTTGTTGCAGTGATGTTGCCTTCCTTTCGGGGAGGGCGATGTCATGCGTGGAGGCAAGGAGGATTCTCTTTACCAGGTAAGCACACGCGTTCAACACATTCTGAATCCAGGCCAGGAGGGGGATTTCAGGACCCAGATTCAGGGGAGCTTCCCTCAGCTTTAAGTGTCCTGGTCTGGAGGAGGAGTTAGTTGGTCCAGGGAGACCAAGTGAGGCAGTCTGAGAGAGACACAGAATGAGAAAGAAGTCTGAGACAGCAGACATAGGAGCTGTCAGCCAGGATTGTGCTGCGGCTCCAGGAAAGAGAGAGAACCTGAAAGGTTGTTGCATGCAGTGGAGCATTGAGGAAAAGCATGCAGGAGTGGAACAGGGCTCAGAGGGGAACTGTGACAGGGCACCCTCAGAGCCAGAGCGCAGAAACCGGGTACTGGGAGCCCAAGGCTTTTGTGGGACTCTAAGACACAAAGCAGAATCGGAGGGCACTAGACTACGCGTTAACTACCCGCATCAAGCCTGAGGTACAGCAGTACTCCAAGAGCCCAGGTCGTGGTAGAGACCCTATAAAAAGGCTCAAACTGCCTACCGTGCAGGCAACTGTCCCAAGACAGGAGAGAGAGGATTCCTTGCCAGCAAGCTGCAAGCAGCAGGGACCTCGCCATCTTAGCGCAAGTAGGAAAGGCTTACGGACCTCACCTGGGAGAGGCATCACCTTTGCCTCCAAGCCGGCCAGACCACACCACCACCCATGCCTCGTGTCCTGGACTGTGGCCTACTAACAACAGTAAACCAGGTAAAGAATTTACAACTTGTGTCTTCCACTTATTCATCGGCATACACCATCTTTGCCACACACCTTGGGAGCCCTGGTGACCCCACTTCACCTGTGGGAAGCGTCACCATCATTGCTGCAACAACGTCCCCCAGAGGACCCCTTTAAAGCAGTGTCGGTCCCCCTATTGACCGTACCCCACAGGTGGCATCACGACAGACTTTATCACAATTCCCCTTAAAAGACCTTCCCCTTTAATTGGGCACCCAGGGCCACAGACCGGGTCGCAGCCACCATGACATCCCCTTTAAGACCAGACCCGGTACTGAGTACCCCACTGCCCAGGCGGGGCATTGCAGGGATAACCTGAGGAAGAAGGAATTTGTGTCTGTGATCTATCAGATGACCAACTTTAATCACCTGTTTGTGGAGAGGGGGGGAGTTAGATATCTAAGCCGCAGTTAAGGGTCATTTGGGTGTCACAGAGCTAGATTTTGCTCCTTGTAATACATGTTTCAATGTTAATATGATAGCTTTATAGATTTTACCATTATTTCTATAAGATCTAATACAATTTTTGGTTAAGAATTAACAGTGAATGGTGGTAACATTTCTGAAATCAAAACTATTTTTCTTGTAAAACAAATGTAATGACCTTAGGATATAATTCTTGAAAGGGTAGCTGTTATGATGGGAAGTGCAGATTTTAAGCCAGAAGTCCTCTGGTTTAATTCTGTAACACTTCATACAGGATAGACATCAAGTGAAATAGTCTCCAAATCATCCCCAACACCTGCTCAGATGCTGTTCCTGGGACTTAAAACTTCTCCAGAAATACAATTCTCCACTCAGCAAGCCTGTATAAAACCACATCATAGTCATTTTCAGTTTCCATAGCATAGAATAAATGCAACACTACACAGGATAGTGGAGTGATAAGTGAGGGTGGGGGAGGGGATGTAGCTTTAGTCACTTGTCAGTAAATGGACAGTAAAATCACTAGCTCACCAGGGCAGCATATAGGGGAGAGAATGTTCTCCTCGTATGCCCAGGCACTGCCTCTTTCAGAAGGATCAGGTTCACCTCCCCTTGGCGAAGTCCTGATCCTCTGCCTGCTTGTATGATGCTCATCTGCCAATCTTCTCAAGTGCAATCGGATCATGGCTACAGTTTACAGTTACACCTACATAAACCCACATACTGAAGATATATAGAAGAGAGCACCCAAATCTTCATCTTTACTAGTGATGAGAGAGCACTAAAATGCTCGGGTGCTTGTTGCTTGGGTCGAACAAATTGGAATACTCGGGTACTCGACCCGAGCAACGAGCCCAATGTATGTTTATGGGAAACCCAAGTATTTTTACCGCGATCCCCCGGGGGTCCGTTTAAAGTCTTAAAAAGTCTGAAAATGATGGAAACACTGCTCAAATGACACAGGAACATCATGGGGATCGCCCTTGGAAGCATTTCTGACTCCTAGGTCACAGTTGTAAGCAATGTTTTTACAGGTGTACCAAAAAGCATACAAAAACGAAACCAAAATGAATTTTGCTGGGAAATATGTTAAGGTACATCCTTTCCAGGGTAATGACTTGTGTATAAGGAAAAATAATTAACCCCAGACCAAAATGTTCCTCCACCACTTGGGCTATGCTCACACGCAGCTTTTTTGATGTGTTTTTCAACTTTAACATTGCTTTCAACCAATAGAAATGCATTCACTGGGAAATGTCATTGTAACATTTAACAACCCTAGCTGGCCATGTGGTGTGTGACACATAAGGAGACACATCTTGTTTAATTTCTGAAGAAGGGACTCTTAAAGTCACAAAGCATCAGGATGCATTAATATTCTTAAAGGGCCATTATTAAACAGTGGGTCTCCTATGCTGTTATTGCCTATGCTGTGAGTGGCTGGGCTGCCAAGAATTACAATGCACCCCAATACCCCTTTCATGAGAGGTACAGGAGGGCCTCCTGAAAAAATGTTGCATTGAATGCAAGGCTTGCCCTGCTTTCAAGTCATATGCCCCCGCAATAAGCCGTTGAACCCAGATACTGGATGGCCACAGGAAAACCCACTTCACAGTCTTCAGTTGGTCCTGCCATACATGTTCCTTATGCCTTCAATGCAATCCCCCCTTTGAAGAAACATGGAGGAGGGCCTCCTAAACAAAACTGTCCCATTACCAAGGAGCGTGTCTCCTAGACTCGTACTGCCCATATACTAAGTGTATGGGCTAACCAACATTTCCCCGTGGTGGGTAAATTTTTTTTTTTTTTTAAATTCATGACAAAATAGTGTTTACTGTTTTGAGCTAGGGTAACCCACAGCAAAAAAAAGGATAATGAAAGCCTCAAAAGCACACTTTGTAGGCCACAGATAGATGAGGCGTGTCATGGAACTACCACAATGTAAATTTTTTTTGTTTTAACCAAGATAGTGTATAGACCTAGGGTATTAAGCAAAAACAAAGTGAATGGCCGACAGCACATCTGACAAAAAATTAGCAGGAAAAAAGGGCGGCGGCCCGTCCTATATCCACTGGACCCGAGTACATACCATAGAATGAAGTGAAGGACAGCATCCAGTCAAGGTGAAAGTGAAAAAAATCCTCTTTATTGTGCCATAACTGCGACGTTTCAACCCAAAGGGTCTTTCTCAAGCATACCATACAAACAACATGACGGCCTTAAATAGTAAGTTGGTCATCACCAACCAATCATCACATCTCTGGCCACCCACATAATTTATATAGCAAAGTTCAGTAATCACAAAAACAATATAAAGTTTACCTCACACATGATTAAAAACTGTACATCTTATTTATACATTATATGTATCACATAATGCAACCCAGAATTATAATAATAAGCGCATGTAGGGAATCAAACATATGTAAACAATGCTATCCACCAATCACCAACGCTGTAAAGGCAGGACTTTATATGATCCACCAATGTGATACCTTGTTACTCATGCACACAGCAACCACAAATCAGAGTGTATCCAATGCGACCCAATCATTAAGGACGGCACATGAGAGTCCATTTGGTCAGATCCAATCCAGGTTCACCATACAAAACCATGTGTCAAACGCTCACATATGGTATCACCTGATCATAGGTTACACTAGCCTCCATTCACAGGGCTCACATACTCCATGTCCAGCTGCCTAGTTCGTCAACCAATGAGCACACCCACCGGTCCCACATGACAAAGCCACAAGACCAAGCCTGCGACGCCACCATGGTTACCAGGAGGGCACACCCACTGATCTCCAAACGCCGCAACATGTGTCCAAATAAGGCAGAACACACCGCAGTGGCATGGTATCAGGGATGCACAATATGGGTAGCTAAAACTATAGTGAAAAATCATGTGGTGCATGCTAAGAACCTTGACACACAAGCACCTATCCACAGACCCCATATATACCACATGCGGCATCGTCATGGTAACCATAAGCACACGCACACCCATCACAGGGGGCGTCACCCAAGATCCAAAACAGCGTCTGCCATACCGATCAAATACTATGTGCTCAGACATCCGCTATGTTGTCAGCGACTATGGTCAGTTCACACTGTCTGACTGCAGGTGCCGATCGCATCCACCATCTAAATCATACACAGGTCAGCCATGTATTCCGTGTCCCCGTCCGCCAGTTCAATAAGAAAACGGCAGAGAGCACAACATGCGGCGCTGTCATGGTGACCAAGTGCACGCCCATAAGGGGCGTCACATGTGGTGTAGGTCAATGCCCACCACTACCGTGCTACCTTAGTGCTTCAGCATAGACACCCACTATACATGTCAGCGGCTGCAGTCAGGATCAAATTACAAGTATCTATGGCCTCAACACCACCGAAGTCAGAGCCCACTGACTCGCCATCTGCCCAGGGTTTTCCACCTCCAACCTCCATTACGAGTCCAACATCATGTTGAGCATTGATGTCAGCCATAAAGTCCTCAGGAACGAGACTGTGCATGACATCGTGAGCAGCCTCTACTCCTCATGTCGCCCTCAGAGGTTCCAGGACGTTTGCTGCAAGGATGTCTCGGACAGATTGTCCTCACCAAGTACAACTCTAAAACCTATCATATAGACGAGATTGCCTGGAACATGACTACAGCATCCACCTTCAAGAAGGCAGACGGAAGCAAGATCAGCTTTGTGGACTACTATAAGAACCAATACAATGAAAAAGTGAAAGACATGATCCATCCACTAATCGTGAGCCACAGATGGAGCCATCGTACTGGTGCCAGAGTTCTGTAACCTAACAGGTCTGACCGACAGAATAATAAATGACTTCAACGTCATAAAATACCTGGCCATTCACACCTGCTTACCATCAGAACAGAGGGAGAGGCAAGTTGGGAAGTTCATGAACTACATACACAAGGATGAGAGCGTTCAGAAAGAGCTACGTGACTGGGGGCTGAATTTCGATACTGAACTCCTGCAGTTCGAAGGGAGAATCGCACCTCCAGAAAAAAATCCTGCAAAAAGACAAATCTGCTGAATATAATCCACAGTTTGCTGATTGGTTGTGAGAGCTGAGGGGTCCTGTCCTGATCAGCCCCCGAGATATGAATAAATGGCTGCTCTTTTACAATTAGGAAATTAGGAAGCGGCGAACGCTCTTCTGCAGAACATATTCAAAATCACCCAGCAAATGCGCATCAAGATGAAATGGGTGGTGTTGGTTGTGGTCAATTTTTGAAAAAAAGAGTAGAACAAGGCTAGCAGACAGAACTATGAAACTTATGCCAGCGAAACTACGATTTTTCCACCACAGATATACCAGGCCTCAGCCTGACATAACAGACTGTATTAATTATTTTTTGTTTTTTGCTGATTTTTGGAAAAAAATAAAAATGAGTTAAACAAGGCTAGCAGACAGAACTATGCAACTTATGCCTGCTAAGCTGCGATTTTTCCACCATAGATACACCAGGCCTCAGCCTGACATAACAGACTGTATATATTTGTTTTTGGTTATTTTTGTAGAGAAGTCTTGCCCAATCCAGCCCTTGTTCATTTTTATAAGAGTCAGCCTGTCAGCATTTTCAGTTCACAGGCGGATGCGCTTATCTGTTATAATTCCAACAGCGGCACTAAAAACCCGCTCTGACAGAACGCTAGCAGCAGGGCAGGCCAGGACCTCCAAGGTGTAGAGAGCCAGTTCATGCCATGTATCCAGCTTGGATACCCAATAATTAGAAGGCACAAAGGAATCACGGAGGATATTTGTACGATCTGCAAGGTACTCCCTCAGCATCTTCCCAAACATTGCACTTCTTGCGACAGCACCCCTTGACTCTGTGCCGGCATGATGGGAGGGTCTGAAAAAACTGTACTTCTGTCTCTCTCGCTTGGACTCCTTGGTTGTAATAATAATAATAATAATCTTTATTTATATAGCGCCAACATATTCCGCAGTGCTTTACAGTTTAACAGTTTCAAACACAACAGTCATAAGTAACAACGTTAACAATACAATAATTAAAGCGAAATAATGGGTTGTACAACAAACTCTGATGTCTGCTGCCAGTGTTCTCATGTGGGAATTTTTTAATGCTTGTAGTCAACAACTGCCCTCTTCTGCTCACAAATCCTTTCCAACAATTTAGTACTACTGAGAATGGGCAAAAAACTGAGTTAAGGAATACATTGAAATATCTCCTCAAAAAGAGAACCCGGACCTGGTGGAACAAAGCCTCCCTGGAAAGCTACCTGGCCAAAGGCTTGATACCCAGGGGCCTGCGCATACGTATAATGCCCTCATTCCCTATTGAGGATATTGGCTTCAGAACAAGATGGGAGGAATCTTGTACCTCCTGCTCTAGATCCTTGATAGAACTTTTGATAGGGAACAACAGAAAAACTCTTGAAAAATTGGACATTGATATAGAATCAACCCGTTCTAAGCTGCTTGAGAATCTACCATCAGCAGAAATTGAGGCAATCAATAAAGACATTGACAGTCAATTTACCATATGGGAGAAAGAGGTAAAAGACACAAAGGCTAGGAAATTCCAGAGGGATTTAAGTGATTTTAATAGTGGTTCAATTTACAAATGGCCAACTGGCGAGAGACGTGAACGCACTCCTACACGCTCCTCCTCCATGTCATCCGCATCTTCGCGTGAAAGTGGCAGCTCCCATCAACGGGCTTACAACTTACGCAAAAACAACCCCGTTAAAAGAAATAATACACCCACTAAAACTTATGGACGACCAAGTAATGTATCTTCCTCTAAAATGCAGGTAATTAACTTATCTGATATTGTCCTTTCGCCATCTCAAATTGAAATACTTAGCTTGGGCCTATCTTTCTCACCCACATCCTCATTTGATCCTTTCCTAGCCATCAAAGACCTCCAGCTCTTTGCCCGCAAACTAGTCTTGAAAAAACTTCATGCTAAACCACATTCTGAAGATGCCTGGTCTGAGGATGAGTTACAAGCCATTGCCATCCTTGAGGAACTTAGTGATGAGCCACCAGACCGCACCCCTCCAGGTAAATTCATTCCCCCTGTCCCTAAAAAATTCCCGCCACTTAATTTATTCCCTAATATCGAACTGTTTGTTAAACTTGTCATTCAGGAATTTGAACAAATAAAAATTCCTGTGTTCAACCACAATCTGACCTACTCGCAAAGGTCAGCTCTGGCCGAGCTTAAAAAACTAAAAGGGGTCGTAATCAAACAGGCTGACAAGGGGGGCAATGTGGTGGTCTGGCCCGTGCAAATGTATGAGAGAGAAGCTTTTCGACAGTTGAGGGATTCCTCCTGTTATAAAAAACTGACTTTCAATCCCTCGGTCAAATTTAAAGGAGAACTGCAGGACATCTTGGACGTAGCATTCGATCAGGGCCTTATAACCATAGATTTAAAAAATCACTTAATACCACTCTATCCCAAAATGGCGTGTATATATTTTATACCCAAAATCCATAAGAACGCCCACAATCCCCCAGGACGTCCTATTGTTTCGGGCAACGGCAGTTTAACGGAAATTGTAGGTAAATATTTAGATCACCATCTTAAACCCCTGGTCGCGGATCTGCCCTCATACGTCAAGGACACCAGTGACGTCCTTAGGAAAATAGAAGGCATCCCTTTAGACCCTGACATGTGGTTGGTAACAATGGATGTTGAATCCTTATATACCTCCATCCAGCACAAACATGGCATAAGGGCTACACAAACTTTTCTCGAGATGTCTGAACACCAACCCGATTTCATCAATTTTCTTGTTACCCTCCTCAGGTTTGCCCTTGAACACAATTTTTTTATCTTTAAACAAAGTATCTATCAACAACAGCAGGGGACCGCGATGGGTGCGGCATTCGCATCATCCTACGCAAATCTTTTTATGGGCATGTGGGAAAGGGACATATTTTTCTCTAAACCTGTGGCACACATTGAGCGGGTCCTGTTCTGGGCCCGTTACATAGATGATATCCTCATGGTGTGGCAGGGCCCAGAGCGGGACCTCCTTGAATTTATTGGCATACTCAATGACAACGAATATAACATCAGACTAACATATAAATATAGTCAAACTAACATCGACTTCCTGGACATTCAGATACTAGGCACCCCAGGTGGATGCATAGAGACCAGCATATACCGCAAAGATACGGCGGTAAACTCCCTCCTGCATGCCACATCTTCCCACCCCCGGCCTCTTATTTCTAGTATACCTATGGGACAATTTCTCAGGGTGAGGCGCATATGTTCGGATCGCAGGCATTTCAATGAGCAGGCGACTGCCTTAACTACTCGGTTTCAAGACAGGGGATATTCGAATAGGAGCATAAAGAGGGGCCTAAAAAGAGCAGAGAGGGCGAACCGCGTAGATTTATTAAAACCCCGTGATAAACCTGTATTTGATACACAAATTCGCTTTATCACTACTTATAATCACAGTTGGAGGGATATGAAAGGAGCTTTAATGAAATATTGGCCTCTATTAAAGATTGACCACACTCTCTCGCAACATCTTGCAGATTGGCCCTCTATCACCTACAGGAAATCCCCAAATCTTAAAGATCAATTAGTTCGGAGCTACTACTCTGGTCCTACTCCAGACAAAGCTTTTTCATCAAAGGGACCTAAATGGGGTTTCTACCCCTGCGGCAATTGCATAGCCTGCCCTAATATGTTACGCTCTACTGCCTTTAAATCTGCAGACGGTAAAACGATGTTCTCTATCACGCAGCACATCACTTGTGATACCTTTGGGGTGGTTTACTACCTATTCTGTCCCTGCCAAAAAATATACGTCGGCCTTACATCTAGACCCCTGAAAACAAGAATTAGGGAGCACTATCGGGATATTGTAAATGCCCGTGGCGTTGAGGACCTTACTCTCCTCAAACCAGTACCTAAACACTTTAAAGTAGCGCACGGCTGTGACGCTTCCCTTTTGAAGGCAATGGGCATAGACAAGATTCATATAGATGCTAGAGGAGGTAACTGGAGGAAATCCCTTGCCCAACTAGAAGCTCGTTGGATCCACAGGATAGGTTCGGTCCAACCCTCCGGGTTAAACGAAATTCTCAGCTTCGCCCCATTTCTCTAAACTTTTTACTTTTATGTTTTTAGCTGTTTTATCATGATTTTAATATTTGCATTCTCTCTCGAACAGACTCACATTTCGATACTTAAACCTTAATTATGCTATCTCTGATATTGCTGATTAAAGCGGACATACTGGGCAGCTGCTGTCGGCACCTAAGGACCATATCGTATGAGCATCAAGGATCATATGGAGTCTATATGGAATAACTTACTCTTATTGGAGACGACGTATCGCCATCATGGAATTTTGTAATCTCTATGCCATTTAGTGATTGTTTTTTCTTTTTCTTTTTATGCTTTTTTATGCTTTTTATGTTTTTCATGTAGTTCTTCCACTTAACACTTTATCTGCTTATACTGGACCTCACTCACTTATATTTACGGCCCCTTGTTTTATATACAATGTGCTTTTCATATATATGGGATATACATAGGGCATATCTGCCACCATTCCCCTCTCACTTCTCCTATATTTTGTCACTTCCCATTTTTATGCTGGCAGGGACTTTCTCCTTACAGCCTTACCTTCTTCACTACATATCTACAAATATTATATATAATTCTTATCATAGCTCTGTAGTCTTAAATGTAGGCCACTTTTTGGATTTATACTATGTGGAATTCCATGATGAGGTTGTTCCTCTTAGATAACGTTTTTCATGCTGTCTAATTTCTTACCCATAGAACCCCTTGCCTTCTTACTTTGTTACATTACTATGTACAGCCCTCTATTAGAATGGCCAGATGAATCACTTGCAGCATCCTTCATCATTGTTAGACAGTTCTCCCACTTTAATACATCGCTGCGCACATCTTCCACTCAGAAGCCGCTCCTGCAGCGGTGTGTGCTCGCGCCTGGCTTCCGGTTCTGGCGTTGCCGGGGCAACGCATCTGCAGTGGGGCGGTACAGCCTCCCAGCTCTGAGGCGTCGAGTGGGGAGGAGTGCCGCTGCCACGTGACGCCGAGGCCCGATGACGTCGGCGGATTCCACCCGGCGTGAGCGCCGCCCCAGCCGCTGCCCCTTGTCCGCACATGATAAAAGCCACATACACGCTGCATTTGTACCTTACCCCTCGTAAAAGCTACACGCGAAACGCGCGTCGGGGAATCGCTCCACGGCTCACAGGTAATTCATTCCTGCCACTGTGCCTTATTTATTTTCCAGGGTCACTCTTGATGGTTGCTTAAATAGGACCTGTGCACCTTTCTAAGAGCCTTAGGCCGCATAGTATACTAACAGCACTTTTGTATAGGTGTATTTTTTCAGTTCCTATTTTCCTAGCTTGCATTTGCTGCCTAGATTTCATTGCACAAGGCACACTAGCACTTTATCCTGCATCATTAGAAATATTTCTATACCTTAGGCTGCATTTTGCACATCATATATGCTATGACCCCTGATATTGCCTGATTTTTGAGTCTGGATCGATTATATCTGTTGCACTTTGGATCCACATATATATCTTTTTAAACCCTAATTTTGCCATATTGTTCTTTTCTTATGTAATTATTGATTGTAATAAAGGATGTTTACTATTTTAAGGCTATAGCTTTCTCTTTGCTCTCTTTTCGGATGTATATATGCAGTGTAGAGTTTCAATGTGTGGGGACATCACACACCAGTCGCTGAGCCAGAAGCTGCAAATGCTGCTGAAGCCCGGCACGGGCGGTTGAAGCTGTAGCTGACTTTCTAAAATGGGCACACAGATGGCATTCTTTCACTAGCAGATATGGCAGCTCTGGGTAGCTTTTCAGAAAACGTGGAACCACGAGGTTAAGCACATGGGTGAGGCAAGGTATGTGTGTGAGCTCACCTTGCCTCAGAGCCACCACTAGGTTACGGCCATTGTCACACATGACCATGCCTGGCTGTAGGTTCAGCGGTGTCATCCATATATCTGACTGATCTTTCAGCGCTGTCCACAACTCTTCAGCATTGTGCGGTTTGTCACCTAAGCAGATTAGCTTCAGCACAGCCTGTTGCCGCTTGGCTGAGGCAGTGCTGCAGTGCTTCCAGCTCATGACTGATGTGTTCATTTTACAGATGGAGGCTGAAGAGGAGGAGGAGGTGCAGGAGCTGTAGACTGTGGGGGGCAACCCTGTTTGACGCAGGGCCTGCAATCTGTGTTCCATCCCAAGGTCTGACTGGGTCCCGGCTTCCACTGTGTTAACCCAGTGTGCCGTCAGTGAGATGTACTGTCCCTGCTCACAAGCACTAGTCCACGTGTCCATGGTTAGGTGGACTTTCCCTGGAATAGCATTGTTGAGGGCACGGGTAATGTTGTGGGACACATGCTGGTGTAATGCCGGTATGCCACACTGGCAGAAATAGTGGCGACTGGGGATCGAGTACCTTGGGATGGCTGCCGGCATCAGGTTGTGGAAAGCTTCCATCACAACAAACCGAAAAGGCAATATTTAGAGCGCAAGCAGACGAGAAATGTTAGAATTTAGTTCTGTGGCCTGTGGGGCTTTGGCTGGGTATTTCTGCTTGCGTTCCAATGACTGGGATATAGACAACTGCAGGCTGTGCTGAGACAAGGACGTGGACGGGCTTGATGATGGTGCTGCTTGTTGGCATATGCAACAGATTGGGACTTATTATAAGTGAAAGGAGGACTTTATACTAACCAGACAGCAGATGGCGATAGTGTGTAAAGTTATATACTTGCTGTAATGTGGGGAGGGAAGCTCTCAGTGGTTGGTTGCTTTTCTTACTTTCGGTTTTGCTTTTCTTCATGAATGTGTTGTCTTCAGTGCACGGACTGTGTGACACTGAATTGTATCTCATGTTTATCCAGTATGAAGTAAATACTGTTTACTCAAGATATCTTGCTGATTGAAGCTCTCCTAAGTACAGCGGTGACTGCAAGAAGACGCACTCTGCAACAGGTTATGGGCCCAGGCACCCCAGACAATCCCAGATAACCCCAGGCACTCCAGATAACCCCAGATAACCCCAGACATCCCAGGCACCCCAGACACTACAGGTCTGCACTACAAGCTCAGGCAGAAGGATCCTGGTTTATAGCCCAGATAACGGAGCACACAGATAAGCTCTGTAAACAGAAGGAACTAAATCCAGATACAGAGTGACAGAGGAATTCAGCATCCCAGGAGCTGGATATAATTGTAGAGAATTCACAGGACATACAGGAGAATATCTTCAGTACAACTCTCTAAACAAGTAAGACTACAGGTCCTTCTCAAAAAATTAGCATATAGTGTTACATTTCATTATTTACCATAATGTAATGATTACAATTAAACTTTCATATATTATAGATTCATTATCCACCAACTGAAATTTGTCAGGTCTTTTATTGTTTTAATACTGATGATTTTGGCATACAACTCCTGATAACCCAAAAAACCTGTCTCAATAAATTAGCATATTTCACCCATCCAATCAAATAAAAGTGTTTTTTAATAACAAACAAAAAAACCAACAAATAATAATGTTCAGTTATGCACTCAATACTTGGTCGGGAATCCTTTGGCAGAAATGACTGCTTCAATGCGGCGTGGCATGGAGGCAATCAGCCTGTGACACTGCTGAGATGTTATGGAGGCCCAGGATGCTTCAATAGCGGCCTTAAGCTCATCCAGAGTGTTGGGTCTTGCGTCTCTCAACTTTCTCTTCACAATATCCCACAGATTCTCTATGGGGTTCAGGTCAGGATAGTTGGCAGGCCAATTGAGCACAGTAATACCATGGTCAGTAAACCATTTACCAGTGGTTTTGGCACTGTGAGCAGGTGCCAGGTCGTGCTGAAAAATGAAATCTTCATCTCCATAAAGCATTTCAGCCGATGGAAGCATGAAGTGCTCCAAAATCTCCTGATAGCTAGCTGCATTGACCCTGCCCTTGATGAAACACAGTGGACCAACACCAGCAGCTGACATGGCACCCCACACCATCACTGACTGTGGGTACTTGACACTGGACTTCAGGCATTTTGGCATTTCCTTCTCCCCAGTCTTCCTCCAGACTCTGGCACCTTGATTTCCGAATGACATGCAAAATTTGCTTTCATCAGAAAAAAGTACTTGGGACCACTTAGCAACAGTCCAGTGCTGCTTCTCTGTAGCTCAAAAGTGGCTTTACCTGGGGAATGCGGCACCTGTAGCCCATTTCCTGCACACGCCTGTGCACGGTGGCTCTGGATGTTTCCACACCAGACTCAGTCCACTGCTTCCTCAGGTTCCCCAAGGTCTGGAATCGGTCCTTCTCCACAATCTTCCTCAGGGTCCGGTCTCCTCTTCTCGTTGTACAGCGTTTTCTGCCACATTGTTTCCTTCCAACAGACTTACCATTGAGGTGCCTTGATACAGCACTCTGGGAACAGCCTATTTGTTGAGAAATTTCTTTCTGGGTCTTACCCTCTTGCTTGAGGGTGTCAATGATGGCCTTCTTGACATCTGTCAGGTCGCTAGTCTTACCCATGATGGGGGTTTTGAGTAATGAACCAGGCAGGGAGTTTATAAAAGCCTCAGGTATCTTTTGAATGTGTTTAGAGTTAATTAGTTGATTCAGAAGATTAGGGTAATTGGTCGTTTAGAGAACCTTTTCTTGATATGCTAATTTATTGAGACAGGTTTTTTGGGTTATCAGGAGTTGTATGCCAAAATCATCAGTATTAAAACAATAAAAGACCTGACAAATTTCAGTTGGTGGATAATGAATCTATAATATATGAAAGTTTAATTGTAATCATTACATTATGGTAAATAATGAAATTTAACACTATATGCTAATTTTTTGAGAAGGACCTGTATATAAAGATGATGAGTACCACAGAACTGAAATTTACAGTAGCTAAACTGAATAGTGAAAATTATCAGTTATGGAAATTCAAAGTAGAGATGTTGTTATCTAAGGATGATCTATGGGAAGTAATTGTTACAGCAAGACCAGATCAAGATAATCAGACATGGGATAAGAAGGATATAAAAGCTAGAGCCACCATTAGCTTATTAGTGGATGATGCTCAATTAATACATATAAGAAATGAAGAAACAGCTAAGGGAATGTGGGAAGCATTAAGAAAACTGTATGAAAGACCTAGCTTGAATCACAAGTTATTTTTATTAAGAAAGCTGTACAGTATGAGATTGAGTGCAAATGACGATATGCAGAAGCACATATTCTCAATGATGGAAGTGATATCACAGCTAAGATCTATTGGTGAAGATGTTAAAGAAAGTCATGTAGCAGCTATATTGTTGTGCAGTTTACCAGATTCGTATACAGCCTTGATAAATGCCCTTGAGATGAGACCAGAAACTGACATTAAATTAGATTTTGTGAAAACAAGACTAATAGATGAATATCAGAGAAGAAAAGAACAAAGAAATGATTCTTCTACTGAAAAGGACAGTGAAAACGCTCTTAAAGCTACAGAATTCCAAAAACCCTATAATAAAGAGACAAGAGAATGCTTCAGATGTAAGAAAAAAGGTCATTTAAAGAAAGACTGTACCATATGGAAAGCAGAACAACAAAAATTACAACATAAAAAGCATACAGAGAAAGTAAAAAACACAATTTCCGATTCATGTGAGAATAATTGGAATGGCACATTTAAAGTAACAGACAAGAAATCATCACTTGGTTGGTTTATTGATTCAGGAGCAACGAGTCATACGACAAGTGACAAGAATTTCTTTACTGATCTTGATTTAGATAAGAAAGAAGCCATTTATCTCGCAGATGGAAGCAAAATAACCGCAGAAGATATCGGACAAGGTATGCTAAATTGTTCAATCAAGTTCGGACAAGATTCAAAGATACTTGTACAAGATGTGTTGTATGTTCCAAAATTGGAAGGCGGATTATTATCTGTGAAACGTTTAACAGCAAAAGGACTTACAGTGAAATTCAAAGACAATGAGTGTGCAATTATTGCAGGAAACGAAGGTGATAACCAAAGTCAAGGCAGATGAACAATTATATCATTTTGACACACCAAAGGAACAGATGAAGGTATGTACACATGATCACAAAAACTGTATTCACATGTGGCATAGACGTCTAGGACATAGACACCCTGACAGTATAAGGGAACTACAGAGAAAAGAATTGACAAAAGATTTAAAGATATCAGATTGCTCAATTACCATAAGATGTGATTGTTGTATAAAATCCAAAGCCACAAGGATATCTATTCCAAAAGAAAGTGAGATGAAAAGCGAAAGACCACTTGATTTGGTGCATACTGACGTATGTGGACCCATGAAAGTGACTACATCAGGAGGAAATAGATACATGTTGACTTTTATAGACGATTACTCAAGATACACAGTCACATACTTAATTAAAAACAAAAGTGAAGTTTTTGATAAACTTGTAGACTATGTAACAAGATCAAGTAACAAATTTCAAAGGAAGCCAATTGTCATCAGAAGTGATAATGGAGGTGAATTTACAGGTCACAGAATAGAAGACTACTTAAAGGGACTCTGTCACCTGAATTTGGCGGGACTGGTTTTGGGTCATATGGGCGGAGTTTTCGGGTGTTTGATTCACCCTTTCCTTACCTGCTGGCTGCATGCTGGCTGCAATATTGGATTGAAGTTCATTCTATGTCCTCCGTAGTACATGCCTGCGCAAAGCAATCTTGCCTTGTGCAGGCATGTACTACGGAGGACAGAGAATGAACTTCAATCCAATATTGCAGCCAGCATGCAGCCAGCGAGTAAGGAAAGGGTGTATCAAACACCCGAAAACTCCGCCCATATGACCCAAAACCAATCCCGCCAAATTCAGGTGACAGGTTCCCTTTAAGACAAAATGGAATAGAACACCAGAAAACTGTTCCATACACACCTGAACAAAATGGAGTAGCAGAAAGGAAAAACAGAACTCTAACAGAGATGATAAGATGTATGCTGACGGATTCCAAACTACCAGAGAAATATTGGGGTGAGGCAGCAATGACAGCTACTTATCTACAGAACCGACTTTTTTCTAGAAAACTGACGAAAACTCCATATGAACTGTGGCAAGGTATGAAACAAAGTGTCAATCATTTAAAAGTTTTTGGATGTAAAGTTTTCATATTCATTCCAACAAAAAAACGTTCCAAACTTCAAAACAGATCCATGGAAGGAATATTTGTTGGATATAGTGAAAATTGCAAAGGATACAGAATCCTAGATCCCAAAACAGACAGAGTTACGGTGAGTAACAGTGTGACATTCATTGAAGATTTAAATGAAGACATTATGATTTCAGTTGAAAAAAAAAATGAGAAAACCAATAATGACACAACTGAAGAAATATCTGATGAAAAAGAAGCAGAAGTTAATGAAGAACAAAATACTGAAAGTGAAGAATCACAACTACAAACAGACACAGAACCAAGACGTTCAATGAGAGAGAACAAAGGAAAACCACCAAAACGTCTCTCATACAAGACAAGCACAAGAAAAATCTATGAGCCTACTTCTTGGGAAGAAATATCTAAACTGCCTGTAGGAGAAGACTATGATGAAACATTCGCTCCAGTTGTCAAACACACTACAATAAGAACTTTACTTACAGTTGCAGCAATGAAACAGATGCAACTGAGACATCTGGATGTAAAGACAGCTTTTCTGAATGGAGATTTAACAGAAGACATTTATATGGAACAACCTCCAGGATTCAAAGATGAAAGAAATCCAAACAAAGTTTGTAAACTACAGAAAAGCATATATGGTTTAAAGCAAGCAGCTAAAGTGTGGAATGACAAAATCACGGAAGTACTTACAAATGAAAAATTTCAAAGAAGCAAAGCTGATCCATGCTTATACACAAAAAGGCTGATTAATAGATGGATTTATATACTCATATATGTAGACGATATTTTGATTTGTTTTGAACAAGAAAGGGATAACGAAAACATTCTAAAAATCCTGAAGCAACATTTTGAAATCAAAGACTTGGGAAATGTAAAACAATATCTAGGAATACAAGTAGAAAGAGAAGAAGATGGAAGTTTCCTACTGAATCAAAATCACATGATTCAAGACATAACAGAAAAATTTGGATTAAAAGATGCAAAAACAGTAAAGTCTCCAATGGAAACTAATTATCTCAAAGAGATGAACAGTGAACAAAATATGCTACCAAATAATGAAGAATACTGAACAGCAATAGGAAAACTACTGTATCTAGCAACCGTTACAAGACCAGACATCGCAGCAGCAGTAGGAATCCTGAGTAGAAAGGTATCAAAACCAAATAAAGCTGATTGGAATGCCGTGAAGAGAGTAATACGTTATTTGAAAGGAACTAGCAATGTTAAGCTGAAATTACCCACAAGCAATGATTGCATTTTAACAGGATATGTTGATGCAGATTGGGCTGGAGATCCAACTGACAGAAGATCTACCAGTGGACATATTTTTTTCCTCTCAGGTGGACCAATAAGTTGGACAAGTAAGAAACAGTCAATTGTGACACTATCTTCAACAGAAGCAGAATATGTTGCCGCAGCACATGCGAGTCAAGAAGTACTGTGGTTAAGACAATTGTTGACAGAATTAGGACAACCACAGTTGGCACCAACAAAACTAAAAGAGGACAATCAAGGATGTCTTGTTCTTGCTCAGATGGAAAGAGTCAATCCAAGAACCAAACATATTGATGTGAAATATCATTTCTTGAGAGATCATCAGGAACAAGGAGTCTTGAAGTTAGAGTACTGTCCTACTGAAGAAATGACAGCAGACATTTTCACGAAGGCGTTGAATGCTGATAAACATCAGAAACTAATAAAAAAGTTGGGTTTGATTGAATAAGTCCTTACTGTTGAGAAAGGGTGTTGGCATATGCAACAGATTGGGACTTATTATAAGTGAAAGGAGGACTTTATACTAACCAGACAGCAGATGGCGATAGTGTGTAAAGTTATATACTTGCTGTAATATGGGGAGGGAAGCTCTCAGTGGTTGGTTGCTTTTCTTACTTTCGGTTTTGCTTTTCTTCATGAATGTGTTGTCTTCAGTGCACGGACTGTGTGACACTGAATTGTATCTCATGTTTATCCAGTATGAAGTAAATACTGTTTACTCAAGATATCTTGCTGATTGAAGCTCTCCTAAGTACAGCGGTGACTGCAAGAAGACGCACTCTGCAACACTGCTTAACTGTGGGCAACAACAGGTGCAGGGCTAGAGGCATCTTCACATGCACGGTGGACTGGGGACTGGCTTCTATGCCAAACAGTGGAAGAAGCAGTGGTGTCCCCTGCAGACAGTGTTCCTGGAGCCTGGGGTTCAGCCCACAAAGTAAGGTGCTTTGCTGCCATGTACCTTATCATGCCGGTGGTGGTCAGGCTGGTAGTTTTGCTACCCCTGCTGATGCGGGCATGGCAGGTGCTGCAAATGGCCTGTTTGGGGTTATCGGCAGAATCTTCAAAATATAACCAGACTCGGGATGTTCGAACAGTTGGAATGGCAACTTCCCTTATGTTGGTGTTACGGGAAACGGATGCACGCTTTCTGTCTGTGGCCACCACACTGCTTCTTCCTGCCTGTTGGGGTGATATCCCTCCTTCTCCTTATGTGCTGCTGTCCTCGCTCTGCATGTCTTTCTGCCAGGTTGGGTCTGTCACTATGTCATCCACCACCTCGTCTTCCACATCCGCACCCTGCTCCTCCTCCTGACTTTCTGTCAATTGTGTCTCATCATCGTCCACCTCTTGTGACACTTTCCCACCATCACCTTCGTGTGACCATGGCTGTTCAAAGCTTTGGGCATCTGTGATCTCATCTGGCCCCACTTCAAGTTGATCGGCCGAGAGTCCGGAATCTTGAAAGAGAAAACTGAACAGCTCTTCAGAGTGTCCAAGTGTGGGATCAGTTGTCTCAGGGCACTCGGCATGGTGGGAGGAAGGAGGATCAGGTGAGGAATATCCGGTCCACACTCACAGCTACTCAGACTTGACACGGTGGTGTTGGCTAAGTGACTGGAAGCATTATCCGCTATCCAACCAACAACCATTTCACACTGCTCTGGCTTGAATAGTGGTGTGCTGCAGTCCCGTAGAAACTGGGACAGGAAGGTCGAGCGAGAAGATGTGGATCTTTGCTGTGGCCCACTTTCAGCTTATCCACGACCTTGTCCTCTGCATGCACCATCAGCATCACATTCACTTCCCGATCCCTTGCCCCTTGCCTTGCCCATTTTAAATGGACTACTGAACTATTTCAAAAGCTCAAGACAAATGTATTTATTTGGAGAAAAATTATATGTGATTAGTATGCCTGCGAAGCTACGATTTTTCCACCACAGATACACCAGGCCTCAGCCTGACTTAATAGACTGTATAAATTTTTTTCTGTTTTTTGGTGATTTTTGGCAAAAAAATAAAAATGAGTTGAACAAGGCTAGCAAACAGAACTATGCAACTTATGCTTGCTAAGCTACGATTTTTCCACCATAGATACATCAGGCCTCAGCCTGACATAACAGACTGTATAAAGTATGTTTTTAGCTTTTTGCGAATTTTGGAAAAATAAATTGTAGAACTAGGCTAGAAGACAGAACTATGCTACGTATGCCTGCTAAGCTACAATTTTTCCACCACAGATACTGTACACCAGCTGTCAGCCTGACATAATAGACTTATGTAAATGTGGCCTTAATTTTTTGGGGAACAACAAAATTGTGTCAACAAGTTGGCTATGACACACACACAAAAAAATAATTTTTGGCGCACTCACATCTGATGCCTGGGACAAAAAAAAATTGATTTGCATGCTGTTCGATTACAATGACCTGGCTGTAGTCTGCAGCATGACCAAGCAAATAAATGTAGAAATAAAGGGGCTATGGATTGCTTTAGAATAAAAGGAGCAGGTATAAGGTGAAAAAAAAATTGCCACAGATAACTGCAGCTAGATATATATATATATATATATATATATATATATATATATATTAAATAAGCAGCAGAAGACAGTAATGGAGCTTTTGGAGGTATGCAGTGAGATCTATGTACTCACATACAGTGCCTGCAGGCCTTGCACTAATGTGGATATGTGCACATAGACTCCCCCGAATAAGCCCTAATAAGGACTGTTGGTTTCTCAGGAGTTGTGGACTGAAGATTTGCAGACCTACACTAACTATTAGGCCGGGATCACACATGCGAGAAATACGTCCGAGTCTCGCATGGTAATCCCCGGCCCTGCCACCTGCACTCCGGAGCGGAGCGTGCGGCCACATAGCAATACATGAAGCCGCACGCTCCGCTCCTGAGTGTCGGGTGCAGGGCCGGGGATTACCATGCGAGACTCGGACGTATTTCTCGCATGTGTGATCCTGGCCTTAAAAGGACAATTCTGACCCTATCTCAGCAGCAGCTCTCCCAACACTCGCTAAGTCAGGAGCAGAATATGGCGAGCAGGGTGGCGTCAGATCTCTTAAAGACCTGATGACGCTGTGCGGCCAGCCAATCACTGTAATACCACAACAAAGATGGCTGTGACACTACATTACATGGCTGACAATCCCTGCACTGTCATAAAGAGCACCAGAATTGCAAGGCGGAGACCCGAGCTCCTGCCGAATAATCCCGGAAATACTCGGTGCCTGCCGAGTACACCGAGCATAGTAATACTCGGGCGAGTACCGAGTAGTGGCGAGCACGTTCGCTCATCACTAATCTTTACCAATGAGGAATGAGATGGGGGCAGGCTGCTGGCTAATCTCTGCTTCAAGCTGGAGGCATCTTTCCTTAATTTTGTTATTTTATTTCTGCCATACAGCATAGCCCATTAAGTTTTCAGAAGATTATGCGAGTAGTCATTGTTTAACCCCTATCTGACCTCGGACGGGATAGTACGTCCGAGGTCAGATCCCCTGCTTTGATGCAGGGCTCCGCGGTGAGCCCGCACCAAAGCCGGGACATGTCAGCTGTTTTGAACAGCTGACATGTGCTCGTAATAGGCGCGGGCAGAATCGCGATCTGCCCGCACTTATTAACTAGTTAAATGCCGCTGTCAAACGCAGACAGCGGCATTTAACTACCGCATCCGGCCGGGCGGCCGGAAATTACGTCATCGCCGACCCCCGTCACATGATCGGGGGTTGGCGATGCGTCTCCATTGTAACCATAGAGGTCCTTGAGACCTCTATGGTTACTGATCGCCGGTGGCTGTGAGCGCCACCCTGTGGTCGGCGCTCACAGCACACCTCCATTTCTGCTACATAGCAGCGAACAGCAGATCGCTGCTATGTAGCAGAGGCGATCGAGTTGTACCTGCTTCTAGCCTCCCATGGAGGCTATTGAAGCATGGCAACAGTAAAAAAAATAGTTGAAAAAAATGTTAAAAAAATAAAAAAAATATAAAAGTTTAAATCACCCCCTTTCGCCCCAATCAAAATAAATCAATAAAAAAATATAAAATCTACGCATATTTGGTATCGCCGCGCTCAGAATCGCCCGATCTATCAACTAAAAAAAAGCATTAACCTGATCGCTAAACAGCGTAGCGGGAAAAAAATTCAAAACGCCAGAATTAAGTTTTTTTGGTCGCCGCGACATTGCATTAAAATGCAATAACGGGCGATCAAAAGAACGTATCTGCACCGAAATGCTATCATTAAAAACGTCATCTCGGCACGCAAAAAATAAGCCCTCAACCGATCCCAGATCACGAAAAATGGAGACGCTACGGGTATCGGAAAATGGCGCAATTTTTATTTTTTTTACTTTAGCAAAGTTTGGAATTTTTTTTCACCACTTAGGTAAAAAATAACCTAGTCATGTTAGGTGTCTATGAACTCATACTAACCTGGAGAATTATAATGGCAGGTCAGTTTTAGCATTTAGTGAACCTAGCAAAAAAGCCAAACAAAAAACAAGTGTGGGATTGCACTTTTTTTGCAATTTCACCGCACTTGGAATTTTTTTCCCGTTTTCTAGTACACGACATGCTAAAACCAATGATGTCGTTGAAAAGTACAACTTGTCCTGCAAAAAATAAGCCCTCACATGCCCAAATTGACGGAAAAATAAAAAAGTTATGGCTCTGGGAAGGAGGGGAGTGAAAAACGAACACGGAAAAACGAAAAATCCCAAGGTCATGAAGGGGTTAACAACTCCCATTATTCATATGCCAGGCTGGTTTCTGACTCTTACAAATCAAAGCTCTTAGACATGAATGTTTAACGGGGTCCTGTTTTCACTGTCAGTGGGGCAGCTTTGCAGCACCCTACACAGTCTGGTGGAGTTTCACAGTGTTGGAAAATCTCAAAAAAGGAAAGAAGTGCTAATCAAGCCCTTTCATCTTCGAGATCGGAAAGGAAAGGTATATTCTAATGATACAGTATGTCATTACTTTATGAGATGACAAATGCATATAAGAATCCTTCTGTCTACCTCTTATTGCTTTGGCCTTTCTTCTCTTTCCATATCTGCTTTTAGTGCTTGACATACAACTATCCCTCAGTATATTTTCAGAACCTTTTTTCGACATTTTATTTTCCCAACAACTAGAGGAAATGTCAGTGGCAGAGGGAGAAGTTGTACATTTAAAAAAAATCTTATTAGTACTTTATGCAGACATCAAATAAAAATTGATACCCTTCACTCCTGAATAAATTCTTCTTAGAAGATGGCTTTTATTATTAATGGCTGTAGAGTTTGAGAATTTCAATGCTGTATTTATAGAGCAGATTTCATTTCATTCTCTCTCCCTCCATTTATTGTGCTCCTTTATATCTGTAGTCTGCGGCAGGTGAGTATAATATGGAG
The DNA here is from genome assembly GCF_032444005.1 of Ranitomeya imitator. Classification (NCBI taxonomy): domain Eukaryota; kingdom Metazoa; phylum Chordata; class Amphibia; order Anura; family Dendrobatidae; genus Ranitomeya; species Ranitomeya imitator. Next base: position 540,781,237 of record NC_091284.1, on the reverse strand, counting down.
AAGTCTGATGCAGACCCTGATCCCATATCACATTTTAGCCACATGACTGTTATACAGTATGTGAGTCTGAATCATTACGCTGATTTTATAGTGATATATGCCATGCATTAGTGAACCACAATACTGTATCATGGAAATATATTTTGACAACTAATAACATTGAAATTGCATGAAGCGGCACATTAGTTTGAGCTATCACTGCTGACCAAGAATTTTTCATGGTTGTGGTTTATATGACTAACTATAATAAAGCACATAGTAAATATAATACGATATATATATATATATATATATATATATATATATATATATATATATATACATACATATAGATTTGGAAAAATGAACTTTGCAGATTGGTGAGTCTTACCCCTCAGGTTTGTTCCTTTTGGCATAAGGATTCACCACGTAAAATATGTTGACATTAAATTTAGATTTACCACTTGGTCAAGGCATGTGAATTATTCCATGTTTCTCATTTTCCACAATATTGTACACACAATAACCACTCAGTTTGTCATCATATTTTTAACGGAATATACTATTTATAATTCAAAAAACATAGAATGGCAGTAAGCAGGGTCGGACTGGGGCACCGGGACACCGGACAATCCTCCGGTGGGCCCCGCCCCCAGCCCCTGCCTCCCTCATTTGTGCCTGCCCGGCCCCTGCATCATGCTCATAGTGTAAACCCAGCCGGCACCGCAGCGTCTGGCAGACTGCACAGGTGATGGGAAGTGCAGGAGCAGCTCCTTCACATCATCTGCTGCCGCTGCCATTCCTCTGCCAGGAGAGCGGTGTGTGCAGAGTGCCGACCCTCAATACAGCCAGCAGTCAGAGGAACAGCTGACTGTGAGGCTGAGAGCGGACAGCACACAGCTCACCCGCAGTCACCTGTTTCCTGTGCTCCACGGCTCTGCTCCTCTTCAAAAATGCCCTGGGCAGCAGTGTAAACGCTGATTGGCTGCAATTCAGCCAATCAGCGTTAGTTTTCTTTGTGTGAGCTCACAGCACAGCTCAGGCAAGGAGCTGTGCTGTGATTGGTCAGAAGTCCTACCCAAGCAAGCAGCATACAGCATGGCAGTGGAGCAGAGGGAGTCTGATGGCTGCAGTCAGTGTGACTGTAAGTAATAACTCTATGATGCCGGCACCCTGAGTAGATCTCCGGCCACAGAGGCAGTTAGGGGAGGGGGCCCCATGCATCCTATAGGTGACACAGGGGGGGGGGGGGCCCCACAGTGATATTCTAATTTTCTTCTGGGCCCCCTCCCCTACCTCTATTTTAGGCTATGTGCACACGTATTCTGGGTCCACTGCGGATTTTTCTGCAGCGGATTTGTTAAATCCGCAGTGGAAAACCGCTGCGGGTTTACTGCGGTTTTTCTGCATTTTCCACTGCGGTTTTACAACTGCGGTTTTCTGTAAGGGCAGTTGTAAAACCGCTGCGGAAAACGCAGAAAGAAGTGACATGCTGCGGAATGTAAACCGCTGCGTTTCTACGCGGATTTTTCCACAGCATGGGCACAGCGTTTTCTTTTTCCCATAGGTTTACATGGTACTGTAAACTCATGGGAAACTGCTGCGGATCTGCAGCTGCAGAAATACTGCGGATCTGCAGCAAAATCCGCATCGTGTGCACATACCCTTACTGTGGCTTCCCTTTCACTCTCTGAGCAGGCCCACAGGAAAATAGAGGTGAAATAGTGGGGGAGGAGGATATTGGGTGACACAGTGGGGGAGGGGGCCCATAGGATATTGGGTGACACAGTGGGGGAGGGGGCCCATAGGATATTGGGTGACACAGTGGGGGAGGGGGCCCATAGGATATTGGGTGACAGTGGGGGAGGGGACCCATAGGATATTGGGTGACACAGTGGGGGAGGGGGCCCATAGGAAATTAGAGGTGAAACAGTGGGGGAGGGGGCTCATAGGATACTGGGTGACACAGTGGTGACGGGGGTCCTCAGGTGATTAACACCATTACGACATCTGCCTTACATGTATGGCGTGTGTTAAATGCCAGTGTCAATCTTTGACTGCAGCATATAACACGTGCCAGCATGCGTGCGTATCATTCTCTCACCTATTGGTGCCCATGAGGTAATCGTGGGTCGCCGATGGGTTGTAATGACAGCCAGGGGTCTTCTTCCTGTAGCCGAGCTTTAAAGGAGACCATAATTTCTTCTATATGCAGGGATGCTGTGGCATCACTGTATATAATAGCACATGTGATCGGATAATCGCATCTTCATGTCCTCGAAGGCTATGTGCACATGTTGCGGATTAGGCTTAGGAATTTCTGGTGCGGATTCAGCCTCTCCTGGCAGAAAACGCACCTGCAAATTTGTCACATTTTTTTTGTGCAATTCCGCAGCGTTTTTTGTGCGTTTTTGCTGCGGTTTTCTTGCGGATTTGCTGCGCTTTTTACCCCTGCCGTTTTCTATAATGGAATGGGTACAAAAACGCTGCAGTTTCACAAAAAAAGAAGTGACATGCTACTTCTTTTAAACCGCAGCGTTTCCGCAGCGGATTTTCCACAAAGTGTGCACAGTATTTTTTTTCTCATTGATTTACATTGTACTGTATATCAATTGCGGATCTGCAGCGTTTCTGCACCGCAAAAAACGCTGCGGATCCGCAGAGAATCCGCAACGTGTGCACATAGCCTAAGGGGGCTAACTGTACCAGTGAAAGGTAAAAAGAAAATAAAAAAACTCCTAAAAGTTCAAATCACCCTTTTTATCCCATTGAAAATAAATATATTTGAAAAATAAAAAACAACAAATATTTGGTATTGCTAGGTTCAGAAAAGTCCGATCGATCAAACTATAAAAACAATTAACTTGATCAGAAAACACCGTAAAAAGAAACAAATGCCAAATGTCCTTTTTTCTGTTCGCTACAATTCCACAAAAAAAGCTATAACAAATGATGAAAACCTTACATCTATCCCAAAATCGTACTAATAAAAACAATGCCTCGCCCCCAACAGAAAGCTTCCCTGTGTGTAATAAAATACGCAGCAGTCGCCGTCTTCTGCCGCTGTGTCGTTGCTTGTGTCTTCATTGCAGTGGAATATGGCCACCGGTAAGTATTTTACTACACACACTGGACTTACATTACTGCTCTCCTGTGTGGTGTAGTATATAGAGGATCTGTCAGCTCTCCTGTGTGGTGTAGTATATAGAGGATCTGTCAGCTCTCCTGTGTGGTGTAGTATATAGAGGATCTGTCAGCTCTCCTGTGTGGTGTAGTATATAGAGGATCTGTCAGCTCTCCCATGTGGGGTAGTATATAGAGGATCTGTCAGCTCTCCTGTGTGGTGTAGTATATAGAGGATCTGTCAGCTCTCCTGTGTGGTGTAGTATATAGAGGATCTGTCAGCTGTCCTGTGTGGTGTAGTATATAGAGGATCTGTCAGCTCTCCTGTGTGGTGTAGTATATAGAGGATCTGTCAGCTGTCCTGTGTGGTGTAGTATATAGAGGATCTGTCAGCTCTCCTGTGTGGTGTAGTATATAGAGGATCTGTCAGCTCTCCCGTGTGGTGTAGTATATAGAGGATCTGTCAGCTCTCCCGTGTGGTGTAGTATATAGAGGATCTGTCAGCTCTCCCGTGTGGTGTAGTATATAGAGGATCTGTCAGCTCTCCTGTGTGGTGTAGTATATAGAGGATCTGTCTGCTCTCCTGTGTGGTGTAGTATATAGAGGATCTGTCAGCTCTCCTGTGTGGTGTAGTATATAGAGGATCTGTCAGCTCTCCCGTGTGGTGTAGTATATAGAGGATCTGTCAGCTCTCCCGTGTGGTGTAGTATATAGAGGATCTGTCAGCTCTCCTATGTGGTGTAGTATATGGAGGATCTGTCAGTTCTCCTGTGTGGTGTAGTATATAGAGGATCTGTCAGCTCTCGTGTGTGGTGTAGTATATAGAGGATCTGTCAGCTCTCGTGTGTGGTGTGGTATATAGGATCTATCCTGTGTGGTATTTTTAAACTGTATGGTGGGCCCCAAGAATGATTTTTCTCTGGTGGGCCCAAGGTACTCCAGTCCGACGCTGGCAGTAAGCATTCTATTACAGTAAAATATGCATTCCACAATTATGTACATTGTACATGTATCATTACTTAGTAGCAGCGTAGCAGTCAGTTCAGTTTTTCGCACAAATATAATTAATCTGATCGGTAAACGGCATAACATACCATACATAACACGGGATATGCATGATGATAAATACTAAACAAACATTTAAAACTGCAATATGATGGGCCATGGAGAAACCAGTAAATGATAACTAATCTCAAAGAAAGAAAATTATAAAATATCTATGACCAAAAAGGAACAAAATTAGGAGGTCAGACCTTCAAAAACTTGCTACTTAATTTTTACCATGCATTTTCTTGGCACCCTAATATATATATATATATATATATATATATATATATATATATATATATATACTAGATTGGCCCGATTCTAACGCATCGGGTATTCTAGAATATGTATGTATATAGCAGCCACATAGTATATAGCACAGGCCACGTACTATATAGGAGTACTACGTGGCCTGTGGTATATACCATGTGGCTGCTATATACATACATGTTGTAGAATACCCAATGCGTTAATGTAGGCCACGCAGTAAATAACACAGCCCACATAGTATATAACACAGCCCACACAGTATATAGCAGCCACACAGTATATAGCAGCCATGCAGTATATAACACAGCCCACGTAGTAACACTGGCCACGTAATATATAACACAGCCCATGTAATATATAGCACAGCCCACATAGTATCTAACAGTGGCCATGTAGTATATAGCACGCAGTATAGAATACAGCCACGTAGTATATAACACTGCCCACGTAGTATATAGCAGCCATGTAGTATATAATGCAGCCCACGCAGTATATAACACTGGCCATGTAATATATAGCACAGCCCACTCAGTATAGAACACAGCCCACATAGTATCTAACACTGGCCAGGTAGTATATAGCAGCCATACAGTATCTAACACAGCCCACGCAGTATTTAGCAGTGTGGGCACCAGATCCCGGCGGGATCCAGCGTAGATCCAGCGAACCTCTGGCGATGCGCACGGTTGCCGCCATCTTGCGTTCCCAGGATGCATTGCGAAATTACCCAGATCACTTAGCGGTCTCGTGAGACCGCTAAGTCTTCTGGGTAATTTCGCAATGCATCTCTGGAACGGGAAGCTGGCGGCAGGCGGGGGCGCATCGTCGTACTACAGAAGGTGAGAATAGCAGTTTTTTTTTTTTTTTTATTATTTTTAACATTAGATCTTTTTACTATTGATGCTGCATAGGTAGCATCAATAGTAAAAACTTGGTCACACAGGGTTAATAGCGCGGTCCGTTACCGCTGGCATTAACCCTGTGTGAGCGGTGACTGGAGGGGAGTATGGAGCGGGTGCCAGGCACTGACTGTGGGGAGTATGGAGCGGACGCTGGGCACTGACTGTGGGGAGTATGGAGCAGGCGCCGGGCACTGACTGCGGGGAGTATGGAGCGGGAGCCGGGCACTGACTGCGGGGAGTAGGGAGGGACTAATTGGACTGTGGCCATCGCTGATTGGTTGCAGCAGCCATGACAGGCAGCTGGCGAGACCAATCAGTGACTTGGATTTCCATCACAGATAGAGGCCGCGACCAATGAATATCCGGGACAGACAGACAGACGGAAGTGACCCATAGACAATTATATAGTGTATATATATATATATATATATATATATATAATATATATATATATATATACACACACAGTAGGGCATGACCACATAAGTAATCCAGTGAGAGACATATGGCCAGTAATCATATTATATATTGATAATTTGCATAATGTATTGGGATATTAATAATTGAAGCAGAGTAAAAGTTCAAAAGCACTATATAAGCATAATCAACTGGTATACTTTTTCCTTTTTACTAGATGATGTTATTTTACTAACTTGTTCAGAGATGCTCCTGAAGCTTGACATTTTAGACAAGTGGTACGGTCACACCACTGGCCCAAAAGCAGCGGTATTCCAGGCTGGTAGCAGAGCAGGAGTGTACATAGAAATTATTGGGCCCCATTGCAAGAGTTCTTATTAGGCCCATAACCCCCTGCCATAGGTATTTGGTTGAGTAGGCTTGTCAAGATCCATAGGTGCAGTCACAGAAGGGCATATCTCCTAACTTTAAAAAACTGGGAGGTTGAAATGTATTGCTGCACATGCATAGAAATAGTGCCCATGCCACAATACATCACAGTGATGCAGAATATTAGGTTCTCACCCAGTTAAATACCGTTCAATGGTCCCATACAGTACTATGCCCCCAAAGTCTCCCCCCACCATACAGTAAATTCCCCCAAACAATTTGCCCACACATGTGTAAAGGTCAGCCAGGGCAGTAATCATGGCTAGGTTTCTCTGGCTTCCCCTTACAGAAAACTCGTATTTCTTTTGTACTCTACTTGCCTCTTCATTCCTGGTTCCCATGGGGCCTACCCTCCTTTTCTTGGGGTCGCCTTTGGCCTTACTTGAAGGAACAGAGACACAGTCCAAGTATAACTCAAAGTGCAAAACTTTACTTTCAGAACTTAGCAGCACATCCAGATACGTTCCATCATCGGCGACAACTTTCACATTGTACATTACTGCATCTTTCCCTTCTCTTCTCTTCCTAACATATGACTCGAGCTCAAGTCGTACCATCCTGTATGTTTTCCTGGCATCCTCATCATATGGGTTCACAGCATCCTGGGGATCCCTCATCCGTTTCGCCCCAGCACCAAGCTCTCATTTTTCATATTTCTAGTGCAGTAATGCAGTTCAAATTTCGTTTTTTCAAGTTTGCATGTTTTGGCGCTGCAGTGTGCTGCCCTATTTATTTAACTATATACGAGTTGGCGACTCTGGGTTCAGCACCTGTTCACACTCAGTCTATGTTTGGATGTGCAGGTCAGGTTTTTGAAATGTATTCTCTAGCCTTCTGATCGTGCACTCCCCGCCTCCTAGCTTCAGGTGTTTTAATTATAGTAGGTCCAATACCCCTCCACATAGAGAGAGAATTTGAGTCCAAGAAGAGGTTTTTACATGTACCCATTCAGATGGAGACGTTTATTCTCAGTGAGGTAGGTCAAACGTAGGACCTCGTATAAGAGAGATGCCTTAACGTGGCTACGAGGTACACATAAAATTGGCCATTTTTGTGCGCTAAAAGCTCTCATTTTTCATATTTCTAGTGCAGTAATGCAGTTCAAATTTCGTTTTTTCAAGTTTGCATGTTTTGGCGCTGCAGTGTGCTGCCCTATTTATTTAACTATATACGAGTTGGCGACTCTGGGTTCAGCACCTGTTCACACTCAGTCTATGTTTGGATGTGCAGGTCAGGTTTTTGAAATGTATTCTCTAGCCTTCTGATCGTGCACTCCCCGCCTCCTAGCTTCAGGTGTTTTAATTATAGTAGGTCCAATACCCCTCCACATAGAGAGAGAATTTGAGTCCAAGAAGAGGTTTTTACATGTACCCATTCAGATGGAGACGTTTATTCTCAGTGAGGTAGGTCAAACGTAGGACCTCGTATAAGAGAGATGCCTTAACGTGGCTACGAGGTACACATAAAATTGGCCATTTTTGTGCGCTAAAAGCTCTCATTTTTCATATTTCTAGTGCAGTAATGCAGTTCAAATTTCGTTTTTTCAAGTTTGCATGTTTTGGCGCTGCAGTGTGCTGCCCTATTTATTTAACTATATACGAGTTGGCGACTCTGGGTTCAGCACCTGTTCACACTCAGTCTATGTTTGGATGTGCAGGTCAGGTTTTTGAAATGTATTCTCTAGCCTTCTGATCGTGCACTCCCCGCCTCCTAGCTTCAGGTGTTTTAATTATAGTAGGTCCAATACCCCTCCACATAGAGAGAGCATTTGAGTCCAAGAAGAGGTTTTTACATGTACCCATTCAGATGGAGACGTTTATTCTCAGTGAGGTAGGTCAAACGTAGGACCTCGTATAAGAGAGATGCCTTAACGTGGCTACGAGGTACACATAAAATTGGCCATTTTTGTGCGCTAAAAGCTCTCATTTTTCATATTTCTAGTGCAGTAATGCAGTTCAAATTTCGTTTTTTCAAGTTTGCATGTTTTGGCGCTGCAGTGTGCTGCCCTATTTATTTAACTATATACGAGTTGGCGACTCTGGGTTCAGCACCTGTTCACACTCAGTCTATGTTTGGATGTGCAGGTCAGGTTTTTGAAATGTATTCTCTAGCCTTCTGATCGTGCACTCCCCGCCTCCTAGCTTCAGGTGTTTTAATTATAGTAGGTCCAATACCCCTCCACATAGAGAGAGAATTTGAGTCCAAGAAGAGGTTTTTACATGTACCCATTCAGATGGAGACGTTTATTCTCAGTGAGGTAGGTCAAACGTAGGACCTCGTATAAGAGAGATGCCTTAACGTGGCTACGAGGTACACATAAAATTGGCCATTTTTGTGCGCTAAAAGCTCTCATTTTTCATATTTCTAGTGCATTAATGCAGTTCAAATTTCGTTTTTTCAAGTTTGCATGTTTTGGCGCTGCAGTGTGCTGCCCTATTTATTTAACTATATACGAGTTGGCGACTCTGGGTTCAGCACCTGTTCACACTCAGTCTATGTTTGGATGTGCAGGTCAGGTTTTTGAAATGTATTCTCTAGCCTTCTGATCGTGCACTCCCCGCCTCCTAGCTTCAGGTGTTTTAATTATAGTAGGTCCAATACCCCTCCACATAGAGAGAGAATTTGAGTCCAAGAAGAGGTTTTTACATGTACCCATTCAGATGGAGACGTTTATTCTCAGTGAGGTAGGTCAAACGTAGGACCTCGTATAAGAGAGATGCCTTAACGTGGCTACGAGGTACACATAAAATTGGCCATTTTTGTGCGCTAAAAGCTCTCATTTTTCATATTTCTAGTGCAGTAATGCAGTTCAAATTTCGTTTTTTCAAGTTTGCATGTTTTGGCGCTGCAGTGTGCTGCCCTATTTATTCAAACATCAAACCTGACCTATTCATGTCCATGTGACCTAGTCGTCCCCTACAATAATGGGTTAGATGTCAGTAAACTGAGTTTAGAATTGCATGGTATGGAGGTCACAAAACACAAAAAAACAAAAAAAGTGTGCACATCAAAAAATCTATTCAAGTTTAATGTTCACCACTGCTGGCAGGAAAAAAAAAGGCCAGAAATGTCCATTTAACCCTTTTCAGCTATCCGACATACTATTCCGCCCATGTGACCTGGGTCCTAATTCCCATGGACAGAATAGTACGTCACATGCGTTCAGCCACCCGGCACTTTAACCCCTGGAACTATGCAATCAAACAAGATCACAGCGTTCCGGCGGCATAGAGAAGCATTGCGCAGGGAGGGGGCGCCCTGCGTGCTTTCCTGAGACCCTCAGAACAACGCAATGTGATTGCGTTGTTCTGAGGGTCTCCTGCAGGGAGGTGGCTTTCTCAGTGCCTGCTGAGAGCAGGCGCTGAGAAGCCTCCTACACTGCCTGTCAGATCACTGATCTGACACAGTGCTATGCAAAGTGTCAGATCAGCGATCTAAATTTATATAGTGATGTCCCACTCTGGGACAATGTAAAAAAGTAAAAAAAACAAACAAATTACACTGTATAAAAATATTAAAAAAAATAAAATCCTAAATAAAAGAAATGAATAAATATTGTTCCAATAAATACATTTCTTAATGTAAAGAAAAATAAAACAATAAAAGTACACATATTTAGTATTGCTGCGTTGGTAAAAAAAAAAAAACAAGGCAAAAAACTGCTTTATTGTCCATCATACCACCGGACAAAAAATTGAATAACACGCGATCAAAAAGACGGATATAAATAAACATGGTACCGCTGAAAACGTCATCTTGTCCCGCAAAAAAATGAGCCACCAAACAGTGCCATCAGCAAAAAAGTAAAAAAGTTATAGCTCTCAGAATAAGAAAAAACAATTATTTTTTATATAAAATAGTTTTTATTGTATAAAAGCGCCAAAACATAAAAAAATTATATAAATGAGGTATTGCTGTAATCGTACTGACCTGAAGAATAAAACTGCCTTATCAATTTTACCACACATGGAATGGTATAAAGGCCCCACCCAAAAGAAATTCATGAATTGCTGATTTTTGTTCATTCTGCCTCCCAAAAATCATAATAAAAAGCGATCAAAAAATGTCATGTGCCCGAATATGGTACCAATAAATCGTCAACTTGTCCCGCAAAAAGCAAGACCTCAGATGACTCTGTGGGCCAAAATATGGAAAAATTATAGCTCTCAAAATGTGGTGATGCAAAAACTATTTTTTGCAATAAAAAATAAAAGCTGCCAATCATAAAGACCTGCTATAAAAACCCGCTATAAATAGTAAATCAAACCCCCCTTATCACCCTCTTAGTTAGGGAAAAATAATAGAATAAAAAAGTATTTATTTCCATTTTCCCAATAGGGTTTGTGTTAGGATTGGGGCTAAAGTTAGGTTTAGGGTTTGGATTAGGGTTAGGGTTGGGATTATGCTTACGGTTGGGATTAGTGTTAGGGGTATGTCAGGGTTAGGGGCGTGGTTAGGGTTATGGTTAGGGTTGGGATTAGGGCTAGGGGTGTTTTGGGGTTAGGGGTGTGTTGGGCTTATGGTTGTGGTTAGGGTTGGGATTAAGGTTAGGGGTATGTTCGGATTAGGGGTGTGGTTAGGGTTATGGTTAGGGTTGGAATTAGGATTAGGGTTGAAGTTAGAATTGGGGGTTTCCACTGTTTAGGCACATCAGGGGCTCTCCAAATGCGACTTGGCGTCCGATCTCAAGTCCAGCCAATTCTGCGTTGAAAAAGTCAAACATTGCTTCTTCCCTTTCAAGCTCTGCTGTGCACCCAAACAGTGGTTTACCCCAACATATGAGGGATCAGCATATTCAGGACAAATTGCACAATAACTTTTGGGGTCCAATTTCTCCTGTTACCCTTGGGAAAATAAAAAAAATTGTATCTAAAGTAATTTTTGTGTGAAAAAGTTAAATGTTCATTTTTTTAAACATTCCAATAATTCCTGTGAAGCACCTGAAGGGTTAATAAACTTATTGAACGTGGTTTTGAGCACCTTGAGTGGTGCAGTTTTAGAATGGTATCACTTTGGGGTATTTTCTATCATATAGACCTCTGAAAGTGACTAGAAATGTGATGTGGTTCCTTAAAAAAAATGGTGCTGTACAAATGAGAAATCACTGGTCAACTTTAAACCCTTATAACTCCTTAACAAAAAAAATTTGGTTCCAAAATTGTGCTGATGTAAAGTAGACATGTGGGAAATGTTACTTATTAAGTATTTTGTGTGACATATCTGTGTGATTTAAGGGCATGAAAATTGCAAAATTTTCAAAATTTTCGCCAAATTTCCATTTCTTTCACAAATAAACGCAAGTCATATCAAAGAAATTTTACCACTATCATGAAGTACAATATGTCATGAGAAAACATTGTCAGAATCACCGGGATACATGGAAGCGTTCCAGAGTTATAACCTCATAAAGGGACAGTGGTCAGAATTGTAAAAATTGGCCCGGTCATTAACATGCAAACCACCCTTGGGGGTAAATGGGTTAAAGTGAGTGCATCTGAGTTGAATTGGGATGACTTCTACAAATCCCATTAAGTACATTTCCTTGCTCTATTTCAGTCCTATGATATTGGCAACTCTGACCTAACATGGATACCATCATTTGATCCTGCGTATATCGGCTCTCCTTGAATTACCATCTTGGTTTAATCATCTTCTACAACTGATCGTTGGTACTCTATTTCTGGACATATACCCTGGAGGTCTCACAAGCCTTGACATCCGGACATACTAGTTCCATAGCATCATGGTCTCTATGTTGAGTTCTGCCTGTCTATGGATATTGGAACCAACTTACTGATCACTGGATATGTATTTGTTTCCCAAATATTGTGGATTGGTATGGACAACATTTTATGTTCATGGGGTGCAGGATACACTGTTTACCCCCCAGGGCATAGAGTCAGTCACCATTGTATTAATCATTTGATACTACATGTTGCTTTCTATAGGGAGTTGCCACCAAATCTCACCTGGCCTTTTGATAGTACACAGGGTTATGGAAGGCCCCTGCGTGACAAACTCTGTATATGCCCTCACGCCTAGCTATATGTGGGTTGCCTCTATACCCGTCATTTGTCGATAATTATCCGTATGTGCATATCAGCAGTCACTTCTAACATTATACCTTTAATCCTGGGAGCTTCCTGAATGGTATGTGTCACGTATTGCATGGTATGTGTCACCATTACTTCTTACTCTATAGTTTCGTGAAATAAAGAATAATTTTTCAGATCCATAATCATCTGGTCCCCGTGCTTTTTCCTCATTACTTTTTCCCATCATTATTTTTCCTATTTTCCTTGTACATATTTTATTTTTTTATATTCATCATTTTTTCATTATTTTTGACCTTTTCAGCAACATTGGTCCATTTGCAATTGATTCATTTCTCCTTTTTCCTCTTTACTACTGCATGGGTACTTACAATATTCTTCTTCAGTGTTTCCACCAAGTTGTGGGCTCCTTCCATGCTGTTTCCTGCAGGGATCTAGTCTTCTAATATTCCCCATGTGCGGCTTGATGTCGACATCGGCTTTACCTTACTATGCGTGTACTAGACTGCGGCGTCTTCCGGGCTGACAACACATGCTGTCATCAAGTTTATATGTTCTTGCCACGGTCCCTGACCGCACTCACCTCTGTGACCAATTGAATTTTCCTACCACACCAGTAGACAATTCTTGCTAAATAAACCTTTGGTGTATATATATATATATATATATATATATATATATATATATGCTATGTTTTGGATCCCAGGGCACTCTTTTTTCCCCTGATGAAGCTGTCCTAAGACAGCGATGCGCATGGGCTCCCCCGCCCACCCCTCTTTCTTTACGTACTGCCCACCATGGCAGTTTCTTGGTGCTTCCCGTGTGTCTTCAGGTATATATGCCTATGGACTTTTTTTTTCAGCTCACTGACTCATTCCTGTTGACATCCTTGGCCCTTCCTCCTGTCATCATTAAAAAGCACAGAAACAAAGAAAAAGCCAGCTCACCAGGCAGCCACAGCAGGTGCACGGAACTCCACACTGATCCACGTGGTTATGCATAGGAAAAAAGACGAAAAATTTGGTCCAACTCCAATCACTTGAAATTAAAACTTGATTCTTTATTAATCCATTATAAAAGCAAGGGCTGTAAAGCTCTCCAGAGGACACCGGGAAACGAGCAACGCGTTTCGATCTTTGCAGATCTTTATCACTGCATGAACCAGTTAACAGCCAAAGTATGTAACAGCACAGGCATAGAGGGTTATTAACTGCATGAAATGTATGAGAACATGATGTGAGCAACCTGATTAAGGTTTTTTTTTTTTTTTGAATGGGTCACTGGGATAGTTAGGTTAATGCGTTGAGGCGGTAGGCCAGTCTGAACAAATGCGTTTTTAGGGCACGCTTAAAACTATGGGGATTGGGGATTAATCTTATTAACCTGGGTAGTGCATTCCACAGAATTGGCAAAGCATGTGAAAAGTCTTGGAGACGGGAGTGGGAGGTCCTGATTATTGAGGATGCTAACCTCAGGTCATTAGCAGAGCGGAGAGCACAGGTAGGGTGGTAGACTGAGACCAGGGAGGAGATGTAGGGTGGAGCTGAGCCATGGAGTGCTTTGTGGATGGGGGTAATAGTTTTGTACTGGATTCTTGAGTGGATGGGTAGCAAGTGTAATGACTGGAACAAGGTAGAGGCATCGGTGTAATGGTTGGTGAGGAATATAATCCTGGCAGCAGCATTCAGGACAGATTGGAGTGGGGAGAGTTTGGTAAGAGGGAGGCCAATTAAAGGGAACCTGTCACCCCGTTTTTTGAGATTGAGCTATAAATACTGTTAAATAGGGCCTGCGCTGTGTGTTCCTATAGTGTATGTAGTGTACCCCGATTCCCCATGTATGCTGAGAAATAACTTACCAAAGTCGCCGTTTTCGCCTGTCAATCAGGCTGGTCAGGTCGGGAGGGCGTGGTGACATCGGTGGTTCTTCCTCAGCTTTACGTTGGTGGCGTAGTGGCGTAGTGGTGAAGACACAGCGCGCGATCTGCGCTGTAATCCCTTGCATCGGTGGGGGCGGCCATCTTCCTGGGGCCGCGCGTGCGCAGATCGAGTGCTCTGCTGCACGGGGCTTCAGGAAAATGGCCGCGGGATGCCGCGCGTGCGCATTAGAGATCGCGGCGGCCATTTTCCCAAAGCCGAGTTTGCATCTCGGCTTTGGGAAAATGGCCGCCGCGATCTCTAATGCGCACGCGCGGCATCCCGCGGCCATTTTCCTGAAGCCCCGTGCAGCAGAGCACTCGATCTGCGCACGCGCGGCCCCAGGAAGATGGCCGCCCCCACCGATGCAAGGGATTACAGCGCAGATCGCGCGCTGTGTCTTCACCACTACGCCACTACGCCACCAACGTAAAGCTGAGGAAGAACCACCGATGTCACCACGCCCTCCCGACCTGACCAGCCTGATTGACAGGCGAAAACGGCGACTTTGGTAAGTTATTTCTCAGCATACATGGGGAATCGGGGTACACTACATACACTATAGGAACACACAGCGCAGGCCCTATTTAACAGTATTTATAGCTCAATCTCAAAAAACGGGGGTGACAGGTTCCCTTTAAGAGAGAGTTACAATAGTCCAGACGAGAACGAATGAGTGGAACAGTAAGAGTTTTTGCAGTGTCGAAAGTAAGAAAAGGGCGAATTCTAGAAATGTTTTTGAGATGCAGATAAGAAGAGGGAGCCAATGATTGGATGTGGGGGATGAAGGAAAGCTCAGAATCAAGGATGACACCAAGGCAGTGGGCATGTTGCTTGGGTGTAATGGTGGAACCACACACGGAGATGGCAATGTCAGGCAAAGGTAGGTTAGTAGAGGGAGAGAACACGAGGAGTTCAGTTTTTGACAGGTTCAGTTTCAGATAGAGGGAGGACATGAGGTTAGAGATAGCGGTAAGACAATCACTGGTGTTTTCTAAAAAGGCAGGCATGATGTCAGGAGAAGAAGTGTATAATTGGATGTCGTCAGCATAGAGATGGTACTGGAAACCAAATCTACTGATTGTTTGTCCAATAGGGGCAGTATACAAAGAGAAGAGGAGGGGGCCTAGGACTGATCCTTGAGGAACCCCAACAGTAAGGGGAAGGTGAGAGGAGGAGGAACCAGCAAAAGATACAGTGAAGGAGCATTCAGAGAGATAGGAGGAGAACCAGGAGAGAACGGTGTCCTTGAGACCAAGTATGGTCTTTGGAAGGAATAAGTCATGTGCCAGTGTTTTGTACTGACCACACATATATTTATATATGTAAATAAGATTTCCTTTGAGGCGTATTTTTTCTAAGTTAATTTAAACAAGCCCCACTTTTCCAGCCTTTAATCATATGAGAGGCCTCCATCCCTTGTAATAATCTAATTGCCCGACTTTGAACTGAATATCCTTTTTAAAATGTGGAGCCCAAAACTGGATCCCATATTCTAAATGTGGCCTCACAAGTGATTTATAAACGGTAATAATACATAGGGGTTTCATCTCTCTTTTTATACATCCTAAAATGTTGTTTGCTGTTGTGACTGCTGCTTGACAATGAGTACTGCTGCTTGGCTTAGGCTACTTTCACACTTCCGTTTTCTGGGGTCCGTCGTGGTGCAGCAAAATGACGTATCGACGGACGTCATGAAAATAGGTAAAAACGTGTGCGACAGATCCAGTGTAATGATGGATCCATCGTACAGACATTCCAGGAATTTAATGTTCGGGGACAAGAGAGAGAGAGAGACTTTTTCCCGGACTAGAAAATCCTTCTGGGCATGCTCAGCAGGGAAAAACTGGATCCATCGCTGGATTATAGTGAGTGACGGTCAGCGTTGGATCCTGCGTCCATAGGCTTCCATTGTAGCCGACGACGGGCAGCTCAGGATGCGTCACTGAGCGATTTTCCGACGTGCACAAAAAACGTTACAATGAATGCTTTCTCTGCATGACGGACTTCTATTTGACGACGGATCCAGTGCACGACGGATGAAACAGATGGCCATCCGTCACAATCCGTCGCTAATACTAGTCTATGGGAAAATGCAGGATCCTGCATTCTCAAAAATCGACGGATTGTGATGGATCTGAAGAGACGGAAGTGTGAAAGTAGCCTTACTTGTAACGAGAATACCCAAGTCCTTCTACTGTTCTGCAGTCCCAAGTATGGTACCATTTAATTAATATGGAGCAATAGGAATACTCCGTCCTAGGTGCATTACTTTACATTTATCTACATTAAATCTCATTTGCCAAGTGTTTGCCCATTCAGTAGTCTTATTCAGATCGTTTTGCAATATTGTAATGTGAAGGTCAGATTTTAATATCCTACCTAGTTTGGTGTCATCAACAAAGACTGACTTTTTACTCTTAATCCCATCCACAAGGTCATTAATAAAGAGGTAAAAATAAATCAGTCCAGAACAGATCCCTGCAGTATCCTACTGCAGATTATATCCCATTTAGAGAACTTACCATTTATGATGACTCCTTGTTTCATGTAATTTAGCGAATTCCCAACCCATCTGCATATACAGTAGTTTCTCCCAGTCCCTGCTTATGAAGCTTCAATATAAGGCTATTATGTGGAACAGTATCAAATGCCTTTGCAAAGTCACAGATAAAATCACATCAGCCACATTACCAACATCCAGATTTGCGCTTGCCTCATAAAACCAGCATGTTGGTTATACTCAACCTATCCTTCATGAATCTGTGGTGGTTGTCAGTTATTACTGTATATAATTCTCTGCAATATTTTTCTGCACATTATCTCTTATAATGCCCTCAAAAACTTTGTAGTGATGGATTAAAGGGACACTGTCACCTGAATTTGGAGGGAACAATCTTCAGCCATGGAGGTGGGGTTTTTGGGTGTTTGATTCACCTTTTCCTTACCCGCTGGCTGCATGCTAGCTGCAATATTGGATTGAAGTTCATTCTCTGTCCTCCGTAGTACATGCCTGCACAAGGCAATCTTGCCTTGCGCAGGCGTGTACTATGGAGGACAGAGAATGAACTTCAATCCAATATTGCAGCCAGCATGCAGCCAGCGGGTAAGGAAAGGGTGAATCAAACACCCCACAACCCCGCCTCCATGGCTGAAGATTGTTCCCTCCAAATTCAGGTGACAGTGTCCCTTTAAGCAATTTGACCATATTCTGACTGGCACAATCATTTTCTAATGCATAGAACTAACGGCAGAAATAGATTTGGTTTTCAGTACCATCTCTATGCCGATGACAGCTGATTATACAACTCTACTCCTGACATCACGTCTGCATTATTACAAAACACCCGTGATTGACTTTTCACTGTCTCTAGCATCATATCCTCCCTCTATCTGAAACTGAACCTGTCAAAAACTGAACTCCTCGTGTTCTCTCCCTCTACTAACCTACCTTTGCCTGACATTGCCATCTCCGTGTGTGGTTCCACCATTACACCCAAGCAACATGCAACAATATGTTTCCTACCTACACTAACCTACCTATGCCCGACATTGCCATTTCCATGTGTAGTTTTACCATTACTCCCCAGCAACATGTCCACTGTCTTGGGGTCATACTTGATTCAGATCTTTCCTTCATCTCCACATCTGGTCACTGGCCCGCTCATGTCATCTACACCTTGAAAACATTTATAGAATTCAACCTTTTCTTACCTTTGACTCTGCAAAAACACTTACTGTTGCTCCTAATCATTCTGGTCTATACTATTGTAACTCTCTACTAATCGGTCTTCTTCATACTAAATTCTCCCTTCCTTAGTCCGTCTTGAATGAAGCAGCCAGGGTCATATTCCTTGCCAACCTCTATACGGATGCCTCTATCCTGTGCCAGCCATTGCACAGGTTACTCGGATATAAAGTTCAATATAAAGTCATCACTCTCATCCACAAAGCGCTCCATGCTTCAGTACCACACTACATCTCCTCCCTCTTCCCAGGCTACCACCCAACCTGTGCCCTGCATTCTACTAATGACCTAAGATTAACATTATTATAGTTTCATAGTATTTAAGGTTGAAGGAACACTTTAAGTCCCTCTAGTTCAACCCATAGGCTAACTTGTTGATCCAGAGGAAGGCAAAAAAACCCATGCGGTAAACACTAAGCTCCACATTGGGGAAAAAATTTCCTTCCCGACTCCTCATATGGCAAATCAGACTATTTCCATGGATCAACGCCCTATCAAGGAATCTAGTATATATAACCTGTAACATTATACTTTTCAAGAAAGGCATCCAGTCCCTACTTATATTTAAGTAGTGAATCACTCATTACAACATCTTACGGCAGAGAGTTCCATAGTCTCACTGCTCTTACAGTAAAGAATACGTGTCTGTGATTATGATTAAACCTTCTTTCCTCTAGATGTACAGGATGCCCCCTTGTCCTCAGGTCTTAGATTAAAAAGATCGCTAGAAAGGTCTTTGTACTGTCCCCTCATATATTTATACATTGTAATAAGATCACCCCTAAGGCTACTTTCACACATCACGCTTTTTGGCGCCTTGCCGATTCCGACGTCGCGCCGCAGAGCCGGATCCGGCATAATTTGTGAAAACCGTATGGAACGGATCCGGTTTTTTGATGGATCCGAAACCTGGATCCGGTGGTAAACCGGATCCGTTCCATACAGTTGGCATCCATATCTTCCATTTTTCATCCGTTTTTTGACTGTTCCAGTTTTTAAAAATGCCCCTGGGAGGCTCCAAACTGTGATTGGCCCCATGAAAACTATATATACAGTGTTCCTACAGCCCATCAGTGACAGATTGTAGAGGAGCAAGTGTTTGGAGAGCAAGATGGATGTCATTATTGAGAATATTCTGAAGATCAACGTGGATTTCACTGTGGAGGCGAATCGCTTGAAAACAATTGTTCTGGAGAAGGAGCGAGAGAGACAACACATCATGCGTTTGCGCCAACGGCGTTTGTGGATCCACCCCATCACTGCACAGAGAATGACACGTGGGGTGTTTTCTACACTGTACATGGAGCTACGAGGAGACCCAGAGAAATTTTTCTCATATGTGCGGATGAAAGCGGAGAAATTCGATCTATTGGTGGACCGAATTGGACATCTAATCCGAAGGAGTGATACGTATTGCCGATTCTCAATTTCTCCGGTGGAGCGTCTGATGGTCACTCTTCGGTAAGCCATTTTTATTGTATCACATCCTGGAAAGCACACTTTAATGTTGTTGCTGGTAATTTTGTTTTAGAATAGTTTTTAGTGATCTTTTTTATCTTATCTCCTACTGATTAATGCTGCCTTATAACTATAATGTTATTGCTGGTATTTTGTAATAATGTTTGCCTTGTTTTTATTCACAGATTCCTTGCAACTGGAGAATCCCTTTTGTCACTACATTTCCAGTTCAGACTTGGGATTTCCACCATCTCTGGAATTGTCAAGCACACCTGCCGTGCACTGTGGGACTCTTTGCAAGGTGAATTTATACCACATCCTACAATGGAGAGTTGGTTGGAAGTAGCCAAGAAATTCAAGCAAGTGTGTCAGTTTCCCAATTGCGTGGGGGCAGTGGACGAGAAACATATCCACATCGTGAAACTGGCTGGTTCTGGCTCGGAATATTTCAACTATAAAAAATACTTCTCCATTGTGCTGATGGGCATCGCCGATGCGGAGTACAAATTTATAGCGGTGGATATTGGGGCGTATGGCCGCTCCAATGATTCCCAAGTTTTCAAACTGTCTGCAATGGGGCATCATCTGTATGGAAACACCTTCCATTTCCACCCCCCCCCCCCCCAAAACCACTGCCTCAAACCTCTGGGCCACCAATGCCTTTTGCTTGTGTTGGGACTGAAGCGTTCCAACTATCAGAATACCTGCTGAAACCCTACTCCAGTAGTGGATTAACGCAACCTAAAAGAATGTTTAACTTCTATTGACATCTATAAACTTTAAGACTGACACTGTTGACGAGGTGGTGAAAGCGTGTGTTGTCCTGCTCAATTATCTCATATGCAACGAACATATTTCCATTGAAGACCACTCTGACGAAACCACCTTTGCTGATTATAACAACATTACGTATAGAAGTTCTGTGGCAGTTTTCCGATTGAGGGACCAATTTGCAGAATACTTTATCTCACCTGAAGGAAGAGTAGACTGGCAGGATGAGAGAGTTTGAAAAATTTTTCTTGGACCTTGTAAACCGTATTTTACCTTATTGTAGCCAAGTTGTGTACCTGTTTGTGTTGCCCCCAAAGTATTTAATTTTTAATCTTATATTAACAAAGTTGTGTACCTGTTTGTGTTGCTCCCAAAGTATTTAACCTTTCACCTTATATTAACAAAGTTGTGTACCTGTTTGTGTTGCCCCCAAAGTATTTAACCTTTAACCTTATATTAAAAAAGTTGTGTACCCGTTTGTGTTGCCCCCAAAGTATTTAACCTTTCACCTTATATTAACAAAGTTGTGTACCTGTTTGTGTTGCCCCCAAAGTATTTAACCTATAACCTTATACTACCAAAGTTGTGTACCTGTTTAGGTTGTACCAAAAGTACTTTACCTTCTTTTACCAAAGTTGTGTACCTCTTTGGGTAGTACCCAAAGTATTTTACCTTCTTTTACCAAAGTTGTGTACCTGTTTGGGTTGTACCCAAAGTATTTTACCTTCTTTAACCCAAATTATGTACCTGTTTGGGTTGTACCCAAAGTATTTTACCTTCTTTTACCCAAGTTATGTACCTGTTTGGGTTGTACCCAAAGTATTTTACCTTCTTTTACCCAAGTTATGTACTTGTTTGGGTTGTACTCAAAGTATTTTACCTTCTTTTACCCAAGTTATGTACCTGTTTGGGTTGTACCCAAAGTATTTTACCTTCTTTTACCAAAGTTGTGTACCTGTTTGAAGTATTTAACCTCTAACCACATTCTTAAATGTATTAGTACCTTATAAATAAAATACAAATTTTGTTTTACCAAAACAGTTTTATTAAACAAAATTTTTTAACAAAAATAACTTTTATAAGTTGGCATAATTTCAGGTGGAGATATTGCTGGAGGGGCTATCAGATTAGGACACTTCAACAGTGGGAGTGTTGAGAGAGGAATGTGGTGGTGAAGGATCAATGGGTAGCAATGAAGGGGTGGAGAAAGAAAGTGGACGGGTGGACAGGAAACTGGAAGTTGGATTTGGAATTTCAAATGATGGAGGAGTGTAGTTGATGGATTGGGAGGCAGAATAGGTGATGGGTGGAGAAGAGGGTTGGGATAGTGACATGATGGGTGAAGGAGACTGGTGGTAGTGGGCAAGGAGAGGAGGCATGGAAGATGTTGGGAACTGGTATGGGGCGGGATGTTGGTACGGGTCAGGATGCTGGGACTGAGCACGAGCAGGATGTTGGTACGGGTCAGGCTGCTGGGACTGGGTACGATGCTGGTACGGGTCAGGATGCTGGGACGGGGCACGGGCAGGATGCTGGTACGGGCGGGATGCTGGTACACGTCAAGATGATGGTAGTGGCTGGAGTGAGAGACAGTGGCTGGAGGGGGGTCAGGTGCAGGGGGGGGCAGGTGTGGTGGCTTGACAGGTAACAAGCGCTAGAGTAGACTGGCACGATTGCATTACTTGCATCTGCTGATCAGGAGATAGCTTATCCATGCGCTCGAGTACCGACTGGAAAAAAGTGTGGTTCGATGATTGACTTGCTTCTGAATGCATCCTTAGCAGAAGTGTATGCAACTCGAGAATGCTTTAATTTACCAAATTGAAACCTGCAGCCATTTGCTCGGACAAAACTTTGAGACAGTTCTGGAAGGCTGCATTCAGGTGCAAGAACTCGGGCGCATAGCTCTGTACCTGACCCCTCTGGCGCTGCCACCCCGAAGCCACAGGTGTAGTAGAGGTGGCAGCATCAGGGGGTGGGGTAAAGGAAAAGCTATATCCTCACCAGCAGATTCATGCAATGCTGCCGGCCAGGATGCTCCAGCGCTGGTGGATGGGACCGAGGAATCAGATGTTAGGAAAGGCTGGGAAGGTGCAGAGGAGCCAGGACTGTCAAAGTGTCCCACAGTGGCGGACTCCTGAAGGATCGCTGCAGAAGGGTTCAACTCTGCTGCAGGCTCCCGAGTGCTGCTGACAGTGCTGTGGAGCAAAGAGAAAAGAAAATATAATTAATATACTGATATTGCATGGCTCTGGCTGAAACAGCAAAAGAGGGCTAGACATGTAAAACATTGGTTATTAAACGTGGTGGGTAATATTTACCTTCGGCTCACCATCGTTGACCTGAGGAACGACAGGGCTTGGGCATATTTATATCTGCTCCTGCGTCCTCCAGATTCACTCAAGGCCCGCATCTCTTTGTTGAACTCCTTCTTGAAGTGATCCCTGATTGACCACCACCGCTTGACAATCCTCTCACCCTGTAAAAAAAGAAGAAACACAAATTAGTTAGGATACAACACTTTAAATACATCAACATAGCTGAAATGTGTATACTTACGTGCTTGATTCTGGGCCCGAACATCGAGGTCCTCCCAGTTGTCTACCAGCTGTTCGCAGACTTGCTCCCAGAGCCGACAGGTCACAATGACATCAGCGTGGCGGCGGTCAGCCATGTTCCACAGCGGATCCCACTTTTGGATCAGATCGATGAGGAGGTCAATATTTAGCCCGACCTCCTCACCGTCCGACTCAGGAGCACGCTGTGAAGCCTGCTAAAAAAGAAGAAAAAAAACCCATTACATTCAAAACAACATTAAGTTCAAATAAAAAAAAAAAAAGAGATGCTTACACGATGACGGCCGCCCGCACTTTCACGCCAACGACCCTGGGAGCCACTCTGAGGACCTCTGGATCGAGCACCAGATTCAGAAGACTATAAGAATAAAAAATGATGTGCTTGTGTATTGACATTTTATGTGTTGTGTGCAGTGTGATGTCTATAATGATCAGTTTGTATGTGTTGTGTGCAGTGCTCTTTTGGTAAGGATCTTTTGTTTTTATGTGTTGGGTGTAGTGCGAGGTTGTGGTTCCACAATGCATGCAAGACACTTACCAATTGCGATCCCATGCCAGGTCTCTCTGCACCCCTTCGGTCTTCTTCTGGAAGCCCCTCTTCTGCTGCATCTTCCTACAAAAATGAGAGATTGATAAATACATTAATTAATAAAATATATATATATATATATATATATATATATAATAGATAGATATGGGACAGATAGCTATGGGACAGATAGATATATATGGGATAGATAGATAGACAGGGCAAAAAAAAAATCACTAAAAACAGAACTTTTATTTACCTCAGTGCGCTGCCGACGTTGGGGAGGGTGTTATGATCCGGTGACCTTGGAGCTGCATGAGAACTTTCACTGGAGAAGGTGGCCACTATACTGACCGCAAACCTGAACTTAACACCGCAACTAGAAGTAGCCGTGGAGTGTACCTAACACACCTAGACACCTCGTCACAGCCAGAGGACTAAATACCCCTAAAGATGGAAATCGGAATACTGTCTTGCCTCAGAGAAAATCCCCAAAGGATAGACAGCCCCCCACAAATATTGGCGGTGAGTTGGAGAGGAAAAAACATACACAGGCAGAAAAAACAGGATTTAGCACAGGAGGTCACTCTAGCTAGATAGGACAGGATAGGACAGAGTTCTGTGCGGTCAGTATTAAAACCCTTCAAAAAATCCACAGCAGAATATACAAAAAACTTCCTACATCTAACTAAAGATAACCCAATAGAGAACTTATGAAGACACTGGATCAGTAGTATAAATATTAAAAACCAAAAGCTTTATTACAAAAAATATATAAAAAATACATATAAAATAATATAACAAACTGGTGAGATATAATATACCGTAAGTACAAGGTCATAGCAGAAGCACAAGACTGGTCGGACTCCCCTACATAATAACCTGTTTGGCGTAACTATCGTATATACGGGTACCATATAGAGTGAATGGCTCCTAGATACTACTGATAATGCAGCTAGCCTGCAGTGTATATATGAACAGGTCCACACCACATGGGCGTGGACCTCAATAACACAATCGTGTAAAGGTAACAAGTAGCGGTTAACAATCATATATACCTGTAGACATAATGGAGCCCAAAGGAGAGGAGTCGTACAGACTAGGCACACCTCGACGCGCGTTTCGCTGCGAAGGCAGCTTCGTCAGGAGGCACGATAACATGTCTGCTGAAGCCCTTATATATAATCCCCCTCATACATAGATATCCGACACCTGTGGCGCGGCGCACCGGCGCCATGTTGCGGCATCACCGAGGGGACAGCGCTCAGTGTGCACGTCATCCGGTCACGTGATCCGGTCATGTGACCGGGCACGTAACCAGGACGACAGTGCACCACAAAAGAGCACCTCCCCACAGCGGCGCCGCAGCGCATGCGCGCCGTGCGCACCCAAATGTCAGCAAAGGACGGTAAGTATATGGGCAAGATCTAACAAAGAAGAAAGAAATAAGGCCTAACGGTGCTCACATAATAAAACGTCCTAACCAGAGTGGTACGCCCATAACCCATCCCCGCACACACACATAGTAGATCTGACGGGCCATAGCGGCAAATAAGCTCAAAGGGGCCACAGTTAACCGTATAATACCCAAATGGGTCATATATAAACCTAAGCCCCCCCAGCACACCGGACCTAAGTACCGAACACAGTAGCACATAATATACAAAATCTAATAGTATACACAACTAATATAGAAATACAATGATAATATAACGGTAATGTAGATAGAAGGTGCTGGAGTCATGGATAATTTCTTTGTTTGCTACTTGGCATGCCACTGGTATTCCCCGGAAATCGCCATGTCCTCCGTGATTCCAAGAGAAGGTCCATAATGAAGATGGGCAATACATGAAGGTCAGGAGATGTTGGTCCTAACTAAAGCTGGAATGGGGACAGAAAGAGTGTAAATATATAGTGCATACCAACATCCTAAGCCCCCATCCGCAGTAGGACTACTTAATTTGCCATAAATGGGCCAAAAGGTAGAATAGGAGAAACATAAAAACAAGGGGGACAGAAAGGAACCTAAAACTATAAGCTATAAGAAACCATGACAATAAAAGCACAGACAACAACAAACAAAAAATGGATAAAATTCGCGCTAGTCCAAGAAAGATTTAAAGCTAATATATTCATTAAGCCCGTTGGGGGCCATCGTGTCCAAATCTACCGTCCATCTTGTTTCTTTTTTAAGCAGTTCTTTCTTATAGTTACCACCTCTAATACCTAGTTGTACCCGATCAATCCCTCTTACTTTGAATGTTCTGGGGTTACTATTATGATGTTGCCTAAAATGCTTAGGTATAGTTTTTAAGGCATCTATGTCCACTGCCATGGCACCATTCCTGATGTCACGTACGTGCTCCAAAACCCGCACACGTAACTCCCGTGTGGTCATGCCAATATATATAAGATTACACTCACATTTGGCATAATATATCACATTATCTGTTCTGCAGTTAATGAAATGGGTAATGGAGAAGACTTTATTGCCACTACTATTTTCAAATGTGGAAGCTCTCTCCAAAAATCGACATGCAGAACAGCTATCACATTGGAACGATCCCCATCTAGGACCGGTTCTCTCAGTAAAAAATGTTCTTTGGGGTGCAACATAGTGACTCTTGGTCAGCATGTCTTTCAAATTTCTAGACCTGCGCCAGGTCACAGATGGATAATTAGAAATATATGGTGCCACATCTTCGTCTGCCAGAAGCACAGGCCAATATTTACGCAAGGTACCCGATATCTCCTTCCACTCGGAATTGAAAGAGGTAATAAAGCGAACTGATGGATTGTCTTTACGTTCCATTGGGGTCTTATGTCTGGATTGGGCCAAAAGTGCATCACGTGACGCAAACTTGGCCCTCCTATATCCTGCACGGATCACCTTACGGTTATATCCTCTTTGTTGCAAATTCCTCTTGAGGGTCATGGCCTGTTGTTCAAATGTGTGATCATCAGAACAAATACGTCTGATACGTAAGAACTGACTAATGGGTACTGATCTGAAGGTTTGAGGATGATGCGAAGATGTAGCATGTAATAAAGCATTGGTGGCAGTGGACTTACGAAACACATCAGTGGAAATGAATCCCCTGCCATCCTTCACAAGAGCCACATCCAGGAATTCCACTTTCTCTTTACTATATTTCCACGTCAAATTGATGTTCAAATGATTGTCGTTCAACCTATTTAGGAAGGAGTCAAGAGAAACCTCAGAACCTTGCCAGATGAATAGTACATCATCTATATAGCGAGACCATGAGACCACGGCGTCGATACCCTCCGTATTTTGGACAACCTCACGTTCCCACAGCCCCAGGAAAAGATTAGCGTATGAGGGCGCACAAGTCGCCCCCATCGCGGTTCCCTGGAGCTGTAGGAAATAACGGTCTTTAAAAACGAAAAAGTTATGAGTGAGGGAAAAATAAAGCAAGTCCAAAATGAAATTACAGAGTCGTTCATCGGTATGGGCCATAGTAAGAAAAAATCTAGACGCCGCGATCCCATGGTCATGCCATATAGATGTGTAAAGTGACTCAACGTCACACGTCACTAAATACATGTTATCTTCAAGTTGTATACCATTAAGGCGATTAAGGATATCTGTTGTGTCTCCTATGAAGGATGGCAGGGTCTCCACACACTGTTGGAGGTAAAAATCAATATATCTACAGATCTTTTCGGTGAGGCTCCCTATGCCTGACACTATAGGTCGGCCGGGCGGATTGGTAGTGTTCTTGTGGACTTTAGGTGTAAGGTAAAATGTAGGGACTATGGGAAATTCCACCATAAGTCCCTCCATCATTTTGGTGGAAATGACACCAGTATCTCTAGCTGACCTAAGTGTGGATTCTAATTCCATTTTATAACATTCAAGTGGGTTATTAGTTAGCCGTCTGTAGCACTGGGCTACATTCAATTGTTTAAATGCTTCCCGTTTAAAGTCTTCTCCATTACCCATTTCATTAACTGCAGAACAGATAATGTGATATATTATGCCAAATGTGAGTGTAATCTTATATATATTGGCATGACCACACGGGAGTTACGTGTGCGGGTTTTGGAGCACGTACGTGACATCAGGAATGGTGCCATGGCAGTGGACATAGATGCCTTAAAAACTATACCTAAGCATTTTAGGCAACATCATAATAGTAACCCCAGAACATTCAAAGTAAGAGGGATTGATCGGGTACAACTAGGTATTAGAGGTGGTAACTATAAGAAAGAACTGCTTAAAAAAGAAACAAGATGGACGGTAGATTTGGACACGATGGCCCCCAACGGGCTTAATGAATATATTAGCTTTAAATCTTTCTTGGACTAGCGCGAATTTTATCCATTTTTTGTTTGTTGTTGTCTGTGCTTTTATTGTCATGGTTTCTTACAGCTTATAGTTTTAGGTTCCTTTCTGTCCCCCTTGTTTTTATGTTTCTCCTATTCTACCTTTTGGCCCATTTATGGCAAATTAAGTAGTCCTACTGCGGATGGGGGCTTAGGATGTTGGTATGCACTATATGTTTACACTCTTTCTGTCCCCATTCCAGCTTTAGTTAGGACCAACATCTCCTGACCTTCATGTATTGCCCATCTTCATTATGGACCTTCTCTTGGAATCACGGAGGACATGGCGATTTCCGGGGAATACCAGTGGCATGCCAAGTAGCAAACAAAGAAATTATCCATGACTCCAGCACCTTCTATCTACATTACCGTTATATTATCATTGTATTTCTATATTAGTTGTGTATACTATTAGATTTTGTATATTATGTGCTACTGTGTTCGGTACTTAGGTCCGGTGTGCTGGGGGGGCTTAGGTTTATATATGACCCATTTGGGTATTATACGGTTAACTGTGGCCCCTTTGAGCTTATTTGCCGCTATGGCCCGTCAGATCTACTATGTGTGTGTGCGGGGATGGGTTATGGGCGTACCACTCTGGTTAGGACGTTTTATTATGTGAGCACCGTTAGGCCTTATTTCTTTCTTCTTTGTTAGATCTTGCCCATATACTTACCGTCCTTTGCTGACATTTGGGTGCGCACGGCGCGCATGCGCTGCGGCGCCGCTGTGGGGAGGTGCTCTTTTGTGGTGCACTGTCGTCCTGGTTGCGTGCCCGGTCACATGACCGGATCACGTGACCAGATGACGTGCACACTGAGCGCTGTCCCCTCGGTGATGCCGCAACATGGCGCCGGTGCGCCGCGCCACAGGTGTCGGATATCTATGTATGAGGGGGATTATATATAAGGGCTTCAGCAGACATATTATCGTGCCTCCTGACGAAGCTGCCTTCGCAGCGAAACGCGCGTCGAGGTGTGCCTAGTCTGTACGACTCCTCTCCTTTGGGCTCCATTATGTCTACAGGTATATATGATTGTTAACCGCTACTTGTTACCTTTACACGATTGTGTTATTGAGGTCCACGCCCATGTGGTGTGGACCTGTTCATATATACACTGCAGGCTAGCTGCATTATCAGTAGTATCTAGGAGCCATTCACTCTATATGGTACCCGTATATACGATAGTTACGCCAAACAGGTTATTATGTAGGGGAGTCCGACCAGTCTTGTGCTTCTGCTATGACCTTGTACTTACGGTATATTATATCTCACCAGTTTGTTATATTATTTTATATGTATTTTTTATATATTTTTTGTAATAAAGCTTTTGGTTTTTAATATTTATACTACTGATCCAGTGTCTTCATAAGTTCTCTATTGGGTTATCTATATTGGTGTATGAAGGGATCTCACTAATTGTTATGAGGGTGTACTGTTTTGTTACATCTTTATTTGTCTGTGTTTACAGATACCTCTACTAATGCATACATGGACTTCCGCAAACGTGATAAAGTCTGGATTAACCAGTTAGGGGTCCTGTTTGGTGAGAAGTCAGGGTCAGATACGGAAGCTGGTGATGTGAAAGATTTGAAGGCGAATATTAAGAGGTTACTCCACACACGTACTAAGGTGTGGTGGAATAAGGCATCATTAGAAAATTATCTCCAAAAAGACATTATTCCTAGGGGGCTCAGAGTTCAGATCTATCCTACATCTGATTGTGATTCAGCATTCACGAGCAAGTGGGAAGATACGTTGTCTAGATGCTCACGCACATTGTTGGAATTATTAATTGGGTCAGATAAAAAGAAACTTGATAACATTGAAGGGGAAATTGACTCTCTGAGGACCAAGATACAAACCATCTTAACGGCAGAGGAGTGCAATAAATTTGATAAAGAGATTGAGGCTGAATTAAATAAGTGGGAACAGGATATACAGAGTCATAAGATAAAGAAGTTCCGTAGAGATCAGCAGGACTACGAACAAAAAAGAGTTTATAGGTGGCAATTTAGTAACAACAAAAAATCTGATCAAAGACAACATTCAAGATCCTCATCTATTATATCTACGCAATCTGAGGAATCATGGGGAGAGTCTTTTTTAGACAAACGGGGTGGGGTAGGAGAGGCACGACGGGTAGATCAGCCACCTCAACATACCGCCACCCCATTCCGTCCCATGAGTACGCGGAATTCAACAAGGAGAGAGAGACGACAACCTCGGTATTAAAGGTAATCAACCTCTCGGATAGAGTGCTCACGCCCACACAAACACAGATTCTAGAAAGGGGGCTGACATTTGCACCAGTGGCACCGTTCAACTCTTTTACTATGATTAAAGATCTAGAACTTTTCGCTAGGAAGCTTAATTTTAAAAAAATTTTTGCTAATCAGATGAATAATATCTCCCCTAGTGACACTGAGGCTAGAACCCTGTCTGATCTTGAGGATCTTCTAGCTGAACAGGAGACACAGGGTCAAGTAAGTGCTCCCACGTACCTGCATGGCCGATCACAACATTTCCCCCCTAGTGGGATATGTCCTAATGTCGACATTTTTGTTAAATTAGTTAAAAGAGACATAGCTAATATTCCAACAAAACCCACATATTATAATCTTTCAGCAGTGCAAAACAGAGCTATTAAAGAACTGAAAAATATGAAAGATATAGTAATCAAGCCTGCTGATAAGGGGGGTAATGTTGTGGTCTGGCCAGCAGATATGTACGAACGGGAAGCATTTAAACAATTGAATGTAGCCCAGTGCTACAGACGGCTAACTAATAACCCACTTGAATGTTATAAAATGGAATTAGAATCCACACTTAGGTCAGCTAGAGATACTGGTGTCATTTCCACCAAAATGATGGAGGGACTTATGGTGGAATTTCCCATAGTCCCTACATTTTACCTTACACCTAAAGTCCACAAGAACACTACCAATCCGCCCGGCCGACCTATAGTGTCAGGCATAGGGAGCCTCACCGAAAAGATCTGTAGATATATTGATTTTTACCTCCAACAGTGTGTGGAGACCCTGCCATCCTTCATAGGAGACACAACAGATATCCTTAATCGCCTTAATGGTATACAACTTGAAGATAACATGTATTTAGTGACGTGTGACGTTGAGTCACTTTACACATCTATATGGCATGACCATGGGATCGCGGCGTCTAGATTTTTTCTTACTATGGCCCATACCGATGAACGACTCTGTAATTTCATTTTGGACTTGCTTTATTTTTCCCTCACTCATAACTTTTTCGTTTTTAAAGACCGTTATTTCCTACAGCTCCAGGGAACCGCGATGGGGGCGACTTGTGCGCCCTCATACGCTAATCTTTTCCTGGGGCTGTGGGAACGTGAGGTTGTCCAAAATACGGAGGGTATCGACGCCGTGGTCTCATGGTCTCGCTATATAGATGATGTACTATTCATCTGGCAAGGTTCTGAGGTTTCTCTTGACTCCTTCCTAAATAGGTTGAACGACAATCATTTGAACATCAATTTGACGTGGAAATATAGTAAAGAGAAAGTGGAATTCCTGGATGTGGCTCTTGTGAAGGATGGCAGGGGATTCATTTCCACTGATGTGTTTCGTAAGTCCACTGCCACCAATGCTTTATTACATGCTACATCGTCGCATCATCCTCAAACCTTCAGATCAGTACCCATTAGTCAGTTCTTACGTATCAGACGTATTTGTTCTGATGATCACACATTTGAACAACAGGCCATGACCCTCAAGAGGAATTTGCAACAAAGAGGATATAACCGTAAGGTGATCCGTGCAGGATATAGGAGGGCCAAGTTTGCGTCACGTGATGCACTTTTGGCCCAATCCAGACATAAGACCCCAATGGAACGTAAAGACAATCCATCAGTTCGCTTTATTACCTCTTTCAATTCCGAGTGGAAGGAGATATCGGGTACCTTGCGTAAATATTGGCCTGTGCTTCTGGCAGACGAAGATGTGGCACCATATATTTCTAATTATCCATCTGTGACCTGGCGCAGGTCTAGAAATTTGAAAGACATGCTGACCAAGAGTCACTATGTTGCACCCCAAAGAACATTTTTTACTGAGAGAACCGGTCCTAGATGGGGATCGTTCCAATGTGGTAGCTGTTCTGCATGTCGATTTTTGGAGAGAGCTTCCACATTTGAAAATAGTAGTGGCAATAAAGTCTTCTCCATTACCCATTTCATTAACTGCAGAACAGATAATGTGATATATTATGCCAAATGTGAGTGTAATCTTATATATATTGGCATGACCACACGGGAGTTACGTGTGCGGGTTTTGGAGCACGTACGTGACATCAGGAATGGTGCCATGGCAGTGGACATAGATGCCTTAAAAACTATACCTAAGCATTTTAGGCAACATCATAATAGTAACCCCAGAACATTCAAAGTAAGAGGGATTGATCGGGTACAACTAGGTATTAGAGGTGGTAACTATAAGAAAGAACTGCTTAAAAAAGAAACAAGATGGACGGTAGATTTGGACACGATGGCCCCCAATGGGCTTAATGAATATATTAGCTTTAAATCTTTCTTGGACTAGCGCGAATTTTATCCATTTTTTGTTTGTTGTTGTCTGTGCTTTTATTGTCATGGTTTCTTATAGCTTATAGTTTTAGGTTCCTTTCTGTCCCCCTTGTTTTTATGTTTCTCCTATTCTACCTTTTGGCCCATTTATGGCAAATTAAGTAGTCCTACTGCGGATGGGGGCTTAGGATGTTGGTATGCACTATATGTTTACACTCTTTCTGTCCCCATTCCAGCTTTAGTTAGGACCAACATCTCCTGACCTTCATGTATTGCCCATCTTCATTATGGACCTTCTCTTGGAATCACGGAGGACATGGCGATTTCCGGGGAATACCAGTGGCATGCCAAGTAGCAAACAAAGAAATTATCCATGACTCCAGCACCTTCTATCTACATTACCGTTATATTATCATTGTATTTCTATATTAGTTGTGTATACTATTAGATTTTGTATATTATGTGCTACTGTGTTCGGTACTTAGGTCCGGTGTGCTGGGGGGGCTTAGGTTTATATATGACCCATTTGGGTATTATACGGTTAACTGTGGCCCCTTTGAGCTTATTTGCCGCTATGGCCCGTCAGATCTACTATGTGTGTGTGCGGGGATGGGTTATGGGCGTACCACTCTGGTTAGGACGTTTTATTATGTGAGCACCGTTAGGCCTTATTTCTTTCTTCTTTGTTAGATCTTGCCCATATACTTACCGTCCTTTGCTGACATTTGGGTGCGCACGGCGCGCATGCGCTGCGGCGCCGCTGTGGGGAGGTGCTCTTTTGTGGTGCACTGTCGTCCTGGTTACGTGCCCGGTCACATGACCGGATCACGTGACCGGATGACGTGCACACTGAGCGCTGTCCCCTCGGTGATGCCGCAACATGGCGCCGGTGCGCCGCGCCACAGGTGTCGGATATCTATGTATGAGGGGGATTATATATAAGGGCTTCAGCAGACATGTTATCGTGCCTCCTGACGAAGCTGCCTTCGCAGCGAAACGCGCGTCGAGGTGTGCCTAGTCTGTACGACTCCTCTCCTTTGGGCTCCATTATGTCTACAGGTATATATGATTGTTAACCGCTACTTGTTACCTTTACACGATTGTGTTATTGAGGTCCACGCCCATGTGGTGTGGACCTGTTCATATATACACTGCAGGCTAGCTGCATTATCAGTAGTATCTAGGAGCCATTCACTCTATATGGTACCCGTATATACGATAGTTACGCCAAACAGGTTATTATGTAGGGGAGTCCGACCAGTCTTGTGCTTCTGCTATGACCTTGTACTTACGGTATATTATATCTCACCAGTTTGTTATATTATTTTATATGTATTTTTTATATATTTTTTGTAATAAAGCTTTTGGTTTTTAATATTTATACTACTGATCCAGTGTCTTCATAAGTTCTCTATTGGGTTATCTATATTGGTGTATGAAGGGATCTCACTAATTGTTATGAGGGTGTACTGTTTTGTTACATCTAACTAAAGATGTAGGAGCGTATATCTGCAACTCCAGTGAAACAAACCAGACTGAGAAAACACAGACACAGTCTAATCTGGACAAAAGAAAAACAAACGAACAGTACTGAAAATAAGCACACTGCATGTGTGCCACAGGAAAAGAAACAGACACTTATCTTTGCTGAACTGGCAGATAAGCAGGAGAGGCCAGGCAGAGATCCAACACTTCCAGAGAAACATTGACAACTGGCAAGGGCTAAAGGATCCTGCACATCTAAATATCCCAGTCAGAATTGTAATTATCCGATACACCTGGCCAGGACTGCGAGTCAGAGACAACTGCATTCCCACCAACAACCACTGGAGGGAACCCAAGAGCAGAATTCACAACAGTACCCCCCCTTGAGGAGGGGTCACCGAACCCTCACCAGGGCCCCCAGGATGATCAGGACGAGCCAGATGAAAGGCACGGACCAAATCAGCAACATGGACATCAGAGGCAAAAACCCAAGAATTATCCTCCTGGCCATAACCCTTCCATTTGACCAGGTACTGAAGCTTCCGCCTCGAAAAACGGGAATCCAAAATCTTCTCAACAACATATTCCAACTCCCCATCAACTAACACAGGGGCCGGAGGATCAGCAGAGGGAACAACGGGCTCCACATATTTCCGCAACAAAGATCTATGGAAGATATTATGGATAGCAAAAGAGGCCGGAAGCGCCAGTCGAAAAGACACAGGATTAATAATCTCAGAAATCCTATAAGGACCAATAAACCAAGGTTTAAACTTAGGAGAAGAAACCTTCATAGGAACATGACGGGAAGACAACCAGACCAGATCCCCAACCCGAAGCAAAACGTTGAGCCTCCTCTTGAGACAACACCAACTTGTCCACCACATGAGCCCAAATCTGCTGCAACCTGTCCACCACAGAATCCACACCAGGACAGTCAGAAGGCTCAACCTGCCCAGAAGAAAAACGAGGATGAAAACCAAAATTACAAAAGAAAGGCGAAACCAAGGTAGCAGAACTAGCCCGATTATTAAGGGCAAACTCGGCCAATGGCAAGAAGGCCACCCAATCATCCTGATCAGCAGACACAAAGCATCTCAAATAAGTCTCCAAGGTCTGATTAGTACGCTCGGTCTGGCCATTTGTCTGAGGATGAAATGCAGAAGAAAAAGACAAATCAATGCCCAGCCTAGCACAAAAGGCCCGCCAAAACCTAGAAACAAACTGGGAACCTCTGTCGGAAACAATATTCTCCGGAATACCATGCAAACGAACCACATGCTGAAAGAACAACGGAACCAAATCAGAAGAGGAAGGCAATTTAGGTAAGGGCACCAAATGAACCATCTTAGAGAACCGGTCACAAACAACCCAGATAACAGACATCTTCTGGGAGACCGGAAGATCAGAAATAAAATCCATCAAAATATGCGTCCAGGGCCTCTCAGGGACTGGCAATGGCAAAAGCAACCCACTAGCACGGGAGCAACAAGGCTTGGCCCACGCACAAGTCCCACAGGACTGCACAAAAGAATGCACATTACGTGACAATGAAGGCCACCAAAAGGACCTACCAACCAAATCTCTGGTACCAAAAATGCCAGGATGACCGGCCAACTCGGAACAGTGAACCTCAGAAATCACTCTACTAGTCCATCTGTCAGGAACAAACAATTTCCCCACAGGACAGCGGTCAGGTTTGTCAACCTGAAATTCCTGAAGAACCCGTCGTAGATCAGGGGAAATGGCAGAAAGGACCACCCCCTCTTTCAGAATACCAACCGGCTCTAAGACCTCAGGAGTATCAGGCAAAAAACTCCTAGAGAGGGCATCAGCCTTAATATTCTTAGAACCCAGAAGGTACGAGACCACGAAATCAAAACGGGAAAAAAACAAGGACCATCGAGCCTGTCTAGGATTCAGCCGTTTAGCAGACTCGAGGTAAATCAAATTCTTATGATCGTCAAGACCACAATACGGTGCTTAGCTCCCTCAAGCCAATGTCGCCACTCCTCAAATACCCACTTCATAGCCAACAACTCCCGATTGCCGACATCATAATTGCGTTCAGCAGGCGAAAATTTATGGGAAAAGAAGGCACACGGTTTCATTAAGGAACCAACAGGATCCCTCTGAGACAAAACGGCCCCTGCCCCAATCTCAGAAGCGTCAACCTCAACCTGAAACGGAAGAGAAACATCCGGTTGGCGCAACACTGGAGCAGAAGTAAATTGACGTTTAAGCTCCTGAAAGGCAGAGACAGCCGCAGAGGACCAATTCGCCACATCAGCGCCCTTCTTCTTCGTCAAATCGGTCAAGGGTTTAACCACGCTGGAAAAATTAGCAATGAAACGGCGATAAAAATTTGCAAAACCCCAAAATTTCTGAAGGCTCTTCACGGATGTGGGCTGAATCCAATCATGAATGGCCTGAACCTTAACCGGATCCATCTCTATAGACGAAGGAGAAAAAATGAAGCCCAAAGAAGAGACTTTCTGCACCCCAAAGAGACACTTAGACCCTTTCACAAACAGGGCATTGTCACGAAGGATCTGAAATACCATCCTGACCTGTTGCACATGAGACTCCCAATCATCGGAAAAAATCAAATATCGTCCAAATATACAATCAAGAATTTATCAAGATAAGTCCAGAAGATATCATGCATGAAGGACTGAAAAACAGATGGAGCATTAGAGAGTCCGAATGGCATCACAAGGTATTCAAAATGGCCTTCGGGCGTGTTAAACGCAGTTTTCCATTCATCACCCTGCTTAATACGAACAAGATTATATGCCCCTCGAAGGTTAATCTTGGTAAGCCAACTAGCTCCCTTAATCCTAGCAAACAAATCGGAAAGCAAAGGTAACGGGTATTGAAACTTGACCGTGATTTTATTCAAGAGGCAATAATCTATACAGGGTCTCAAGGAACCATCTTCTTTAGCAATAAAAAAGAACCCCGCTCCCAACGGTGAAGAAGATGGCCGAATATGCCCTTTCTCCAAAGACTCCTTAATATAGCTCAAGGGAATGGAGCACACTCAGCAAATCAGGTGGTGCAGGCTGTACTTGGGAAGAACCCAATACCAGTCAAATAAGCGAGAAAACAGCAGCACTCTCTCGGGTTATAGCTTGCAAAGTGGTGTATTTATTCACATGTGTTTGACATTCAAATATATGTACACATACAGCAGGATAAGAAAAAAAGTGACGTTTCGACCCAGTTCCGGGTCTTTCTCAAACTGAGTAACTGATACTGTTTGAAAGTTTGAAATTAGGTCCCAAAAGGGGCTCCTCTTGGTGTGGCGCTGGGGTATCCTGCTTCCTGGAAGAGTGTGTAATAACCTGTCTTGGTATTGCAGACCCCTCAGTACTCTAACAACCTTGGTCACTCTTCTCTGCACTGGCTCCAGTTCAGCTATGTCTTTCTTATACACCAGAGACCAGAACTATACACAGTATTCTAAGTGTGGTCGCACTGGTGACTTGTATAAAGGTAAAATATGTTCTCCTCATGAGCATTTATACCTCTTCTAATGCATCCCATTATTTTATTTGCCTTTGCAGCAGCTGCCTGACACTAAATGTGAGTTTGTCGTCCAGCCATACACCCAGGTCTTTTTCAGTGACAGTTTTGCCCAGTGTTTTACCATTAAGCACATAATTACACATCTTATTTCTTCTGCCCAAGTGCATGACCTTACATTTATCCACATTAAAATTTATTTGCAATTTATCAGCCCAAGCTTCTAGTTTACATAAATCTTCCTGTAATTTTATATTGTCCTCCTCTCTATAAATGACCCTTACAAGGTCATTAATAAATATGTTAAAAAGAAGAGGGCCCAACACCGACCCCTGCGGAACCCCACTGCTAATCGCGACCCATCCGAGTGTGCTCCATTAACAACCACCCTTTGTTTCCTATCCCTGAGCCAGCTCTTAACCCACTTACACATATTTTCCCCTATCCCTATTGTTCTCAATTTATGTATCAACCTTTTGTGTGGCACTGTATCAAAAGCTTTTGAAAAGTCCATATACATCATGTCCACTGCGTTTCCTTGGTCCAGTCCAGAACTTACCTCTTCATAGAAACTAATCAGATTAGTCTGACAGGAACGGTCCCTAGTAAAACCATGTTGATATTGGGTCATGAAGTTATTCCTCTTCAGATACTCCAGTATAGCATCTCTTAGCCTTCAGGATTTTACCCACAGTAGAGGTTAAAGCTTTAATATCTCTACCAATTGCTGCAGATGCTGGATTTTTTTCCGCTTGTCGCAGGTTTTAGAATGGTGTCACTTTTGGGTATTTTCTGTAATGTAGACTTCAAAGTCACTCCAAATGTGATGAGGTCCCTAAATAAATGGTTTTATAATTTTTTTGGGAAAAATAAGAACGTGCTTATCAACTTTTAATCCTTCTAACTTGCTAATAAAAATATTATTTGTTAAAAATGGTGCAGATATAAAGCAGGCCTGTGGTAAATATTACTTATTAACTATTTTGTGTGACACAACTCTGGTTTAAGGGCATAAAAATTGAAAGTTTGAAAATTACAAACTTTTCAACAATTTCACCAAATTTCCATTATTTTCTCAAATACATGCAAGTTATATTGAACAAATTTTTACCACTATCGTGAAGTACAATGCCACAAAAAAACACTTTCAGAATCACTGGAATCCACTGAAGCGTTCCAGAGGCATTGCGTCCTAAAGTGACACTGGTCAGAATTGAAAAAAATTGGCCTGATCATGAAGGTGAAAGCAGACTGGGGGGAAGGTGTTAAATTAGTGCTGGATCATACCTGCTCTTAAAATGTGTAGGTTTATAGCCTGGGAAAGGCATGTTTGATAAATATTAGATTTAGGGTAAAAAAAGGTGGTCTTCTCATGGCTGGTAGGCTCACATGAATTGGCCACTTTTTTGTGCTAAGTACCTTAATTTTTATACATATATTTATATAGCAGACACAAATTCAGTTTCATAGTAATAACACTAGGGGATGAGTTGCCAAGTGGCAAACAAACACTTCCTAGTCAACTGCACTCGCTCAATAATATATGAGCCATAGTAGAAGAAGCAAGTAATGAGTGCTAATTGAGTAAAAGGTATCTAAATTTTTCTATTAAATATCAAAAAAGTTTAAAAATACAAAGTAATAACCAAAACATAATGATAAAGGACAAAGGATGGTAACACAACGGGTGGGGATCACCCCTCCAAGGTAAAAAGAGTAGTTTGTCAGTACAATAATCTAATATCATTGCTGTTCTGGAAGCCCTGCTCAAAGTAAAGAAAGACACAAATATCCAACATAGCAGAGTAACAATAGAACAAGGCTTAACAGACTAGTTGCAACAAATGGTAGGAGTGACCCCCATCAGGATAAAACACCCTGACGTGCGTTTCGCTGGCCAAAGCTCAGCTTTATCAAGGGGATAGTGGTTCAAGTCTTTGAGGACCTTAAAATAGTCAAAATACATGTTTACGTGATCTGCAATAACCAAATCACATTGACGCTTTCAGCGCATGCGCAGTGTGCGTTGCATGTTCTGAAACATAGTGCGGACGTTAAGTATCACTGCGCACGCGCAGGGAAAATTTCCCCCAGCATGCACAGGAGGCAAGGAGACACCCGTCCATGGACAGAACAAGGACACTACAGCACGGATGAGCACCGCCAGGTTAGATCAGAAACAAGGGACACATAAACTGCAATGTCAATAAAAAACACCTGGCATACATTACAAATTCACATCACAGGGCACACATACTGAATCATTGCAACATTGCAGATAACAATGATGGTCGTATCACAAGCAAGAGGAAATACATTAAATTATGGCAATAAAAAGGCAATACACTCAATATGTCCACAGTTCATAAAACAGATTATCAGGAAGGTCGTTATTCCATCAGGAAGAATGATCGGAGACAGTTCCCAATAGTGTCCAAGGGAGATGGAAAATCAAAGGCAAACCAATATGTAGGTAACTACAAAGTATAAAAAGATGAAAACAGATAAAAAAATTCTTTTATTTTTGAAACACAAATAAAAGTCTAAAAACATCCAACAAATGGGCAATCTAACCCATATAGGGCCACCCACAGGAAAGGAGAAAAACTCAGGGTCTCATTTAGACCCTATGGGGTCATGGTGTCCAAAGTGACGATCCATCTTCTGTCCATCTGGGCAAGTAGTTTTTTATTGTTGCCACTCCTAATGCCAGATGTAAAACATTAATACCTCTTATTCTGAAAGAAAATTTTTAGATCGGAAATATCGGACACTGTCCTGGCCGCGCCAATGTCCCGCACATGCTCCCACACACGTTTGGGAAGTTTCCTAGTGGTGAGGCCAACATATATCATGGGGCAGTCACAGGTGGCATAGTAAATAACATTATTGCTGCCACAGGATATATGTTGGCGAATGATGAAACATCTGGAACCATCAGATGATGTAAATCTGGAGCAGCGCAGACTATTGGCGCAGGCAAGACAGTGCCTGCAGAGAAAAAAACCTGTAGGACCCCGCATATTCAAAAAATTGCTAGGGGCAGGGGTATAATGGCTTCTAACCAAGATATCACTAAGATTTTTAGACCTCCTGGAAGTCATAGAGGGGAATCACCAAGTGCCGCCCCAAGGGAAGGTTCAGCTCTAAGGATGTCCCAATATTTAATCAAGATTTTCTGGATATTGAACCCTTCATAATTATAAGTAGTAATAAATCTAATGGGTCAGTCACCAACCTTTCTATTTCCCTTCCCACTGTGTAACAAACCGCCTCTTGGAGTCCTCCTTGCTCTATCATAGCCTCGTCTAATAGATCTATTGCTATAACCACGAACCAAAAAGCGATCCTTAAGATCCGCTGCCCAATCTCAAACTTAGAGTCGGAGGAGCATATCCGTCTCATCCATAAGAAACTGGCCAATTGGGACAGCCGCAAATGTGGCCGGATGATGTGCTGACTGTGCATGAATAATAGAATTAACTGATGTAGGTTTTTTAAAAACGTCAGTCTGAATTCGACGCATGGGGTCAGCCTCCAGAGTGATGTCCAAAAAAATCAATTTTACTATGATGGAAAGTATAAGTCAAACGAATATTGAGTGGATTGTCGTTAAGGCACATCATAAACTCCTGGAGCTCATGCACGGTTTCATCTCACAACATCAAAATATTATCAGTATATCTGAGCCAGCACTATACATAGGAGCTAGCCGGCAAGCTCTCGTCACCAAAAACAGATCTCTTCCAGGATCCCAGGAAGAGCTTGGCAAATGCAGGCGCACAGGCCGTGCCGATGGCAGTACCATGCTTCTGCAAGTAAAATATGTCCTTGAAGACAAAAAAGTTGTGGGTAAGGACATAGTGCATGAGCTCAAGGAGAAATTCACAAATGGGGCCGCCCAAGTCGGAAGCTACCAGGAAGAGACGAACCGCCTCCAGACCCTGTGAGTGGTCAATGCAAGTATACAAAGACTCTGTTAGGGTTAACGCACCAAATATATATGTTATTAAAGGTGCGTTCACAGCTCGAGGTCCACCGTGTAGGAGAGGAACCTGCTGCTAGCAATTGGCGGCACTATATGGCGGTATAAGCGAACTCTGTTACTTCACAGAGTCACCTAGATAGGAAAACGCTGTGCGTTGTTAACCTTACAGAGGATCACAGCTACCTAACAGAGCAGAAAGCAATTAGTGGTCATGCAGTCAGCTTAGCACACAAACAACTCCTCTCCGGTGGAGCTGGAATTCTAGTGGCTATATGCCTGCCCTGAATTCAAACACACAAAACTCCTCACCGGAGGTGCCGGTATTCTAGCGGTTTATTTCAGCCGAACCTGACCACAAGCAGACATGACCACCAAATAGCAAAGCTCATAACATTAAGCTGATACTTATGAACCTTTTATAGCTGCAGCAGACAAGGACCATCCTAGAGGACCAATTGGGGTTGCTACAGGACCTGAGCATGTGACCCCGACCTCCAATGAGAAGTCTTCCTTTGGGCATGCTCAGAAGGGGAAAAGCAGGCCCAGAGTCGTCTGCTCGCCGCTGATCAGTATTGGGTACAACAGCTGAGCCTGGAAGAGCAGCAGCAACCAAGCTTAGAGTATCTGCCTGAGTCAGATGCTGGGACCGACGTCTCCGCTGAGCAGACTCCACTGCGGCTGGAGAAGAATGGGAGACTGCAGCAGAGGTGGCTCGAGATTCCACCTGTGCAGTGGCGGGAAATCGACACCTAACTTTACCCCTCTCCTAGGGCCCTCCCTCCTTGGACCTCGCTATGCTCGAAGGCAGCAATGAGCTGCAGAGCTTGAATGTGCTCAGCAGGCTCCCAGGACCTGTCCTCTGGACCATAACCCTTCCAGTCCACCAAATAACATTTTTTGCCACGTACAACCTTGCACCTCAAAATAGGGTTCACATTGTAATGGTCCGTAGACGAACCCGATGTCCCGGCAGATGACTAGGAAAACCGGGACATGTGTACGGGCTTTAAGAGGGACACATGAAAGGTATCGGTGATACCTAGGCGTGGAGGAAAGGCCAGACGGTAGACCATAGGGTTTACCTGTTCGAGGACCTTGAAGGGACCTAAGTACCGAGGTGCAAACTTAGTGGACTCAACTCGCAGCCTGATGTTACGGGCGGAGAGCCACACTAAGTCCCCAGGAGCAAAGGTCGGAGCGGGGCACAGATGTGCATCGGCGGTGGACCTCATTCTCTCCTTTCAGGCCCGGATGGCATCCTGAGTGCGGTCCCAAATGTCTTGTGCCTCCACAGCCCAGTCTGCCACCCTGGAATCGGCGGAAGACACAGGCATAGGCACAGGAACCCGCGGATGCTGGCCGTAATTAAGGAGGTTTGGAGTCTGACCGATGGAATCAGCTACGGCGTTGTTAAGCGCAAACTCTGCCCATGGTAGCAAGGATGCCCAGTCATCCTGCCTGGCAGAAACAAAATGTTGCAGATATGTGACCAGGGTCTAGTTGGCCCTCTCTACCAGCCCATTTGTCTCGGGATGATATGCTGAAGAGAGATTCAACTCACTGCTGAGTAGACGACAAAGCTCTCTCCAGAACTGAGACACAAACTGGGGACCTCGGTCCCTGACAATTGTGTTCGGCATACCGTGTAGGCGAAAGATATGCTTAATGAACAATGGCACAGGTAAGAAATAACAGACACAGAAAAAAGATGGACAACCTGGATAATAATAGTTTAAATACCAGTGTAAATAAATAACTCTCTCTAAGGCAGAAGAGTGGTAAAAAATAGGAGAGACACAAGATGGTACTGTTTAAATGATTGGTAATTACTAGCCAGTGCTATGGTCTCTAAATTAATAAGAAAGGATAAATATTAATAACAGGTAAACCTGTAAATAAATTAGTGCAACAGTCAATACAAAAAATCCCCAACATCTATGTGATATATTAGTGAATGGGGCTAAATGTGCCACACATAACAACAAGCATAGCGTCTAGGTATAGCCATCTTGTCGACACATCTAATATACAACACTCATTTACCAAAAAGAGTAGAAGAGATCCAGGAGTCCACCACACCCGATGCGCGTTTCGCAATGAAATGCTTCATCCAGGGGTGGATAGACGTTGGAAAGGTACCTTTTTATACAATATAGATGGCCATTCAAATAACCCACAGCTGTGTTTCAAAGCGCTAGCGCCAGTGCAAAAAGGAAGTGACGTGTGCCCCGTTGTCATGGAGATGACATAGTCACAAAAGGGGATGCATCCAGATAAAGTATAAAACGGCGAAAAAAGGGGTATACAACCGCCACCGGCAGGAGGTAAAGCAACCCAGCTGGCCGTTGTCGAGGGGACTTGTTCTTGGCACAGGAAACACACGCCCGAACATAGTTACCGATGTCACGGGCCATATGCGGCCACCAATATGTCCTCGTCAGCAGCTCTGATGTCCTTTTGGTCCCAAAATGTCCACCTAGCCTGGACGAGTGAGCCCAAGAGAGAACCTTTGGACGCAAATTTGATGGTACAAAAGTCTTGCCCAGAGGCACAGACTCTAGCGAAATCGGAGCCACAGTTATTAGACTCTCAGAAGGGACAATAAGCCGAGGCTCCTCTTCCTCCTCAGATGATAAAACGGAGCGAGAGAGAGCATCGGCACGAATGTTCTTCTCCCCGGAGAGGAAATGGAGGGTGAAATGGAACCGGGAGAAAAACAGGGACCATCTGGCCTGGCGAGAATTTAGCCGCTGGGCTGTCTGTAGATAGACCAAATTTTTGTGGTCTGTGAAAACTTGGAAGGGAAAGTGAGCCCCTTCCAAAACATGTCTCCACTCTGAGAAAGCCAACTTCATTGCTAGCAACTCCCTGTCCCGGATGGAATAATTCCTCACTGCTGGTGTGAAGGTCTTG
Organism: Ranitomeya imitator; assembly: GCF_032444005.1. NCBI lineage: Eukaryota > Metazoa > Chordata > Amphibia > Anura > Dendrobatidae > Ranitomeya > Ranitomeya imitator. Next base: position 540,737,193 of record NC_091284.1, on the reverse strand, counting down.
GAAAAGAAGAAGCAAGGATGCTTCTGACCTTGAGCATCCTTATGGAAGAGGACTGCTCCAGCACCAATGGATGAGTGTCACGGAGCAGAAATAGGAAAACAGAAGATGAGGAATCTGGGCCCCTGAACTGCCCCTCAGGCTAGGGGAAGCCCTGTCTTTCCTTAACTTGGGGGTACCCTTGAAGGTAGGGAGGCCCAAGTCACCGACCTGTCCCTGTCTCCTGTTAAACCCTGAACTAAACCCCCAACCCCCACCCCAGGGGGTGAACAGTGTAAACAGCACCACAAAGCAAATAAACAATATGAGAGTGAGGGGAACACGATACCAAAAGGTGAATGCACAAACTACAAAGAAACAATAACACCACATTTAGCTTTCTCTGCTGCAATACACTGCACAGCAGAGCAAGGCACCTAAAATTAGTATTCAGCTGTGGAACCACAGCACACAGCAAGCTCCTATTCCAGCAAGGTTGGTATCCAAAGGACCGGTATAACCAACAGTCAGCTGAAGCACCAGGTGACCTTATAAAGGATGGTGGGAGTGGTCACAAACATCAGCTGACCCAGCAGCAATGCAATGCAATAACACCAGCGGCCAATGGGGGAGGAAAACTGCATTAACCCCCAATGACCAGAAAGGAAAAAAGGTTTAAATCTGAGGGAAACCGGATCTGCCACAGATCCAAACATGGATCGTGACAATGAGGCATCCACCTCCATTATAAATGGCTTATCAACATCGGGGCGATGTAGGATGGGAGCGCTAGCAAAATGAGACTTAATAGAAGTGAAGGTCTTGGAGATCTCCTCAGACCACAATTTGGGATTTGCTCCCTTCTTGGTGAGGGCTACCAAGAAAGCTACCAAAGTTGAGAAATGAGGGATGAACTGGCGATAGTCGTTAATGAACCCCATAAAGCGCTGCACTGCTTTAACCCCTTCATGACCCAGCCTATTTTGACCTTAAGTAAGTAAATAAGGCAGCACACTGCAGCGCCAGAACATACAAACTTGAAAAACGAAATTTGAACTGCATTACTGCACTAGAAATACGAAAAATGAGAGCTTTTAGCGCATAAAAATGGCCAATTTTATGTGTACCTGGTAGCCCCGTCACAGCATCTCTCCTATACCAGGTCCTACACTTGCCTTACGTCGCTGAGAATAAACGTCTCCATCTGAATGGGTACATGTGAAAACCTCTTACTAGACTAAAATTCTCTCTCTCTGTGGAGGGGTATTGGACCTGCTGTAATTAAAACACCTGAAGCTAGGAGGTGGAGTGCACGATCCGAAGGCTAAAGAATACATTTCAAAAACCTGACCGGCACATCCAAACATAGACTCAGTGTGAACAGGTGCTGAACCTAGAGTCGCCAACTCGTATATAGTTAAGTAAATAAGGCAGCACACTGCAGCGCCAGAACATACAAACTTGAAAAACGAAATTTGAACTGCATTACTGCACTAGAAATACGAAAAATGAGAGCTTTTAGCGCATAAAAATGGCCAATTTTATGTGTACCTGGTAGCCCCGTCACAGCATCTCTCCTATACCAGGTCCTACACTTGCCTTACCTCGCTGAGAATAAACGTCTCCATCTGAATGGGTACATGTGAAAACCTCTTACTAGACTAAAATTCTCTCTCTCTGTGGAGGGGTATTGGACCTGCTGTAATTAAAACACCTGAAGCTAGGAGGCGGAGTGCACGATCAGAAGGCTAAAGAATACATTTCAAAAACCTGACCGGCACATCCAAACATAGACTCAGTGTGAACAGGTGCTGAACCTAGAGTCGCCAACTCGTATATAGTTAAGTAAATAAGGCAGCACACTGCAGCGCCAGAACATACAAACTTGAAAAACGAAATTTGAACTGCATTACTGCACTAGAAATACGAAAAATGAGAGCTTTTAGCGCATAAAAATGGCCAATTTTATGCGTACCTGGTAGCCCCGTCACGGCATCTCTCCTATACCAGGTCCTACACTTGCCTTACCTCGCTGAGAATAAACGTCTCCATCTGAATGGGTACATGTAAAAACCTCTTACTAGACTAAAATTCTCTCTCTCTGTGGAGGGGTATTGGACCTGCTGTAATTAAAACACCTGAAGCTAGGAGGAGGAGTGCACGATCAGAAGGCTAAAGAATACATTTCAAAAACCTGACCGGCACATCCAAACATAGACTCAGTGTGAACAGGTGCTGAACCTAGAGTCGCCAACTCGTATATAGTTAAGTAAATAAGGCAGCACACTGCAGCGCCAGAACATACAAACTTGACCTTAATGACCTGGCCGTTTTTTGCAATTCTGACCAGTGTCCCTTTATGAGGTAATAACTCAGGAACGCTTCAATGGATCCTAGCGGTTCTGAGATTGTTTTTTTCGTGACATATTGGGCTTCATGGTAGTGGTAAATTTAGGTCAATAAATTCTGTGTTTATTTGTGATAAAAATGGAAATTTGGCGAAAATTTTGAAAATTTAGCAATTTTCACATTTTGAATTTTTATTCTGTTAAACCAGAGAGTTATGTGACACAAAATAGTTAATAAATAACATTTCCCACATGTATACTTTACATCAGCACAATTTTGGAAACAAAATTTTTTTTTGCTAGGAAGTTATAAGGGTTAAAATTTGACCAGCGATTTCTCATTTTTACAACGAAATTTACAAAACCATTTTTTTTAGGGACCACCTCACATTTGAAGTCAGTTTGAGGAGTCTATATGGCTGAAAATACCCAAAAGTGACACCATTCTAAAAACTGCACCCCTCAAGGTGCACAAAACCACATTCAAGAAGTTTATTAACCCTTCAGGTGCTTCACAGCAGCAGAAGCAACATGGAAGGAAAAAATGAACATTTAACTTTTTAGTCACAAAAATTATCTTTTAGCAACAATTTTTTTTATTTTCCCAATGGTAAAAGGAGAAACTGAATCACGAAAGTTGTTGTCCAATTTGTCCTGAGTACGCCGATACCCCATATGTGGGGGGTAAACCACTGTTTGGGCGCACGGCAGGGCTTGGAAGGGAAGGAGCGCCATTTGACTTTTTGAATGAAAAATTGGCTGCACTCTTTAGCGGACACCATGTCACGTTTGGAGAGCCCCCGTGTGCCTAAAAATTGGAGCTCCCCCACAAGTGACCCCATTTTGGAATCTAGACGCCCCATGGAACTTACCTAGATGCATAGTGAGCACTTTAAACCCCCAGGTGCTTCACAAATTGATCCGTAAAAATGAAAAAGTACTTTTTTTTCACAAAAATTTTTTTAACCTCAATGTTTTCATTTTCACATGGGCAACAGGATAAAATGGATCCTAAAATTTGTTGGGCAATTTCTTCTGAGTACACCGATACCTCACATGTGGGGGTAAACCACTGTTTGGGCACATGGTAAGGCTCGGAAGGGAAAGAGCGCCATTTGACTTTTTCAATGAAAAATTATCTCCATCGTTAGCGGACACCATGTCGCGTTTGGAGAGAGCCAGTGTGCCTAAACATTGGAGCTCCCCCACAAGTGACCCCATTTTGGAAACTGGACCCCCCAAGCAACTTATCTAGATGCCTAGGGAGCACTTTAAACCCTCAGGTACTTCACAAATTCATCCGTAAAAATGAAAAAGTACTTTTTTTTCACAAAAAATTTATTTTCGCCTCAATTTTTTCATTTTCACATGGGCAATAGGATAAAATAGATCCTAAAATTTGGTGGGCAATTTCTCCCGAGTACGCCGATACCTCATATGTGGGGGTAAATCACTGTTTGGGCACACGGCAGGGCTCGGAAGGGAAGGCGCGCCTTTTGACTTTTTGAATGGAAAATTAGCTCCAATTGTTAGCGGACACCATGTCGCGTTTGGAGAGCCCCTGTGTGCCTAAGCATTGGAGCTCCCCCACAAGTGACCCCATTTTGGAAACTAGACCCCCCAAGGAACTTATCTAGATGCATAATGAGCACTTTAAACCCCCAGGTACTTCACAGTTTATAATGCAGAGCCATGAAAATAAAAAATAATTTTTCTTTCCTCAAAAATGACTTTTTAGCCTGGAATTTCCTATTTTGCCAAGGGTAATAGGAGAAATTGGACCACAAATGCTGTTGTCCAGTTTGTCCTGAGTATGCTGATACCCCATATGTGGGGGTAAACCACTGTTTGGGCGCACGGCAGAGCTTGGAAGGGAAGCCACGCCATTTGGCTTTTTAAAAGGAAAATTAGCTCCAATCATTAGCGGACACCATGTTGCGTTTGGAGAGCCCCTGTGTGCCTAAAAATTGGAGATCCCCCACAAATGACCCCATTTTGGAAACTAGACCCCCAAAGGAACTAATCTAGATGTGTGGTGAGCACCTTGAACCCTCAAGTGCTTCACAGAAGTTTATAACGCAGAGCCATGAAAATAAAATAAAAAATTTCTTTTCTCAAAAATGATTTTTAAGCCCGCAATTTTTTATTTTCCCAAGGGTAACAAGAGAAATTTGACCCCAAAAGTTGTTGTCCAGTTTCTCTTGAGTACGCTGATACCCCATATGTGGGGGTAAACCACTGTTTGGGCACATGCCGGGGCTCGGAAGAGAAGTAGTGATGTTTAGAAATGCAGACTTTGATGGAATGCTCTGCGGGCGTCACGTTGCGTTTGCAGAGCCCCTGATGTGGCTAAACAGTAGAAACCCCCACAAGTGACCCCATTTTGGAAACTAGACCCTGAAAGGAACTTATCTAGATGTGAGGTAAGCACTTTGAACCCCCAAATGCTTCACAGAAGTTTATAACGCAGAGCCGTGAAAATAATAAATACGTTTTTTTCCTCAAAAATAATTTTTTAGCCCAGAATTTTTTTATTTTCCCAAGGGTAACAGGAGAAATTTGACCCCAATATTTGTTGTCCAGTTTCTCCTGAGTACGCTCATACCCCATATGTGGGGGTAAACTACTGTTTGGGCACATGCCGGGGCTCGGAAGTGAAGTAGTGACGTTTTGAAATGCAGACTTTGATGGAATGCTCTACGGGCGTCACGTTGCGTTTGCAGAGCCCCTGATGTGGCTAAACAGTAGAAACCCCCCACAAGTGACCCCATTTTGGAAACTAGACCCCGAAAGGAACTTATCTAGATATGTGGTGAGCACTTTGAACCCCCAAGTGCTTCACAGAAGTTTATAACGCAGAGCCGTGAAAATAATAAATACGTTTTCTTTCCTCAAAAATAATTTTTTAGCCCAGAATTTTTTATTTTCCCAAGGGTTACAGGAAAAATTGGACCCCAAAAGTTGTTGTCCAGTTTCTCCTGAGTACGCTGATACCCCATGTATGGGGGTAAACCACTGTTTGGGCACACGTCGGGGCTCAGAAGGGAAGTAGTGACTTTTGAAATGCAGACTTTGATGGAATGGTCTGCGGACGTCACGTTGCTTTTGCAGAGCCCCTGGTGTGCCTAAACAGTAGAAACCCCCCCACAAGTGACCCCATTTTATAAACTAGACCCCCCAAGGAACTTATCTAGATATGTGGTGAGCACTTTGAACCCCCAAGTGCTTCACAGGCGTTAACAACGCAGAGCCGTGAAAATAAAAAATAATTTTTCTTTCCTCAAAAATGATGTTTTAGCAAGCAATTTTTTATTTTCTCAAGGGTAACAGGAGAAATTGGACCCCAGTAATTGTTGCGCAGTTTGTCCTGAGTATGCTGGTACCCCGTATGTGGGGGTAAACCACTGTTTGGGCACATGTCGGGGCTTGGAAGTGAGGGAGCACTATTTGACTTTTTGAATACAAGATTGGCTGGAATCAATGGTGGCGCCATGTTGCGTTTGGAGACCCCCTGATGTGCCTAAACAGTGGAAACCCCTCAATTCTACCTCCAACACTAACTCCAACACACCCCTAACCCTTATCCCAACTGTAGCCATAACCCTAATCACAACCCTAATCCCAACACACCCCTAACCACAGCCCTAACCCCAACACACCCCTAACCCTAACTACAACCCTAATTCCAACCCAACCCTAACCCTAAGGCTATGTGCCCACGTTGCGGATTTGTGTGAGATTTTTCAGCACCATTTTTGAAAAATCTGCGGGTAAACGGCACTGCGTTTTACCTGTGGATTTACCGCGGATTTCCAGTGTTTTTTGTGCAGATTTCACCTGCGGATTCCTATTGAGGAACAGGTGTAAAACGCTGCAGAATCCGCACAAAGAATTGACATGCACGGTATTTTCCGCACCATGGGCACAGCGGATTTGGTTTTTCATAGGTTTACATGGTACTGTAAACCTGATGGAACACTGCTGCGGATCCGCAGCCAAATCCGCACCGTGTGCACATAGCCTAATTCTAAAGGTATGTGCACACGCTGCGGAAAACGCTGCGGATCCGCAGCAGTTTCTCATGAGTTTACAGTTCAATGTAAACCTATGGGAAACAAAAATCGTTGTACACATGCTGCAGAAAAACTGCATGGAAACGCAGCGTTTACATTCCGCAGCATGTCACTTCTTTCTGCAAAATGAGTCAATGCCAACAGTTGGAGCGCCGTATCATGGGTGACTCGAGGTCCTAAAAAGACCTGTTTCAGAGTGCTCAGGAACAGAGGTGCTCTGTGCACCACATGATCGCCAAGCTCCCACAGCGGTGTAGCCCATTCCAATGCCCTGTCTGACAGGAGAACCAAAATGAATCCCACCTTTGCCCGCACTGTGGGGAAATGTGCGACCAGGAGCTCGAGATGTATAGAGCACTGGCTCACAAAACCCCTACAAGATTTGCTATCACCAGAAAATTTTTCTGGCAGCAGGAGGCGAGATAGGGTCGGAACAGGAGTGGCAGTGGACAAAGTTGCTGCAGCCATGCTAGCAGCCTGAACAGCTATTGCGGTAACATCCACACCTGAGGTTGTGCGCTCGAGAGCCGCGAACCTACCCTCCAGCTGCAGGATGTACCGCAAGGATTGCTGTTTGTCCATCATTGCTAGCCAGACCCTGACGCTAGTATTATGTTAGGGCTGGCAGAACGCACCAAATATATATGTTATTAAAGGTGCGTTCCCAGCTCGGGGTCCACCGTGCAGGAGAGAAACCTTCTGCTAGGAATATATGGCGGTTTAAGCGAACTCTGTTACTTCACAGAGTCACCTAGATAGGAAAACGCTGTGCCTTGTTGACCTCACAGAGGATCACAGCTACCTAACAGAGCAGAAAGCAATTGGTGGTCATGCAGTCAGCTTAGCACACAAACAACTCCTCTCCGGAGGAGCCGAAATTCTTGTGGCTATACACCTGCCCTGAATTCAAACACACAAAACTCCTCACCAGAGGTGTTGGTATTTTAGGGGCTTATTTCTGCCGAACCTGACCACAAGCAGGCATGACTACCAAATAGCAAAGATCATAACATAAGCTGATACTAGCGCATGGCCGTGCGGCCATGCAAAACCTTTTATAGCCGCAGCAGACAAGGAACTTCCTAGAGGACCAATGGGAGTTGCAACAGGACCTGAGCGTGTGACCCCCGACCTCCAATGAGAAGTCTTCCTCTAGGCATGCTCAGAAGGTGAAAAGCAGGACTCAGTTCCGGAGGCGTTGTCATGATCAGCTGCAGCCGCAGATGCGGCCCAGCCCATAGACGCCCCCAAGCCGACCAACCTCAGAAGGCATGGGGCGCGCATCCCCCGGGAATGCAATGCGGACCCTTTAAACTGCAAAGGGGGACCCAGGCCTACCCGAACTAGGGGGAGGGCAGAGACCGAGGTTCTGTGTCAGCTGAGCATGTGGACAAAGAAAGAAACACGTAGGACTTGATTACACCTATACTTTAGGTATAGAGAAAGTAAAGTTTACTAAAGTAAAGTCACACAGTACATAAACAAAACATGATGATGTCAGGCTCCCGATTCCACACCTCAGAAGGGTACCACCCAGTGGACCCCAAGGCACCAACGGATCACCGAGGCACACATAGGCGGGACATCAGGGCCCAGGCAGGACATCTGGGTACACAAGGACATAGGGGTGCAGGCAAGACATCAGGATACAAACAGGACATCAGGACATCTGGACTCAGGAAAGACCTCAGGACATCCGGACACAGGCAGGGCATCAGGAAACAGGAATACTGGATAGACATCTGGGACACTGGCGTGGCAGCCCAGGTCATCAGCTGGGACACTGGCGTGGCAGCCCAGGTCATCAGGTTACATCAGGACATCAGGAATACCGGATAGACATCTGGGACACTGACGTGGCAGCCCAGGTCGTCGGCTGGGAAACTGGCGTGGCAGCCCAGGAAATCAGGTACATCAGGATATGAGACACAGGGAGGACATCAGGGAACAGACAGGATATCAGGACATCAGGGTCCATGAGGTCATCAAGACACAGGCAGGACATCAGGGTACAGACAGGACATCAGGACATCTGGACCCAGGGTCATTGGCAGACATCCGACAGGAGTCATTCGGTTCCGGATATCCGACATGACCTACAGGCACCACCAGAGTCATCCGGCTCCAAGCTCCAGACAGCAGTCATCAGGTTCCAGACTGCGGTCGTCAGGCTCCGGGCATCGGACCTAGGAAGGAACTCAAGCGTGACATGAGCCAGACGGGGTTAACACCACATGGTAGTCATAGCAGAGTACCAGATGCTCAGCAGAAACACTGGTTTCAAGAGATTCAAAGTCACTGGGAGTGAGGCTCCAGATGCAGAGGGATTCCAGGAACATAATCACAGCAGACACAGTTCAGACAGGTTCAGGTACAGGACAGGTACAGGATCAAGGATTCGGGCCTGGATATACCACCTCCAGGACAGGCGCCAGAACAGGACAAAACAGGAATCAAGGCAAGGACTTTGGTACCAAAACAGAGAAAGGAGAGGTGCAGGAGCACAAACACACATAGCAAAGTTCAGGAGCTTTGTGAGTGTAGCTCAGGCCCCGCCCATAGGGCAGGGGAGCTTTATATATGAGCTGCCCCTCAGCAATTGGCTGGGGACCGCATTTGAAGTACACACCCTAACCCTGATAAAAGCAGGGGAGGTGTAGCCGCGCACGCCCTAAGCACAAACAGAAACCATTTCAGCACACACAGTGCAGGATCTGAGGCATAGGGGAACCAGATTGAAACTGCATGCACTGACCCACATGGAAAGTCATGCACCAGCTGCAAATGACCTCACAACCCGCGGACAGCTTCACAGCAGCAACCAGGGACCACACATGAGAAAGGTATGCAGCAGGCCAAATACCTAAACACCCATGTATGACTGAGCAGGGAACAGAGAAGGCCCCAATAAGGTAACAGCCAACAGTTTCCCTGCTCAAATTAGGGGGAAAAGAGTAAAGGGTTATAGCATACATATGCATTGTCACGCCGAAAACCAGATACAGACAGAACGGCGTGACAGGCGTCTGCTTGCCTCTGACCAGTACTGGCTACAACAGCAGAGCCTGGAAGAGCAGCAGCAACCAAGCGCAGAGTATCTGCCTGAGCCCGATGCTGGGACCGACGTCTCCACTGAGCAGACTCCACTGCGGCTGGAGAAGATTGGGAGACCGCAGCAGAGGTGGTTTGAGATTCCCCCTGTGCAGCGGCGGGAACTCGACACCTAACAGACTCCATGTCAGCGGTTACTAAAAGGACATTATCATCCACAAGTATGCCATCAACCCTTGCCCGGTCGTCCGTCGTGTTGTGGACATAGGACAGTAACGTCTCAGCAATAGGTTTTATTTTTTTTCAGTAAATATATTTATTGAAATTTTAATCAAATTTTAAACAGGAAAAACAATAAAAAGAATCATCACAATGTCCAGAGCTATACATTACGCCTCTGAGAACACAGCACAAGTGTAGTTGAACAAGGACTCTGGCACATAAAAGTTACATGCTTCTCATCTTGAGAATCACCTCAGGATCAGCAATAGGTTTTAAATAAAAATCAATCAATTTACACAAGGGGTCGCATAATCCCCCAATGCCCGACATGATCGGACGCCCCGGAGGGTCAAGGACATCCTTGTGGATTTTGGGTAAAAGATAAAAGGTTGGAACCTTAGGTGTTCTGGTGACAAGGCCATCAAAGACTTGTTTATTAATTACATCATTCTCGCAAACGTAGTATAGAATCCGTTGTAGTTCCAACAAGAAGGAAGACATGAGATTATAGGACAATTTAGTATATGTATTTTAATCCTGAAGTTGGCAAAAAGCTTCACACTCATACATAACGTTAGGCCGGATCACAATGTTTTCACCCTTGTCCACTGGTTTCAAGACCACATCAGAGAATGATTGTAACTGTGTGATTGCCAACTGTTGTTTTGATGTTAAATTGTCAAATTTACATTTATATGACAATTTCTTAAAATCCTCTAATACCAATTTGGTAAAAATATCCACTGCAGGACTAATGGACAAGGGGGGACACCTTGTAGATCTTGGCAAAATCGATTGTGGGAACCTACTTTGAGGTGAAGCTGTTTTTTCCTCAAGTAAATCCTCTAAATCCCTCAATGTCTCCCTCTCAATGTCGCTCATGGATTCAGCAGATTGGCTTTTACTGTGAAGTTTTTAAGTACCAATTTCCGAGAGAACAGCTGAAGGTCTTTCAAGGCTGTGAAATAATTGAAATCATTAGTTGGTAAAAAGGTAAGGCCTTTACTCAAGACTTCTAGCTGTATGTCAGAGAGTATATGATCAGAAAGGTTCAATACCTGTAGAGTGCCCTGGGGACCGGCCTGGGTTGACTTCCCTCCAGAGGTCTTATTTTTAACTGACTGTCTAGTTACGACTCTTGGGTTAGACATGCCATGGGATGTAGAGGCACTAGATTGAGAGGATGAATTAGGGATATCATCACTCGTAGGCCCGTGGGATCTTGTGGAGGTGAACCTGGATCTAGAATAAGATCTAGATGTAGAGTAAGCGGACTTCCTATAATATGGGTGGGGGCGTTCAAAAGTATTATGCCATCTATATACACGAGATGATTGCTTATCCGGGATGTCTCTTTGAAACTTTTTGGACTTGGTTGTCTGGATCTCACGCACCCACTTCTGAAGCTCCACGTCCACATTATCATTAAATTTCTTGAGTGCATCACTCGTCATATTGTTACGTAAGGTTATTTGCAAGTTATCAATCTCAGACTCAAGGGTTTGTAAAGTGTTATAGTTAATTTCTTTAAGAAGGATCATAAAACCCTTGGAACAGGTGTTAATGATATCCTCCTATCTATTCTTAAAGTCATCATCTGATATAGGAAATGAAGGAAACACTTGGATCCATAACCCTCTAGGGATCCATTCAGTCTGAAGTATTTCTACAAGAACTCATGGTTCCACCATATTCGCGTCCTTTTTTTTTTACCCTCTTTCGGGACTTCAGGGGGGAGCTCGAAATTTCTGGGACTTCTAGTGTTAAACTGTATAATGGCCTCCTGTAGGTCCTTATTATGCCCATCTGTACCCATGTCAGTACCATCCTGAAAAACCTCATGAATTTGTGCACACCATGTACCGTCTTGTGCACGAAACTACATGAAGACACTGGAAGAAACTGTGAAAAACACAGAAAGGATTAACAGAGAGAAATCCAGTTTCATAGCAAAAATACTAGGGGATGAATTGCCAAGTGGCAAACACACCCCCCCTAGTCAACTGCACTCACTCAATAATATATGAGCCATAAGAGAAGAAGCAAGTAATGAGTGCTAATGAGAAAAAGGTATCTAAATGTTTTTATTAAATATCAAAAAAGTTTAAAAATGCAAAATAATAACCAAAACATAATGATAAAGGACACAGGATGGTAACACAATGGGTGGGGATCACCCCTCCAAGGTAAAAAGAGTAGTTTGTCAGTACAATAATCTAATATGACTACTGTCCTGGAAGCCCTGCTCAAAGTAAAGAAAGACACAACTATCCAATGTAGCAGAGTAACAACAATAGTACAAGGCTTACCGGACTAGTTGCAACAAATGGTAGGAGTGACCTCCATCAGGATAAAACACCCCGATGCGCGTTTCGCTGGCCAAAGCTCAGCTTTATCAAGGGGATAGTGGTACATGTCTTTGAGGACCTTTGAGGACCTTAAAATAGTCAAACATCGTTATGTTTTGGTTATTACTTTGTATTTTTAAACTTTTTTGATATTTAATAAAAAAATGTAGATACCTTTTTCTCATTAGCACTCATTACTTGCTTATTCTCCTATGGCTCATATATTATTGAGTGAGTGCAGTTGAATAGGGGGTGTGTGTTTGCCACTTGGCAATTCATCTCATAGTGTTAAGGTACCGTCACATTAAGCGATGCTGCAGCGATATAGACAACGAGCCGATCGCTGCAGCGTCGCTGTTTAGGTCGCTAGGAGACGTCAAACACCGGCAACAGCTGAACGATGCAGGAGCGATCCAGTGACGTATTTATCGTTCTCGCTGTTTGTTCGCTCCATGAAAAACCATTGCAGGCATCATTGCTTTTGCTGTCAAACATGACAAATCACGCCGACCTGACGACCAAATAAAGTTCCAGACTTCTAGCTACGACCAGCGATGTCACAGCGGGATCCTGATTGCTGCTGCCTGTCAAACACAACGAGATTGCTATCCAGGATGCTGCAACGTCACGGATCACTGTTGTTCTCGTTGGAAAGTTGCTCAGTGTGAAGGTACTTTTATTACTATGAAACTGGACTTGTGTCTATTAATCCTTTCTGTGTTTTTCACAGTTTCTTCCAATGTCTTCATGGACTTTCATGCACAAGACGGTACATGGCGTGCACAAATTAATGAGGTTTTTCAGGATGGTACTGACATTGGTACAGATGAGAAAGGTAAGGACCTACAAGAGGTCATTATACAGTTTAAAGATTTACTAAAAAAAAGGATGCGAATATGTTGGAACCATGAGTTCTTGAACAAATACATTCAGACTGATTTGTTCCCTAGAGGTTTACGAATCCAAGTGTTTCCTTCATTTCCTATATCAGATGATGACTTTAAAAATAGATGGGATGATCTCACTAACACCTGTTCCAAGCGTTTTATGATCCTTCTTAAAGAAATTAACTATAACACTTTACAAACCCTTGAGGCCGAGATTGATAACTTGCAAATAACCTTACATAACAATATGACGAGTGATGCACTCAAGAAATTTAAAGGGAACCTGTCACCCCGTTTTTTCAGATTGAGATAAAAATACTGTTAAATAGGGCCTGCGCTGTGCGTTACAATAGTGTATGTAGTGTACCCTGATTCCCCACCTATGCTGCGAAATACATTACCAAAGTTGCCGTTTTCGCCTGTCAATCAGGCTGGTCAGGTCGGGTGGGCGTGGTCAAATCAGGCTGGTCAGGTCGGGTGGGCGTGGTCACAGCGCTGTTTCTTCCCCAGCTTTACGTTGGTGGCGTAGTGGTGTGCGCATGTCCCAGTGCCGAATCCACTTGCGCGCACGTGAAGAAACAGCGTGCGATCTGCACTATTACTGTCTTCGGTGGGAGCGGTCATCTTCCTGGGGCCGCGCGTGCGCAGATGGAGTGCTCTGCTGCACGGGGCTTCAGGAAAATGGCCGCGGGATGCCGCGCGTGCGCAGAAGAGATTGCGGCGGCCATTTTCCTGAAGCTGAGTATGCAAACAGCGCTGTGACCACGCCCACCCAACCTGACCAGCCTGATTTGACCACGCCCACCCGACCTGACCAGCCTGATTGACAGGCGAAAACGGCGACTTTGGTAATGTATTTCGCAGCATAGGTGGGGAATCAGGGTGTCACGTCCGCTGTCTCGTCCGCACATACTTACCTGCATTCTTCTATCCCTCAGCGCACTCTCGATCCTGTCCCTCGCCGCTCTGCCTCCTCCTTCGCTGGCTCACGGCGTCCGGTCTCTGCGCATGCGCAGTCACGTCTCCTCCGTCGCTGAGCCCTCTGGGAGGTCGCGACCCGATGGCTCCGCCCCAACATGGCGGCGCCCATCTGGTATTTCTTCCCCGCGTCTTTCCAGGTAAGACGCCTTTGCTTTGTAGGTGCACTGTCTTCCGTCAGCGTCCCTATGCCCTAGGCTCCACAGTATTAGTATCTCTTCCCTGCTTGGTTCTCTCTTTGTCTCAGTTCCCGTGTTCCTGCTGTGTCCTGCCTAGTTCCCTGTTCCTGCCGTGTCCTGCCAAGTCCTGTGTTCCTGCTGTGTCCTGCCAAGTTCCGTGTTCCTGCCGTGTTCTGCCAAGTTCCGTGTTCCTGCCGTGTCCTGCCAAGTTCCGTGTTCCTGCTGTGTCCTGCCTAGTCCTGTGTTCCTGCTGTGTCCTGCCAAGTTCCGTGTTCCTGCTGTGTCCTGCCAAGTTCCGTGTTCCTGCCGTGTCCTGCCAAGTTCCGTGTTCCTGCCGTGTCCTGCCAAGTCCTGTGTTCCTGCCGTGTTCTGCCCAGTCCTGAGTTCCTGCCGTGTCTTGCTTCGTCTCGTGTTCCTGTCGTATTCAGCTAAGTCCTGTTTTCCTATTGTTCCCCGCCATTCTTATAGCTCTGTGGTCTCCTTCTTTCTCTCGGGTCGTCCCTTTGGCTCTAGCTGTTGTGTCTCCATTCCCCCGAGGTCCTGCTCCTAACACTCCCTGTATAGGGGGTGGTTCCATCTGGTCCGCTCGACCCCGGGGGCTCTAGAGTCACGACCCAGAGGGTCCACTCTCGGATTTTTGTCCGAATCCTTACAGTAAGCAAAGGCCATGGACCCCGCTGGGGCCTCTGCTGCGCAAAAAGAGCTACTCTTTTTGCGGGAGAATCAGTCCCGTATTATGTCCTTTATGAAGGCTATGGATTCTCACCTTTCTACGCTCCAGCCCTCTGATCCTGGCAACGCTGCTCTACTCGTTGGCTTACAGCAAGAGTTAGCTCAGCAGCGTGACACCCAGGCTCATATCCTCAGTTATATGTCTTCGATAGACGATCGGCTGCTTTCTATTCAGACAGCCGCTTCTACCTCTGCTTCTGCTTCCCACCCTCCACCCCGCTTGGCTAAACCACCTCGGTACAATGGGGATCCTAAATTCTGCCGAGGATTTTTAAACCAATGCCGTCTTCACTTTGAGCTTCTGCCCCAGCATTACCCAACTGATCGAGCCAAGATTGCTTTTTTGATTTCCCATCTGGAGGGTGACGCCTTGGCATGGGTAAATCCTCTCTGGAAGCGAGACGATCCCCTAGTCTCCGGGTTGTCTGAATTTTTGGAGACCTTCCGTCTTGTTTTTGATGAACCTGGTCGTCTGGCTTCTACGACTGAGGCTCTATTGTCTCTCCATCAGGGATCTTTATCCGTGGGCCAATACGCTATTCAGTTCCGCACCCTCTCCTCCGACTTAGGCTGGAACAATGAGGCGTTAGTGGGTGCTTTCTCGCGGGGCCTCTCTGGGCGCATAAAAGATGAGTTGGCTGGACGGGACACCCCTACGGTTTTGGAGGATTTAATTTCCTTAGCTACCCGTATTGACCTTCGGTTCCAAGAACGCGCCCGGGAGCGGAGATCTCTTCGTCCTTCCCCTGCCACCCGTAAGCCACTCAGCCCACAGCCTAGAACTTCCTCTTTGGCGTCCGCACCTGAGCCTATGCAAGTGGATCGTCTAAAGATGTCCGAACAGCGACGTAAAGAGAGGCGTACTCAGGGTTTATGTTTCTACTGCGGGAGTGCTTCTCATCTATTGCGGTCTTGCCCTGAACGTCCGGAAAACTTCTCCGCCTAGGTCAGGTAAGAGAGGCCTCCCTAGGTGTGTGTGATTCCTCTCAACCCCTCACTTTGTCTGTCCTTTTGCATATTTCTGTCAAGGGCATTTCTTTGGATGCTTATGTGGATTCTGGCGCAGCAGGGAATTTTATCAGGTTGGAAGAGGTTTTGAAATTCTCCGTTCCAGTCAAAACCTTAGAGGCTCCTGTGATTCTTGCATCTGTGGATGGTAAACCGTTACAGGAGACCATTACTCAAGTAACACTTGAGGTGGAACTTCAAGTTGGGGCTCTGCATAGGGAGAAAATTGCATTTTATGTTTTAGCAGGTCTGTCTCATCCTATGCTTTTAGGTCTTCCTTGGTTACGGAATCATGAGCCCACTTTAGATTGGCGCAATGGCAATATCTTGCGCTGGGGAGAGCTTTGTCGGGAACGTTGTCTGCTGCCGGTGCGTCCTGTGGGTGGTTCTTCTTCTTCTTCTTCTTCTTTTCCCGCCTTACCCTGTGTCTACAGTTCTTTCTCTGATGTCTTCAACAAGGAGGCTGAGGGTCTACCTCCTCACCGTCTCTATGATTGTCCCATAGATCTTGTGCCTGGTGCTACCCCGCCTAGGGGAAGAATCTACCCTCTCTCTCCTGCTGAGACACAAGCTATGTCTGAGTATATTCAAGAAAATCTTGCTAAGGGATTTATTCGCAAGTCTTCTTCTCCTGCCGGAGCAGGCTTCTTTTTCGTGAAGAAGAAAGATGGCTCACTTCGTCCCTGCATTGATTATCGAGGCCTAAACAACATCACGGTGAAGAACAAATATCCTCTGCCACTCATTCCGGAACTCTTCGATCGTCTCCGAGGAGCGCAAATTTTTACCAAATTGGATTTGCGTGGCGCATACAATCTGGTTCGAATTCGTGCAGGAGATGAGTGGAAGACCGCCTTCAATACTCGTGATGGTCACTATGAGTACTTGGTTATGCCGTTTGGTCTCTGCAACGCTCCTGCGGTTTTCCAGGAATTTGTGAACAATGTATTTCGGGATCTTCTCTACTCCTCTGTCGTAGTCTACCTTGACGACATTCTCATCTTTTCTCCGGATCTTTCCACTCATAGACGAGATGTCCGCCGTGTTCTGCAACGGCTAAGGGAGAATCATCTGTTCGCTAAGATTGAGAAATGCGTCTTTGAGCAATCCTCACTTCCCTTCCTTGGATATATTGTCTCAAAATCTGGCTTAGAGATGGATCCAGAGAAGGTTTCTGCTGTCCTGAATTGGCCTCGTCCTCTTGGAACAAAAGCAATCCAACGTTTTCTTGGCTTTGCCAACTACTATAGACAATTTATTCCTCATTTTTCTTCCATTACCAAGCCTATCTCTGCCCTAGTTCACAAAGGAGTCAACTCCAGTCTTTGGACCCCTGAGGCTGAAGAGGCCTTTCAGTCCCTTAAACAAAGTTTCGCTACAGCCCCTGTGCTTCACCGTCCTGATGCAAATAGACCGTTTGTCCTTGAAGTCGACGCATCTTCTGTCGGAGCCGGAGCTGTACTTTTGCAAAGATCTTCGTCCAGACATTTGGTGACTTGTGGTTTTTTTTCTAAAGCCTTTTCTGCTCCAGAGCGAAACTACTCCATTGGAGATAAAGAACTATTGGCTATCAAACTAGGCTCCTTGAGGGGTCTCTTCATCCATTCACCATTTACACAGACCACAAGAATTTGGCCTATGTTCAGTCTGCTCAAAGACTAAATCCACGACAAGCCAGATGGTCTTTATTCTTTGGACGATTTGAATTTGAACTTCATTTCCGACCCGGAAATAAGAACGTCAAAGCGGATGCTCTTTCAAGATCCTTTCAGCCTCAGGACATTGAGGACTCTCCGGCTCACATCATTGATCCAGCGAAGATTGTCACTCTTGCTCCTCTAAGAGTGATTTCAGCTCCTCCTGGCAAGACTCTTGTGTCTAATCAAGACAAGGAGAGAGTTTTACGTTGGGGTCATTCCTCCAAGATTGCGGGACATGTAGGAGTCAAGAAGACACTTTCCCTTATCTCTCGGCACTACTGGTGGCCATCTCTCCGACAAGACGTCACCGAATTCATTGCTTCTTGTTCTTCTTGTGCCAAAAATAAAGTCCCTAGGCAGCTTCCTTCCGGTCTCCTGCATCCTCTGCCTGTGCCTTCCGTCCCTTGGAGCCATATTGCTATGGACTTCATCACTGATCTACCTTGTTCCTCGAATTGCTCTGTCATCCTAGTTGTTGTGGATCGCTTCTCTAAGATGGCTCACTTCATCGCGTTGCCTAGTCTGCCTTCCGCTCCTGAGTTGGCAAAAATCTTTTTACACCAAGTCTTCCGTCTTCATGGTTTTCCACATCATATTGTCTCAGACCTTGGAGTACAATTTACCTCATATTTTTGGAGAGCTCTCTGCAGTCTATTGAAGATTAACCTGGACTTCTCTTCCGCTTATCACCCTCAGTCCAACGGTCAAGTGGAGCGAGTTAATCAGGTCCTGACTACATACTTGCGACATTTTTCCAATGCACATCAAGATGACTTGGTCTCCCTTCTCCCCTGGGCTGAGTTCTCATATAACAATCTTCCCAGTGAGTCTTCCTCCAAATCTCCCTTTTTTGTAGTCTATGGTCAACATCCGAGCATTCCTCTTCCTGTTTCTCTCTCCTCGGGGGTACCGGCAGCGGATTTCTTGTCCCGGGAATTCTCTAAGATTTGGAGTGAGACCAAAGAGGCTCTTGAGAAAGCTAGCCATAATATGAAAAGATTTGCTGATAAGAAGCGTTTGGATGCTCCTCCATATTCTCCGGGTGATAGAGTTTGGCTCTCCTCTCGCTATATCAAGCTTAAAATCCCCTCTTACAAACTGGGTCCTCACTCGCTATATTGGTCCTTTTCCTATCTTGGGTCGCATTAATGATGTTTCCTACAAATTGACGCTACCTGCCTCTTTACGCATTCCCAATGCCTTCCATGTATCTCTTCTCAAGCCCGCAGTGTTTAATCATTTTCACTCCGCTACCTCTCTCTCTCCTCAGCTCTGTACTTCTGATGGAATCTTTAATGTTAAAGATATTCTTGCCAAAAAGGTAGTTAGGGGTAAGACCTATTTTTTGATTGATTGGGAGGGATTTGGTCCTGAGGAGAGGTCCTGGGAGCCCCGAAAGAACATCAATGCTCCTCTTATCATGAAAAGATTCCTTTCTAGCCTTAAAAAAAGGGGGACTAAGGAGGGGGGTACTGTCACGTCCGCTGTCTCGTCCGCACATACTTACCTGGCTTCTTCCATCCCTCGGCGCACTCTCGTTCCTGTCCCTCGCCGCTCTGCCTCCTCCTTCGCTGGCTCACGGCGTCCGGTCTCTTTGCGCATGCGTGGTCGCGTCTCCTCCGTCGCTGAGCCCTCTGGGAGGTCGCGACCCGATGGCTCCGCCCCAACATGGCGGCACCCATCTGGTATTTCTTCCCGGCGTCTTTCCAGGTAAGACGCCTTTGCTTTGTAGGTGCACTGTCTTCCGTCAGCGTCCCTATGCCCTAGGCTCCCCAGTATTAGTATCTCTTCCCTGCTTGGTTCTCTCTTTGTCTCAGTTCCCGTGTTCCTGCTGTGTCCTGCCTAGTTCCCTGTTCCTGCCGTGTCCTGCCAAGTCCTGTGTTCCTGCTGTGTCCTGCCAAGTTCCGTGTTCCTGCCGTGTTCTGCCAAGTTTCGTGTTCCTGCCGTGTCCTGCCAAGTTCCATGTTCCTGCCGTGTCCTGCCAAGTCCTGTGTTCCTGCCGTGTCCTGCCCAGTCCTGAGTTCCTGCCGTGTCCTGCTTCGTCTCGTGTTCCTGTCATATTCAGCTAAGTCCTGTTTTCCTATTGTTCCCCGCCATTCCTATAGCTCTGTGGTCTCCTTCATTCTCTCGGGTCGTCCCTTTGGCTCTAGCTGTTGTGTCTCCATTCCCCCGAGGTCCTGCTCCTAACACTCCCTGTATAGGGGGTGGTTCCATCTGGTCCGCTCGACCCCGGGGGCTCTAGAGTCACGACCCAGAGGGTCCACTCTCGGATTTCTGTCCGAATCCTTACACAGGGTACACTACATACACTATTGTAACGCACAGCGCAGGCCCTATTTAACAGTATTTTTATCTCAATCTGAAAAAACGGGGTGACAGGTTCCCTTTAATGATAATATGGATGTGGAGCTTGAGAAGTGGGCGCATGAGATCCAGACAACCAAGTCCAAGAAGTTTAAAAGAGATATCCAGGATAAGCAATCATCTCGTGTTTATAGATGGTGTAATACTTTTGAACGTTCCCGCCCATATTATATGAACTCCGCATACTCTAAATCTAGATCTTATTCTAGATCCAGGTCCACCTGGATTCAAATACATATAATAAATTGTCCTATAATACCATGTCTTCCTTCTTGTTGGAACTACAACGGATTCTATCTTTCTCTTGCGAGAAGGATGTAATTAATAAATAAGTATTTGACCCTGTGTGTAAATTTATTGATTTTTATTTAAAACCTATTGTTGAGACATTACCGTCATATGTCCGCAATACGACGGACGTCCTGGCTTGTGGATAATAATCTCCTTTTAGTAACTGCTGACGTGGAGTATTTGTATACTTGCATTGACCACTCACAGGGTCTGGGGGTGGTCTGTCTCTTCCTGGGAGCTTCTGACTTGGGAGGCCCCATGTGTGAATTACTCCTTGAGCTCATGCACTATGTCCTTACCCACAACTTCTTTGTCTTCAAGGACATATTTTACTGCCGTAAAGTGCGGTACTGCCGTGGGCACGGCCTGTGTGCCTACGTTTGCCAATCTCTTCCTGGGATCCTGAGAGAGATCTGTTTTTGGTGACGGGAGCATGCCGGCCGCCTCCCATGTGCAGTGCTGGCTCAGATATATTGATAATATTTTTATGTTGTGGGATGGAACCATGTTCCAGGAGTTTATGATGTGCCTTAACGACAATCCACTCAATATTCGTTTGATTTATACTTTCCATCATACTAAAATTGATTTTCTGGATGTCACTCTGGAGGTTGACCCTATGCGTCGAATTCAGACTGACGTTTTTAGAAAACCTACATCAGTTATTCTCTTATTCATGCATAGTCAGCACATCATCAAGCCACCATTGCGGCTCTCCCGGTCGGCCAGTTTCTCCGGATGAGACAGATATGCTCCTCCGACTCTAAGTTTGAGGCCCAGGCAGCGGATCTTAAGGATCGCTTTTTCGCTTGTATTTATAGTAATAGATCTATTCAACGAGGCTATGATAGAGCAAGGAGGACTCCACGAGGTGGTTTGTTACACACTGAGAAGGAACATAGGAAGGTTGATGACGAACCCATTAGATTTATTACGACTTATAATCATGAATGGTTCAATATCCAGAAAATCTTGACTAAACATTGGGATATCCTTAGAGCTGAACCTTCCCTGGGGGCGGCACTTGGTGACTTTCCCTCTATGACTTCCAGGAGGTCTAAAAATCTTAGTGACATCTTGGTTAGAAGCCATTATACCCCTGCCACTAGCAATTTTTTTAATATGTGGGGTCCTACTCCAGGGTTTTTTCCCTGTAGGCACTGTCTTGCCTGCGCCAATGTTCTGCACTGCTCAAGATTTACATCATCTGATGGTTCCAGAAGTTTCAACATTCGCCAGCGTATACCCTGTGGCAGCAATAATGTTATTTACTATGCCACCTGTGACTGCCCCATGATATACAGTATGTTGTCCTCATCACTAGGGAACTTCGTAAATGTGTGTGGGAGCATGTGCGGGACATTTCCGCGGCCAGGACAGTGTCCGATATTTCCGATCTAAAAACTATCCCCGCCATTTTAGACTGTTCCACGATTGTGATCCTAGGTCTCTCAGAATAAGGGGTATTGATGTTTTACCTCTGGGCATTAGGGGTGGCAGCAATAAAAAAAACTACTTGCCCAGATGTAAACAAGATGGATCATCACTTTGGACACCATGACCCCGAAAGGTCTAAATGAGACCCTGAGTTTTTCTCCTTTCCTATAGGTGGCCCTGTATGGGTTAGATTGACCATTTGTTGGATGTTTTTAGCCTTTTATTTGTGTTTCAAAAATAAAAGAAATTTTTTTATCTGCATTCTTCTTTTTATACTTTGTAGTTACCTACATATTGGTTTGCCTTTGATTTTCCATCTCCCTTGGACACTATTGGGAACTGTCTCCGATCATTCTTCCTGATGGAATAACAACCTTTCTGACAATCTGTTTTATGAACCGTGGACATATTGAATGTATTGCCTTTTTATCTTTGACACATGCCATAATTTACTGTATTTCCTCTTGCTTGTGATACGACCGGCATTGTAATCTGTAATGTTGCAATGATTCAGTATATGTGCCCTGTGATGTGCATTTGTAATGTATGACAGGTGTTTTTTTTTTACTTTGCAGTTTGTGTGTCCCTTGTTCCTGATCTAACTTGGCGGTGCACATTCGCGCTGTAGTTTCCTTGTTCTGTCCATGGACGGGAGTCTCCTTGTCTCTTGTGCACGCAGGGGGAAATTTTCCCTGCACGTGCGCAGTGATACTTGGTGTCCACACTATGTTTCAGGACCTGCGACGCACACTGCGCATGCGCTGAAAGCGCCAATGTGATCCGCTAATTGCGGATCACGTGATCATGTATTTTGATTATTTTATGGTCATCAAAGACATGTACCACTATCCCCTTGATAAAGCTGAGCTTTGGTCAGCTAAATGCGCGTCGGGGTGTTTTTTTCCTGACGGTGGTCACTCCTACCATTTGTTGCAACTAGTCCGGTAAGCCTTGTTCTATTGTTGTTACTGTGCTGCATTGGATATTTGTGTCTTTCTTTACTTTGAGCAGGGCTTTCGGGACAGTAGTCGTATTAGATTATTGTACTGACAAATTACTCTTGTTACCTTGGAGGGGTGATCCCCACCCATTGTGTTACCATCATGTGTCCTTTATCATTATGTTTTGGCTATTACTTTGTATTTTTAAACTTTTTTGATGTTTAACCCCTTCGCGCCACGCGCCGTACTAGTACTGCGCTGCCGGCACTGCATTTGTGCCAGCAGCAGTACTAGTACGGCGCACCGATCACCGCGGTCTCGCGCTGAGCGCCGCGGTGATCGGGTGCGGGTGTCAGCTGTATATAACAGCTGACACCCCGCAGCAATGCCCACGATCGGCGCTATCGCCGATCGCGGGCATTTAACCCCTCTGATGCCGCTGTCAGTAGTGACAGCGGCATAGAGGGGGATCGCGCAGGGACGGGGGCTCCCTGCGCTCTCCCACCGGAGCAACGCAATGAGATCGCGTTGCTCCGGTGACCCGGAAGGAGTCCCCGGATCCAAGATGGCCGCCGGACTCCTTCCGGGTCATGAAATGACCTGGCTAGCCGGCGCCTGCTGAGAGCAGGCGCTGGAAAGCCAGCTAAACTGCCTGTCAGATCGTTGATCTGACAGTGTGCTAAGCACAGTGTCAGATCAACGATCTGATCTAATACAGAGATGTCCCACCCTGGGACAATGTTAGAAAGTTAAAAAAAAAAAAATAGAATGTGTAAAAAAAAATTAAAAAAAATCCCCAAATAAAAAAAAAATAATAATTTCCCAATAAATCCATTTATTTATGTAAATAAAAAAAAAACAATAAATGTACACATATTTGGTATCGCCGCGTCCGTAACGACCCGCTCTATAAAACTATCCCACTAGTTAGCCCCTTTAGTGAACACCGCAAAAAAAATAAAATAAAAAACAAGGCAAAAAACATTGCTTTATTATCATACAGGCGTACAAAAAGTGGAATAACACGCGATCAAAACGACGGATATAAATAACCATGGTACCGCTGAAAACGTCATCTTGTCCCGCAAAAAAAAAGCCGCCATACAGCATCATCAGCAGAAAAATAAAAAAGTTATAGCTCTCAGAATAAAGCGATGCAAAAACAATTATTTTTTTATATAAAATAGTTTTTATTGTGTAAAAGCGCCAAAACATAAAAAAATTACATAAATGAGGTATCGCTGTAATCGTACTGACCTGAAGAATAAAACTGCTTTATCCATTTTACCACACGTGGAACGGTATAAACGCCCCCACTAAAAGAAATTCAGGAATTGCTGGTTTTTGTTCATTCCGCCTCCCAAAAATCGGAATAAAAAGCGATCAAAAAATGTCATCTGCCCGAAAATGTTACCAATAAAAACGTCAACTCGTCCTGCAAAAAACAAGATCTGACATGACTCTGTGGGCCAAAATATGGATAAATTATAGCTCTCAAAATGTGGTGATGCAAAAACTATTTTTTGCAATAAAAAGCACCTTTTAGTGTGTGACAGCTGCCAATCATAAAAATCCGCCAAAAAAATGCATTAAAAGTAAATCAAACCCCCCTTCATCACCCCCTTACTTAGGGAAAAATAATAAAATGTAAAAAAATGTATTTATTTCCATTTTCCCATTAGGGCTAGGGTTAGGGCTAGGGTTAGGGTTGGGGTTAGGGTTTCAGTTATAATTGGGGGTTTCCACTGTTTAGGCACATCAGGGGCTCTCCAAACGCGACATGGCGTCCGATCTCAATTCCAGCCAATTCTGCTTTGAAAAAGTAAAACAGTGCTTCTTCCCTTCCGAGCTCTCCTGTGTGCCCAAACAGTGGTTCCCCCCAACATATGGGGTATCAGCGTTCTCAGGACAAGTTGGACAACAACTTTTGGGGTCCAATTTGTCCTGTTACCCTTGGGAAAATAAAAACATAGGGGATAAAATATCATTTTCGTGGAAAAAAAATTTTTTTTATTTTCACGGCTCTGCGTTATAAACTGTAGTGAAACACTTGTTGGTTCAAAGCTCTCACAACACATCTAGATAAGTTCCTGTGGGGGTCTAGTTTCCAATATGGGGTCACTTGTGGGGGGTTTCTACTGTTTAGGTACATCAGGGGCTCTGCAAATGCAACATGACGCCTGCAGACCAATCCATCTAAGTCTGCATTTCAAATGGCGCTCCTTCCCTTCCGAGCTCTGCCGTGCACCCAAACAGTGGTTCCCCCCAACATATGGGGTATCAGCGTTCTCAGGACAAGTTGGACAACAACTTTTGGGGTCTAATTTGTCCTGTTACCCTTGGGAAAATAAAAACGTGGGGGCTAAAATATCATTTTCGTGGAAAAAAAATATTTTTTATTTTCACGGCTCTGCGTTATAAACTGTAGTGAAACACTTGTTGGTTCAAAGCTCTCACAACACATCTAGATAAGTTCTTTGGGGGGTCTAGTTTCCAATATGGGGTCACTTGTGGGGGGTTTCTACTGTTTAGGTACATCAGGGGCTCTGCAAATGCAACATGACACCTGCAGTCCATTCCATCTAAGTCTGCATTTCAAACGGTGCTCCTTCCCTTCCGAGCTCTGCCATGCACTCAAACGGTGGTTCCCCCCCACATGTGGGGTATCAGCGTACTCAGGACAAATTGGACAATAACATATGTGGTCCAATTTCTCCTGTTACCCTTGGGAAAAAAAAATTGCGGGCTAAAACATCATTTTGTGGAAAGAAAAAATGATTTTTTAATTTTCACAATGCTACATTCTAAACTTTAGTGAAACAATTGGGGGTTAAAAGTTCTCACCACACATCTAGATAAGTTCCTTAGGGGGTCTTCTTTCCAAAATGGGGTCACTTGTGGGGGGTTTCCACTGTTAAGGCACGTCAGGGGCTCTCCAAATGCGACATGGCGTCCGATCTCAATTCCAGCCAATTTTGCATTGAAAAGTCAAATGGCACTCCTTCCCTTCCAAGCTCTGCCATGCGCTCAAACAGTGGTTTATCCCCATATATGAAGTATCGGCGTACTCAGGACAAATTGCACAACAACTTTTGGGGTCCAATTTATCCTGTTACCCTTGGGAAAATAAAAAATTTGGGGCAAAAATATCATTTTTTGTGAAAATTAATATAAATTTTTTTTTACGGCTCTACATTATAAACTTCTGTGAATCACTTGGAGTTTCAAAGTGCTCACCACACATCTAGATTAGTTCCTTAGGGGGTCTACTTTCCAAAATGGTGTCACTTGTGGGGGTTTCCACTGTTTAGGCACATCAGGGGCTCTCCAATCGTGACATGGGCTCCGATCTCAATTCCAGCAAATCTTGCATTGAAAAGTCAAATGGCGCTCCTTCCCTTCCGAGCTCTGCCATGTGCCCAAACAGTGGTTTACCCCCACATATGGGGTATCGGCGTACTCAGGACAAATTGTACAACGACTTTTGTGGTCCAATTTCTCCTGTTACCCTTGGTAAAATGAAACAAATTGGACCTGAAGTAAAAATTTTGTAAAAAAAAAGTTAAATGTTCAATTTTTTTAAACATTCAAAAAATTCCTGTGAAGCACCTGAAGGGTTAATAAACTTTTTGAATGTGGGTTTGAGTACCTTGAGGGGTGCAGTTTTTAGAATGGTGTCACTTTTGGGCATTTTCTGTCATATAGACCCCTCAAAGTCACTTCAAGTGTGAGGTGGTCCGTAAAAAAATGGCTTTGCAAATTTTGTTGCAAAAATGAGAAATCGCTGGTCAACTTTTAACCCTTATAACATCCTAACAAAAAAAAATTATGTTTCCAAAATTGTGCTGATGTAAAGCAGACATGTGGGAAATGTTGTTTATTAACTATATTATGTGATATAACTCTCTAATTTAAGGGCATAAAAACTAAGAGTTTGAAAATTGCTAAATTTTCATAATTTCCGACAAATTTTAGTTTTTTTCACAAATAAATGCAAGTCATATCGAAGAAGTTTTACCACTATCATGAAGTACAATATGTCACGAGAAAACAGTGTCAGAATCACCGGGATCCGTTGAAGCGTTTACGAGTTATGACCTCATAAAGTGACAGTGGTCAGAATTGTAAAAATTGGCCCTGTCACTTAGGTGAAAACAGGCTTTGGGGTGAAGGGGTTAATAAAAAAATGTAGATACCTTTTTCTCATTAGCACTCATTACTTGCTTCTTCTCCTATGGCTCATATATTTTTACAGCAGTAACGTAGACCAAGTTTCATATATTCAAGTTTATCATACATCTTAGCACTTTCAGTGTGCTGGTGGATTCCATTTTTGTAGATAGATAGATTTAGAAATTATATGGTTAAGCATGTCAAAAGTGCTTTATATGAATGACAAGGAAACTTTGCATATTTCCTAACATTAAAGTCTGCTACAACAGCACTTGTCCACTTGATTGATGAGCATATTGATTGCAAAGTTTTGCTTCCCTAAGTCTGACAGGTGTTTTGTATTTATCATTTCAATCTGGTTAGACTTATTCACTGACTGTGCATCTGTTCATGTTTAGTGCCATCATCATCCACGTATTGTGATTTTCTTCTGCCAGCTACTGCAGAAATTGGTGAGGAGCCCAGAAGTAAAGGACTTTCAACATACTTTGTGAGTTATTAGACATATAGTTATAATTTTATAATGGAGAATAAACATTTTTAAGATAGATGGGTGATGGGTTATACGCAGAGGAACACTTATCTCAGGGGCTGCAATTGCTTTCCAGGAGGCAGCTGTTGGGACGCTATTTTATGTTGAGCGTATTTTACTGCTATTTAAAGAGATGCAGGCACCCTACAGTAACATTTGCTCAGGAGTATAATATGTCTGGTCGCGGTAAATCAAAATCAACTGAAGTGGTAATGTACAATTTTCTTATTCATCAGTTAAGAATTGCAATCAGTTTTGCTACCTGGGTACTTGACAGAAATCATACTTTAATGTAAATTGTTATGAAACAGCAAACTTATTTTGCCATTGTCAAAGAAATGTCCACTTTATTGCATGATCATTGCACATACAGTGTTTTGCAAAAATATTCACCCCCTTTGTATTTTTCGTGTTTTGCTACCTCACAACCTGGAATTTCAGTTTTTTTAGGCTTGGCATCAATTTATGTAAAGAACATGCCTACAACCATGAACATTTGGTTTCTTTTTATTGTGAAGCAAACAATAAATAGGATAAAATAACTGAAAACTTCAGTGTGCATAACTATTCACCCCTAAAGTCTGTACTAGAGTCAGTGTAGAGCCTACTTTCGTGGCAATTACAGCAGCAAGTCGCTTTGAATAAGTCTCTATGAGCTTTCCACATCACGCCACTGGGATTTTTTGCCCATTTCACAGGTCAAAACTGTTCCAGGTCCTTCAAGTTATATATTTGCCGCTAGTGAACAGCAATCTTCAAGTCTGACCTCAGATTCTCAATTGGATAAAATCTGGCCTTTGAGTAGGCCACTCCAAAACATTTACATTTCCCCTTAAACTAATCGAGTGTTGCTCTCGCAGTATGCTTTCGGTCGTTGTTTTGTTGGAAGGTGAACCTCTGTCAGACTGAAACAGGTTTTGCTCAGCAATATCCCTGCATTTCACACTATCCATCTTCCCTTCAACTGGGCCCATTTTCCCTTTCCCTGCTGCTGAAATCATCAACACAGCATGATGCTGCCACCACCATGTTTCACTGTGGGGATCGTGTTATTGAGGCGATGGGCTGTGATAGCTTGGCACCAGACATGGCTTTTTCCTTGGTGGCCAAAAAGTTCAATTCTGGTCTCATCTAACCACATCACCTTCCTCCATACATTTGGGGAGGCTCCCACATGTGTTTTGGCAAACTCAAAACAAGCTTTACAATTTTTGTGTGTAAGTAATGGCTTTTTTCTTCCTACTCTTCCATAAAGGCCATCTCTATGGAGTGTACAGCTTATTGGGGTCATATGGACCGATACTCCAGTCTCTGCTTGGGAACTCTGCAACTGTTTCAGCGTCACCTCTGGTCTCTGTGCTGCCTCTCAGATTAAAGCCATCCATGCCCAGGTTGAGAGTTTTTGTAGGCGGCCCTCTTTTGGCAGGTTTGTTGTGGTATCAAGTTCTTTCTATTTGATGATAATGGATTTAATGGTGGAGTCGAGAGCTGCTACTGTGCAAGCGCAGGTGGTGCCATCTTGGAGGAGGACATTTTTTTTTCTTCTCTAGCAAGATAGAGCCGCCGGCGCCTGCCCAATAGCAGCTATCAGATCACCTCTATACACACTGATAGATGCTACTGCGCAGGAGTGGTGGGCGCCATTTTAAAATGGATTTATTCTTTTATACTTCTCAGGATAACCTCAACCATATTTATTAACAACTCAGTAAACATCCGATTATGCTGTAGCGTGGCTGGCACCCGCCTGCAGAAGTTTTTAGTTTCATTTTTTGCAGTATTTACATATATTCATTATGTAGACTAGGGGGCAGGTACGTGAGGGAAAGTATACCCGTGGAGCTGGCTGGCGCGATCTCCGGCATGGCGCGCCATGGAGCATCCAGTCCTGATGGCTATGGGGGCTCTGGTGATACGTCTGGGGATGCCCGGGGGTGCGCCGCATGATGTGGCTTGGGCTATCCCCCATGCCGGCCAGGGACTGTTCTGGTGACGTGTTCTGGGCGGGCCTTGATGATGCGGTCAGAGGATAATGGTGATGCAGTCGGGGACACCATGGTTACACATTGGGGCAGGGCCTGGGGCCCGTAACTGGTGGCATGCGGGTGGCAGTCACAGGCCTGTGAAGGAGGCAAGGCACTTTGGGTGGCCGCATCCCATCCAGGAGCATGGCAGATGAACTCTAAGGGATGAAGATGGTGCCAAGGACCAGGCACATGCTGACCCAGATATCTGGGGGTACTAGATGGGGGCATGCATAAAGTTTAAAAAGGGCACCAGTGCAGACCTCCTTGCTTTTGGGCCTAAACCTTATTCATAGGATGGAGTCATGCGAGCAGCAGGAGCAGGTAGACCCTGCACAGCAGTAGCAACATCAGCAGCTCGGTCAGAAGCCCCGTGCATCCGGTGATGACCCCATGAGAGTGCGGGAAGTAGCCATACAAGTAAGAGTCTGGATTCTGCAGAGAGGTCCAGCCATAGGAGCTCCAGCAGAGGGATAAGTCAGCAGCCTCCAGGGAGGATCCATCGACTGAGATGCGGCCCCTGGTAATGCGGTACCTATTCATTTGGCACACTGGTAAGTGATCTTCTTTAAAGTTCACTCGGTGATGTAGTCTTCCCCTTAATTTCTCCTCATCCTGACAGGGAAAGAAGTGCGCAGGAAAGTGGAGACATAAGGAGTGTCTCACGCTGCTAGTGGGGATCTCACCAAGGTTACCACATTTTAGCCCGGCAGGGAATGGAGCCTCAGTGACCAGACATAACCTCAATGATGTCACCACCGGTCTCTGAGGCTGCCTTCACAGAAGTTCAGTCACTAGTGGTTCTCAGCATGGACGGTCGCATCTGTGCACCGTCCAGGTTGAAAACTATTTATTCCCCAGACATGGATTACGGTGTGGGACAGAACGACAGACAGGTATGGTATATTGCTGTTTTTCTATTTTAGTTTTATTACAATAGAACGAGGGCTTCGGTGGAATACGTGTTTGGTGAGTATAACTGTGTTTGTTATTTTTAAATAAAAGTGTTTTGTTTTATTTCCAAAAAAGGACTTTATTCTGGCTGTGTGTTTATTTACCATACTACCACTATAGAATCAGTGATGGATAAGTGTCTTATAGACGCTTCTCCATTAGTAATCCGTGGGCTTGATGTCACCTGACAACACAAAGGTGATATCAACCCCATAAATATGAACCCCACTTGCCACCACTAAAGGGCAAGTGGGAAGAGTCGGGTATAGCGCCAGAATTGGGGCATCTAATAGATGTGCCTTTTCTGGGCAGCAGCGGGCTGCTATGTTTCGGCTGGGGGGCCAATATCCTTGGCCCCTTACCAGCCGGAAAATACCAGCCCCCAGCTGTTTGATTAATCAAGGCTGTTTATTAAAATGAGGGGGGGTGCCATTTTTTTAAAATTATTTATTTAAATAATTAGAAAAACAGCATTAAGACATGGGAACGCAAGCCGGTGTTTTTTTAATTATTTATTTACAGCGCAGGAGCAGCAGATGAATACCCCAATCTGCCGCTCCTGCTCTCACTGCTTTTAGCGGCAGCAGGTGATGGATGATGGGATAGTAGTCCCATCAACTGACACTAGTGATCAAAGGTAAACTGTATACCTCTGATCACAGCTGAGCGCTCATGCTATCTTTTGACAGTGTGGGAACCACGGCTCTCAGACCATCGGCGATGGTTTCACCGCCGATCAGAGGCGGTGTTTGCAGCGCTGTCATGCACATGACAGCTTGGCAAGCACTGGATGTTCGGGCCTCCCATTCAAGTGAATGGGGTCAGGGTTCGGGTTCCGGTCTGGGTACTGTTTTGGTACCCGAACCTTTTGCAACTGTTTGGCCAAACCCGCCAGACCCGAACATCCAGGGGTCTGCCAATATGTAGATGAAACTTCATACACTAGATGTCAGGAGATGCCTATTAGGCAGGTGTCACACCTAACGTATAAAAATGTAGTCTGTTTTTTACGACCGAGATACGCAGAAATGTTTATGAACAGTGATCTGTATGTCATCTGTATTAAATGCGAGGATGTGATTTTTTTTTCTCAAAAAAGTATCCATGTGTCATCCGTATGGTGAGATTTTCATGCCGGATAGCAAAATGTGCACATAATGGATTCATGGGTTCAAAGATTCGTGAAAATATATATATATATACAGTTAGGTCCATATATATTTGGACAAAGACAACATTTTTCTAATTTTGGTTATAGACATTAACACAATGAATTTTAAACAAAACAATTCAGATGCAGTTGAAGTTCAGA
Source organism: Ranitomeya imitator (assembly GCF_032444005.1). NCBI lineage: Eukaryota > Metazoa > Chordata > Amphibia > Anura > Dendrobatidae > Ranitomeya > Ranitomeya imitator. The sequence goes on along the minus strand of NC_091284.1, from coordinate 540,705,663 downwards.
CTTTCAGCTTTCATTTGGGAGTATCCACATTAAAATTGGATGAAGGGTTTAGGAGTTTCAGCTCCTTAACATGTGCCACCCTATTTTTAAAGGGACCAAACGTAATTGGACAATTGACTCCAAGGCTAGTTCATGGACAGGTGTGGGCAATCCCTTCGTTATGTCATTCTCAATTAAGCAGATAAAAGGCCTGGAGTTGATTTGAGGTGTGGTGCTTGCATTTGGAAGGTTTTGCTGTGAAGTAAGCATGCGGTCAAAGGAGCTCTCCATGCAGGTTAAACAAGCCATCCTTAAGCTGCGAAAACAGAAAAAACCCATCTGAGAAATTGCTACAATATTAAGAGTGGCAAAATCTACAGTTTGGTATATCCTGAGAAAGAAAGAAAGCACTGGTAAACTCATCAATGCAGAAAGCCCTGGGCGCCCATGGAAGACAACAGTGGTGGATGATCCCAGAATAATCTCCATGGTGAAGAGAAACCCCTTCCCAACAGCCAACCAAGTAAACAACACTCTCCAGGAGGTAGGCGTATCAATATCCAAATCTACCATAAAGAGAAGACTGCATGAAAGTAAATATAGAGGGTTCACTGCACGGTGCAAGCCACTCATAAGCATCAAGAATAAAAAGGCAAGACTGGACTTTGCTAAAAAACATCTAAAAAAGCCAGCACAGTTCAGGAAGAACATTCTTTGGACAGATGAAACCAAGATCAACCTCTACCAGAATGATGGAAAGAGAAAAGTAAGGCGAAGGGGTGGTACAGCTCATGATCCAAAGCATACCACATCATCTGTAAAACACGGCGGAGGCAGTGTGATGGCTTGGGCATGCATGGCTGCCAGTGGCACTGGGTCACTAGTGTTTATTGATGATGTGACACCGGACAGAAGCAGCCAAATGAATTCTGAGGTATTCAGAGACATACTGTGGGCTCAGATCCAGCCAAATGCAGCAAAACTGATTGGTCGTCATTTCATACTACAGATGGACAATGACCCAAAGCATGAAGCAAAGGCAACCCAGGAGTTTATTAAAGCAAAGAAGTGGAATATTCTTGAATGGCCAAGTCAGTCACCTGATCTCAACCCAATTGAGCATGCATTACACTTGTTAAAGACTAAACTTCAGACAGAAAGGCCCACAAACAAACAGCAACTGAAAACCACAGCAGTGAAGGCCTGGCAGAGCATCAAAAAGGAGGAAACACAGCGTCTGGTGATGTCCATGAGTTCAAGACTTCAGGCAGTCATTGCCAACAAAGGGTTTTCAACCAAGTACTAAAAAATGAACATTTTATTTAAAATTATTGAATCTGTCCAATTACTTTTGGTCCCTTTAAAAACAGAGTGGCACATGTTAAGGAGCTGAAACTCCTAAACCTTTCATCCAATTTTAATGTGGATACCCTCAAATGAAAGCTAAAAGTCTGAACTTCAACTGCATCTGAATTATTTTGTTCAAAATTCATTGTGGTAATGTCTATAACCAAAATTAGAAAAATGTTGTCGCTGTCCAAATATATATGGACCTAACTGTATATATTTATATATATATATATATATATATATATACATATATATACAATACAGTGTATGTCAGTGATAGTATGTAATAGTGCCCCGATGTACCTTTGATGTGGGCTCCGGCAGTGAGCCCACATCTTTCCCAGCACATATCAGCTGTTTTGAACAGCTGACATGTGCGCGATCCACCCGTGGCTATTAACCCCTTAAATGCTCCTTAATGTCAAACGCTCACAGCGGCATTTAATAAACACTTCCGGCAATCGCGCCAGAAATACGCACACCGGTGATCTTCATCAGGCATTCGCGGGTCACTCGTGTGTTGGCATGACAACCAGAGGTTTCCTGGAGACCTCTATGGTTGCCAGTGCTGGCTTGCTGTGAGCGCCACCCAGTGGTCGGTGCTCATAGCAAGTGAGTAAATCTGCTATATAGAGGTGATCTGATCATCGCCTCTATATAGCAGAGCCGATAGGTTTGTGGGCGGCAGCTTCTTGTCTCCCATGGAGACTATTGAAGCATGCCAAAATTAAAAAAAATGTTCCTAAAAATATTTAAAAAATTAAAAAATATAAAAGTTCAAATCACCTCAATTTCGCCCCATTCAAAATAACGCAATAAAAATAAAATCAAACATACACATATTTGGCATCACCACATTAAGAATCGCCTAATCCATCAATAAAAAAAAAGGATTAACCTGATCGCTAAACGGCATAGCGAGAAAAAAAGTAAAAACACAACAATTACATTTTTTTTTAGTCGCCACGACATTGTATTAAAATACAATAACGGGAGATCAAAAGATTGTATCTGCACCAAACTGGTATCCTTAAAAATGTTATTCTGGCATGCAGAAAATAAGCCCTCAACCAACCCAAGATCACAAAAAATGTAAACGCTACGGGTATCAGAAAATGGAGCAATTTTTTTTTTAAACAAACTTTGGGATCTTTTGTTATTATTATTATTATTATTATTATTATTATTATTATTTATATAGCATCATTAATTCCATGGTGCTGTACATTAGACGGGGTTACATCAAAATACAAATATTACTTACAGTAAACAAAACTAACAATGGTAGACTGGTATAGAGGGAAGAGAACCCTGCCCTTGTGGGCTTACATTCTACAGGATTATTGGGAAGGTGACAGTAGGTCTGGGGTTGCAGTAGCTGTTGAGGTGGCCATGTGGTCATTAAAGGTTTTAAGCTTTTTTGAAGAGATGGGTTTTCAGGTTCCGTTTGAAGGATCCAAATGTGATGGATAACCGGACGTGTTGGGGCACAGAATTCCAGATGATGGGGGGATATTCGGGAGAAGTTTTGGAGGCGATTGGGTACTTCAAGTTGAGGGTTGAGGAAAGGACATATTCTGGAAATATTTTTGAGCTGAAGGCGACAGGATGTGGCGAGAGCTTGGATGTTCGGTTTGAAGGACAGGGCAGAGTTAAGGGTTACTCCGAGGCAGCGGATTACAGGGACAGGGGAAAATGTGAATTAATTTATTGTGATAGATAGATCAGGTAGGGAAGGTGTGCGAGATGGAGGAAAGATAATTAGTTCTCATTTGTCCACATTGAGTCTGAGGAAGCGAGAGAAGAAAAAGGATGATATGGCTGATAGACACTCTGGGATTCTGGAGAGCAGAGAGGTGACATCTGGGCCAGAGAGGTAGATCTGAGTGTCATCAGCATATAGATGGTACTGGAAGCCATCAAACTTTATAAATTGTCCCAGGCCAAGGGTATAGATTGAGGAGAAAAGGGGTCCTAGGGCAGAGCCTTGATGGACACCAAAAGGGAGGGGGCGAGATGAAGAGGTAGTATGGGAGTAGGAAACGCTAAATGTGTGGTTGGTAAGGTATGAGGAGATCCAGGATAGGGCGAGGTCTTTGAGACCAAAGGAAGAGAGGATCTGTAGTAGGAGGCAGAGGTCAACTGTGTCGAAGGCAGAGGACAGGTCTAGAAGGAGGAGTATACAGAATTGTCTGTTAGCTTTGGCTGTAAGTCATTCATAAGTTTGGTCAGGGCAGTCTCAGTGGAATGGTGGGGACAGAAGCCAGATTGTAGGTTATCGAAGAGCGAGTTAGATGCAAGATGAGAGGAAAGTTCAGCGTGGACGTGCTGCTCAAGGAGTTTAGAAGCAAATGGGAGCGAAGAAATGGGGCGATAGAAACCACTTAGATAGAAAAGAACATGTTTGGTGTCTATGAACTCGTAATGACCTGTAGAGTCATAATGGCAGGTCAGTTTTAGCATTTTTAGCATTTAGTGAACCTAGTAAAAACGCCAAACAAAAAACAAGTGTGGGATTGCCCCTTTTTTTGCAATTTCACTGCACTTGGAATTTTTTCCCGTTTTCTAGTATACAACATGGTAAAACCAATAGTGTCATTCAAATGTACAATTCGTCCTGCAAAAAGCAAGCCCTCACATGGTCATATTGATGGAAAAATAAAAAAGTTATGGCTCTGAGAGTAACGGGAGCAAAAAACAAAATCTCAAAACCGAAAAAAGCTCTGGGGGTTAAAGGGTTAAATATTGCAAAAAGTAAAACAAAAGAACGTTTTTAAAAAATTAAAAAAACATTCAACTCTCCCTTTTTTAGCCCCATTAAAAATAAAACAATTAGAAAATATGCATATTTGGTATTGTTGCATTTGTAATAGTCTGATTAATTAAAATATCGGTAAGCAGAAAAAGAGAAAAAAAATCAAAAATCACAAAACTTTTTGGGCTGTCACAATTTTGCAATGAAATGCAATATGAGGCAATCAAAACAGTGTACCTACCCCAAAATGGTATCAATAAAAATGGAACCTAAGAGCGCAAAAAATAAGCTCTCACACAGCCCCATTTCCTGAAAAATGAAAATGTTACGGGTCTCGGAAAATGGCGATAAAATAAATGTTTTTTTTTTCTTTTTAACACTTTCTGAATTTTGTTTCACCAGTTAAAATTAAAAAATTATGTTTGTAATCTGCATACTCATACTGACCTGGGGAATCATAATGCCAGGTCACTTTTACTATATAGTGAACATGGTAAATAAAAACCCAAAAAACAATTGTGGACTTGCACTTTTTATGCAATTTCAACACACATGGAATTTTAATCTTGTTTCCAGTACAATATGTGGTAAAATGAATGGTGTCATTCAAAAGTATATTTTTTTCTGGAAAACCTAAACCCATAAATGTCTATGTGGACAGAAAAATAAAAAAGTTATGACTCTTGGAAGAAGGGCAGGAAAAAATTGCCATGTCATGAAGAGCTAAAGAGCCATATGCAACATGTTAAGCACATATAAGCATGTGGGGTTTTCTTCTGAATTATCTTTTGGTGTTAGTCTTACAATGGATAGATAGATAGATAGATAGATAGATAGATAGATAGATAGATAGATAGATAGATAGATAGATAGATAAGAAAAGTTATTGTTTTTGTATGGTAGTGTATGACAATCTTTGAGTTGAACATACTCCTTGCTGAATGACTGCAGTCTTAATATAAGCTAGTGAGGAAATATTTCACTGTGCTAGCTCTCTTGTGGACATAATTGTGCCAACAGAACAGATGGACCAGGGCGAAGATTATCCCAGAGGGTCTCATAACAGCTTTAAAGTTGATCCATCCGTGAGGATGAAAGAAAGAGTACCCTGAGATCGCTCCTCCTGAACAAGTCACATGCAGCTATAGATTTATTCCAGACATTCATGTGCTTTTTCTCTGAGTTTTTTCTTTTTCCTTGAAGTTATTTGCTAAAGTGTAAGGTGCTATAATTTCAATCTCTTGTATATTAGGCATATGTATTTCCAAATTAGCCAGCAGTAAAGATTGTAAGTGTTTTAAGGTTAGATATAGGCCATGTGCACACGTTGCGGATTTTACCGCAGATCCACAGCGTTTTTGACACTGCAGATCTGCAGCAGTTTCCAATGCGGAAAACAGCATTGCTTTTTCCGAAGCATGTCAATTCTTTGTGCGGATCTGCAGTGTTTCTGCATCCATAGATTTGCATTGAGTCGGGCACATCTGCAACCAAATCGCAGATGTAAAAAAGATATGCGGTTTAGCTGCGGGTGAAACGCTGCAGATCGGGAGGAGGGAAGTGTGTGGGCGGAGTTTGGGCAGTGACTGTGTGTACGTGTGTGCGGGCGGGGTGTGTGGGGCTGTCACGAGTCTGTTCGGGGCTGTTGGGGGTCTGCCGGGGCTGTCGGGGGTCTGTGCGGGGCTGTCGTGGGTCTGTGTGGGGCTGTCGGGGGTCTGCCTGGGCTGTTGGGGGTCTGTGCAGGGCTGCCAGGGGTCTATGCGGGGCTGTCGGGGTCTGTGTGGGGTTGCCAGGGGCCTGCGGGGCTGTTGGTGGTCTGTGCAGGGCTGTCGGGGGTCTGTGTGGGGCTGTCGGGAGTCTGCTGGGGATCTGTGCGGGGCTGTCCAAGAGGTCTGCAGGGCTGTGCGGGGGGGTCTTTGGGTGTGTGTGTGTGCACGTGCAGACATCGTCCGATGGGACTACAAGTCCAATTGGGCTATGTCTGCTACAGTGACAGTGATTGACACATTAGCCAATGATGGGACAGTAGTAGTCCCATTATCCGGCTGTGTTGAATGCAAAAAAAACCAAAACACATACACATACAGTACATACAACATACAGCACACAGTACATACAACATATGACATACAGAACATACAACATACATACAGTATATACAACTTACAACAGAACATACAACATATAACATACAACATACAACAGTATATACAACATACAACAGTATATACAACATACAACAGTGTATACAACATATGACATGCAGTACATACAGAACATACAACAGCACATACAACATACATTCAGAACATACAGCATATGACATACAGTACATACAACATACATACAGAACATACAACAGTACACACAACATATGACATACAGTACATACAATATACATACAGAACATACAACATACAACAGAACATACAACATATAACATACAACAGTACATACAACATATGACATACAGTACATACAACAGTACATACAAAATACATACAGAACATACAACATGCAACATACAACAGAACATACAACATGTAACATGCAACATACAACAGTACATAGAACATATGACATACAGTACATACAACATACAACAGTACATACAACAGCACATACAACATACAGTACATACAACACATACATATAGACATACAGTACATACATATAGACATACAGTACACATAACATAGAGTACATACTCACAATCACCTTGATCCCAATAGCCCTTGCTCACCTGTAAAAAATATTAAAATAATAAACAAACAATATACTCCCTGTGTCCACAGATATCCAATTAATATGAGTGTCCCACGACGATCTCCTGTGGAGAGCAGCCAGATCAGCTGATGCGACTGCTCTCCAGGGGCTCTGACAATACAATGATGGAAGGTATCCTTCCACACTGTATTCCTCCGCCGCTGTGAGAAATAGTCCCTACTCTCACTTGTGGCACTGCTGTGTAGGAAAATTCCCACGCAGCTTTGCCATAAAGTGAGACCCTGAACTCAGGTAACCTCAGTGATGCCATTGTCTCCTGTCAGTGTGTCACTGAAGGTCTATAGAGCAGTGACATCACCCGATGTCACTGTTCTATAAGGGAAATCGTCGTGACACACTAGTTATTAATTGGACTATGGCGGAAAGTGAGAACACGGTTGGTTTATTACTTTAAATTTTTTGCAGGCGATAGAGTATGGTAAGTATGGTGAAATTAAGAATATTAAAATACTTTTTCTGGCTGTGTCTTTTTTTTTAACCCTTTTACTACTATAGAATTAGTAATGGATCTGTGTCTTATTGACACCCCTCCATTATTAACCGGGCTTAATGTCACCTCACATTAGCAAGGTGACATTAACCCCTTACTATCCCATATCCCACCGCTACAGGGGAGTGGGAAGAGAGGGGCTAAGTGCCGGAATTGGCGCATCTTACAGATGCGCCATTTCTGGGATGGCTGGGGGCTGGTATTAGTAGCCGGGGGGGGGGCAAATATCTCTCTTGGCTGTGAATATTAGCCCGCAGCTGTCTGCATAGCCTTTTTAGCTATAAAATATAGGGGGACCCACGTCATTTTTTTGGGGGGGTCCCCCTATTTTAATAGCCAGTAAAGGCTACGCAGACAGCTGTGGCATATTATGAGCAAATTGTCTTAAATATTCGGACAGTAAGGCTAAGTGCACACATTGCAGAATTGATGTGGAAATTTCAGCGGCAATTCTGTAACTCCTGCCGCGGGTATATTGCATGCGGAATTGGCATGCATTTTCCCGCTAAACAATAGTGTTTTGCAAGCGTATTTAGCTTGCAGGATGCTAGCAATTTCCTAGCGATCTGTAGCATCGCTTGGAAAACTGATTGAGAACTGATTGACCAACTTTTTACTATTGATGCTGCCTATGCAGCATCAATAGTAAATGATAGAGTGTTAAAAATAATTAAAAAAAATAGAAAATCATGATATTCTCATCTTCCGGCGTCCTCGGCAGGCTTCCAGCTCCACGTGATGCTTTAGTCCCAGTAATGCTTTGCGGCATGACCCCAGATGATGTAGCAGTCTCTCAAGATCGATACATCATCACAGGTCATTTTCGCAATGCATTACTGGGACCAGAACTTCACGAGGAGCAGGAAGCCTGCCGCGGGATGCCTGCCGGGGGGATCCCGGAAGGTAAGAATATGATGATTTTTTTATTTTAATTCTTTTTTTTTTTTAACAATTTATATGGTACCCTGTTGTGAATTCTGTGGCTGAATTCACTCCTGTGGTCACAAGTGGTACTGCAGCTTCTGAGCTTCCTCCCTCAGGTGTTCTGGTGAGCTCGTTAACTGCTTCATTACTTAACTCCGCCTGATGCTGCTATCCTTGCTCCTTGTCAATGTTTCAGTGTTGGATCTGAGCTTCTCCTGATTGTTCCTGTGACCTGCTGCTCTGTATAGCTAAGTGCTTTTTGCTTTTTTGTTGCTTTTTTTCTGTCCAGCTTGTCTTTTGTTTTGCTGGAAGCTCTGAGACGCAAAGGGTGTACCGCCGTGCCGTTAGTTCGGCACGGTGGGTTTTTTTTTTTGCCCCCTTTGCGTGGTTTTGCTTTAGGGTTTTTTGTAGACTGCAAAGTTCGCTTTACTGTCCTCGCTCTGTCCTAGAATATCGGGCCCCACTTTGCTGAATCTATTTCATCCCTACGTTTTGTCTTTTCATCTTACTCACAGTCATTATATGTGGGGGGCTGCCTTTTCCTTTGGGGAATTTCTCTGGGGCAAGTCAGGCCTATTTTTCTATCTTCAGGCTAGCTAGTTTCTTAGACTGTGCCGAGTTGCCTAGGTAGTTGTTAGGCGCTATCCACAGCCGCTTTTAGTTGTGTTTAGGATAGGATCAGGTGTGCAGTCTACAGAGTTTCTACGTCTCAGAGCTCGTTCTTGTATTTTTGGGTATTTGTCAGATCACTGTGTGCGCTCTGATCGCTAAGCACACTGTGTTTCTGGATTGCCTTCATAACACCTGTCATTAGCAAACATAACAGTACAAGGAGCCAAACTAATGATTCTCAATAGAGGGAAAGAAAAAGTTCTGACATCATTTTTTTTTTTTTTTTTTCTGCTCTGTGTTCACTTTTTTTTTTCCCCTAGACATTTGGGTGATTCTGGACACAGGTGTGGATATGGATATTCAGGGTCTGTGCTCTTCAATGGATAATCTCGTCATAAATGTACAAAAAATTCAAGATACTATTGATCAGAAATCTATGTTAGAACCAAGAATTCCTATTCCTGATTTGTTTTTTGGAGATAGAATTAAGTTTCTAAGTTTCAAAAATAATTGTAAGCTATTTCTGGCCTTGAAACCTCATTCTTCTGGTAATCCTATTCAACAGGTTTTGATTATTATTTCTTTTTTGCGCGGCGACCCTCAAGACTGGGCATTTTCTCTTGCGCCAGGAGACCCTGCATTGAGTAGTGTCGATGCGTTTTTCCTGGCGCTCGGATTGCTGTACGATGATCCTAATTCAGTGGATCAGGCTGAGAAAAATTTGCTGGCTTTGTGCCAGGGTCAGGATGATATAGAAGTATATTGTCAGAAATTTAGGAAATGGTCAGTACTCACTCAGTGGAATGAATCTGCGCTGGCAGCTTTGTTCAGAAAGGGTCTCTCTGAGGCTCTTAAGGATGTCATGGTGGGATTTCCTATGCCTGCTGGTTTGAATGAGTCTTTGTCTTTGGCCATTCAGATCGGTCGACGCTTGCGCGAGCGTAAATCTGTGCACCATTTGGCGGTACTGCCTGAGGTTAAACCTGAGCCTATGCAGTGCGATAGGACTATGACTAGAGTTGAACGGCAGGAATACAGACGTCTGAATGGTCTGTGTTTCTACTGTGGTGATTCCACTCATGCTATTTCTGATTGTCCTAAGCGCACTAAGCGGTCCGCTAGGTCTGCCGTCATTGGTACTGTACAGTCCAAATTCCTTCTGTCCATTACCTTGATATGCTCTTTGTCGTCGTTTTCTGTCATGGCGTTTGTGGATTCGGGCGCTGCCCTGAATCTGATGGATTTGGATTATGCTAAACGTTGTGGGTTTTTCTTGGAGCCTTTGCGGTGTCCTATTCCATTGAGAGGAATTGATGCTAGACCTTTGGCCAAGAATAAACCTCAATACTGGGCCCAGCTGACCATGTGCATGGCTCCTGCACATCAGGAAGTTATTCGCTTTCTGGTGTTGCATAATCTGCATGATGTGGTCGTGTTGGGGTTGCCATGGCTACAAACCCATAATCCAGTATTGGATTGGAATTCCATGTCGGTATCCAGCTGGGGTTGTCAGGGGGTACATGGTGATGTTCCATTTTTGTCGATTTCGTCATCCACCCCTTCTGAGGTCCCAGAGTTCTTGTCTGATTATCAGGATGTATTTGAAGAGCCCAAGTCCGATGCTCTACCTCCGCATAGGGATTGTGATTGTGCTATCAATTTGATTCCTGGTAGTAAATTCCCTAAAGGTCGATTATTTAATTTATCCGTGCTCGAACACGCCGCTATGCGCAGTTATGTGAAGGAATCCCTGGAGAAGGGACATATTCGCCCATCGTCATCACCACTGGGAGCAGGGTTCTTCTTTGTAGCCAAGAAGGATGGTTCGCTGAGACCGTGTATTGATTACCGCCTTCTTAATAAGATCACTGTTAAATTTCAGTATCCCTTGCCATTGTTATCTGACTTGTTTGCTCGGATTAAGGGGGCTAGTTGGTTCACTAAGATAGATCTTCGTGGTGCGTATAATCTGGTGAGAATCAGGCAAGGAGATGAATGGAAAACTGCATTCAATACGCCCGAGGGTCATTTTGAGTATCTAGTGATGCCGTTCGGACTTGCCAATGCTCCATCTGTGTTTCAGTCTTTTATGCATGACATCTTCCGTGAGTATCTGGATAAATTCCTGATTGTTTACTTGGATGACATTTTGATCTTCTCAGATGATTGGGAGTCTCATGTGAAGCAGGTCAGAATGGTTTTTCAGGTCCTGCGTGCTAACTCTTTGTTTGTGAAGGGATCAAAGTGTCTCTTAGGTGTGCAGAAAGTTTCATTTTTGGGGTTCATCTTTACCCCTTCTACTATCGAGATGGATCCAGTTAAGGTCCAAGCCATCCAGGATTGGATTCAGCCGACATCTCTGAAAAGCCTGCAAAAGTTCCTGGGCTTTGCTAATTTTTATCGTCGCTTCATCTGTAGTTTTTCTAGCATTGCCAAACCATTGACCGATTTGACCAAGAAGGGTGCTGATTTGGTTAATTGGTCTTCTGCTGCTGTGGAAGCTTTTCAGGAGTTGAAGCGTCGTTTTTGTTCTGCCCCTGTGTTGTGTCAGCCAGATGTTTCTCTTCCGTTCCAGGTCGAGGTTGATGCTTCTGAGATTGGAGCAGGGGCGGTTTTGTCACAGAGAGGTTCTGATTGCTCAGTGATGAAACCATGTGCTTTCTTTTCCAGGAAGTTTTCGCCCGCTGAGCGTAATTATGATGTGGGCAATCGAGAGTTGCTGGCCATGAAGTGGGCATTCGAGGAGTGGCGTCATTGGCTTGAAGGAGCTAAGCATCGCGTGGTGGTATTGACTGATCATAAGAACTTGACTTATCTCGAGTCTGCCAAGCGCTTGAATCCTAGACAGGCCCGTTGGTCGTTATTTTTTGCCCGCTTCGACTTTGTGATTTCGTACCTTCCGGGCTCTAAAAATGTGAAGGCGGATGCTCTGTCTAGGAGTTTTGTGCCCGACTCTCCGGGTTTATCTGAGCCAGCGGGTATCCTCAAGGAAGGAGTCATTGTGTCTGCCATCTCCCCTGATTTGCGGCGGGTGCTGCAAAAATTTCAGGCGAATAAACCTGATTGTTGTCCAGCAGAGAAACTGTTCGTCCCTGATAGGTGGACTAATAAACTTATCTCTGAACTTCATTGTTCGGTGTTGGCTGGTCATCCTGGAATCTTTGGTACCAGAGAGTTAGTGGCTAGATCCTTCTGGTGGCCATCTCTGTCACGGGATGTACGTACTTTTGTGCAGTCCTGTGGGATTTGTGCTAGGGCTAAGCCCTGCTGTTCTCGTGCCAGTGGGTTGCTTTTGCCCTTGTCGGTCCCAAAGAGGCCTTGGACACATATTTCGATGGATTTCATTTCTGACCTTCCCGTTTCTCAAAAGATGTCAGTCATTTGGGTGGTCTGTGATCGCTTTTCTAAAATGGTCCATCTGGTGCCCTTGGCTAAATTGCCTTCCTCCTCTGATTTGGTACCTTTGTTCTTTCAGCATGTGGTTCGGTTGCATGGCATTCCTGAGAATATTGTTTCTGACAGAGGTTCCCAGTTTGTTTCAAGGTTTTGGCGAGCCTTTTGTGGTAGGATGGGCATTGACCTATCCTTTTCCTCGGCTTTCCATCCTCAGACTAATGGCCAGACCGAACGAACCAATCAGACCTTGGAAACATATCTGAGATGTTTTGTTTCTGCAGACCAGGATGATTGGGTGTCCTTTTTGCCGTTGGCTGAGTTCGCCCTTAATAATCGGGCCAGCTCGGCTACCTTGGTTTCTCCATTTTTTTGCAATTCTGGGTTCCATCCTCGTTTCTCTTCAGGACAGGTTGAGTCTTCGGACTGTCCTGGTGTGGATTCTGTGGTGGATAGGTTGCAGCAGATCTGGACTCAGGTAGTGGACAATTTGATCTTGTCCCAGGAGAAAGCTCAACTTTTCGCTAATCGCAGACGCTGTGTGGGTCCCCGACTTCGTGTTGGGGATCTGGTTTGGTTATCTTCTCATCATATTCCTATGAAGGTTTCCTCTCCTAAATTTAAACCTCGTTTTATTGGTCCGTATAGGATTTCTGAGGTTCTCAATCCTGTGTCTTTTCGTTTGACCCTCCCAGACTCCTTTTCCATACATAATGTATTCCATAGGTCGTTGTTGCGGAGATACGTGGCACCTATGGTTCCATCTGTTGAGCCTCCTGCCCCGGTTTTGGTGGAGGGGGAATTGGAGTATATTGTGGAGAAGATTTTGGATTCTCGTGTTTCTAGACGGAAACTCCAGTATCTGGTTAAATGGAAGGGTTATGCTCAGGAAGATAATTCCTGGGTTTTTGCCTCTGATGTTCATGCTTCCGATCTTGTTCGTGCCTTTCATGCGGCTCATCCTGGTCGGCCTGGGGGCTCTGGTGAGGGTTCGGTGACCCCTCCTCAAGGGGGGGTACTGTTGTGAATTCTGTGGCTGAATTCACTCCTGTGGTCACAAGTGGTACTGCAGCTTCTGAGCTTCCTCCCTCAGGTGTTCTGGTGAGCTCGTTAACTGCTTCATTACTTAACTCCGCCTGATGCTGCTATCCTTGCTCCTTGTCAATGTTTCAGTGTTGGATCTGAGCTTCTCCTGATTGTTCCTGTGACCTGCTGCTCTGTATAGCTAAGTGCGTTTTGCTTTTTTGTTGCTTTTTTTCTGTCCAGCTTGTCTTTTGTTTTGCTGGAAGCTCTGAGACGCAAAGGGTGTACCGCCGTGCCGTTAGTTCGGCACGGTGGGTTTTTTTTTTGCCCCCTTTGCGTGGTTTTGCTTTAGGGTTTTTTGTAGACTGCAAAGTTCGCTTTACTGTCCTCGCTCTGTCCTAGAATATCGGGCCCCACTTTGCTGAATCTATTTCATCCCTACGTTTTGTCTTTTCATCTTACTCACAGTCATTATATGTGGGGGGCTGCCTTTTCCTTTGGGGAATTTCTCTGGGGCAAGTCAGGCCTATTTTTCTATCTTCAGGCTAGCTAGTTTCTTAGGCTGTGCCGAGTTGCCTAGGTAGTTGTTAGGCGCTATCCACAGCCGCTTTTAGTTGTGTTTAGGATAGGATCAGGTGTGCAGTCTACAGAGTTTCTACGTCTCAGAGCTCGTTCTTGTATTTTTGGGTATTTGTCAGATCACTGTGTGCGCTCTGATCGCTAAGCACACTGTGTTTCTGGATTGCCTTCATAACACCTGTCATTAGCAAACATAACAGTACCCAGGGCTTGGAGGAGAGTCTCCTCTCCTCCACCCTGGGTACCAACCGCACATGATACGCTTACTTCCCGCATGGTGGGCATAGCCCCATGCGGGAAGTAGGCGGATCTATGCATTCTTATGTGTGCGGAATCCCCACGATTCCGCACAAAGAATGAACAGTGTTCCCCAACTCCGGTCCTCAAGAGCCACCAACAGGTCATGTTTTCAGGATTTCCTTAGTATTGCACAGGTGATTGAATGCTTGCCTGTCCAGGTGATGCAATTATCACCTGTGCAATACTAAGGAAATACTGAAAACATGACCTGTTGGTGGTTCTTGAGGACTGAAGTTAGGGAACACTGCTTTAAGTATTGCCCATCACAGTGCCAAATGATCTTCCAGTGGGCCCAGGATCTGGTTATGATATTGGTCAGAAACGTTCCAGCAAATGAAAACTTAATTTAAAGTAAATTTGTCCATTTGCTTTGTGTCCCTATGAACTGCTAGTGGTGGATTGGTTGGATGTGAGAATTTTATTCTGCCATTTTGGCACTGACCTTAGATGTAGCGTCTTTAGGGCGGTTTCACGCGTCCAGATATTTCCGATACTGGAAAAATCGGTACCGGAGATATCCGTGTGCTCACGTTGTACATCTTGGTGCCGAGATCTCCATCTGCACAAGCGCCGCCCCCGGCAGCCATTTTCCCAGGAGTCCACCGAATAGGAAACCAAGCTATCCAACTGGTGCGGCACGGTGGCTCAGTGGTTAGCACTGCAGCCTTGCAGCGCTGGGGTCCTGGGTTCAAATTCCACCAAGGACAAAATCTGCAAGGATTTTGTATGTTCTCCTCTTGTTTGCATGGGTTTTTTCCGGGTACTCCGGTTTCCTCCTACATTCCAAAAATAGGGAATTTAGATTGTGAGCCCCGTTGGGGACTGTGCCACTAATGTCTGTAAAGCTCTGTGGAATTAGTAGCGCTATATAAATGAGTAAAAATAAATAAATAAACTGCGGGGGTTCTGGCCTTTCACAAAATGTCAGCAGAGCCCCCGCAGCACTGTACACCCGAAGCAGCAGTGCACAGCACCGAACACCCGCAGCGGACGGGCCACATATCCGAACACTCCCTCATCCCAGCCTGTGGCCTGCAGCAACGCTACAGCAGCGACCCTCGGAACCCGCTTCACCACAGCCACCAACCTGTTGTGAATTCTGCTCTTGGGCTCCCTCCGGTGGTTATGAGTGGTAGTGCTGCTGTCTGTGGATCGCAGCATTCATCAGGTGTGTACAATATGGACTCAGCTATTTAGTCCTGCTTGATCCTTTAGTCAGTGCCAGTTGTCCATTGTTTTTGGAGGATTCACTTCCCTTCTGGTCTATCCTGTTTGCTGTGCTTTTCTACAAAGATAAGTCCTGGCTTTGTTTTTGCTGTCCACCTGCTGTGGACCTTTTCATGTTTTTTCTTGTCCAGCTTTGTCTGTGAAAGATTTTTTGCAGCCAAGCTGTGTCTCTGGAGATGCAGATATACCCTCCATGTCTTTAGTCAGATGTGGTGATTTGTATTTTCTGTGGTGGATATTTTCTAGTGTTTTAGTGCTGACCGCATAGTACTCTGTTCTATTCTTTCTTTTTAGCTAGTATGGCCTCCTATGCTAAATTCTGATTTCATGTCTGCGTATGTTATTTCCCTCTCCTCTCACAGTCAATATTTGTGGGGGGCTATCTATCCTTTGGGGATTTTCTGAGGCAAGATAGGTTTCCTGTTTCTGTCTTTAGGAGAAGTTAATTTTTAGGCTGTGTCGAGGGGTCTAGGGAGTGTTAGGTACCTCCCACAGCTACTTCTAGTTGCGCTGCTAGGTTCAGGGTTTGCGGTCAGTACAGGGACCACCTTCTCCAGAGTCCGTCTCATGCTGCTCCTAGGCCACCAGATCATAACACGAACCCCCGGTAAGCAATAAGACACATGGATTATACGAAGCACCACCATTTTATTAAAAAAGTTTTTTTCCTATTTTTCTTCTTAAAATTTGTGGTGCGTTTTATAATCCAGAGCGTTTTATAATCCGCAAAATACGGTAAACTACTGATTCCTATTATAGTGACACTACAATTATAGAACTATATATGCAGCACATATACAAAGATACACACTATACATGTACACACATACATTATATATACTTTAGAAATATAGAAACACACTATATTAAGTACAGTTAGGGCCAGAAATATTTGGACAGTGACACAATTTTCGCGATTTGGGCTCTGCATGCCACCACATTGGATTTGAAATGAAACCTCTACAACAGAATTCAAGTGCAGATTGTAACGTTTAATTTGAAGGGTTGAACAACAATATCTGATAGAAAATGTAGGAATTGTACACATTTATTTACAAACACTCCACATTTTAGGAGGTCAAAAGTAATTGGACAAATAAACATAACCCAAACAAAATATTTTTATTTTCAATATTTTGTTGCAAATCCTTTGGAGGCAATCACTGCCTCAAGTCTGGAACCCATGGACATCACCAAACGCTGGGTTTCATCCTTCTTAATGCTTTGCCAGGCCTTTACAGCCGCAGCCTTCAGGTCTTCCTTGTTTGTGGGTCTTTCCGTCTTAAGTCTGGATTTGAGCAAGTGAAATGCATGCTCAATTGGGTTTAGATCTGGAGATTGACTTGGCCATTGCAGAATGTTCCACTTTTTGGCACTCATGAACTCCTGGGTAGCTTTGGCTGTATGCTTGGAGTCATTGTCCATCTGTACTATGAAGCGCCGTCCAATCAACTTTGCAGCATTTGGCTGAATCTGGGCTGAAAGTATATCCCGTACACTTCAGAATTCATCCGGCTACTCTTGTCTGCTCTTATGTCATCAATAAACACAAGTGACCCAGTGCCATTGAAAGCCATGCATGCCCATGCCATCACGTTGCCTCCACCATGTTTTACAGAGGATGTGGTGTGCCTTGGATCATGTGCCGTTCCCTTTCTTCTCCAAACTTTTTTCTTCCCATCGTTCTGGTACAGGTTGATCTTTGTCTCATCTGTCCATAGAATACTTTTCCAGAACTGAGCTGGCTTCTTGAGGTGTTTTTCTGCAAATTTAACTCTGGCCTGTCTATTTTTGGTATTGATGAATGGTTTGCATCTAGATGTGAACCCTTTGTATTTACTGTCATGGAGTCTTCTCTTTACTGTTGACTTAGAGACAGATACACCTACTTCACTGAGAGTGTTCTGGACTTCAGTTGATGTTGTGAACGGGTTCTTCTTCACCAAATTAAGTATGCGGCGATCATCCACCACTGTTGTCATCCGTGGACGCCCAGGCCTTTTTGAGTTCCCAAGCTCACCAGTCAATTCCTTTTTTCTCAGAATGTACCCAACTGTTGATTTTGCTACTCCAAGCATGTCTGCTATCTCTCTGATGGATTTTTTCTTTTTTTTCAGCCTCAGGATGTTCTGCTTCACCTCAATTGAGAGTTCCTTTGACCGCATGTTGTCTGCTCACAGCAACAGCTTCCAAATGCAAAACCACACACCTGGAATCCACCCCTGACCTTTTAACTACTTCATTGATTACAGGTTAACGAGGGAGACGCCTTCAGAGTTAATTGCAGCCCTTAGAGTCCATTGTCCAATTACTTTTGGTCCCTTGAAAAAGAGGACGCTATGCATTACAGAGCTATGATTCCTAAACCCTTTCTCCGATTTGGATGTGGAAACTATCATATTGCAGCTGGAAGTGTGCACTTTCAGCCCATATTATATATATAATTGTATTTCTGAACATGTTTTTGTAAACAGCTAAAATAACAAAACTTGTGTCACTGTCCAAATATTTCTGGCCCTAACTGTATATACACACAGTAACATTCAGTTTATATACAGTATACTCACATACATATACAGTTTATATATGTTTACACAATATACTGCACACATGCTGTGTACAAATAAAATATACATACACATACTATATACTGTATGCACATGTGTCTATATATATATATATATACACACACATACATACACACACTCACATGCACCACAGATATACACAATCATACTATGTACTGTATATATGCACACACATACTATATAAACATATACAGACACACACACTGTATACTGCACATGCACACACACACAGATACACATATACATGTATGCTTACCAGGTTCTGTGGCTTCACTTGTACAGATCCATTTCCAGGACAGTGCTAGGAGCAGCCATGATGAGGACTCAGGATGAGATGCCACAGACACACAGGGTTGCAGGCATCTTCCTCTGCTGGCTCTGACCTCTGTCTGCTGTGCTGTAATCGGCCCCTCCCCCTCAACTTCTAACCTGACTGCAGGGAGAAAGAGAGGGGGGGGGGTCTGGAGGGGGCCCAGAGGGGGGCTGGAGCGCCTGCCCCAAACGCCGCCGGACCTGCCTATACTGTATATGAATACTCTGATTTCATGAACATGTGTTGTTTTTGGGTGAGAGATTGGTACATATGAAGATGTTGCTTAGCCAGTGGCCTCGGGTGGAGTTTTGAGTGAATTAATGAGTAGTTATTTGGCTGTTGGTTTGTGCAAAAGACACAAAGATACACAGTGTATGTTGGTGCAGACAGGGCATTTGAGACTGGCAGGTGTATTTAGCCTGATCCTTCTCACCCTTCAGATTTAGTAACAAAATGTGTATCACAGGTAGAAGCAAAATATGCTAATGTAGCTTGTAGCTGATATGTTAGGGCGCAGTTGGTGAGATGAATTCACTAAGCTGCAGGTCAGAGAGAACACATGGACTGAAGGCAATGAACCAATGGGCAGTACTTATCACATGGCAAGTGGAACAGTGCGAACATGCTAGAAATAGGAGGAAACAATATGGCTAAATAGAGCTGTAAGGGGCGCAATAAGTGACAAAAAGAAAGCATTTAGAGAATTAAAGGAAGTAGGTAGTGAGGAGGCATTAAATAAATACAAAAAATTAAATAACATCTGTAAAAAGCAAATCAAGGCAGCAAAGATTGAGACAGAGAGACTCATTGCCAGAGAGAGTAAAAATAATCCCTACTATATAAATAGTAAGAAACTAAAAAATGATAGTGTTGGCCCCCTTAAAAATAGTCTGGGTGAAATGGTGGATGAGGATGAGGAAAAAGCCAATATGCTAAAAGACTTTTTTTCATCAGTATTTACACAAGAAAATTCCATAGCAGCCAACATGATTTGTGATATAAAATTCTGTATTAAATGTCACCTGCTTAACCCAGCAGGAAGTACGGCGGCATCTAAAAATCACTAAAGTTGACAAATCTCCGGGCCCGGATGGGATACACCCCTGAGTACTGCAGGAATTAAGTACAGTCATTGAGAGACCATTATTTTTAATCTATAAAGACTCCACAATAACAGGGTCTGTACCACAGGACTGGCGTATAGCAAATGTGGTGCCAATATTCAACAAAAACTGAACTTGGAAATTATAGGCCAGTAAACTTGACTTTCAATAGCGACTTTAAAAAATATGTATAAGAGCAAAGAACATATACAATACAAAAGTAAAAAGAGGGGAGGGGGATGACACAGGACTACGCGTTTTGAGGTCAACGGCTCTTAGTCCTGACAATGTGTGTGTCCAAGTCAAAAAGATTTTTGGGAAAAAGGAAAAAGGAGGTGCCAAAGAGACTCTATGTGCAATTAAACACAGACCATGAATTAAGTCCTCAATAATGATTAAAGTTCTCCTATCAGGCAATGTTACTAACATTTCTAGTTGTACCCAAATGATAAACAAATTACATTTTTGCCATAAAAAATTAGTTTTGTCAGGATTGCGCAAAGCTTGTGGTGGACAACGCTTTTATGCACGCCTAAAAAGATGGACACAACTTGATCATATGTTATCTGTCTCATTATAGGGAATCTTCTGCCTGAGATTCCATCTGAATCACGTATTTCAGAGATTTACACAGGAACCTTGGTGTAAGTGCTCAGCGTAGAGTGCAGGATAAATGTGAAATGATTATTACTGCTATCTTTGGAAGGATGAATGAAAAAATAAATAGTAGGTCAAAAATTGGTTCTATTTATTTTGTATGCTGTTACTTGTGCGGTATAAGTGATTAGACGACTTTATTCTTCAGATCGGTGCGATTACAGCGATACCAGATTTATATTTTTTTAATGTTTGCTGTCACACACTAAAAGACGCTTTTTTTGCAACAAGATTTTGCATCTCCATACTTTAAGAGCTATAATTTTTCCATATTTCTGATGATAGAGTCATGTGAGTGCTTGCTTTTTGTGAGAAGAGTTGACATTTTTATTGGCACCATTTTTGGGCACAAAAAATGTTTTGATCACTTCCTATTCTGATTTTTGCGAGGCAGAATGAACAAAATACAGCAATTCAGGAATTTTTTTTTGAATGCCGTTCTGCTTATAATAAAATTGATAAGGCAGCTTTATTCATTGCGTCAGTGCGATTACAGCAATACTACATCTTTAATTTTTTTATGTTTTGCAGCTTTTACACAATAAAAACTATTTTATAGAAAAAAAGAATTATTTTTGCATCTTTTTAGCCTGAGAGCTATAGCCATTTTTTCACTGCTTAATCTATATGGTGGTTTGTTTTTTGCAGTACAAGATGGTGTTTTCAGTTATACCATTTTTATTTATATTTGTCTTGTTTATTGCATTTTATTCCACTTTTTGTTCTGAAGTATGATGAAATAGCATAGGTTTTGCCTTTTTTATATTTTTTTATGGTGTTCACTGAAGGGCTTAACTAGTACGACATTTTTTTACATAAAAATACGTATTTATAGGGTAAAAAATATGTTTTTATTATTACTTTTCACAAATATTTTTAAATTTGTTTTAACTTTCTTACTTTGTACCTGTCAGTGCTGCACTGACACAAGCCACTTAGACCATGCTCTGAGTATGGTCTAACAGGCTTTCTGTAGCCCGGAGACCCTGTGAGAGTCAGCTGAACTCTTGGCGGTGATTGCGTGTGCCGAGCTCCTGTGCCAGCATGATGACCAGGATGTTTCCATATATCCAAGGTCAGGAAGCCATTACCAACCAGGACGTATGGATATGTCCAGGATTGTCAAAGGATTACAAACATAGTCTTAAGCTGATGGGAGGAGTGTTCAGTCAAAAAAATAGACAGTCAACTCCAGCAATAGAATACTACAAAAATAAAAAAAACTTGCCACCAGCTTTGAACAGAACATAGCAACAGGTGCAAGTGGCTATGTCTTATAACTTGTCTCTCCCGGGCCATGAGCCTAAGATTCTAATGGGTAAGTAGAAATAATATACCTCACCTGCTGGTCAATTGGAGGAGTGCAGGGTCAGGCTGGAGACAGTCATGCCTCCAATAGTAAAATATAAAGAAAAATTGAACAGCAGGTGATTTATATCAGTTCTACTTACCCATTTGAATTGTAGGCTCATGGCCCAGGAGATACATGTTTTGTCCATTTAACTGTAGGCTAATAGCTCAAGAGAGGTATGTACCGTAGAACAGGGACCCATGAGAGGGAGGTCACCTTGCCGTGGTTGGTGAGCACAAATGAATTAGCCAATTTATGCCCTAAGAACCTTAATTTTTGTAAGTCAACCTTCTGAATAATAACAGTTTAGATTCAATGTTTTCAGTGTTTGCATATATTTTGGCTTCTATAGAATGCTGCTGTGTTTTCTTTTTCTATATAATGCAGTGTGGTGTGACTGGTGGTCGCGTGGTTAATGGGAGGTGTGTCACAGGGATGAATGCTCCCTGCGATGCAACCCGGAGTATTTTGTCTTTAGTGCACGTGAGCACTAAAGATGTCGTTTAGTGCACCTGGGTCTGGGTTGCGGGTAGCTATGAGAGATGGGAGGGTCTGGCTACCCATATAGCTCACCTCTGAGTGGGGGTGCTCACTGTACCCTTTTCCCTGCAAGAGTTTGAGGACCTGCAGTAATGTCATGATCATGTGACCAGTGCTTGTGATGTTACCTCACCTGTGGGTGTGGTTACAGGCTACCTAATGGAGGAGTGTTTAGCACATGTGAGTGTTTGGGAGTCTGCCAGTGTGGACAGACTTCTATGTGTCCAGACTGGACACTACAGAGTGGTCTGTGTGCAAAGTCAGTGACGGCGCTGTGTTGGGGAGCCTTCGGTGGCCCTGGACTGTCGGGAGTGCCCTGGTCACAAGGACAGTGATCCCCATAAGGCAATTCTCCAGGAGAGAGGACTGACAGGAGGTCGGTGTGTGGAGCAGGAGCTCCTGGAAGGTAACCTCAGACAAGGGGGTTGTAAGAAAGGCAGAGAGGTGTATCTGCTATATGAACTGACTGATGTCCCATAATGTTTCATGGATGTAATGAAACGGACTGTACTCTCTGGTTTATGCTGAATTTAAATAAACTGGATTGCCTGCTTAAGTGAAACCGTGCTTGAGTGCTTGAATCCCGTGCCAAACGAGTGTCCCCCAAGACACGCAGTAAGCGCAACCTTATAGCAGCTATCACAGCTGGCACCTGTTCACACCTAGGAGGTGCTGGTCAGGTTTTTTCTTTATATTTTACTATTGGAGGTGTGACTGCCTCCAGCCTAACTCTGCACTCCTCCCATTGACCAGTAGGTGATGTACAGTATATCAGTTCTACTTACCCATTTGAATTGTAGGCTCATGGCCCGGGAAAGACAAGTTTTGTCCATTTAACTGTAGGCTAATAGGTCAAGAGAGGTATGTACAGTAGAATAGGACCCATCAGAGGGAGGTCACGTTGCTGCGGTTGATGGGCACAAATGAATTGGCTAATTTATGCGCTAAGACCCTTCATTTTTGTAAGTTCATCTTACTGAATAAAAACACAGTTTAGATTCAATGTTTTCAGCGTTTGCATATATTTTGGCTCCTATAGAGTGCTGCTGTGTTTTCTTTTTCTTTCTATCTATCTATCTATCTATCTATCTATCTATCTATCTATCTATCTATCTATCTATCCCACATCTATCTATCTATCTATCTATCTATCTATCTATCTATCTATCTATCTATCTCCATGTTTAGAACTATAGTATTGCATTGCTGAGAGTTTCTGGGTTTCAATCCTAACAAGGACAACATATGTATGGAGTTTGTGTGTTCTCCCCGTGTTTGCGTGGATTTCTGCCAGGTTCTTTGCTTTTCTCCCACACTCTAAAGGCACAGTGATAGGGAATCTAGATTATGAGCTCCAATGTGGACATTGATGATCATGTCTGTAAAGCACTGATAATGAATAGTGTTTATATAAGTGAGTAAAAATAATAAATATTTCTTTATCTAAAAAGACATTATAGACAAGTAAAGCTGTGTACCTGTGAATCCAGCTATTGAATGTCTCTTTGCATCTCTCTCTCCTATGCAATCCTCTATAGTCTGTAACGAATGGAAGCGGAGGCACAGATGTTGAAGTGCACATTCGTTTATTGCTATTTTTGTGGAACCTCGGGACCACGGACCAGGGGGCTCCGAAGGGGGCGAGACTGTGCAAGCCCCAGACTCCCGTAATAAGACCCCTTGAACAGGATCAGATTGGGATATCAAGGGGACGCAGGTGCTATCTCCAGTTAGACCCCAGACATGTGGAAGCTGGCCCAGTGGACAGGTGAACAGGCAGGGATAACAGGTAGCATTGTATTTGACAGATGGGAAGCGGCTGCACGGGATGGAGCTGGCACAGGTAGTACTGATGTTGTCCTGGGTAACGAAGTGGCGGACGACTGAGCAGGATGGCACTTGCGCAGGCAGCACTGGAATCGTCCTGGGTACAGAGTAGAGAGCTGCTGGTAGTCTAGAAGACAAACAGTATTAGCTGAGTACTGGCAGGACACTAGCAGAGCACAGCAGAACACTGACACAACAGAACACTGAACCAGAAACTAGCAACAATAAACGCTTGTTGTTCCGGCACCTATGGCAGAGGGGCCAGAAAAAGTACACACCATAACACCATTGATCTGGAGCATATTTGAAAAATGCGCGCTGTCTCTTTAAGAGACCAGGAGCATGCGCGTGTGTAACCTCAGCGTCATACCTGGAGATCTGCTGGCCGCGCGCAAGGAAGCAGGAACAGGAGAAGGACCAGGCGACGAGGCAGAACAGTGCGGAACAGACTGGGAGCAGGGACCCTGCAGAGGTACGGGTGTTACATAGTCTTAAATAAGCACCTGTAATCTGATCCCTCAGTGAACTGGCAGTATTACATGTTAAGATGTATTTTTAGCAGTCAGAAGTAAGGTTGAGCAAAACGGGTGGGTCATTCTCATAAGTCGCCGACTTTTGGCAAAGTCGGGTTTCATGAAACCCGACCCGATCCCTGTGTGGGGTCGGCCATGCGGTATGCGACTTTCGCGCCAAAGTCGCGTTTCAATGACGCAAAAAGCGCCATTTCTCAGCCAATGAAGGTGGACGCAGAGTGTGGGCAGCGTGATGACATAGGTCTCAGTGCCCACCATCTTAGAGAAGGGCATTGCAGTGATTGGCTTGCTTTCTGCAGCATCACAGGGGCTATAAAGGGGCGTTCCCGCCGACCGCCATCTTACTGCTGCTGATCTGAGCATAGGGAGAGGTTGCTGCCGCTTCGTCAGAAGCAGGGATAGCGTTAGGCAGGGTACATTAACCCCCAAACCGCTTGTGCTGTAGCGATTTCCACTGTCCAACACCACCTTTTGTTTGCAGGGACAGTGGAGGCTACATTTTTTTTTCTCAGCGCTGTAGCTCATTGGGCTTCCCTAGAAGGCTCCCTGATAGCTGCATTGCTGTTTGTACACCGCTGTGCAAACCAACTGCTTTTTTCAAAGCACAAATCCTGTTGCTCCTTCCTTTCTGCACAGCTATCTTGTTTGTTTGTCCACACTTTTGACTTTTTTGTGCAGCAGTCCACTCCTTGTTATTGCTGCCTGCCATACTTTGCTGAGATTACTGCAGGGAGATAGTAATTGTAGGACAGTCCCTTTTTTTTTTGTTTCGTTTTATCTCTTCAAGCCACTTTCTGCCACAGAAAATATACTCTAATACAGTGGCCCAGATTTATTCACTAGTCTCCCTGAAGTAAAAAAAAAAAGGGTGCAGATTAAAATTGGCAAATCTGTATCAGTGGCATTCCTGTGTGTGGCATCTGTGTCTCATTTTCTGGCACAGAAAACATACAGTCTAACAGTGGGCCTGATTTCTTGCCAATTCTCCCATAAATAAAAAAAAAAATAGTGGGAGATTAAGATTGGCATTTCTGCTTCAGTGCCAGTCCTGAGTGTGCCACCTGTCTCAAATTGTGTGCCACATTAAACCTAGTGTGTAATACTGGGCCAGATTTCTTTTAAATTCTCCCTGAAAAAAAAAACAGTGGGAGATTAAGATTGGCATTTCTGCTTCAGTGCCAGTCCTGTGTGTGCCACCTGTCTCAAATTGTGTGCCACATTAAACCTAGTGTGTAATACTGGGCCAGATTTCTTTTAAATTCTCCCTGAAAAAAAAAAATAGTGGGAGATTAAGCTTGGCCTTTCTGCTTCAGTGCCACTCCTGTGTGTGCCACCTGTCTCAAATTTTGTGCCACATTAAACCTAGTGTGTAATACTGGGCCAGATTTCTTTTAAATTCTCCCTGAAAAAAAAATAGTGGGAGATTAAGCTTGGCATTTCTGCCTCGTTGCCAGTGCTGTGTGTGGCATCTGTCTCTAATTTTGTGCCACAGAACATATACTGTATAAGAGTGGGCCACATTTCTTCAATATTCTCCCAGAAAAAATAAAAAGGGGGAGATTTTTATTGGTAGTGTCTGCATCAGCGTCAGCCCTGTCAGTGGCATATCTGTCTGCCACTGAAGCTGTGTACTGTTATACATTGGGCCTGATTTTCCCTGCAGTCTCACCCGCCTATAAAGGGATATATAAATCCAACAGAAGTTTGAGTTCACCTTGTAACTGGTTTTACAGTAACAAATACTGTTAGTTTGGTTACGTTTTTCAAACAATAAGGAAGTCTGGTGGAAGAGGCCGTGGGCGGTCATTGCCAGCTGGTAATGATGGTAGTGGTAGTGGAGCATCAGGTGGTCATGGGAAAAGCAATATAGCACCTAAGTCTCGAGTTGTTGAGCCAGGTTCGTCGTCTGGCTACACAAGGCCTCGAACGCTCCCTTTTCTGGGAGTAGGAAAACCGCTTTTAAAGCTGGAGAAGCAAGAACAAGTTTTGGCTTTCCTTGCTGACTCAGCCTCTAGCTCTTTCGCCTCCTCTTCGTTAGTGGATGTTCACGGTCAGGGACAAGTCGCTTCCTTGTGTTCTTCACCAAGAACAACAGAGAAGGATGCGTCAGGCGACACAACGGGTTACTCCATGGAGCTCTTTACACATATTGTTCCTGGGTTAGAAAGTGAAACAGTTAACAGGCCATGCCCATTACAAGTTGAATCGGACATGGAGTGCACAGATGCACAGCCACAGCCAGATTACTATGCTGTTCCTTTGACTCAGACCAGAACATTGCCCTCGCAGTGTACTGATCCAGAATCAGACCCTGATGAGACTATGGTGCCCCGTCAAGAACGCTATACCACCTGCTTACACGGTGACACAGACGAAGTTGCACACGAGATAGAAGAGGAGGTCATAGATGACCCAGTTGTTGACCCCGATTGGCAGCCATTGGGGGAACAGGGTGCAGGCAGCAGTAGCTCTGAAGCGGAGGAGGAGGAGCGCAGAAGGCATCAACACAACAGGTTCCATCTGCCAGGCCCGTATCTGGCCAAAAACGCGTGGCAAAACCAAAACCAGTTGTAGGACATCCGGTTAAAGAAGCTCAGTCTGCAATGCCTGAAAAGGTATCTGATAGTAGAAAGAGTGCAGTCTGGCATTTTTTTTAAACAACATCCAAATGATCAGCACAAAGTCATCTGTCAAAAATGTTCAACTACCTTAAGCAGAGGTCAGAATCTTAAAAGTCTAAATACAAGTTGCATGCATAGACATTTAACCACCATGCATTTGCAAGCCTGGACTAACTACCAAACGTCCCTTAAGGTTGTAGCACTCTCGGCCAATGAAGCTAGTCAGCAACGCTACATCCCTTCCCTCACTGTAAGCCCACCATTTCCCGCACCACCTGCAGTAAATGTGCAGGTTTCGTCGCCAGGCCAAAGCAGTCAGGGAATCACCAGTTTCGTAGTAGGAAACACTGCATGTAGGGCACCAGCGAGAATACCATCTCCAACCCTCTCTCAGTCTGCCATGTCCACCGGCATCCCTGCTAGTTCCACGATCTGCAGCTCTCCCGTCCAGCTCACCCTACATGAGACTCTCGTTAGGAAAAGGAAGTACTCATCCTCGCATCCGCGTACTCAGGGTTTGAACGCCCACATTGCTAGACTAATCTCATTAGAGATGATGCCCTACCGGTTAGTTGAAAGCGAAGCTTTCAAAGCCCTTATGGACTACGCTGAACCACGCTACAAGCTACCCAGTCGACACTTCTTTTCGAGAAAAGCCATCCCAGCCCTCCACCAGCATGTAAAAGACCGCATCGTCCATCCACTCAGGCAATCTGTGAGTACAAAGGTGCACCTGACAACAGATGCATGGACCAGTAGGCATGGCCAGGGACGTTACGTGTCCATCACGGCGCACTGGGTTAATGTGGTGGATGCAGACTCCACAGGGGACATCAATATTGGGACAGTTCTGCCTAGCCCACGGTCTAGGAAACAGTTGGCTGTAGGCGTTCGCCCCCTCCTCCTCCTTGTCCTCCTGCAGAAGCGAGAGCTTGTCCACAGACCGCAGTCGCACGAGCACTCCATCCGCAGCTGCCATTGTTGCACACGAGGTGTCCCATTATGGGGCAGCTAGTGGCAAGCGTCAGCAGGATGTATTGGCAATGAAGTGTTTGGGCGACAACAGACACACCGCGGAAGTTCTGTCCGAGTTCTTGCAGCAAGAAACTCAGTCATGGTTGGGCACTGTACATCTTGAGGCAGGCAAGGTAGTGAGTGATAACGGAAGGAATTTTATGGCTGCCATAGCCCTTTCCCAACTGAAACACATTCCTTGACTGGTTCACACCTTAACCCTGGTGGTGCAGTGCTTCTTGAAAAGTTATCCGGGGTTACCCGACCTGCCCCTCAAAGTGCGCAGACTTTGCACGCATATCCGCCGTTCGCCCATACACTCCAGCCGTATGCAGAACCATCAGCGGTCTTTGAACCTTCCCCATCATCGCCTAATCATCGACGTTGCAACAAGGTGGAACTCCACACTGCACATGCTTCAGAGACTGTGCGAACAGAGGCGTGCTGTTATGTATTTGTGGGAGGATACAGATACACGGGCAGGCAGTTGGATGGCAGACATGGAGTTGTCAGGTGTGCAGTGGTCGAAGGTACAAGATCTGTGTCAAGTCCTTCAGTGTTTTGAGGAATGCACACGGCTGGTTAGTGCAGACAACGCCATAATAAGCATGAGCATCCCCCTAATGCGTCTGCTGATGCAAAGTTTGACGCACATAAAATAGCAGGCGTCTGCAGCCGAGGAAGAGGATAGCCTTGATGACAGTCAGCCATTGTCTGGTCAGGGCAATCTACAGGACGAGGTAGCAGGCGAAGAGGAGGAGGACGAGGAGGATGATGGGGATGAGTATTTTTTGAATGAGGAAGCTTCTCCGGGGCCAATAGAAACTGCTGGCATTGCAAGGCCGGGTTCAGGTTTTTTGAGGGAGACAAGTGACGTAGATTTGCCTGAAACTGCCCCTCAACCCAGCACAACCGCAGATTTGACAACTGGAACTTTGGCCCACATGGCAGATTATGCCTTACGTATCCTCAAAAGGGACCCACGCATTATTAAAATGATGAACGATGACGATTACTGGTTGGCTTGCCTCCTTGATCCTCGCTATAAAGGCAAATTGCAAAATATCATGCCACATGAGAACCTCGTACAAATATTAGCAACCAAACAAGCAACTCTTGTAGACCGTTTGATTCAGGCATTCCCAGCACACAGCACCGGTGATGGTTCTCACACGAGCTGCAGGGGGCAACAGGGCAGAGGTGTTAGAGTTGCACAAATCAGAAGTGGCGTTGGACAGAGGGGTTTTCTGACCAGGTTGTGGAGTGATTTCGCATTGACCGCAGACAGGACAGGTACTGCAGCATCAATTCAAAGTGACAGGAGACAACATTTGTCCAGTATGGTTACTAACTATTTTTCATCCCTTATCGATGTTCTCCCTCAACCGTCATTCTCATTTGATTACTGGGCATCCAAAATAGACACCTGGCCTGAATTGGCAGAATATGCATTGCAGGAGCTTGCTTGCCCAATATTGACTGAAAACAGGACTCATCTGGCTACCCAAAATATTGATGATCTAACCTTCATTAAAATGAACCACTCATAGATTTCTAATTATTTTGCCCCACCTTTCCCGGCTGACACCTAGCTTTCCTATAAAAAGGTCTTGCTTGTGGACTAGTCTTACTGACTGTTCCAATCTCTTAAATTGCAGCAGCTGTTTGTCCAGCATACGACATGTTTACTCCTCCCTAAATGGGCTAACTCACCCCACGGGGCAGTGGTCTCGCCACTTGGTGCAAGCACCCGTTTGTCTGAAGAGGTGGGTGTGCCCATTTTTGGTCGACGGCACTGCCACTGGGTCCCTCATAGTACAATAAAGTGTCTCTGGTGGTGGTGGCGCGCAACCAACGTCAGACACACCATTGTAACATGAGGGGCCCTGGGCCTGTACCGCCGGCCACAAGAGAGTTCCCCCCCAGCTTAAACACTGTTCTACCACTTGCAAAATTATCTCTCACAGCTCCACCAATGTTTAGTCTATGCGCTGACATCCTTCAATGCCTGGCACTGACAATACCAATTTGTTGACATGTATGATGCTAGTTAAAATAGTCAGGGTCAGTGTCCTATATTGACACCAGTAAATACTTAGCGCCAAATTACTATGTCTGAAACTCAGCAGAGGAGCCCAACCCTGTACCTAAGTATGCCACCCTTTTGTTTTTTGGTTTTGTTGTTTTGCGAGACATTAACATCTATTTATTTTTTGGGAGTACTAACTGTGTCAGACACTCCTTCCAATCGTCCTCCGCTGACCACACCAATGCTGCCTGTGTACCCCTGCAAGATAATTCAAACTGCATTGAGCCTAATTTTTTTTGTTTTAGGCCTACTAAGTCTATCTGCAGTCCTTCCTTCCATTTTTCCTCCGTTGAGCACACCAATGCCGACCGTGTACCCATGTAACTTTTTTTCATCCTGCAGTGAGCCTACCTTGTGGTGTAAGGCCTACTAGCAGTGTCTGTCTGCGCCACTTAATACAGCTGTCCTCCTCTTAAAAAAAAAAAAAAAAAAAAAGGCTGATTTTCAGCTTGTCAGAATTATAAAACTTCATTGGGGCCACAAGTTTCGTTGTGGTCTACAAACTGAGCCTTCCGCTCCAAGGTGTTCTCTCTGTTGCCTCTCCCTCGCTTCTATCTTGAAGCTCTTGTTAAGTAGTTCTTGAAACAACACTGCATTAGGCCTACAAGTTGGGTCTGGGTTGTAGAGATGGTGTCTGCCGCTCCAAGGTGTTCTCCTGGTTGCCTTTCCTGAGCTTCAATCTTCAGGCTCTTGTTAAATAGTTTTTTAATCAAACAACTGCAGTGGGGCTTCTAGTTTGGTTGGGGCCTACTAACAGTGTATGCCGCACCAAGGTGTTCTCCTGGTTGCCTTTCCTGAGTTTCAATCTTCAGGTTCTTGTTAAATAGTTTTTTAATCGAACAACTGCAGTGGGGCTACTAGTTTGGTTGGGGCCTACTAACAGTGTCTGCCACTCCAAGGTGTTCTCCTGGTTGCCTTTCCTGAGCTTCAATCTTCAGGCTCTTGTTAAATAGTTTTTTAATCAAACAACTGCAGTGGGGCTACTAGTTTGGTTGGGGCCTACTAACAGTGTCTGCCACTCCAAGGTGTTCTCCTGGTTGCCTTTCCTGAGCTTCAATCTTCAGGCTCTTGTTAAATAGTTTTTTAATCGAACAACTGCAGTGGGGCTACTAGTTTGGTTGAGGCGTACTAAAGGTGTATGTCGCTCCGTGCTGTTCTCCAGGTTTCCTGTCCTGAAATTCCATTTTCAGGCTCTCGTTAAGTAGTTGTTGAAACAACACTGCATTAGCCCTACAAGTTGGGTCTGGGTTGTAGAGACGGTGTCTGCCGCTCCAAGGTGTTCTCCAGGTTGCCTCTCCCTAGCTTCTACCTTGAAGCTCTTGTTAAGTAGTTGTTGAAACAACACTGCATTAGGCCTACAAGTTGGGTCTGGATTCTAGAGACGGTGTCTGCCGCTCCAAGGTGTTCTGCAGGGTGCCTCTCCCTAGCTTCTATCTTCAAGCTCTTGTTAAGTAGTTGTTGAAACAACACTGCATTTGGCCTACAAATTGGGTCTGGGTTGTAGGGACGGTGTCTGCCGCTCCAAGGTGTTCTCCAGGTTGCCTCTCCCTAGCTTCTATCTTTGAAGCTCTCATTAAGTAGTTGTTGAAACAACACTGCATAAGGCCTACAAGTTGGGTCTGGGTTCTACAAATGGTGTCTTCCGCTCCAAGGTGTTCTCCAGGTTGCCTTTCCCTAGCTTCTATCTTCAGGCTCTCGTTAAATTGTTTTTAATATAACACTGCACTACTTGTTTTGTTGGCCCTACTAACGCTGTCTGCCGCTCCTTGATGTTCTCCTCCACTGAACAAACCAGTGCTGCCTGTTTACTTCTGTTACCAATTTTGAACTGCATTTAGCCTACTTACTGATTTGGGCCTACTCACTGTGTCAGCCTCTCATTACAGTTGTACTCCACTGAACAAAGCAATGCCCCCTGGTTAGTCCTGTTACCAATTTTGAACTGCATTTAGCCCACTTTATTCTTTGGGCCTATATCTGTGTTTCCTCCTCATCCTGCCCATTGCCCAGCCAGTGATAGATGAGTCTGCTGGTACATTGACCCATAACGCAACATTCCCCGTGCACGCTACACAGCAAGATTGTGACCCTGCTGAAAGTCAGGTTCCCCTTCCCGCATACCATACCACCTTACACGGGGACAAAGAGGAAGGTGCAGATGAAAGTGCAGGTTCCTTCATCAGGTGGGGGGAGGAATATTCATTGGCGATGTCACTGGCACAGGGCCCCTCATAGTACGCAAGTATGCCTTACTATTATTATAAGGTAAATTAAGATTGACAAGCTTCAGTAACAAGAATGGATGTTTTTGTCATTAAAATGGGCACTATAGGTGTTTTCCTGGCCTCCACTCACTGCCGACTATGCTCCCCCATTGACTTGCATTGGGTTCCGTGTTTCGGTCGATCCCCGACTTTTCGAGATAATCGGCCGATTCCACTCGACTCGACTTTTGAGATAGTCGGGTTTCGCGAAACCCGACTCGACCCTAAAAAACTAAAAGTCGCTCAACCCTAGTCAGAAGTTTTTCAGCGGGAGCGATGATTACAGGAGGCGTGGGGAAGTTATAGAAAATAAATTAGTAGTGTAACAAAAATAACTTAGATACTTGAGACAGAAACTGATTCCATATAAAAAAAAAATGCACAAGGCTCTTCTAGTATTACAGACCGTTACGAACAATAATCTAAAACATTTAAATCCATATTTCATTACTGTTAAAATACTCTGCTGATCACAAATTGTATTGTACGGTGTATTAAGGATGGATGAACGGTGAATTAAAACTTGGCTACTGCCAGTAGCATACTTTGTACACCTATTACTGAACAGTACAGTGCTGACAGCAGCTAATAAATGTGACAGGAATATCTGTCCAGATCTATTCTTCCTGTACTATTAGTGAGAGTAGCTCATTAAAACCACTATTCGCTGCAAGTGTCATCATCCCGACATGTTTTGATGGATGTGCAGTGTCATCAGAGGAATGGAACACCAGCAAGAGCTTGCCTTTATTATGTCTTTAGTAAGCACTGGTGCCCCAAACTGTGTATGATATCCCATATGCACTCTTACTATCATGTTCCTATCATGTGCAAAGTTGTCAAAATAACCAAATCAGCTTTTATGAAGCTTTAACTATAGCAATCAATGCCAGGCAGCTGCTGTCAAGACAAAAGGCTGATCAATAACATAACTTTACCGGTATACAATTTACTAGATTACAAATTTGTATTCAGTTTTGGCCACAAGTGAACCAAAACTTCCACAATGGTACATGTATTTCATTTCTTTACATGCTTATACAGCCCTAATAATTTTCCACAGAACTACATAAATCAGTATCGATATCCTTATTGGAATTCATAATCTAAATTCCCTATCAGTATGTCTTTGGAGTGTGGTTGGAAAATGGAGAACCTGGAGGAAACCAATGCAAACATAGCAAGAATACACAAACTTCTTGTAGGAATTTTTTTCAACTTTTCTAAGTATTAAACGATGTCACATAACCTTATAGACATTTTCTGCATACTTTCAAAACTTAAGAAAAATGCTAAATAAAAAAAAAGATAAAACCTTTTAGGTACAAACTTATTTGAAGTAGCTTTTTCCTCCTCTATTTCATTCATAGTTAATGATGTACTGGCATTGCATTACGCCATTGCTTTTGAAGTGAAAATTTGAAGGTTGGAATGCCAAAATCTGCTTTAATCCTACATTAGGCAGTGAAAGGCTAAATGATAATTATCAAGCTTAAAGAAAGTAGCAAGTGGAGTATGACCTTGAAGTGTGCGGCACAATGGACAAAACGTAGTTTATTAAGTCAGGAGTGAATCAGCATTAATGAACTCTAAGGATACATTAAGGTACTCATGTGTATTATGTTGTCAGGCTTAAAATAATGAGAATGGCAGATACAGTCTTATGACCCTCTCTACACAATGAGAAGGTTAATTAGGACATTCTGCTGGTGGTACGTAACGTGCATTGGATTATTTCCTTCCTTTAAAGAACAAAAAAGATGGGCGCTGTTTAATTGGTTTGTTAACTCTTTTAAGATTCGTTCTAAGAGAATTTGAGAGTTATTACTTTAGAAATGCACACATACTAATCGTATTGTTAGTGATATTTAAAAACAGTGAAAATGTTCTTTCAAACATTATTAGTCATTAGTCACCATTTTCATTGGTTGGTTATAAAATCCTGCTTTCAATCAAACATACAACTCAAAAAAAGTATTTATGCATATTGCAATTCATAAGGGTATCCAACATGGGCTACTAGCCTAATATGCATAAAATGCCTTCTTTAAAAAAACAAGATAGAAATCAATCAGACTTCAGCCTTAATTTTCCTGGAGCATGTACAAGAAGGAAAGAGCCAACTTTGACACTTTTGTTAAATTTGTGTTTTATGCATAAAATTTATTGTATTTTAATACATTTCTTAAAGGGAACATTTTGCCAGGTTTTAACAATATAACCTACGGCCACAACTTTACAGCCCCATGTGACACTATTCTAAAATGCTGTATATATGACTCCAATTTGCACTGTAAGGCAAAAAAACCCTTTTATTATACTCACCTAATGGGTGGTTTGGGCCAATGGTCATCATTCTGTGCCTCCTCTTTTCTTGCGGTCATCCTCCTCTGCTTTGTGTGGATGACGCATCCAATGTCATCCACACAGTGTTCCTCTTCATGGTCCTGCGCATGCACCCTTCTCTCTGCCTTGCCGAGGGCAGAGCAAAATACTTTTGTGCACATGCGTGGGGAAAGGCCAAAGAGCTCCTGTGCATGCACATTACAGTACTTTGCTCTGCTCTCTGCAAAGCAGAAAGATGGTGCGCCTGCACAGGAGTGCAAAGTGGAACACTGTGTGGATGACAATGGACGTATCAACCACACAAAGTAAAGGAGGACAGCATCGCAAGAAGAGAAGAGGAGCAGGATGTAGACCAGCAATGCCCATTGGACCAGACCACCCTGTAGGTGAGTATAATAAAAGGTGTTTTTTTTCCTTACATGGTGAATTGGAGTCATATGTACAGCATATCAAAATGCTGTCACATTGGGCTGAAAGGTGGTGGCCGTGGGTTATATGTGGAAAATCTGGGGAGGGGTTCCCTTTGAGTTAACGCTATATGAGTTTTGTGCTTTTTATTATTTGACTCTACATTTTTTACACTTTAACACCAAATTGTAGCAACTTTGTTGGCATGTGTATTTTCATTGCCCACCCCGTACATAAATGTTAATTGTAATGTATGTGCAACTAGGTGTGGGATGGCAGAAATATTAATCTAACTAAAAGCAATCTGCTATATAATCGTCTAATTCTGTCTGTAACGAAAATCCCGTGTCGCTGATTGGTCGTGACTAGTGTTGAGCGATACCGTCCGATACTTGAAAGTATCGGTATCGGATAGTATCGGCCGATACCCGAAAAATATCGGATATCGCCGATACCGATATCCGATACCAATACAAGTCAATGGGACATCAAGTATCGGAATGTATCCTGATGGTTCCCAGGGTCTGAAGGAGAGGAAACTCTCCTTCAGGCCCTGGGATCCATAGTGAGGTGTAAAATAAAGAATTAAAATAAAAAATATTGATATACTCACCTCTCCGGCGGCCCCTGGACATCACGCTAGTAACCGTCCGGCTTCTTTGTTTAAAATGAGCGCGTTTAGGACCTGCGAATGACGTCGCGACTTCTGATTGGTCGCGTGGTGGTCACATGAGCGGCACGCGACCAATCAGAAGCCGTGACGTCATTCGCAGGTCCTAAACGCGCTCATTTTAAACAAAGAAGCCGGCCGGTTACCAGCGTGATGTCCAGGGGCCGCCGGAGAGGTGAGCATATCAATATTTTTTATTTTAATTCTTTATTTTACACATCCCTATTGATCCGATACCGATACCCGATACCACAAAAGTATCGGATCTCGGTATCGGAATTCCGATACCGCAAGTATCGGCCGATACCCGATACTTCCGGTATCGGAGTGCTCAACACTAGTCGTGACCAATCTGTGACAGGCGCAGTCCGGCCACGAATTGGAGCGGGATTTGAACCACGCTGCGCTGATTGGTCATGCCTGGCCATCCACGACCAGTCAGCGATATTGGCGTGGGATTTAAACACCTCTTAGGTGATTGGTCGTGCGCGGCCGACCGTGACCAATCAGCGACAGTCGCAGTCCAGCCGCGAATTGTCGTGGGATTTGAACCAAGCTTCGCTGATTTTTCACGGTCGACCGGGCACGACCAATCAGCAGTATTGGCGCAGAATTTAAACACTGCTTCACTGATTGATTGGTCGTGGCCGGCCGGGCGCGACCAATCAGCGACAGGCGCAGTCCGGCCGCGAATTGTAGTTTGATTTTGAACCAATCAGCAATATTGTTGTGGAATTTAAACCCTGCTTTGCTGATTATTCGCGCCCGGCTGGGGGCGACCAATCAGTGATATTGGCGTGGGATTTAAACAACGCTTCGGTGATTGGTCGCGCCCAGCCAGGACTGGTAGTTTTTTTTCCAATATGAAGTTGAAACACTTCAAGGCTCTCATAAACCAATGTTGAGAAAGCAACTTCCACACTAAGGCTTCGTTTACAATTACTGTTGTTTTGTGGCCCCAATAGATTTCTATGGGGCTGCAATAATTCCACGGTGCACTATGCGCCGTATGGCTGTGAGGGCTGTATTTATGGCCATGAAAAAAGATCAAGCCTGCTTGATCTTTTTCACGGCTTACGGACACGGCCCCCATTGTAAATCATTCAGGCTGCAAAAACAACAGATGATGCACCGTGACTTCTGGTTTTGTGGATCACCGTTTTTTCCCCAATACTTTTGCTATAGCATTGGGAACACGAAAAATGGCGATCCGCAAGTTGTTTGTGGTCCGTTATTGCGGCAGAACATGAAAATTGCTGCAATACGGCCTGCAAAAAAGGCCCACAATAACGGGCTGCAAAAAAGCCGGTAAGTGTAAAAAACCTAAAAACGAATATACATTCGTCGAAAATACATAGTCTGAATTGCAATCTTGTTCTTCAGAACAGGATTGGACACCTCTGGACACCAGAGAAGATGTGGATGCACACTACACTACATATACAGTCGGTATGGGAAGCAAATATATCCTTTATATTTTTCACTCTTTGTTTCATTGCAGCCATTTCGTAAATTCTAAAAAGTTCATTTTTTTCTCATTATTGTACACTCTGCACCCCATCTTGAACAGAAATGTAGTAATTTTTGCAAATTTGATAAAAAGGAAAAACTGAAATATCACATGGTCATAAGTATTCAGACCCTTTGCTCAGTATTGAGTAGAAGCACCCTTTTGAGCTAGTACAGCTATGAGACTTCTTGGGAATGATGCAACAAGTTTTTCACACCTGGATTTGGGGATCCTCTGCCATTCTTCCTTGGAGATCCTCTCCCGTTCCGTCAGGTTGGATGGTGAACGTTGGTGAACAGCCATTTTCAGGTCTCTCCAGAGATAATCAATTGGGTTTAGGTCAGGGCTCTGGCTGGGCCAGTCAAGAATGGTCATAGAGTTATTCTGAAGCCACTCCTTTGTTATTTTAGCTGTGTGCTTATGGTCATTGTCTTGTTGGAAGGTGAACCTTTGGCCAAGTCTGGGGTCCAGAGCACTCCGGAAGAGGTTTCCATCCAGAATATCTCTGTACTTGGCCGCATTCATATTTCCTTCAATGACAAACAGTCGTCCTGACCCTGCAGCTGAAAAACACCCCCATAGCATGAAGCTGCCACCACGTTTCACTGTTGGGATTTTATCGGGCAGGTGATGAGCAGTGCCTGGTTTTCTCCACACATACTGCTTAGAATTATCCCCAAAAAGGTCTATCTTCATCTCATCAGACCAGAGAATCTTATTTCTCATAGTCTGGGAGTCCTTCATGTGTTTTTTTTGCATACTCTATGTGGGCTTTCATACATCTTGCACTGAGGAGAGGCTTCCGTCAGACCACTCTGCCTTAAAGACTGGTGGAGGGCTGCAGTGATAGATGACTGCATTTCTGGAGCTCAGCCACAGTGATCTTGGAGTTCTTCTTTTCCTCTCTCACCAAGGCTCTTCTCCCACGATTACTTAGTTTGGCTGGACGGCCAGGTCTAGGAAGACTTCTGGTGATCCCAAGCTTCTTTTATTTAAGGATAATGAAGGCCACCTTGCTCTTCGGAACCTTGAGTACTGCAGAAATTATTTTGCAACCTTGGCCAGATCTGTGCCTTGCCACAATTCTGTCTCTGAGATCCTTGGCCAGTTGCTTTGACCTCATGACTCCCATTTGGTCTGACATGCACTGTGAGCTCTGAGTTCTTATATAGACAGGTGTGTGCTTTTCCAAATCAAGTCCTATCAGTTTAATTAAACACAGTTGGACTCCAATGAAGGAGTAGAACCATCTCAAGGAGGATCACAAGGAAATGGACAGCATGTGACTTAAATATGAGTGTCTGAGCAAAGGGTCTGAATACTTATGACCTTGTGATATTTCAGTGTTTCTTTTTCATTAAATTTGCAAAAATTACTACTTTTCTGTTTTTTCAGTCAAGATGCGGTGCAGAGTGTACATTAATGTGAAAAAAAGATTTTTTTGAATTTATCAAATGGTTGCAATGAAACAAAGAGTGAAAAATTTAAAGGGGTATGAATACTTTCTGTACCCACTGTATAATGGTAAGGAATTAGGAGACAGAATTTTTGTTGGGAATACTTCTTTAAGCTCGCAAGAACCCAGGAATTATTTCTCTGCCATTTTAGTTTTTAAAAGCCATAACATTTTTTTTATTCTGTTGACATAGCTATATGAGGACTTGGTTTTTGCAGAATGTGCTGTAGTTGTGAATCACATCATTTTAAAATACAATTTTGTGGAAAACGGAAAAAAAATTAAAAGGCTGTAAAACAGTCATAATCAAACAATTCTGACATTGTTTTTAGTTTTTACGATGTTCAATGTTTCATAAAAATGACTTGGTAACATAGATCTTCTCGTCAGTATAATTAGCATGAAGCGTATCCAGTTTTATTTTTTATATTTTTAGTGATAAGGGTCATTCCATCCAAAACTAAATATGAAATTAGTATTCCACAGAAACCTACCATGTAACTTGTCATTGTGTATTTTGTCACCGTAATGAGTAAGTATTTAAAATCTGCACTGTTTACTGACACCACTGATGTTAATGTCAATTGTGAGTAAAGTTACGGTTGAACTTTGTTGAAATTTACAGTCAAGAGTGCAACCACTGAAACTTGAAAAACTGGCGGAAATAATTAATGTGCTCTAGTGGAGTGCATTCGCTAAAACAAAAAACTAAAAAAACTAAAATAAAACTCCACACCTAATAATTTCACTTGGCTAGAGAAAACTAGGCACCAAAATCCAACGCTTTGTGGAATGATCACTGACAAATTCAATTTCTAAAGGATATAATGAGGTGGTGCTTAAAATTGAGACTTGCATGTTCCATATAACAGAAAACATAAATAGCACTCACCAAATTCTTTAGGTTAAAAGTCCTTTATTCCAACTAGTTTGGACATAAGTTCGCTATCATGCAGGTGTGCGAGGGAGCTAGGCAGGGGCAGGAGGATGGATGAGTATAGTTGAAGTCAATAGGAAATCAGAGCATTTTTACGGCAGACCCTAAGTGTGGGGAGCAGTGAAAATGCTGAAATGGATGGAAAAAGTGCTAAATGGAAGGACAAAAGCATGGGGAAGATCATTGGAAGCATCTCTGACTCCAAGATCGCTGATGAGAACAATGGTGTCACACTTTTACTCCACTTTAAGGACTGACAATAAAACATTCACAATCAACGAGAAATTGGAGTATACAGAAAAAATATGTTAAGAAACACTCTTTCCTGTGTAATGACTTGCATATAAGGCAAAATTGAAAAAGGGCTTTAAAAAAATAATAATTTAACCCCTTTACCCCAAGGGTGGTTTGCATGTTAATGACCAGTCCAATTTTTACAATTCTGACCACTGTCCCTTTATGAGGTAATTACTCTGGAATGCTTCCATGGATCCTGGTGATTCTGACAATGTTTTCTCGTGACATATTGTACTTCATGGTAGTGTAAAATTTCTTTGATATAACTTGTGTTTATTTGTGGAAAAAAAACTGAAATTTGGTGAAAATTTTGAAAATTTCACAATTTTCCAGCTTTGAATTTTAATGCCCTTAACACAGAAATATGTTGCACAAAATACTAAATAAGCAACATTTCGCACATGTCTACTTTACATCAGCACAATTTTGGAACAAAATTTTTTTTGTTAGGAAGTTATAAGGTTAAAAGTTGACCAGCTATTTCTCATTTTTGCAACACCATTTTTTAGGTACCACATCACATTTGAAGTCACTTTGAGGGGTCTATATGATAGAAAATACCCAAAAGTGACACCACTCTAAAAGCTGCACCCCTCAAGGTGCTCAAAACCACATTCAAGAAGTTTATTAACTCTTCATGTGCTTCACAGGAATTTTTAAAATGTTTTAAAAAATGTACATTTCACTTTTTTTCACAAAAAAATTACTTCAGCTCCAATTTGTTTTATTTTACCAATGGTAACAGGAGAAATTGGACCCCAAAAGTTGTTGTACAATTTGTCCTGAGTATGCCGATACCCCATATCTGCAGGTAAACCACTGTTTGGGCGCATGGCAGAGCTCAGGAGGGAAGGAGTGCCGTTTGACTTTTCAATGCAAAATTGGCTGAAATTGAGATCGAACGTCATGTCGCGTTTGGAGAGCCCCTGATGTGCCTAAACAGTGGAATCCCCCCACAAACGACACCATTTTGGAAACTGGACCCGTTAAGAAACTTATCTAGATGTGTGGTGAGCACTTGGATCCCCCAAGTGCTTCACAGAAGTTTGTAACGTGGAGCCGTGAAAATAAAAAATCATTTTTTCCACAAAAATGATCTTTTCGCCCCCAATTATTTATTTTGCCAAGGGTAACTGGAGAAATCAGACCCCAAAAGTTGTTGTGCAATTTGTCCTGAGTACGCTGATACCCCATATATGGGGGTAAACCACTGTTTGGGCGCATGGCAGAGCTCGGAACGGAAGGAGCACCTTTTGACTTTTCAACACAGAATTTGCTGGAATTGAGATCAGATGCCATGTCACGTTTGGAGAGCCCCTGATGTGCCTAAACAGTGGAAACCCCCCAATTCTATCTCCAACCCTAACCCAAACACAACCTAATCCCAACCCTAACCATAACCCTAACCCCAAACCTAACCCTAATCCCAACCCTAACCCTAATGCCAAACCTAATCCTAATCCAAATGCTAGCCCTAATCCAAACCTAACCCCAACTCTACCCCCAACCCTAACTTTAGCCCCAACCGTAACCTTAACCCTAAAGGGAAAATTGAAATAAATACATTTTTTAATTGTATTATTTTTCCCGAACTAAGGGGGTGATAAAGGGGGCTTTGATTTACTATTTATAGTGGGTTTTTATGTTTAGCAGCTGTCATACACTAAAAGACACTTTTTATTTAAAAAACTATTTTTTGCATTGCCACATTTTGAGAGATATAATTTTTCCATATTTTAGCCCAGAGAGTCATGTGAGGTCTTTTTTTTTGCGGGCCGAGTTGACATTTTTATTGGTACCATTTTTGGGAACATGACATTTTTTGATCGCTTTTTATTCAGATTTTTGGGAGACAAAATGAGCAAAAACCAGCAATTAATGAATTTCTTTGGAGAGGGGGGGATGTTTACACCGTTCCACATGTGGTAAAATTGATAAGCCAGTTTTATTCTTTGGGTCAGTATGATTACATTGGTACCTTATTTATATTTTTTTTATGTTTTGGCGCTTTTATATAGTAAAAACTGTTTTATAGGAAAAATAATTGTTTTTGCATTGCTTTATTCTGACAGCTATAACTTTTTTATTTTTTTGCTGATGATGCTGTATGGCAGCTTGTTTTTTGAGGGACTAGATGATGTTTTCAGCGGTACAATGTTTATTTATATCCGTCTTTTTGATCGGAAAAATTCCTGAATGTCAGTGCTCTGTGGAACAGATGTCTGCCATCTCCCTCTGGTCACCCCAGTGCCTGTTCCTGCCTGTTTTAGTGCTGCTGATCTCTCCCCCTCAGCGCTGCTGGCTTCACTCTGCATGCTAGCTTCCCAGGTTGGACTTTGTCATCCATCTCCTAATCTTCCATTGCCGCACCATAGTCCTTTTAACTTAACAACAACCTGAGATATAGGCAACTGCGTCTTACCATTATCTTCCTCCTTAGACAAACTTTGATGTTCTCCACCATCATCTTATTGTGGCTGTGGCTGCTCTATGTTTTGTCCATTATTAAACAGCATCTCCTCCTGTCCCTCTTGGTATACGCAAGGTGAGAGGTCACAATCAAAAAGGGATGTTGTAAAGAGCTCCTCAGAGTGTCCTAGTGTGGGATCACTAGTCTCCTGGGACTCAACATGGTGGGAGGAAGGAGGATCAGGGTGATGATTAGTGATCTAGGCTCTAGGCTGGTGAGATTGGACAGTGTGTAAGACTGGGTGGTGCTGCCAAGTATGCTGTAAGCATTATCTGCTATCCAACCGACCACCTGTTTGCACTCATCTGGCTTCAGGATTGATTTACCATGCTTCCCTGCAAATTGGGACAGGAAGCTATGTGTTCTGGATGGGCATGTTTCTTGTTCTCCAGTAACAGGCGTAGTCACGCCTGCCTCATGTCCTCAGCGTCTTTATGCACCATCAACAGCACTTCCACTTTCCTGTCTTTTACCCCATGCCTTACGCATTTTCTAATTGCTAGGTCTCTTGAAACCAAGTTTATGTAGCAGAAATCAAGTAATTGAATTTTTTTGAGTGTTATATACCACAGAAATGTAGCACAAAGCAAGTAATAGTGTGCGGTTGAGTAATTGAATCAAGAAAATAATTTCAACGCTAAATTGGAGTGTTATTTACCATTGAAATGTACCACAGAACTTGTAATACTGTATGGATGAGTACTTCAATGTAGACAAATTTTTCAATGCTTTTGGGGAGAGCTATACACCACAGAAGTGTACTACAAAGCACATAATTAGTGAAGAGAGAATATACTAGTTACTCGAGATTTCCCGAGCACTATTTTTTAGTGCTCGGAGATTTAGTTTTCTTCACCGCAGCTGGATGATTTACAGCTACTAGACTGCTTGATTACATGTGGGGATTCCCTAGCAACCAGGCAACCCCCACATGTACTTAGCCTGGCTGATAGCTGTAAATCATTCAGCTGAGGTGATGAAAACTAAATTTCCGAGCACTAAAAAATATTTGGAGGACACCCGAGCATGCTCGAGAATTCTCGAGTAGCGAGTATATTCACGCATCACTACACATAATACTTTATGGATGAGTAATTGAAGCAAGAAACATTTTTTAACTATTTTTGGAGTGTTATATACCACAGAAATGTACCATAAAGCACGTAAAACTCTATGGATGAGTAATTGAATCCA
Organism: Ranitomeya imitator; assembly: GCF_032444005.1. Taxonomy (NCBI): domain Eukaryota; kingdom Metazoa; phylum Chordata; class Amphibia; order Anura; family Dendrobatidae; genus Ranitomeya; species Ranitomeya imitator. The sequence goes on along the minus strand of NC_091284.1, from coordinate 540,662,056 downwards.
TTACAAATTTTCAACACCATTTTGCAGTGTTATATACAGTGGGGCAAAAAAGTATTTAGTCAGTCAGCAATAGTGCAAGTTCCACCACTTAAAAAGATGAGAGGCGTCTGTAATTTACATCATAGGTAGACCTCAACTATGGGAGACAAACTGAGAAAAAAAAATCCAGAAAATCACATTGTCTGTTTTTTTAACATTTTATTTGCATATTATGGTGGAAAATAAATATTTGGTCAGAAACAAAATTTCATCTCAATACTTTGTAATATATCCTTTGTTGGCAATGACAGAGGTCAAACGTTTTCTGTAAGTCTTCACAAGGTTGCCACACACTGTTGTTGGTATGTTGGCCCTTTCATCCATGCAGATCTCCTCTAGAGCAGTGATGTTTTTGGCTTTTCGCTTGGCAACACGGACTTTCAACTCCCTCCAAAGGTTTTCTATAGGGTTGAGATCAGGAGACTGGCTAGGCAACTCCAGGACCTTGAAATGCTTCTTACGAAGCCACTCCTTCGTTGCCCTGGCGGTGTGCTTTGGATCATTGTCATGTTGAAAGACCCAGCCACGTTTCATCTTCAATGCCCTTGCTGATGGAAGGAGGTTTGCACTCAAAATCTCACGATACATGGCCCCATTCATTCTTTCATGTACCCGGATCAGTCGTCCTGGCCCCTTTGCAGAGAAACAGCCCCAAAGCATGATGTTTCCACCACCATGCTTTACAGTAGGTATGGTGTTTGATGGATGCAACTCAGTATTCTTTTTCCTCCAAACACGACAAGTTGTGTTTCTACCAAACAGTTCCAGTTTGGTTTCATCAGACCATAGGACATTCTCCCAAAACTCCTCTGGATCATCCAAATGCTCTCTAGCAAACTTCAGACGGGCCCGGACATGTACTGGCTTAAGCAGTGGGACATGTCTGGCACTGCAGGATCTGAGTCCATGGTGGCGTAGAGTGTTACTTATGGTAGGCCTTGTTACATTGGTCCCAGCTATCTGCAGTTCATTCACTAGGTCCCCCCCGCGTGGTTCTGGGATTTTTGCTCACCGTTCTTGTGATCATTCTGACCCCACGGGGTGGGATTTTGCGTGGAGCCCCAGATCGAGGGAGATTATCAGTGGTCTTGTATGTCTTCCATTTTCTAATTATTGCTCCCACTGTTGATTTCTTCACTCCAAGCTGGTTGGCTATTGCAGATTCAGTCTTCCCAGCCTGGTGCAGGGCTACAATTTTGTTTCTGGTGTCCTTTGACAGCTCTTTGGTCTTCACCATAGTGGAGTTTGGAGTCAGACTGTTTGAGGGTGTGCACAGGTGTCTTTTTATACTGATAACAAGTTTAAACAGGTGCCATTACTACAGGTAATGAGTGGAGGAAAGAGGAGACTCTTAAAGAAGAAGTTACAGGTCTGTGAGAGCCAGAAATCTGGATTGTTTGTTTCTGACCAAATACTTATTTTCCACCATAATATGCAAAAAAAATGATAAAAAACAGACAATGTGATTTTCTGGATTTTTTTTTCTCAGTTTGTCTCCCATAGTTGAGGTCTACCTATGATGTAAATTACAGACGCCTCTCATCTTTTTAAGTGGTGGAACTTGCACCATTGCTGACTGACTAAATACTTTTTTGCCACACTGTACCACCGAAATGTACCACAGAGAACGTAATACTGTATGGATGATATGGATGAGCAATTGAATTAATAAAAATTTGTAACCGCTTTTTTGGAGTGTTATATACCATAGAAATGTACCACAAAGCATAAAATACTCTATGGATAAAAATATAGTCAATCTTTATACCCCCTCCAAAAGAAATGTGGTCATGTGCAGCAGATATATATTTAGCACCAGACTTCAATCCCTGAGCACTGCCTATATACTGTGTTCTGCCACTCTCCCTGCTCTTGCAACTGTGCACCCTTGTTTTATATACACTGCTCAAAAAAATAAAGGGAACACCACTTAAACAACAAAATATAACTCCAAGTAAATCAAACTTCTGTGAAATCAAACTGTCCACATAGGAAGGAACACTGTTTGACAATCAATTTCACATGATGTTGTGCACATGGAAAATACATCAGATGGAAATTATTGGCAATTATCAAGACACACTCAATAAAGGAGTGGTTCTGCAGGTGGGGACCACAGACCACATCTCAGTACCAATACTTTCTGGCTAATGTTTTGGTCACCTTTGAATGTTGGTTGTGCTTTCACAGTCATGGTAGCATGAGATGGACTCTACAACCCACACAAGTGGCTCAGGTAGTGCAGCTCATTCAGGATGGCACATGAATGTGAGCTGTGGCAAAAAGGTTTGCTGTGTCTGTCAGCGTAGTGTCCAGAGGCTGAAGGCGCTACCAGGAGACAGGCCAGTACACCAGGAGATGTGGAGGGGGCTGTTGTGAATTCTGCTTTTGGGCTCCCTCCGGTGGTTGTAGGTGGTAATGCAGTTGTCCCTGGGTTGCAGTCCTGGTCAGGTGTATCTGCTGATTGCAGTTCTGACTGGGGTATTTAGGTGTGCAGGATTCATTAGTCCTTGCCAGTTGTCCATGGTTGTTGGGAGGTGTTGGACCTGTGTCTAGTTCCTCCTGCCTTGCTGCCAAATCAGCAAAGATAAGTGTCTGGTTTTGTTTCTGTGGCACACATGCTGTGTGCTTGATAATTCAGTGCTATTCATTTGTTTTTTCTTGTCCAGCTTAGATTGTGTCAGTATTTACTCATTCTAGTTGGATTCTCAGGAGTTGCAGATATACGTTCCACGTCTTTAGTTAGATGGTGGAATTTTTTGTATTATCTGCTGTGGATATTTTTGGAAGGGTTTTAATACTGACCGCTTAGTATTCTGTCCTATCCTTTCCTATTTAGCTAGAGTGGCCTCTTTTGCTAAATCCTGTTTTCTGCCTGCGTGTGTCTTTCCTCTCCTACTCACAGTCAATATTCGTGGGGGGCTGCCTATCCTTTGGGGTTCTGCTCTGAGGCAAGGTAGAATTCCTATTTCCATCTATAGGGGTATTTAGTCCTCCGGCTGTGTCGAGGTGTCTAGGGTTTGTTAGGCACACCCCACAGCTACTTCTAGTTGCGGTGTTAGTTTAGGATTTGCGGTCAGTACAGTTATCTACTCCAGAGAAAGTTTCATGCGGCTCCAAGGTCACCGGATCATAACAGGGGGCCTTAGGAGGTCAACAAACCAGCAGCAGGACTGCTACCTCTGTGCAAGGAGGAACAGGAGGAGCACTACCAGAGCCCTGCAAAATGACCTCCAGCAGGCCACAAATGTGCATGTAAGATAGTAAACCCAACACTCAACTTAAGTATATATTGCAGCAAGGTTTATTGTAGTATGAACAATAAAACATTTCGGTCTGTGATGACCTTCATCAGTTTCATAATGTTCAATAGCAGAAGTAGACCGTAGATAAGTAGTGCCATATAAATATAAATAAGTAGTGCCATATAAATATATGTATCCAAAAAACGGAGGCAGCACACCATTAGTAGTGGAAAAAGCAGGAGCTACTTTTATTAGCCCATCTCAGCAACATTTTGGTTATGGTTAGTGTTGAGCGATACCGTCCGATACTTGAAAGTATCGGTATCGGATAGTATCGGCCGATACCCGAAAAATATCGGATATCGCCGATACCGATATCCGATACCAATACAAGTCAATGGGACATCAAGTATCGGAAGGTATTCTCATGGTTCCCAGGGTCTGAAGGAGAGGAAACTCTCCTTCAGGCCCTGGGATCCATAGGGATGTGTAAAATAAAGAATTAAAATAAAAAATATTGATATATTTACCTCTCCGGCGGCCCCTGAACTCAGCGCGGGTAACCGGCAGGCTTCGTTGTTCAAAATCAGCGCTTTTAGGACCTGAGAATCACGTCCCGGCTTCTGATTGGTCGCGGGCCGCCCATGTGACCGCCACGCGACCAATCACAAGCCGCGACGTCACCGCAAGCTATTAACGCGCTCATTTTTAAAAATGAGCGCGTTAATGGCTTTCAAAGACGTAGCGGGTTGTGATTGGTCGCGGCCGCGACCAATCACAAGCCGCGACGTCACCGCAAGCTATTAACGTGCTCATTTTTAAAAATGAGCGCGTTAATGGCTTTCAAAGACGTAGCGGCTTGTGATTGGTCGCGTGGCCGCGACCAATCACAAGCCGCGACGTCACCACATGCTATTAACGCGCTCATTTTTAAAAATGAGCGCATTAATGGCTTTCAAAGACGTAGCGGCTTGTGATTGGTCGCGGCCACGCGACCAATCACAAGCCGCGACGTCACCGCAAGCTATTAACGCGCTCATTTTTAAAAATGAGCGCGTTAATGGCTTTCAAAGACGTAGCGGCTTGTGATTGGTCACGTGGCCGCGACCAATCACAAGCCGCGACGTCACCGCAAGCTATTAACGCGCTCATTTTTAAAAATGAGCGCGTTAATAGCTTGCGGTGACGTCGCGGCTTGTGATTGGTCGCGTGGCGGTCACATGGGCGGCCCGCGACCAATCAGAAGCCGGGACGTGATTCTCAGGTCCTAAAAGCGCTGATTTTGAACAACGAAGCCTGCCGGTTACCCGCGCTGAGTCCAGGGGCCGCCGGAGAGGTAAATATATCAATATTTTTTATTTTAATTCTTTATTTTACACACCTCTATCCGATACCCGATACCACAAAAGTATCGGATCTCGGTATCGGAATTCCGATACCCGATACTTGCGGTATCGGAATGCTCAACACTAGTTATGGTAGATGTGACTCTCCAGCGATCTGCATTGCGCTTGAAGCCCCATACTTGCCTTATACAAATGGCACTACTTATCTACGTGTATATATACACAGTACAGACCAAAGTTTGGACACACCTTCTCATTTAAAGATTATTCTGTATTTTCATGACTATGAAGATTGTACATTCACACCGAAGGCATCAAAACTATGAATTAAGCTCATCAAGAGAATGCCAAGAGTGTGCAAAGCAGTCATCAAAGCAAAAGGTGGCTACTTTGAAGAACCTAGAATATAAGACATAACAAAAAAGCGTGAAACAACTAAAATTAAGTATATAATTCCACATGTGTTAATTCATAGTTTTGATGCCTTCAGTGTGAATGTACAATTTTCATGGTCATGAAAATACAGAAAAATCATGGCATTACAGTGACTCACAGGCAATTCCCACATGATTATTGACTGGGTAACAGGCACCAAACATGCGGGATGGGGATTCGAGTTTCAAATTCAAGCACCGTCTAGTGCTTGCTGAGAGCTGAGCACATCCGAGCACCCTGATACTTGAGTGATATCCGAGAATCACCGACCACATTAGCTCATCCCTAGTAGTGATGATTTTACTTCATGGATGTTTTCCAGAAACAAGCACCAGTGAATGTTACCTAGTGAAAATTGCAAATCTGTTATTGCAGTGCCTGTACATTGTAGTGCCCATTTGTTTTCAGTGATACCATTTTAATTGACATTCATCTTTTTGGTCGCATTTTAAACCACTTTTTGTTTAGCTGCATGATGTGTGGCAGTGTCACTGTTGTTGTACATGAGGGGAGATATGTGTCAGAAAGATTGCTTTCCTGCGTTATGTGAAAGCGATAAGTGTTTTCTCTAGCATGATATGTGCTGAGAGCAATCCAGTTGCTAGATGAGCCTGGCTTTCATGGTGAGTAGGTCAGAGATTTGCTGGACGCCTACTCACCATATTTACATCTCCAGGGTGTGGCTGGAGGAAGATAAATGTCCAGCCAGTTTTTTTTTTCTCTCTGTGTTCTGTGGAGGGAAGGAGGCCTCCATACTGAAGCTCCTGTGAGAGAGCTGATATAGGTTTGGTCTCAGAAGTAGGGTTGAGCGAAACGGGTCGTTCATTTTCAAAAGTCGCCGACTTTTGGCAAAGTCGGGTTTCATGAAACCCGATCCGACCCCTGTGCGGGGTCGGCCATGCGGTACGCGACTTTCGTGCCAAAGTCGCGTTTCAATGACGCGAAAAGCTCCATTTCTCAGCCAATGAAGGTAAACGCAGAGTGTGGGCAGCGTGATGACATAGGTCCTGGTCCCCACCATCTTAGAGAAGGGCATTGCAGTGATTGGCTTGCTGTCTGCGGTGTCACAAGGGCTATAAAGGGGCGTTCCCGCCGACCGCCATGTTACTGCTGCTGATCTGAGCTTAGGGAGAGGTTGCTGCCGCTTCGTCAGAAGCAGGGATAGCGTTAGGCAGGGTCCATTAACCACCAAACCGCTTGTGCTGTAGCGATTTGCACTGTCCAACACCACCTTCGGTGTGCAGGGACAGTGGAAGCTACATTTTTTTTTTCCTCAGCGCTGTAGCTCATTGGGCTGCCCTAGAAGGCTCCCTGATAGCTGCATTGCTGTGTGTACGCCGCTGTGCAAACCAACTGCTTTTTTCAAAGCACAAATCCTCTTGTTCCTTCCTTTCTGCACAGCTATCTTGTTTGTTTGTCCACACTTTTTATTTCATTTGTGCATCAGTCCACTCCTTATTGCTGCCTGCCATACCTGGCTGAGATTACTGCAGGGAGATAGTAATTGAAGGACAGTTCCTTTTTTTTTTTTTTTTTTTTTTTTTTTTTGTGGGAGATTAAGATTGGCAATTCTGCTAGAGTGCCATCCCTGTCTGTGCCATCTCTCACTCAGTGGGCCATAGAAAGCCTATTTATTTTTTTGCTTGATTTGGGTTCTAAAATCTACCTGAAAAAATCACTACATCAATCAGTGGGAGAAAAATATTGGCCTCAGGGCTTGTGTGCCACTCCTGACTCCTGTGTGTGCCATCTCTCAGTCAGTGGGCCATAGAAAGCCTATTTATTTTTTTGCTTGATTTGGGTTCCAAAATCTACCTGAAAAAATCACTACATCAATCAGTGGGAGAAAAATATTGGCCTCAGGGCTTGTGTGCCACTCCTGACTCCTGTGTGCATCATCACTCACTCAGTGGGCCATAGAAAGCCTATTTTTTTTTTTGCTTTATTTGGGTTCTAAATTCTACCTGAAAAAATCAATAAATCAATCAGTGGGAGATTAATATTGGCCTTTGGGCTTGTGTGCCAGTCCTAAGCGTGCCATCTCTCTCACAAATAGTGGGCCATAGAAAGCCTATTTATTTATTTTTTTTTGGTTTTATAAATTCTCCCTGAAAAAAAAAAAAGATTAATATTGGCCTTTGGGCTTGTGTGCCAGTCCTAAGCGTGCCATCTCTCTCTCAGATAGTGGGCCATAGAAAGCCTATTTATTATTTTTTTTATTGGGTTTATAAATTTTCCCTGAAAAAAAAAAAAGGGGGAGATTAATATTGGCCTCTGGGCTTGTGTGCCAGTCCTGAGCGTGCCATCTCTCTCACAAATAGTGGGCCATAGAAAGCCTATTTATTTATTTTTTTTTGGTTTTATAAATTCTCCCTGAAAAAAAAAAGGGAGATTAATATTGGCCTCTGGGCTTGTGTGCCACTCCTGACTCCTGTGTGTGCCATCTCTCAGTCAGTGGGCCATAGAAAGCCTATTTTTTGTTTTATTTGTTTTCTAAATTCTCCCTGAAAAAATCATTTTATTTTATTTGGTTTCTAAATTCTTCCTGAAAAAATCATTTTTTTTTATTATTTTTTTTTCTAAAGTCTCCCTGAAAAAGAAAAAAAAAATCAAATCAGTGGGAGATTAATATTGCCCTTTCTGCTTGTGTGCCAGTCTTGACTCCTGGGTGTGCCATCTCTCTCTCTCTCCAATTGTGGGCCATAGAAAGCCTATTATTTTTTTAGCTTGATTTGGGTTCCAAAATCTACCTGAAAAAATCACTACATCAATCATTGGGAGAACAATATTGGCCTCTGGGCTTGTGTGCCACTCCTGACTCCTGTGTGCGTCATCTCTCACTCAGTGGGCCATAGAAAGCCTATGTTTTGTTTTATTTGTTTTCTAAATTCTCCCTGAAGAAATCATTTTATTTTATTTGGTTTCTAAATTCTTCCTGAAAAAATCATTTTATTCTATTATTTTTTTTTTCTAAAGTCTCCCTGAAAAAAAAAAAAATATCAGTGGGAGATTAATATTGCCCTTTCTGCTTGTGTGCCAGTCTTGACTCCTGGGTGTGCCATCTCTCTCTCTCTCTCCAATTGTGGGCCATAGAAAGCCTATTATTTTTTTAGCTTGATTTGGGTTCCAAAATCTACCTGAAAAAATCACTACATCAATCATTGGGAGAACAATATTGGCCTCTGGGCTTGTGTGCCACTCCTGACTCCTGTGTGCGTCATCTCTCACTCAGTGGGCCATAGAAAGCCTATGTTTTGTTTTATTTGTTTTCTAAATTCTCCCTGAAAAAATCATTTTATTTTATTTGGTTTCTAAATTCTTCCTGAAAAAATCATTTTTTTTTATAATTTTTTTTTCTGAAGTCTCCCTGAAAAAAAACAAAAAAAACAAATCAGTGGGAGATTAATATTGCCCTTTCTGCTTGTGTGCCAGTCTTGACTCCTGGGTGTGCCATCTCTCTCTCTCTCTCCAATTGTGGGTCATAGAAAGCCTATTATTTTTTTTGCTTGATTTGGGTTCCAAAATCTACCTGAAAAAATCACTACATCAATCATTGGGAGAAAAATATTGGCCTCTGGGCTTGTGTGCCACTCCTGACTCCTGTGTGTGGCATCTCTCACTCAGTGGGGCATAGAAAGCCTTTTTTTTTTCTTTTTTCTTTGGTTTCTAAATTGTCATTGGAAAAATCATTTCATGTTATTTGGTTTCTGAATTCTTCCTGAAAAAATCATTTTATTTTATTTTGTTTCTAAAGTCTACCTGAAAAAAAAATAAAAAAATAAAAAAAAACAGTGGGAGATTAATATTTACATTTGTGCTTCAGTGACAGTCCTGCGTGTGTGGCATCTCTCTCATTTGGTGCCACCAAAAACAGAGTGTGTAACATTGTGCCTGATTTTCGTTGTGGTCTCACCCACCTGTAAAGGGGTAGCTAAATCATACTGAAGTTATAGCTCACCGTGTAAGTTGTGTGACAGCAACAAATACCGTTAGTTTGGTTACGTTTTTAAAACAATGAGGAAGTCTGGTGGAAGAGGTCGTGGCCGGGGGCGTTCATTGTCAGCTGTTAATGAGGGTAGTGGTAGTGGTGGAGCATCAGGTGGTCGTGGGAAAAAAAATATTGCACCTAAGTCTGGAGCTGTGGAGCCAAGTTCGTCGTCTGGCTACACAAGGCCTCGAACGCTCCCTTTTCTGGGAGTAGGAAAACCGCTTTTAAAGCCGGAGCAGCAAGAGCAAGTTTTGGCTTATCTTGCTGACTCAGCCTCTAGCTTTTTGCCTCCTCTCGTGAAACTGGTAAATGTAAAAGCAGCGCGTTGTTAGTGGTTGTTCACGGTCAGGGACAAGTCGCTTCCTTGTCCTCTTCAGCAAAAACAACAACAGAGAAGAATGCAGCAGGCGACACAACGGGTTACTCCATGGAGCTCTTTACACATACCGTCCCTGGCTTAGAAAGTGAAGCAGTTAACAGTCCATGCCCATTACAAGTTGAATCTGACATGGAGTGCACTGATGCACAGCCACAGCCAGACTACTATGCTGGTCCTTTGACTCAGACCACAACATTGCCCTCGCAGGGTGCTGATCAAGAATCAGACCCTGATGAGACTATGTTGCCCCATCACGAACGCTATACCACCGACCGACACGGTGACACAGACGAAGTTGCACACGAGCTACAAGAAGAGGTAATAGATGACCCAGTTCTTGACCCCGATTGGCAGCCATTGGGGGAACAGGGTGCAGGCGGCAGCAGTTCTGAAGCGGAGGAGGAGGGGCCGCAGCAGGCATCAACATCGCAACAGGTTCCATCTGCCGGGCCCGTATCTTGCCCAAAACGCGTGGCAAAGCCAAAACCTGTTGGAGGACAGCGTGGCCATCCGGTTAAAGCTCAGTCTGCAATGCCTGAAAAGGTATCCGATGCTAGAAAGAGTGCAGTCTGGCATTTTTTTAAACAACATCCAATTGATCAGCGCAAAGTCATCTGTCAAAAATGTTCAACTACCTTAAGCAGAGGGCAGAATCTGAAAAGTCTCAATACAAGTTGCATGCATAGACATTTAACCACCATGCATTTGCAAGCTTGGACTAACTACCAAACGTCCCTTAAGGTTGTAGCACCCTCGGCCAATGAAGCTAGTCATCAACGCAACATCCCTTCCGGCAGTGTAGGGCCACCATTTTCCGCACCACCTGCAGTATCTGTGCAGGTTTCTTTGCCAGGCCAAAGCAGTCAGGGTCAGGGAATCACCAGTTTCGTAGTAGGAAACACTGCATCTAGGGCACCGGCGGCAACAATACCATCTCCCACCGTCTCTCAGTCTGCCATGTCCACCGGCACCCCCGCTAGTTCCACGATCTCCAGCTCTTCAGTCCAGCTCACCCTACATGAGACTATGGTTAGAAAAAGGAAGTACTTAGCCTCGCATCCGCGTACACAGGGTTTGAACGCCCACATAGCTAGACTAATCTCGTTAGAGATGATGCCCTACCGGTTAGCTGAAAGCGAGGCTTTCAAAGCCCTGATGGACTACGCTGCACCACGCTACGAGCTACCCAGTCAACACTTTTTTTCCAGAAAAGCCATCCCATCCCTCCACCAGCATGTTAAAGAGCGCATCGTCCATGCACTCAGGCAATCTGTGAGCACAAAGGTGCACCTGACAACAGATGCATGGACCAGTAGGCATGGCCAGGGACGTTACGTGTCCATCACGGCACACTGGGTGAATGTTGTGGATGCAGGGTCCACAGGGGACAGCAAGTTTGGGACAGTTGTGCCTAGCCCACGGTCTAGGAAACAGTTGGCTGTAGCCGTTCGCACCCCCTCCTCCTCCTCCTCCTCGTCCTCCTGCAGAAGCGAGAGCTCGTCCACAGACCGCAGTCGCACAACCACTCCATCCGCAGCTGCCACTGTTGCACACCAGGTCTCCCATTATGGGGCAGCTACTGGCAAACGTCAGCAGGCTGTATTGGCTATGAAGTGTTTGGGCGACAACAGACACACCGCGGAAGTTCTGTCCGAGTTCTTGCAGAAAGAAACGAAGTCGTGGCTGGGCACTGTAGATCTTGAGGCAGGCAAGGTAGTGAGTGATAACGGAAGGAATTTCATGGCTGCCATCTCCCTTTCCCAACTGAAACACGTTCCTTGCCTGGCTCACACCTTAAACCTGGTGGTGCAGTGCTTCCTCAAAAGTTATCCGGGGTTATCCGACCTGCTCCTCAAAGTGCGTGGACTTTGCTCACATATCCGCCGTTCGCCCGTACACTCCAGCCGTATGCAGACCTATCAGCGTTCTTTGAACCTTCCCCAGCATCGCCTAATCATAGACGTTGCAACAAGGTGGAACTCAACACTGCACATGCTTCAGAGACTGTGCGAACAGAGGCGGGCTGTTATGTTTTTGTGGGAGGATACACATACACGGGCAGGCAGTAGGATGGCAGACATGGAGTTGTCAGGTGTGCAGTGGTCGAAGATTCAAGACATGTGTCAAGTCCTTCAGTGTTTTGAGGAATGCACACGGCTGGTTAGTGCAGACAACGCCATAATAAGCATGAGCATCCCCCTAATGCGTCTGCTGATGCAAAGTTTGACGCACATAAAGGATCAGGCGTCTGCAGCTGAGGAAGAGGAAAGCCTTGATGACAGTCAGCCATTGTCTGGCCAGGGCAGTGTACAGGACGAGGTAGCGGGTGAAGAGGAGGAGGAGGACGAGGAGGATGATGGGGATGATTATATTTTTAATGAGAAAGCTTTTCCGGGGCCACTGGAAATTGTTGGCGCGGCAAGGCCGAGTTCTGGTTTTTGGAGGGACACAAGTGACGTGGATTTGCCTGAAACTGCCCCTCAACCAAGCACAACCGCAGATTTGAGAACTGGAACTTTGGCCCACATGGCGGATTATGCCTTACGTATCCTCAAAAGGGACACACGCATTACTAAAATGATGAACGATGACGATTACTGGTTGGCCTGCCTCCTTGATCCTCGCTATAAAGGCAAATTGCAAAATATAATGCCACATGACAACTTGGAAATAATATTAGCAACCAAACAATCAACTCTTGTTGACCGTTTGCTTCTGGCATTCCCTGCACACAGCGCCTGTGATCGTTCTCACACGAGCTGCAGGGGCCAGAAGACCAGAGGTGTTAGAGGGGCAGAAATCAGAAGTGGCGTTGGCCAGAGGGGTTTTCTGACCAGGTTGTGGAGTGATTTTGCTATGACCGCAGACAGGACAGGTACTGCAGCATCAATTCAAAGTGACAGGAGACAACATTTGTCCAGTATTGTTACAAACTATTTTTCATCCCTTATCGACGTTCTCCCTCAACCGTCATTCCCATTTGATTACTGGGCATCCAAATTAGACACCTGGCCAGAATTGGCAGAATATGCATTGCAGGAGCTTGCTTGCCCGGCAGCTAGTGTCCTATCAGAAAGAGTATTCAGTGCTGCAGGTTCAATACTAACAGAAAAAAGGACTCGTCTGGCTACCCAAAATGTAGATGATCTAACCTTCATTAAAATGAACCACAACTGGATTTCGAAATCTTTTGCCCCACCTTGCCCGGCTGACACCTAGCTTTCCTATGAAAAGGTCTTGCCTGTGGACTATTCTGAATGACTTTTCCAATCTCGTAATTTTCTGCACCTGATTGTCCAGCATACGACATGTTTACACCTCACTAAATGGCCAAACTCCCCACACGGGGCCGTGGTATCGCCACTTGGCGCCAGCACCCGTGAGAGTGCTGTTTGTCTGAAGAGGTGGGTGTGCCCGCTTTTGGTCGACGGCACTGCCACTGGGTCCCTCATAGTACAATAAAGTGTCTCTGGCGGTGGTGGTGCGCACCCAACGTCAGACACACCGTTGTAATATGAGGGGCCCTGGGACTGTACCGCCGGCCACAAGACAGTTCCCCCCCCCAGCTCAAACAGTGCTCTACCACTTGCAAAATTATCTCTCACAGCTCCACCAATGGTTAGTCTATGCGCTGACATCCTTCAATGCCTGGCACTGACAATACCATTGTATTGACATTTTTGTTATGTTAGGCCTTCGAAGCCTGTCTGCGGTCCCTCCTTCCACTAGGCCTCCACTGACCATTGTACTGCTGCCCGTGTACCCCTGGAACCAATTTTAAATTGCCAACAGCCCTATTTTTTTATGTTAGGTCTTCGAAGCCTGTCTGCGGTCCCTCCTTCCACTAGGCCTCCACTGACCATTGTACTGCTGCCCTTGTACCACTGGAACCAATTTTAAATTGCCAACAGCCCTATTTTTTATGTTAGGCCTTCGAAGCCTGTCTGCGGTCCCTCCTTCCACTAGGCCTCCACTGACCACACCACTGCTGCCCGTGTACCCCTGGAACCAATTTAAAATTGCCGACAGCCAGCCCAATTTTATTATGTTAGGCCTTCGAAGCCTGTCTGCGGTCCGTTCTTTCTACTACTACTACACTGACCAGGCCACTGCTGCCCGTGTTCCCCTGGAACCAATTTAAAATTGCCTACAGCCATGTGTTATTATGTTAGGCCTTCGATGCCTGTCTGCGGTCACTCCTTCCACTAGGCCTCCACTGACCACACCACTGCTGCCCGTGTACCCCTGGAACCAATTTAAAATTGCCTACAGCCAGCCCAATTTTATTATGTTAGGCCTTCGAAGCCTGTCTGCGGTCCGTTCTTTCTACTACTACTACACTGACCAGGCCACTGCTGCCCGTGTTCCCCTGGAACCAATTTAAAATTGCCTACAGCCATGTGTTATTATGTTAGGCCTTCGATGCCTGTCTGCGGTCACTCCTTCCACTAGGCCTCCACTGACCACACCACTGCTGCCCGTGTACCCCTGGAACCAATTTAAAATTGCCTACAGCCAGCCCAATTTTACTATGTTAGGCCTTCGAAGCCTGTCTGCGGTCCGTTCTTTCTACTACTACTACACTGACCAGGCCACTGCTGCCCGTGTTCCCCTGGAACCAATTTAAAATTGCCTATAGCCATCTGTTATTATGTTAGGCCTTCGATGCCTGTTTGCGGTCACTCTTTCCACTAGGCCTCCACTGACCACACCACTGCTGCCCGTGTACCCATGGAACCAATCTAAAATTGCCTACAGCCATCTGGTATTATGTTAGGCTTTCGATGCCTGTCTGCGGTCACTCCTTCCACTAGGCCTCCACTGACCACACCACTGCTGCCCGTGTACCCCTGAAACCAATTTAAAATTGCCTACAGCCATCTGTTATTATGTTAGGCCTTCGAAGCCTGTCTGCAGTCCTTCCTTCCAATAGTTCTCCACTGACCAGACCAATGCTGGCCGTGTACCCCTGGAACCCAGCTGAAAGTGCATGTAGCCTCCTTTTTTTCTTTGTTTTATATTTAGAAAGCCCAGATGAACTACGCTGTGCAACGGTTCAAGCTACCCAGTCGACATTTCTTTTGCGAGAAAAGCCATCCCAGCCCTCCAGCGGCATGAAAAAGTCTGCATTGTCATAGCACTCAGGCAATCAAACAGTAGAAAGGTGCACCTGACAAGAGACGCATGGACCAGTAGGCATGTCCACAAAAAGTTACGTGTCCATTACGGCGCACTGGGTTAATGTGTTGGATGCATGGTCCACAGGTGACAGCCTACAAAGTCTGTCTGCAGTCCCTAATTCCAATTTTCCTCCGCTGACCACACCACTGCTGCCCGTGTACCCCTGGAACCAATTTTACAGTGTCTACAGCCTAATTTTGTTATGTTAGGCCTACTACGCCTGTCTGCGGTCCCTCCTTTCAATACTCGTCCACTGACCACACCACTGCTGCCCGTGGACCCCTGGAACCTATTTTTAATTGCATAGAGCATCCTTTTTTTAATAGTAGGCGTACAAAGTCTGTCTGCGGTCCACTATTGAAATTGTCCTCCACTCCCCAGAGCACTGCTGCTTGTGTACCCCTGTAACTTTTTTAAGCTGCAGTGAGCCACATTTTTGGTTTAAGTCCTACTACCTGTGTCTGTCTGCGCCACTCAATTCAGCTGTGTTCCTTTGAAAAAAGCTGAGCGTCAATAGTCTTGTTTTCAGCCTCTAGGAATTTTAAAACTGCATTGGGGGTACAACTTTGGTAGGGCCTACTAACGGTGTCTGCCTCCCCAAGGTGTGCCCCAGGTTTCCTCGCCATTGCTTCGATCTTAATGCTCTCGTTTAGTAGTTGTTGGAAACTACACTGCATTAGGCCTACAAATTGGGTATGGGGTGTAGAGAGATGGTGTGTTCCACTCCAAGGTGTTCCCCAGGTTTCCTCTCCATTGCTTCGATCTTCATGCTCTTGTTTAGTAGTTGTTGGAAACTACACTGCATTAGGCCTACAAATTGGGTATGGGGTGTAGAGAGATGGTGTGTTCCACTCCAAGGTGTTCCCCAGGTTTCCTCGCCAATGCTTCAATCTTCATGCTCTCGTTTAGTAGTTGTTGGAAACTACACTGCATTAGGCCTACAAATTGGGTATGGGGTGTAGAGAGATGGTGTGTTCCACTCCAAGGTGTTCTCCAGGTTGCCTTTCCTGAGCTTCGATCTTCCGGCTCTCGTTTAGTAGTTGTTGGAAACTACACTGCATTAGGCCTACAAATTGGGTATGGGGTGTAGAGAGATGGTGTGTTACACTCCAAGGTGTTCCCCAGGTTTCCTCTCCATTGCTTCGATCTTCATGCTCTCGTTTAGTAGTTGTTGGAAACTACGCTGCATTAGGCCTACAAATTGGGTATGGGGTGTAGAGAGATGGTGTGTTCCACTCCAAGGTGTTCTCCAGGTTGCCTTTCCTGAGCTTCGATCTTCTGGCTCTCGTTTAGTAGTTGTTGGAAACTACGCTGCATTAGGCCTACAAATTGGGTATGGGGTGTAGAGAGATGGTGTGTTCCACTCCAAGGTGTTCTCCAGGTTGCCTTTCCTGAGCTTCGATCTTCTGGCTCTCGTTTAGTAGTTGTTGGAAACTACGCTGCATTAGGCCTACAAATTGGGTATGGGGTGTAGAGAGATGGTGTGTTCCACTCCAAGGTGTTCTCCAGGTTGCCTTTCCTGAGCTTCGATCTTCTGGCTCTCGTTTAGTAGTTGTTGGAAACTACGCTGCATTAGGCCTACAAATTGGGTATGGGGTGTAGAGAGATGGTGTGTTCCACTCCAAGGTGTTCTCCAGGTTGCCTTTCCTGAGCTTCGATCTTCTGGCTCTCGTTTAGTAGTTGTTGGAAACTACGCTGCATTAGGCCTACAAATTGGGTATGGGGTGTAGAGAGATGGTGTGTTCCACTCCAAGGTGTTCCCCAGGTTTCCTCTCCATTGCTTCGATCTTCATGCTCTCGTTTAGTAGTTGTTGGAAACTACACTGCATTAGGCCTACAAATTGGGTATGGGGTGTAGAGAGATGGTGTGTTCCACTCCAAGGTGTTCCCCAGGTTTCGTCCACATTGCTTCGGTCTTCCGACTCTCGTTTAGTAGTTGTAGAAAACTACACTGCATTAGGCCTACAAATTGGGTATGGGGTGTAGAGAGACGGTGTGTTACACTCCAAGGTGTTCCCCAGGTTTCCTCCACATTGCTTCGATCTTCCGACTCTCGTTTAGTAGTTGTTGAAAACTACACTGCATTAGGCTTACAAATTGGGTATGGGGTGTAGAGAGATGGTGTGTTACACTCCAAGGTGTTCTCCAGGTTGCCTTTCCTGAACTTCTATCTTCAGGCTCTCATTAAATTGTGGTTAAATGGAACAACTGCATTTGGCGTACTAGTTGGTTTGGGGCCTACTATCGATGTCTGCCACTCCTTGCTGTTCTCCTGGTTTCCTGTCCTGAAATTCCATTTTCAGGCTCTCGTTAAGTAGTTGTTAATGTTAGACTGCATTTGGCCTACTAGTTGGGTTGGGGCCTACTATCGGTGTCTGCCACTCCTTGCTGTTCTCCTCCACTGAACAAAGCTGTGCCGCCTGTTTACTACGGTTGCCAATTTTGAACTGCATTTCGACTACTTACTGATTTGGGCCTACTCTCTGTGTCAGCCTCTCATTCCAGTTGTCCTCCACTGCAATGCCCCCTGGTTAGTCTTGTGTTACCAATTTTGAACTGCATTTAGCCAACTTTATTCTTTGGGCCTATATCTGTGTTTCCTCCTCATCCTGCCCATTGCCCAGCCAGTGATAGATGAGTCTGCTGGTACATTGACCCATAACGCAAAATTCCCCGTGCACGCTACACAGCAAGATTGTGACCCTGCTGAAAGTCAGGTTCCTCTTCCCGCATACCATACCACCTTACACGGGGACAAAGAGGAAGGTGCAGATGAAAGTGCAGGTTCCTTCATCAGGTGGGGGGAGGAATACTAGTTGGCGACGTCACTGGCACAGGGCCTCTCATAGTACGCAAAAGTGTTGCTGCCGGTGGGAGGCGCCCCCGCCGTGCAAACACACCGCTGTACTTTGAGGGGCCCTGTGCCAGTGCCAATGCCAACGAGTGGGCCCCCCCTGCTTGCTCAGGATCACAGCACTTGCAAAGTTGAAATACTTACCTCTCCCTGCTCCACTGCCGTGACGTGGTCCAGATTTACTGGGCCCACTAATTACTTGAACCAGCCCTACCCCCCACAACTTTAGCCAAATGACCCCCAATTTCAAATGCCTTCCAATTATTATAAGCTAAATTACGATTGACAAGCTTCTGTAACAAGGATGGATGTTTTTGCCATTAAAATGGGCAGTGTAGGTGTTTTCCTGGCCTCCACTCACTGCCGACTATGCTCCCCCATTGACTTGCATTGGGTTTCGTGTTTCGGGCGATACCCGACTTTTCGCCATAATCGGCCGATTCCACTCGACTCGACTTCTAAGATAGTCGGGTTTCGCGAAACACGACTCGACTCTAAAAAGGTCAAGGTCGCTCAACCCTACTCAGAAGTACTGGGCAGGACTGTGTATTAACTTTTTACTTTCTTTTGAGCCAGACAGGGTGTTTTTCTGTTACCAGTTTGGGTTTTTGGTTTATGATGCAATAAACCATCCAGAAACTTTATCCAAAAGTGGTCCTGTGTCTACCTTGAGGAGCAGCTAAGCGTGTCACCCCCTTACAGATGAAAAAGCATAGTATTTTGCCTGTTTTTTAGTTTTTAAAAGTGTTCACTAAAGGGGTTAACTAGTGTGACAGTTTTATAGGTCAGGTCATTATGGATGTATGCGATACCAAATGTGCACTTTTTTTTGTTTATTTTTGCATAGAAATACTTATTTATGGTGTAAGGAGGCCAATAGCCGCATAGTCGATGGGAGGTATGTGTGACAGAGATGGCTGCTCTCCGTGATGTAACCCGGAGTATTTTCTTTAGTGCACGCAAGCACTAAGGGGCTCGTTTGGTGCACCTGAGACCCAGTTGAGGATAGCTATGAGAGATGGCCGGGTCTGGCTACCCACATACCTCACCTCTGGGTGTGGTTACAGCCTTTATAATGGAGGCTGTTTGGCACATGGTTGGTGTTAAATATTAATTATTAGGTAATTAAATTTTTCTTATTCTGTACTGAGCACATTGCTTCTTGCTGACGTTACAAAAGCTATTTCTATATATATATATGTATATATATATATATATATATATATATATCTCAGAGTATAAGTCAACACCATATATAAAGGGAACATGTGATCTGTGGAACATATAAATTACGTTTCTTAGGAGGGTGCGGAGGGCCTTGTCACGTGGGATCTGTCACCTCCTGCCTTCACCATCATTCTCAATGGACATCAGACAAGTCACACAAGGAAGGAACAGCTGGTAGCCTTGATAACTTCAGACTTCACACAGACAGATGGGTTTTACCATTCAGCACTTTGGGAAAGATGAGTAACAAGCGCTGATATATACAAATAGACAATCTGTTCGTAACGATTTCATCTATTTTTATGTTTCGCTGCAATGTGGTTTTTCTGTGGACAATTCAATAAACCACTATTTTTTATGGGAATATCATGACATTTTTCTTTAAGAGTAAGCACCTGGTGAATAGTCCTGATAAAATAAATGTGCAAAATAAGCTTATTTAACATTGGCCAAGCCAGCCAGTTTTGATTTTTTGTGCTATTTTTGCGTGAATTTCCTTCACCTTGCACACGGGGGAAGAGAGAAGAGCTTCGCTAGATGTTGTGCAAGTTTTCAGGAATTCCACTACAAAACTTCAAGTCACAAAGATCTCAGAGAACCTAGGAGTAAGGAAATTTAACAGGTGCCAGAAGGATTGATAAGCACTAGCATTAGACGTGCTGATGATCAGAGCCCAGCGTTGTACAGCAAAGGAACTACAAGCTGAGATATTTCAAGGTAAGAAAAATGGATTTAATTAATTCATATGCTAAATCAAGTCAGATGGAATTTGTAAGTTTGTACAAATCTAGCTTAGAAATATTTTGGCTTTCTTTATTTGCAGAATGCAAGATAGCAAATCTAAAGTTAGATTCTAAGCTAATATCTAGGAAAAAAGAAAAAGAGCAAATTAAAAATATATTACATATGGTTAACGTATTTCACAAGTTTGTGTCAGAAAAATCCCAAAATGACCGTGTAAAAATAGTACCAGTTGATACTAATGATGTTCCCAAGATTGACAGTAATGTAAAGAGTAATGTTGAGCGATACCTTCCGATATTCGAAAGTATCGGTATTGGATTGGATCGTCCGATATCGGAAAAATATCGGATCTCGCCAATGCAAGTCAATGGGACCAAAATATCGGAATTAAAATAAACCCTTTCTTTCCTTGTAGGTAATTCCATATGAAGGACAACAACTAAGAATAACGTAGAATGTAACAGAGGAGGTGGAGGAGACATTAAAGGCATAGAGGTTTAGCCCATTCAAATGGAATAGCAGGAATTATACATTTTTAAGACATTCGGAGTTACAAAGATTTTGACTATGTTTAGATTTTTTAGATTTTGTCAGATATTTATGTTTCTCTACTTCCATGCTCTGCACCTTTTTTTTTACTTCTACCACATTTTCTTCTTCATCATCCTCAGCAGCAGCATCTTTTTCATCAACTTCTTCTTCACCTTATTCATCTTCTTCTTCACCTTCTTCCTATTATTCTTTTTTTTTAAATTCCTCATATGCTTCTCATTCAACTCTTCTTCTTCATATTCAACTTCATCATCTCCTTCATATTCCTCCCCTTCATCAAAATCTTATGTGTGACAAACAGGCATTCCTGTAGTTGCTATCTGTCAAAGTTTGAAGATTACACCTTCCGTTCTGCCTGTCACAAAAGATTTAAAACAGGATTTGTCCGCGTTCAGTTTGGCCTGCAGCAGCAGGTTTTTTCCAGGGGCACCACGAGGAGGAACGGACTCACCCCCATACACTGCTTAGTCTTCTTCTGCTTATAATTTAGATAATATCTTTTGCTCTGATTTTTAGTCTTATGCTTAATGTTCTTCTGCTTTTTGTTCTGCAGCTTCTTGTTCTTTTGCTTCTCGGTCTTCAGGGTCGTCATGCTTAGGGTCTTGAACTTGGAACTGTAGCAGGAGGTACAAGAAGGCCGAGGAACTGCAGAGAACCAGCTGACGGTGCTGGAACCCGGATGGCTACCTGAAGGTGCAAGAGCCGATGGCACGACCGAGGACCAGCTGACAGTACTGGAACGTGGTTACTAAGCAGGAGGTACCCGTGCCACAAAGCACTACCAAGGACCACCTGACATTGGTGGAACTCGGATAGCCAGAAGGAGGCACCTAAGCCAAAGGCTCTGCCTGGAACCAGCTGACGGTACTGGAACCAGGGGGACCTAGTCAAGATTGTCTTCCCAAGAACCAGCTAACGGTGCTGGAACTCAGATAGGCGGCAGAAGGTCCATAGGAAAAGATAAAATAGCTACGCCGCGAGCAGGCCGCAGTTACCGAAAACACACAGTCCTACAGGGGGAGCTTGTCCTATTGGCACTACTGAACCAGCCTTGATTGCCACTTCCCGCAGTTCACATAGGAAGCACCTAAACTGCAGGCACCATGGAGTCGGCTAACCCGACCGCAACACGACATGACAACGATTTGGAGTCTAAGTGACCTTGACACTACCCAGAAACAGCTGGCATGCTGGAACCAGGCTGGGCAGGAGGGAGTACCCATGCCAAAGACACTGCCAAGAACCAGCTGACGGTGCTGGAACCAGATGCGTTGCCCAAGGTGCAAGAGCCAATGGCACGACCGAGGACCAGCTGACGGTACTGGAACCCAACTCGTATATAGTTAAGTAAACAAGGCAGCACACCTTTATTCTCAGCGAGGTAAGGCAAGTTTAGGACCTGGTATAAGAGAGATGCCGTAAAGGGGCTACCAGGTACACATAAAATTGGCCATTTTTATGCGCTAAACGCTCTCATTTTTCATATTTCTAGTGCAGTAATGCAGTTCAAATTTTGTGTTTTCAAGTTTGCATGTTCTAGCGCTGCAGTGTGCTGCCTTGTTTACTTAACTATATACGAGTTGGCGACTCTAGGTTAAGCACCTGTTCACACTTAGTCTATGTTTGGATGTGCAGGTCAGGTTTTTGAAATGTATTCTTTAGCCTTCTGATCGTGCACTCCGCCTCCTAGCTTCAGGTGTTTTAATTACAGCAGGTCCAATACCCCTCCACAGAGAGAGAGAATTTTAGTCTAAGAAGAGGTTTCACATGTACCCGTTCAGATGGAGACGTTTATTCTCAGCGAGGTAAGGCAAGTTTAGGACCTGGTATAAGAGAGATGCCGTAAAGGGGCTACCAGGTACACATAAAATTGGCCATTTTTATGCGCTAAACGCTCTCATTTTTCATATTTCTAGTGCAGTAATGCAGTTCAAATTTTGTGTTTTCAAGTTTGCATGTTCTAGCGCTGCAGTGTGCTGCCTTGTTTACTTAACTATATACGAGTTGGCGACTCTAGGTTCAGCACCTGTTCACACTTAGTCTATGTTTGGATGTGCAGGTCAGGTTTTTGAAAGGTACTGGAACCCAGTTACCAAGCAGGAGGTACCCGTGCCACAAGCACTACCAAGGATCGCCTGACGTTGGTGGAACTTGGATACCCAGAAGGAGGCACCTAAGCAAAAGGCTCTGCCCGGAACCAGCTGACGGTACTGGAACCCGGATGGCTACCTGAAGGTAGAAGAGCCAATGGCACGACCGAGGACCAGCTGACGGTGCTGGAACCCGGTTACTGAGCAGGAGGTACCTGTGCCACAAAGCACTACCAAGGACCACCTGACGTTGGTGGAACTCTGATACCCAGAAGGAGGCACCTAAGCCAAAGGCTCTGCCCGGAACCAGCTGACGGTGCTGGGGCCAGGGGGACCTACTCAAGATTGTGTTGCCAAGAACCAGCTAACGGTGCTGGAACTCAGGCGGCAGAAGGTCCACAGTAAAAGAAAAAATAGGTAGGCCGCGATCCAGCCACAGTTACCGAAAACCAACAGCCCTACAGGGGGAGCTTGTCCTATTGGCACTAAAGAACCAGCCTTGATTGCCACTTCCCGCAGCCCACATAGGAAGCACCTAAACTGCAGGCACCATGAAGTCGGCTAACCCGACCGCAACACGATAGGACAACGTTTTGGAGTCTAAGTGACCTTGACACTACCCGGAAACAGCTGGCATGCTGGAACCAGGCTGGGCAGGAGGGAGTACCCGTGCCAAAGACACTTCTGAGCAGCAACTGGCGGTGTTGGAGCCGAGGCATTACATGACTGAGCTGTGCGCACAGGAGCCGTTCTGTCCAGCGTGTCCACATGGACATTCCTTTTCTGAATCCTGCTCATACAGGTATTGTACATATGACCAGGTTTTAAATACATCAGATAGGGATTACATACATTAGTTAGGACTGCTCTGATATGGGTATACCTTGACGTTTGGTAGAGCGGCTTAATATACATTTTTTGCAAAAAACGTATCAACCAAATACCCTGTTTTTTCCATCTTTTTACTAGCACTTGCTGTCCACTGTGATTTTTTTGCAACAGTGTGTTTTTGGTTTTACTGTGCTTTTTTGTGTTTTCAAGTCTCTTGGTGGTGTGAACATGTCTCTACGGGCTTGTTCACTGTGCGCGCAGCTCATGTGTTCTGGTTTCATTACATGACAGAGTGTAGTCTGAGGCCTAATTGGAGCAAGTTGAAAGGGAACCTTTAACCCCCCAGCCATTAGCAACTTAAAAAGCCACCTTGTACAGCCCTAACACTGCACAAGAAAAAGGTGGCTCTTTTAGTTATGCTCCTTGCACTCGCAGAACTAAACACTTATAAAATGTGTCCCCTGATACCAAGAAACCATTCCGGAGGTGGGACTTTCCTTCGTAATGAGACGCAGCACAGCCGGCATTCAGGGCCCCTTGGCGCCGGGCACGGCCTCCTCAGCGTTGTTTGAATCTGTCACGGAGTCGCACTGTTATGGTAAACCTTGGCCATGCGCTGTTAGCGCTGCCCGTCTTCTGACATCATTTGGTGTCAGGCTGACTGCGCCTGTGCGGGCGCGCTGCCAGAGATCTCGGCCCGCAGTGTCTTCTGATTTTGTCACACTGTGGGCCTGGGATTCATGGCCATGCACAGTGCATATCTTTTCCTCTCACTCCTCTCCATCTGCCCTCTTCTGAGTGTGCAGCATCAGCTGATCCATAATCACATGCCATGGCCGTGACTAGGGTTGAGTGAAACGGGTCGGCCATTTTCAGAAGTCGCCGACTTTTGGCAAAGTCGGGTTTCATGAAACCCGACCCGACCCCTGTGTGAGGTCGGCCATGAGGTCGGCAATCTTCTGAATCTGGTATCGGAATTCCGATACCGAGTTCCGATATGTTTGCAATATCGGAAATCGGTATCGGAATCCATATTTAAGTGTAAAATAAAGAATTAAAATAAAAAATATTGCTATACTCACCCTCTGACACGCCGCGACGTCACCGAAGGTCCTTCAAGCAGGGCGCGTACGAGGGTGAGTATATACCTAATAGGAATATATACCTAATAGGAATATACTCACCCTCGGACGCGCCCTGCTTCTTTCCAGCAGCCTTCCTTCCTAAGAAGCAGCGCTTGAAGGACCTTCGGTGACGTCGCGGCTTGTGATTGGTCGCGCGAGCGGTCACATGAGCGGTCGCGCGACCAATCACAAGCCGCGACGTCATCTAAGGTCATTCACGCGCTGATTCTAAGGAAGCAAGGCTGCCGGTTAGTACCAGGGCGCATCAGAGGGTGAGTATAGCAATATTTTTTATTTTAATTCTTTATTTTACACTTAGATATGGATCCCAGGGCCTGAAGGAGAGTTTCCGCTCCTTCAGACCCTGGGAACCATTGGAAACCCAATGCACTGCATTGGGTTTCGAGTTTCGGCCGACCCCGACCCCAACTTTTTTATAGGATCGGCCGATTTCACTCGACCCGACTTTTGAAAAAGTCGGGTTTCGTGAAACCCGACCCAATCCTATAAAAGTAAAAGTCGCTCAACTCTAGCCGTGTCGCCGCACAGTCTGAGGAAGGTGGAATCAAATGAGTAGAAGGTGAAGATATGCACTGCGCATGCCCATGAATCTCAGGCCCGCAGTGGGACCAAATCAGAAGACACTGCGGGGCGGGATCTCGTGCAGCGCGTATGCACAGGCGCTGTCAGCCTGACATCAAATGATGTCAGAAGAAGGGCAGTGCCTGCACTGGAGGCATTTGAATGTCTGTTATTGTGCCAGCGTGGCTTTTGCTGGACACGTTGCCGGCTACACAGCAGTGGAACAGCTGGCATCACTGAACCCCACTGACACATGAGCTAGTGTTTTTTTCTGTGCAGCCAGCACTTCCGAGCACCAACTGTCGGTATTGGAGCCCAGGGAATCAAGGAGGAGCAATGTGTAGGCCGAAGCCTGCACTGGAGGCATTTGAATGTCTGTTATTGTGCCAGTGTGGCTTTTGCTGGACACGTTGCCGGCTACACAGCAGGGGAACAGCTGGCGTTACTGAACCCCACTGACACATGAGCAAGTGTTTTTCTCTGTGCAGCCAGCACTTCCGGGCAACAACTGACAGTGTTGAAGCCCAGGGAATCCAGGAGGAGCAGAGTGTAGGCCGAAGCCTGCACTGGAGGCATTTGAATGTCTGTTATTGTGCCAGCCTGGCTTTTGCTGGACACGTTGCCGGCTACACAGCAGGGGAACAGCTGGCGTTACTAAACCCCACTGACACCTGAGCTAGTGTTTTTTTCTGTGCAGCCAGCACTTCCGAGCACCAACTGTCGGTATTGGAGCCCAGGGAATCCAGGAGGAGCAATGTGTAAGCCGAAGCCTGCACTGGAGGCATTTGAATGTCTGTTATTGTGCCAGCGTGGCTTTTGCTGGACACGTTGCCAGCTACACAGCAGGGGAACAGCTGGTGTTACTGAACCCCACTGTTGTATAGAAAATGTTCAGCACAGCCTAAAGGGGAGGTGCACAGTCATAGCTTCCCAAACCTTGATGTGTAAGTTACAAGTGACTAGCACACTCCAGAAGTGTTGTGATGCAAAATGGGGGGTTTATTTACATACAGTAATCACAAACGTTTCGGTCGATACTGGACCTTCATCAGTGTGCTAATTTTACCAGTATGCTTGGTGAAGCCCCAAAGAGTTAAATTAGATTGCATCCATAAGATAGGTCTGAATTATATGGGCCACAATGCAGTGGAGACTGTCCGCTCACTGAGACAGGATACACACGGTGTCCACCGCAAGTGTAGCTAGCGGTGGACACCGCGTGTATCCTGTCTCAGTGGGCGGACAGTCTCCACTGCCTTGTGGCCCGTATAATTCAGGCCTATATTATGGATGCAATCTAATTTAACTCTTTGGGGCTTCACCAAGCATACTGGTAAAATTAGCACACTGATGAAGGTCCAGTATCGACTGAAATGTTTGTGATTACTGTATTTAAATAAACCCCCCATTTTGCATCACAACACTTCTGGAGTGTGCTAGTCACTTGTAACTTACTGAACCCCACTGACACATGAGCGAGGGTTTTTTTTCTGTGCAGCCAGCACTTCCGAGCACCAACTGTCGGTATCAGAGCCCAGGGAATCAAGGAGGAGCAATGTGTAGGCCGAAGCCTGCACTGGAGGCATTTGAATGTTATTGCGCCAGCATGGCTTTTGCTGGACACGTTGCCGGCTACACAGCAGGGGAACAACTGGCGTTACTGAACCCCACTGACACATGAGCAAGTGTTTTTCTCTGTGCAGCCAGCACTTCCGGGCAACAACTGACAGTGTTGAAGCCCAGGGAATCCAGGAGGAGCAGAGTGTAGGCCGAAGGCTGCACTGGAGGCAGGTTAATGTCTGTTATTGTGCCAGCGTGGCGGTTGCTGGACACGTTGCCGGCTACACAGCAGGGGAACAGCTGGCGTTACTGAACCCCACTGACACATGAGCGAGAGTTTTTCTCTGTGCAGCCAGCACTTCCGGGCAACAACTGACAGTGTTGAAGCTCAGGGAATCCAGGAGGAGCAGAGTGTATGCCGAAGCCTGCACCAGAGGCAGGTTAATGTCTGTTATTGTGCCAGTGTGGGGGTTGCTGGACACGTTCCCGGATACACAGCAGGGGAATAGCTGGCGTTACTGAAGCCCACTGACACATGAGCGAGTGTTTTTCTCTGTGCAGCCAGCACTTCCGGGCAACAAATGACAGTGTTGAAGCCCAGGGAATCCAGGAGGAGCAGAGCGTAGGCGAAGCCTGCACTGGAGGCAGGTTATTGTCTGTTATTGTGCCAGTGTGGCGGTTGCTAGACACGTTGCCGGTAGGGTTGAGCGACTTTTACTTTTTTAGGGTCGAGTCGGGTTTTGCGAAACCCGACTATCTCAAATGTCGAGTCGAGTGAAATCGGCCGATTATCGCGAAAAGTCGGGGATCGACCGAAACACGAAACCCAATCCAAGTCAATGGGGAAGCATAGTCGGCAGTGAGTGGGGGCCAGGAAAACACCTACAGTGCCCATTTTAAAGGCAAAAACATCCATTCTTGTTACTG
Organism: Ranitomeya imitator; assembly: GCF_032444005.1. Lineage (NCBI taxonomy): Eukaryota > Metazoa > Chordata > Amphibia > Anura > Dendrobatidae > Ranitomeya > Ranitomeya imitator. The sequence goes on along the minus strand of NC_091284.1, from coordinate 540,634,952 downwards.
AAGCTTGTCAATCTTAATTTACCTTATAATAATAGTTAGGCATTGGAAATTGGGGGTCATTTGGCTAAAGTTGTGGGGGGTAGGGCTGGTTCAAGTATTTAGTGGGCCCAGGAAATGTGGACCACGTCACGGCAGTGGAGCAGGGAGATGTAAGTATTTCAACTTTGCAAGTGCTGTGATCCTGAGCAAGCAGGGGGGGCCCACTCGTTTGCATTGGCACTGGCACAGGGCCCCTCAAAGTACGGCGGTGTGTTTGCACGGCGGGGGCGCTTCCCACCGGCAGCAACACTTTTGCGTACTATGAGGGGCCCTGTGCCAGTGATGTCGCCAACGAGTATTCCCCCCCACCTGATGAAGGAACCTGCACTTTCATCTGCACCTTCCTCTTTGTCCCCGTGTAAGGTGGTATGGTATGCGGGAAGGGGAACCTGACTTTCAGCAGGGTCACATTCTGGCTGTGTAGCGTGCACGGGGAATGTAACGTTCTGGGTCAATGTACCAGCAGACTCATCTATCACTGGCTGGGAAATGGGCAGGATAAGGAGGAAACACAGATATAGGCCCAAATAATAAAGTGGGCTAAATGCAGTTCAAAATTGGTAACAGGACTAACCAGGCGGCATTGCTTTGTTCAGTGGAGGACAACTGTAATGAGAGGCTGACACAGTGAGTAGGCCGAAATCAGTAAGTAGTCGAAATGCAGTTCAAAATTGGTAACAGAAGTAATCAGGCGGCACTAGTTTGTTCAGTGTAGGAGAACATCAAGGAGCGGCAGACACCGTTAGTAGGGCCAACAAAACAAGTAGGCCAAATGCAGTGTTATATTAAAAACAATTTAACGAGAGCCTGAAGATTGAAGCTCAGGAAATGCAACCAGGAGAACACCTTGGAGTTGCAGACACCGTTTCTAGTACCCAACCCAACCAAACTAGTAGCCCCACTGCAGTTGGTCAATTAAAAAACTCTTTAACGAGAGCCTCAAGATAGAAGCTCAGGAAATGCAACCAAGAGAACACCTTGGAGCGGCAGACACCGTTTCTAGAACCCAACCAAACTTGTTGGTCTAATGCAGTGTTATATTAACAACTACATAACGAGAGCCTGAAGATTGAAGCTAAGGAAAGGCAACCTGGAGAACACCTTGGAGCTGCAGACACAGTTTGTCGACCCCAACCAAACTTGTGGCCCCAATGCAGTTTTAAAACTCCAACAGGCTGAAAATCTGACAATTGCAGCTCCGTTTTTTTAAGAGGAGGACAGCTGTATTGAGTGGCGCAGACAGACACTGCTAATAGGCTTTACACCACAAAGTTGGCTCTCTGCAGGTTTAAAAAAGGTTACATGGGTACACGGGCAGCATTGGTGTGGTCAGCGGAGGACAATTGGAAGGATGGACCGCAGACAGACTTAGTAGGCCTAAAATAAAAAAATAGGCTCAATGCAGGTTCAATTATGTTGCGGGGTGCACAGGCAGCATTGGTGTGGTCAGCGGTGGACAATTGGAAGGATGGACTGCAGACAGACTTATTAGGCGAAAAATAAAACAATAGGCTCAATGCAGGTTTTATTATGTTGCAGGGGTACACAGGCAGCATTGGTGTGGTCAGCGGAGGACAATTGGAAGGATGGACCGCAGACAGATTTAGTAGGCCTAAAATAAAAAAATAGGCTCAATGCAGGTTCAATTATGTTGCAGGGGTGCACAGGCAGCATTGGTGTGGTCAGCGGAGGACAATTGGAGGGATGGACCGCAGACAGACTTAGTAGGCCTAGAATAAAAAAAATTGGCTCAATGCAGGTTCGATTATGTTGCAGGGGTACACAGGCAGCATTGGTGTGGTTAGCAGAGGACAATTGGAGGGATGGACCGCAGACAGACTTAGTAGGCCTAAAATAAAAAAAATAGGCTCAATGCAGGTTTGATTATGTTGCAGGGGTACACAGGCAGCATTGGTGTGGTTAGCGGAGGACAATTGGAGGGATGGACCGCAGACAGACTTAGTAGGCCTAAAATAAAAAAAAATAGGCTCAATGCAGGTTTGATTATGTTGCAGGGGTACACAGGCAGCATTGGTGTGGTCAGCGGAGGACAATTGGAAGCAGTGTCTGACACAGTTAGTACTCCAAAATAATAAATAGATGTTAATGTCTCGCAAAAAACAAAAACAAAAAAAAAGCGTGGCATACTTGGGTTTGGTACAGGGGTGGGCTCCTCTGCTGACTTTCAGACATTGTTATTTGGCGCAAAGTATTTACTGGTGTAAATATAGGACAGGGCCCCTGAATATTTTAACTAGCATCATACATGTCAACAATTTGGTATTGCCAGTGCCAGGCATTGAAGGATTTCACCGCATAGACTAAACAGTGGTGGAGCAGTGAGAGATAATTTTGCAAGTGGTAGAGCACTGTTTGAGCTGGGGGGAATACTCTCTCATGGCCAGCGGTACAGGCCCAGGGCCCCTCATGTTACAACGGTGTGTCTGACGTGGGGTGTGCGCCACCACCGCCAGAGACACTTCATTGTACTATGAGGGACCCAGTGCCAGTGCCGTCACCCAAAAGTGGGCACACCCAACTCTTCAGACAAACGGCACTCTCACCGGTGCTTGCGCCAAGTGGCGACCACGGCCCCGTGGGGGGAGTCAGCCCATTTAGGGAGGTGTAAACATGTCGTATGCTGGACATACAGCAGCTGCAAAATAAGAGATTGGAACTGTGAGTAAGGCCAGTCCAAAAGCAAGACCTTTTTACAGGAAAGCTAGGTGTCAGCCGGGAAAGGTGGGGCAAAATAATTAGAAATCCATGAGTGGTTCATTTTAATGAAGGTTAGATCATCAACATTTTGGGTAGCCAGACGAGTCCTTTTTTCGGTCAGTATTGAACCAGCAGCACTGAATACTCTTTCTAATAGCACACTAGCTGCTGGGCAAGCAAGCTCCTGCAATGCATATTCGGCCAATTCAGGCCAGGTGTCTATTTTGGATGCCCAGTAACCAAATGGGAATGACGGTTGAGGGAGAACATCGATAAGGGAGGAAAAATAGTTAGTAACCATACTGGACAAATGTCTCCTGTCACTTTGAATTGATGCTGCAGTACCTATCCTGTCTGCGGTCATTGGGAAATCACTCCACAACCTGGTCAGAAAACCCCTCTGTCCAACGCCACTTCTGATTTGTGCACCTCTAACACCCCTGCCCTGTTGCCCCTGCAGCTCGTGTGAGAACCATCACCGGCGCTGTGTGCTGGGAATGCCTGAATCAAACGGTCAACAAGAGTTGCTTGTTTGGTTGCCAATGTTTGTTCAAGGTTCTCATGTGGCATGATATTTTGCAATTTCCCTTTATAGCGTGGATCCAGGAGGCAGGCCAACCAGTAATCGTCATCGGTTATCATTTTTATAATGTGTGGGTCCCTTTTGAGGATACGCAAGGCATAATCTGCCATGTGGGCCAATGTTCCAGTTGTCAAATCACTGCTTGTGCTGGGTTGAGGAGCACTTTCAGGCAAATCAACGTCACTTGTCTCCCTCAAAAACCCTGAACCTGGCCTTGCAACGCCAGCAGTTTCTATTGCCCCCTGAGAAGCTTCCTCATCCAAAAAATACTCATCCCCATCATCCTCCTCATCCTCCTCCTCTTCGCCTGCAACCTTGTCCAGTAGACTTCCCTGACCAGACAATGGCTGACTGTCATCAAGGCTTCCCTCGTCCTCGGCTGCAGACGCCTGCTCCTTTATGTGCATCAAACTTTGCATCAGCAGACGCATTAGAGGGATGCTCATGCTTATTATGGCGTTGTCTGCACTAACCAGCAGTGTGCATTCCTCAAAACAATGAAGGAGTTGACACAGGTCTTGTAGCTTCGACCACTGCACACCTGACAACTCCATGTCTGCCATCCAACTGCCTGCCCATGTATGTGTATCCTCCCACAAATACATTACAGCACACCTCTGTTCGCACAGCCTCTGAAGCATGTGCAGTGTGGAGTTTCACCTTGTTGCAATGTCAATTATTAGGCGGTGCTGGGAAAGCTTCAGGGATCGCTGATGGTTCAGCATACGGCTGGAGTGTACGGGCGACCAGCGGATGTGCAAGCAAAGTCTGCGCACCTTCAGGAGCAGGGCTGGTAACCCTGGATAACTTTTCAGGACCACTGCGCCACCAGGTTTAAGGTGTGAGCCTGGCAAGGAATGTGTTTCAGTTGTGAAAGGGCTATGGCAGCCATAAAATTCCTTCCATTATCACTCACTACCTTGCCTGCCTCAAGATGTACAGTGCCCAGCCATGACTGAGTTTCTTGCTGCAAGAACTCGGACAGAACTTCCGCGGTGTGTCTGTTGTCGCCCAAACACTTCATTGCCAATACAGCCTGCTGACGCTTGGCACTAGCTGTCCCATAATGGGATACCTCGTGTGCAACAGTGGCAGCTGCGGATGGAGTGGTCATGCGACTGCAGTCTGTGGATGAGCTCTCTCTACTGCTGGAGGACGAGGAGGAGGGGGGCGAATGCCTACAGCAAACTGTTTCCTAGACCGTGGGCTAGGCAGAACTCTTCCAATATTGCTGTCCCCTGCATCCACCACATTAACCCAGTGTGCTGTGATGGAGACGTAACGCCCCTGGCCATGCCTACTGGTCCATGCATCTGTTGTCAGGTGCGCCTTTCTACTCACAGATTGCCTGAGTGAATGGACAATGCGGTCTTTGACATGCTGGTGGAGGGCTGGGATGGCTTTTCTCGAAAAGAAGTGTCGACTGGGTAGCTCGTAGCGTGGTATAGTGTAGTCCATCAGGGCTTTGAAAGCTTTGCTTTCAACCAACCGGTAGGGCATCATCTCTAACGAGATTAGTTTAGCAATGTGGGCGTCCAAACCGGGTGTACGCGGATGTGAGGATGAGTACTCCCTTTTCCTAACGAGAGTCTCATGTAGGGTGAGCTGGACTGGAGAGCTGCATATGGTGGAACTAGCGGGGGTGCCGGTGGACATGGCAGACAGAGAGGGTTGGTGATGGTATTCTTGCTTTTGCCCTACATTCAGTGTTTCCTACCACGAACCTGAAGATTCCCTAACTTCTTTGGCCTTGCGACGAAACCTCCACATTTACTGAAGGTGGTGTGGTAAACGGTGGGCTTACAGTGAGGGAAGGGATGTAGCGTTGCTGACTAGCTTCATTGGCCGAGGGTGCAACAACGTTAAGGGACGTTTGGTAGTTAGTCCAGGCTTGCAAGTGCATGGTGGTTAAATGCCTACGCATGCAACTTGTATTTAGATTTTTAACATTCTGACCTCTGCTGAAGGTCCTTGAGCATTTCTTACAGATGACTTTGCACTGATAATTTGGATCTTGGTTAAAAAAATGCCAGACTGCACTCTTCCTACTATCAGATACCTTTTCAGGCATTGCACACTGAGCTACTTTAACCGGATGGCCACACTATCCTACAACTGTTTTTGGTTTTGCCACACGTTTTTGGCCAGATACGGGCCTGCCAGATAGAACCTGTTGTGATGTTGATGCCTGCTGCGGCTCCTCCTCCTCCGCTTCAGAGCTACTGCCGGCTGCAACCTGTTCCCCCAATAGCTGCCAATCGGGGTCAACAACTGGGTCATCTATGACCTCCTCTTCTATGTCCTGTGCACCTTCCTCTGTGTCACCGTGTAAGCCGGTGTTACAGCGTTCGTGACGGGGCTCCATAGTCTCATCTGGGTCAGATTCTGGATCAGTACACTGCGAGGGCAATGTTGTGATCTTAGTCAAAGGAACAGCATAATAATCTGGCTGTGGCTGTGCATCTGTGCACTCCATGTCCGATTCATCTTGTAATGTGCATGGCCTGTTAACAATCTCCCTTTCTAACCCAGGAACGGTATGTGTAAAGAGCTCCATGTAGTAACCCGTTGTGTCACCTGACACATCCTTCTCTGTTGTTCTGGGTGAAGAACACAAGGAAGCGACTTGTCCCTGACCGGGAACAACCACTGACGACGCGCTGCTTTTACATTTTGCACTTTCCGAAGAGGAGGCAAAAGAGCTAGAGGCAGAGTCAGCAAGTAAAGCCAAAACTTGTTCCTGCTGCTCCGGCTTTAAAAGCGGTTTTCCTACTCCCAGAAAAGGGAGCGTTCGAGGCCTTGTGTAGCCAGACGATGACGCTGGCTCAACAACTCAAGACTTAGGTGCTATATTGCTTTTCCCATGACCACCTGATGCTCCACCACCACTACCATCATTACCAGCTGGCAATGACCACCCATGGCCACGACCTCTTCCACCAGACTTCCTCATTCTTTGAAAAATGTAACCAAACAAACGGTATTTGGCACTGTAAAACCAGTTAGAAGGTGTACGCAAACTCGTGGTGAATTTAAATCTCCCTTTATAGGTGTGTGAGACTGCAGGGAAAATCAGGCCCACTGTATAACAGTACACAGCTTCAGTGGCAGACAGTGGCTGACAGATATGCCACTAACAGGACTGACACAGATGCACACACTGGCAATAAAAATCTCCCCCTTTTGTTTATATGGGAGACTAGTGAATAAATCAGGCCCACTGTATTACAGTATAGATTCTGTGGCAGAAAATGAGTGACAGATACCACAGACAGGACTGGCACAGATGCAGATTTGCCAATATTAATCTCCCCCTCTTTTTTTTATATGGGAGACCAGTAAATAAATCAGGCCCACTATATTACAGTATAGTTTCTGTGGCAGAAAATGGGTGACAGATACCACAGACAGGACTGGCACAGATGCAGATTTGCCAATATTAATCTCCCCCTCTTTTTTTTATATGGGAGACCAGTAAATAAATCAGGCCCACTATATTACAGTATAGTTTCTGTGGCAGAAAATGGGTGACAGATACCACAGACAGGACTGGCACAGATGCAGATTTGCCAATATTAATATCCCCCTCTTTTTTATATGGGAGACCAGTGAATAAATCAGGCCCACTGTATTAAAGTATAGTTTCTGTGGCAGAAAAAGAGTGATAGATACCACAGACAGGACTGGCACAGATGCACAGATTTGCCAATATTAATCGCGCCTTTTTTATTTTTTTCTGGGACACTAGTGAATAAATCTGGCCCACTGTATTACAGTATATTTTCTGTGGCAGAAAAGGACAGACAGATACCACAGACCGGACTGGCACAGATGCAGATTTGTTAATATTAATCTCCCCCTTTTTTATTTTTTCTGGGAGACTAGTGAATAAATCTGGCCCACTGTATTACAGTATATTTTCTGTGGCAGAAAATGAGTGACAGATACCAAAGACAGAACTGTTATGGACCTGGTGGTTAGGAGCACCCGACACGACCTGATAGTTAAACTCACACAGGACAAGCTCTGGGATGTGGGAGCTCTGCTGACCGCAACCCCTAATCCTATCACAACAACTAGAAATAGCCGTGGAGCGTTCCTGACACTCCCTAGACGCCTCTTCACAGCCTAAGAGCTAGCTAGCCCTAGAGATAGAAAATAAAGCCTACCTTGCCTCAGAGAAATTCCCCAAAGGAAAAGGCAGCCCCCAACATATATTGACTATGAGTAAAGATGAAAGTCACAAACGCAGAAATGAAACAGGTTTCAGCAAAGGGAGGCCAGACTTACTAAACAGACAGAGGATAGGAAAGGTATCTTTGCGGTCAGCACAAAAAACTACAAAAGACCACGCAGAGTGTGCAAAAAGACCTCCGCACCGACTAACGGTGCGGAGATGCCACTCTGCATCCCAGAGCTTCCAGCTAGCAAGGCAAAATCATGATATCCAGCTGGACAAGGAAACAATGAACAAATAATAACTAGCAGGAACTTAGCTTCTGCTGGAGTAGACCGGTCACCAGAAAGATCCAAGAGCGAACTGAACCAATGCAGGAACATTGACAGCTGGCATGGAGTAACGATCTGAGTGGAGTTAAATAGAGCAGCCAAGCAAAGGATAAACCACGTCACCTGTGTAAGGAACCTCAGAAGCAGCAGCTCCACTCACAGCCACCAGAGGGAGCCCATGGATAGAACTCGCCGAAGTACCACTCACGACCACAGGAGAGAGTTCGACAACAGAATTCACAACAGTACCCCCCCCTTGAGTAGGGGTCACCGAACCCTCACTAGAGCCCCCAGGCCGATCAGGATGAGCCAAATGAAAGGCACGAACTAGATCGGCAGCATGAACATCAGAGGCAAAAACCCAGGAATTATCTTCCTGACCATAACCCTTCCACTTGACCAGGTACTGGAGTTTCCGTCTCGAAACACGAGAATTCAAAATCTTCTCCATCACATACTCCAACTCCCCCTCGACCAACACCGGGGCAGGAGGATCCACGGAGGGAACCATAGGCGCCACGTATCTCCGCAACAACGACCTATGGAACACATTATGGATGGCAAAAGAAGCTGGAAGGGCCAAACAAAATGACACAGGATTGAGAACTTCAGAAATCTTATACGGACCAATGAAACGAGGCTTAAACTTAGGAGAGGAAACCTTCATAGGAACATAACGAGACGACAACCAAACCAAATCCCCAACACGAAGTCGGGGACCAACACAATGCCGGCGGTTAGCGAAACGTTGAGCCCTCTCCTGGGACAATGTCAAATTGTCCACCACATGAGTCCAAATCTGCTGCAACCTGTCCACCACAGTATCCACACCAGGACAGTCCGAAGGCTCAACCTGCCCTGAAGAGAAACGAGGATGGAAACCAGAATTACAGAAAAAAGGCGAAACCAAAGTAGCCGAGCTGGCCCGATTATTAAGGGTGATCTCAGCCAAAGGCAAGAAGGACACCCAATCATCCTGATCAGCAGAAACAAAGCATCTCAGATATGTTTCCAAAGTCTGATTAGTTCGTTCGGTTTGGCCATTAGTCTGAGGATGGAAAGCCGAAGAAAAAGACAAATCAATGCCCATCCTAGCACAAAAAGACCGCCAAAACCTCGAAACAAACTGGGAACCTCTGTCCGAGACGATGTTCTCCGGAATGCCATGCAAACGAACCACATGCTGGAAAAACAATGGCACCAAATCAGAGGAGGAAGGCAATTTAGACAAGGGTACCAAATGGACCATCTTAGAGAAGCGATCACAAACCACCCAAATGACCGACATCCTTTGAGAAACAGGGAGATCAGAAATAAAATCCATGGAAATATGCGTCCAGGGCCTCTTCGGGACCGGCAAGGGCAAAAGCAACTCACTGGCACGAGAACAGCAGGGCTTAGCCCGAGCACAAGTCCCACAGGACTGCACAAAAGAACGCACATCCCGTGACAAAGAAGGCCACCAAAAGGATCTAGCCACCAAATCTCTGGTACCAAAGATTCCAAGATGACCCGCCAACACTGAACAATGAACCTCAGAGATAACTCTACTAGTCCATCTATCAGGGACAAACAGTTTCTCCGTAGGACAACGGTCAGGTCTATCAGCCTGAAACTTCTGCAGCACGCGCCGGAAATAAGGGGAGATGGCAGACAAAATTACCCCCTCTTTGAGAATACCCGCCGGCTTCGGAACACCCGGAGAGTCAGGCACAAAACTCCTTGACAGGGCATCAGCCTTCACATTCTTAGATCCCGGAAGGTATGAAACCACAAAATCAAAACGGGAGAAAAAGAGCGACCATTGAGCCTGTCTAGGATTCAACCGTTTGGCAGACTCGAGATAAGTCAAATTCTTGTGATCCGTCAAGACCACCACGCGATGTTTAGCTCCTTCAAGCCAATGTCGCCACTCCTCGAATGCCCACTTCATGGCCAACAACTCTCGATTGCCAACATCATAATTGCGCTCAGCAGGCGAGAATTTTCTAGAAAAGAAGGCACATGGTTTCATCACCGAGCCATCAGAACTTCTTTGCGACAAAACAGCCCCTGCTCCAATCTCAGAAGCATCAACCTCGACCTGAAACGGGAACGAAACATCTGGCTGGCACAACACAGGGGCAGAAGAAAAACGACGCTTCAACTCCTGAAAAGCCTCTACAGCCGCAGAGGACCAATTGACCACATCAGCACCTTTCTTGGTCAAATCAGTCAATGGTTTAGCAATACTAGAAAAATTAGCGATGAAGCGACGGTAAAAATTAGCAAAGCCCAGGAACTTCTGCAGGCTCTTCACAGATGTCGGCTGAGTCCAATCATAAATGGCCTGAACTTTAACAGGGTCCATCTCGATAGTAGAATGGGAAAAAATGAAACCCAAAAATGAAACCTTCTGAACTCCAAAGAGACACTTTGACCCCTTCACAAACAAGGAATTTGCACGAAGGACCTGGAACACCATTCTGACCTGCTTCACATGAGACTCCCAATCATCCGAAAAGACCAAAATGTCATCCAAATATACAATCATGAATCTATCCAGGCACTCTCGGAAGATGTCATGCATAAAGGACTGAAACACAGATGGAGCATTAGAAAGCCCGAATGGCATAACCAGGTACTCAAAATGTCCCTCGGGCGTATTAAATGCTGTTTTCCATTCATCGCCCTGTTTAATTCGCACAAGATTATATGCCCCTCGAAGATCTATCTTGGTGAACCAACTAGCCCCCTTAATCCGAGCAAACAAATCAGACAGCAGCGGCAAAGGGTACTGAAATTTGACTGTGATCTTATTAAGAAGGCGGTAATCAATACAAGGTCTCAAAGAGCCATCCTTCTTGGCCACAAAAAAGAACCCTGCTCCCAATGGTGACGACGAAGGGCGAATATGACCCTTCTCCAAGGATTCCTTTATGTAACTCTACATAGCAGCGTGCTGTGGCACAGATAAATTAAACAGTCGGCCCTTAGGAAACTTACTACCAGGAATCAAATTAATTGCACAATCGCAATCCCTATGAGGAGGTAGGGCACTGGATTTGGGCTCTTCAAATACATCCCGGTAATCTGACAAAAACTCAGGGACTTCAGAAGGAGTGGAAGGCGAAATTGACAACAATGGAACATCACCATGTACCCCCTGACAACCCCAGCCGGACACAGACATAGATTTCCAATCCAACACAGGATTATGGACCTGTAGCCATGGCAACCCCAAAACGACCACATCATGCAGATTATGCAACACCAAAAAGCGAATATCCTCCTGATGTGCAAGAGCCATGCACATGGTCAATTGAATCCAGTACTGAGGCTTATTCTTGGCCAAAGGCGTAGCATCAATTCCTCTCAATGGAATAGGATACTGCAAGGGCTCCAAGAAAAAACCACAGCGCCTGGCAAACTCCAAGTCCATCAAATTCAGGGCAGCGCCTGAATCCACAAATGCCATAAAAGAATAGGACGACAGAGAGCAAATCAGAGTAACGGACAAAAGAAATTTAGACTGTACCGTACCAATGGTGTCAGACCTAGCGAACCGCTTAGTGCACTTAGGACAATTGGAGATAGCATGAGTGGTTTCACCACAGTAAAAACACAGCCCATTCCGACGTCTGTGTTCTTGCCGTTCAGCTCTGGTCAAAGTCCTATCACATTGCATAGGCTCAGGCCTATGCTCAGAGAATACCGCCAAATGGTGCACAGCTTTGCGCTCACGCAAGCGCCGATCAATCTGAATGGCCAAGGACATAGACTCATTCAGACCAGCAGGCGTGGGAAATCCCACCATGACATCCTTAAGGGCTTCAGAAAGACCCTTTCTGAAAATTGCCGCCATGGCACACTCATTCCACTGAGTAATCACAGACCACTTTCTAAACTTCTGACAGTACACCTCTGCTTCATACTGACCCTGACACAAAGCCAGCAAGATTTTCTCTGCCTGATCCACTGAATTTGGTTCATCATAAAGCAATCCAAGCGCCAGAAAAAACGCATCAACATCACGCAATGCAGGATCTCCTGGCGCAAGGGAAAATGCCCAGTCTTGAGGGTCACCACGCAACAAAGAAATAATGATTTTCACTTGTTGAACGGGGTCACCAGAGGGGTATTGGATGTGCCGGTCAGGTTTTTGAAATGTATTCTTTAGCCTTCTGATCGTGCACTCCGCCTCCTAGCTTCAGGTGTTTTAATTACAGCAGGTCCAATACCCCTCCACAGAGAGAGAGAATTTTAGTCTAAGAAGAGGTTTCACATGCACCCATTTAGATGGAGACGTTTATTCTCAGCGAGGTAAGGCAAGTTTAGGACCTGGTATAAGAGAGATGCCGTAAAGGGGCTACCAGGTACACATAAAATTGGCCATTTTTATGCGCTAAAAGCTCTAATTTTTCATATTTCTAGTGCAGTAATGCAGTTCAAATTTCGTGTTTTCAAGTTTACATGTTTTAGCGCTGCAGTGTGCTGCCTTATTTACTTAACTATATACGAGTTGGCGACTCTAGGTTCAGCACCTGTTCACACTTAGTCTATGTTTGGATGTGCCGGTCAGGTTTTTGAAATGTATCCTTTATAGCCCCTGTGACGCCGCAGAAAGCAAGCCAATTACTGCCATGCCCTTTTCTAAGATGGTGGGGACCAGGACCTATGTCATCACGCTGCCCACACTGTGCGTCCACCTTCATTGGCTGAGAAATGGCGCTGAACGCGTCATATGAAACGCGACTTTGGCGCGAAGGTCGCCGATCGCGTGGCTGACCCCACACAGGGATCAGGTCGGGTTTCATGAAACCCGACTTTGCCAAAAGTCGGTGACTTATGAAAATGACCGATCCGTTTCGCTCAACCCTAGTTGCCGGATACACAGCAGGGGAACAGCTGACGTTACTGAAAGCCAATAACACAGCAGCAAGTGTTGACTGTGCAGCCAGCACTTCCAGGCACCAACTGGCGGTGTTAGAGCCCAAGGACAGCAGGAGGAGCCGATATGGGGTATTGCCGCTGCACACACAGCAGGGGAACAGCTGACGTTACTGAACCCCAATAACAGAGGAGCGACTGTTGACTGTGCGGACAGCAGTTCCAGGCACCAACTGGCAGTGTTAGAGCCCAGGGACAGCAGGAGGAGCAGATTAGAGGTTTTGCCAGATACACAGCTGGGAATCAGCTGGCGTTACTGAAACCCAATAACACAGCAGCAAGTGTTGACTGTGCAGCCAGCACTTCCAGGCACCAACTGGCGGTGTTAGAGCCCAGGGACAGCAGGAGGAGCAGATATGAGGTATTGCCGCACACACAGCAGGGGAACAGCTGACGTTACTGAACCCCAATAACAGAGGAGCGACTGTTGACTGTGTGGACAGCACTTCCAGGCACCAACTGGTGGTGTTAGAGCCCAGGGACAGCAGGAGGAGCAGATTAGAGGTTTTGCCAGATACACAGCTGGGAATCAGCTGACGTTACTGAAACCCAATAACACGGCAGCAAGTGTTGACTGTGCAGCCAGCACTTCCAAGCACCAACTGGCAGTGTTAGAGCCCAGGGACAGCAGAAGGAGCCGATATGAGGTACTGCCGCACACACAGCAGGGGAACAGCTGACGTTACTGAACCCCAATAACAGAGAAGCGACTGTTGACTGTGCGGACAGCACTTCCGCGCACCAACTGGCGGTGTTAGAGCCCAGGGACAGCAGGAGAAGCATAGTGTAGGCTGAGGCCTAATTGGATCAAGTTGAAAGTGAACCTTTAACCCCCCCATGTGTTAGCAACTGAAAGAGCCAACTTGTGCAGCACTAATGCTGCACAAGGAAAAGGTGGTTCTTTTATTTTGCTCCTTGCACACGCTGAACTAAACACTTATAAAATGTGTCCCCTGATACCGTGATACCGTCCCAGAGGTGGTACTTTCCGTCGTCATGAGACGAAGCACAGCCGGCATTCATACCCCCATGGTGTCCGGCGCCGCGTCATCAGCGTTGCTTGAATCTGTCACGGAGCCCGCACTGTTATGTTAAACTTTGGCCATGCGCAGTTAGCGCTGCCTGTCTCCTAACATCATTTGGTGTCATGCTAACTGTGCCTGTGCGGCCGCGCCGCCCGAGATCCCGCCTCGCAGTGTCTTCTGATTTAGTCCCACTGCGGGGCTGGGATTCCTGGATATGCGCAGTGCATATCTTCGCCTCTCACTACTCTCCATCCGCCTTCTTCAGAGTGTGCGGCGTCACGGCCGTGGCATGTGAATTGGGATCAGCTGACGCCACACTGTGTGTAGAAGGCAGAGGGAGAAGAGTGAGAGGCGAAGATATGCACTGCACATGCCCAGGAATCCCAGCCCCACAGTGTGACTAAATCAGAAGACACTGCGTGGCGTGATCTCTGGCAGCGCGGCCACACAGGCACAGCCAGCATGACATCAAATGATGTCAGAAGATGGGCAGCGCTAACTGCGCATGCTCAAGGTTAAACATAACAGCGCAGGCTCCGGGACAGATGCAAACAATGCTGAGGAGGCGGGGCTCGGCACCATGGGGGTATGAATGCCGGCTGTGCTGCGTCTCATTGCAAAGGAAAGTCCTACCTATGGGACGGTTTCACGGTATGAGGGGACACATCTATAATATAACGGTGGGAGCGTCACTCTGTCCGAAGCCTTTATAGACTGCACAAGCGCGACGCACCGCACCTGCGTAGTCTGGACCAGAGTGACGCAGCCGAACTTACTTATCCCCCCCCAATATACCGACCGTGGGGCTCCACACACCCGTGTATCCCCCATAATATAGCGGCCATGGGGGCTCCACGCTCTGCAGCTTCAGTCAGGGTAGATGTAGAGCCCAGCGGAGCTCCAGGACATAGTAACATAGTAACATAGTTAGTAAGGCCGAAAAAAGACATTTGTCCATCCAGTTCAGCCTATATTCCATCATAATAAATCCCCAGATCTACGTCCTTCTACAGAACCTAATAATTGTATGATACAATATTGTTCTGCTCCAGGAAGACATCCAGGCCTCTCTTGAACCCCTCGACTGAGTTCGCCATCACCACCTCCTCAGGCAAGCAATTCCAGATTCTCACTGCCCTAACAGTAAAGAATCCTCTTCTATGTTGGTGGAAAAACCTTCTCTCCTCCAGACGCAAAGAATGCCCCCTTGTGCCCGTCACCTTCCTTGGTATAAACAGATCCTCAGCGAGATATTTGTATTGTCCCCTTATATACTTATACATGGTTATTAGATCGCCCCTCAGTCTTTTTTCTAGACTAAATAATCCTAATTTCGCTAATCTATCTGGGTATTGTAGTTCTCCCATCCCCTTTATTAATTTTGTTGCCCTCCTTTGTACTCTCTCTAGTTCCATTATATCCTTCTTGAGCACCGGTGCCCAAAACTGGACACAGTACTCCATGTGCGGTCTAACTAGGGATTTGTACAGAGGCAGTATAATGCTCTCATCATGTGTATCCAGACCTCTTTTAATGCACTCCATGATCCTGTTTGCCTTGGCAGCTGCTGCCTGGCACTGGCTGCTCCAGGTAAGTTTATCATTAACTAGGATCCCCAAGTCCTTCTCCCTGTCAGAATTACCCAGTGGTTTCCCATTCAGTGTGTAATGGTGATATTGATTCCTTCTTCCCATGTGTATAACCTTACATTTATCATTGTTAAACCTCATCTGCCACCTTTCAGCCCAAGTTTCCAACTTATCCAGATCCATCTGTAGCAGAATACTATCTTCTCTTGTATTAACTGCTTTACATAGTTTTGTATCATCTGCAAATATCGATATTTTACTGTGTAAACCTTCTACCAGATCATTAATGAATATGTTGAAGAGAACAGGTCCCAATACTGACCCCTGCGGTACCCCACTGGTCACAGCGACCCAGTTAGAGACTATACCATTTATAACCACCCTCTGCTTTCTATCACTAAGCCAGTTACTAACCCATTTACACACATTTTCCCCCAGACCAAGAATTCTCATTTTGTGTACCAACCTCTTGTGCGGCACGGTATCAAACGCTTTGGAAAAATCGAGATACAGTGGGGCAAAAAAGTATTTAGTCAGTCAGCAATAGTGCAAGTTCCACCACTTAAAAAGATGAGAGGCGTCTGTAATTTACATCATAGGTAGACCTCAACTATGGGAGACAAACTGAGAAAAAAAAATCCAGAAAATTACATTGTCTGTTTTTTTATCATTTTATTTGCATATTATGGTGGAAAATAAGTATTTGGTCAGAAACAAAATTTCATCTCAATACTTTGTAATATATCCTTTGTTGGCAATGACAGAGGTCAAACGTTTTCTGTAAGTCTTCACAAGGTTGCCACACACTGTTGTTGGTATGTTGGCCCATTCCTCCATGCAGATCTCCTCTAGAGCAGTGATGTTTTTGGCTTTTCGCTTGGCAACACGGACTTTCAACTCCCTCCAAAGGTTTTCTATAGGGTTGAGATCTGGAGACTGGCTAGGCCACTCCAGGACCTTGAAATGCTTCTTACGAAGCCACTCCTTCGTTGCCCTGGCGGTGTGCTTTGGATCATTGTCATGTTGAAAGACCCAGCCACGTTTCATCTTCAATGCCCTTGCTGATGGAAGGAGGTTTGCACTCAAATTCTCACGATACATGGCCCCATTCATTCTTTCATGTACCCGGATCATTCGTCCTGGCCCCTTTGCAGAGAAACAGCCCCAAAGCATGATGTTTCCACCACCATGCTTTACAGTAGGTATGGTGTTTGATGGATGCAACTCAGTATTCTTTTTCCTCCAAACACGACAAGTTGTGTTTCTACCAAACAGTTCCAGTTTGGTTTCATCAGACCATAGGACATTCTCCCAAAACTCCTCTGGATCATCCAAATGCTCTCTAGCAAACTTCAGACGGGCCCGGACATGTACTGGCTTAAGCAGTGGGACACGTCTGGCACTGCAGGATCTGAGTCCATGGTGGCGTAGTGTGTTACATATGGTAGGCCTTGTTACATTGGTCCCAGCCCTCTGCAGTTCATTCACTAGGTCCCCCCGCGTGGATCTGGGATTTTTGCTCACCGTTCTTGTGATCATTCTGACCCCATGGTGTGGGATTTTGCGTGGAGACCCAGATCGAGGGAGATTATCAGTGGTCTTGTATGTCTTCCATTTTCTAATTATTGCTCCCACTGTTGATTTCTTCACTCCAAGCTGGTTGGCTATTGCAGATTCAGTCTTCCCAGCCTGGTGCAGGGCTACAATTTTGTTTCTGGTGTCCTTTGACAGTTCTTTGGTCTTCACCATAGTGGAGTTTGGAGTCAGACTGTATGAGGGTGTGCACAGGTGTCTTTTTATACTGATAACAAGTTTAAACAGGTGCCATTACTACAGGTAATGAGTGGAGGAAAGAGGAGACTCGTAAAGAAGAAGTTACAGGTCTGTGAGAGCCAGAAATCTTGATTGTTTGTTTCTGACCAAATACTTATTTTCCACCATAATATGCAAATAAAATGTTAAAAAAACAGACATTGTGATTTTCTGGATTTTTTTTTCTCAGTTTGTCTCCCATAGTTGAGGTCTACCTATGATGTAAATTACAGACACCTCTCATCTTTTTAAGTGGTGGAACTTGCACTATTGCTGACTGACTAAATACTTTTTTGCCCCACTGTATACCACGTCCAATGACTCACCGTGGTCCAGCCTATAGCTTACCTCTTCATAAAAACTGATTAGATTGGTTTGACAGGAGCGATTTCTCATAAACCCATGCTGATATGGAGTTAAACAGTTATTCTCATTGAGATAATCCAGAATAACATCCCTCAGAAACCCTTCAAATATTTTACCAACAATAGAGGTTAGACTTACTGGCCTATAATTTCCAGGTTCACTTTTAGAGCCCTTTTTGAATATTGGCACCACATTTGCTATGCGCCAGTCCTGCGGAACAGATCCTGTCGCTATAGAGTCCCTAAAAATAAGAAATAATGGTTTATCTATTACATTACTTAGTTCCCTTAGTACTCGTGGGTGTATGCCATCCGGAACCGGAGATTTATCTATTTTAATCTTATTTAGCCGATTTCGCACCTCTTCTTGGGTTAGATTGGTGACCCTTAATATAGGGTTTTCATTGTTTCTTGGGATTTCACCTAGCATTTCATTTTCCACCGTGAATACCGTGGAGAAGAAGGTGTTTAATATGTTAGCTTTTTCCTCGTCATCTACAACCATTCTTTCCTCACTATTTTTTAAGGGGCCTACATTTTCAGTTTTTATTCTTTTACTATTGATATAGTTGAAGAACAGCTTGGGATTAGTTTTACTCTCCTTAGCAATGTGCTTCTCTGTTTCCTTTTTGGCAGCTTTAATTAGTTTTTTAGATAAAGTATTTTTCTCCCTATAGTTTTTTAGAGCTTCAATGGTGCCATCCTGCTTTAGTAGTGCAAATGCTTTCTTTTTACTGTTAATTGCCTGTCTTACTTCTTTGTTTAGCCACATTGGGTTTTTCCTATTTCTAGTCCTTTTATTCCTACAAGGTATAAACCGCTTACACTGCCTATTTAGGATGTTCTTAAACATTTCCCATTTATTATCTGTATTCTTATTTCTGAGGATATTGTCCCAGTCTACCAGATTAAGGGCATCTCTAAGCTGGTCAAACTTTGCTTTCCTAAAGTTCAGTGTTTTTGTGACTCCCTGACAAGTCCCCCTAGTGAAAGACAGGTGAAACTGTACAATATTGTGGTCGCTATTTCCTAGATGCCCAACCACCTGCAGATTTGTTATTCTGTCAGGTCTATTAGATAGTATTAGGTCTAAAAGTGCTTCTCCTCTGGTTGGATTCTGCACCAATTGTGAAAGATAATTTTTCTTGGTTATTAGCAGAAACCTGTTGCCTTTATGGGTTTCACAGGTTTCACTTTCCCAGTTAATATCCGGGTAGTTAAAGTCCCCCATAACCAGGACCTCATTATGGGTTGCAGCTTCATCTATCTGCTTTAGAAGTAGACTTTCCATGGTTTCTGTTATATTTGGGGGTTTGTAACAGACCCCAATGAGAATTTTGTTACCATTTTTCCCTCCATGAATTTCGACCCATATGGACTCGACATCCTCATTTCCTTCGCTAATATCCTCCCTTAAAGTGGACTTTAGACAAGACTTTACATAGAGACAAACCCCTCCTCCTCTCTGATTTTTACGATCCTTTCTAAACAGACTGTAACCCTGTAAGTTAACTGCCCAGTCATAGCTTTCATCTAACCATGTCTCGGTTATTCCCACTATGTCAAAGTTACCTGTAGATATTTCTGCTTCTAGTTCTTCCATCTTGTTTGTCAGGCTTCTGGCGTTTGCGAGCATGCAGTTTAGAGGATTTTGTTTTGTTCCAATCTCCTCGCTGTGGATTGTTTTAGAAATGTTCTTACCTCCCTTCAGAGTATGTTTTCCTGGGTCTTCTTTGTTCAAGTCTAATGTTTTTCTTCCCGTCCCCTCTTCTTCTAGTTTAACGCCCTCCTGATGAGTGTAGCGAGTCTTCTGGCAAATGTGTGTTTCCCAGGTTTGTTGAGGTGTAGTCCATCTCTGGCTAGGAGTCCATCGTACCAGTAATTCACACCGTGGTCCAGGAATCCGAATCCTTGTTGTCTGCACCATCGTCTTAGCCAGTTGTTTGCATCAAGGATCCTGTTCCATCTCCTGGTGCCATGCCCGTCTACTGGAAGGATAGAAGAAAAAACTACCTGTGCATCCAGTTCCTTTACTTTCTTCCCCAACTCTTCAAAGTCTTTGCAGATTGCCGGTAGGTCTTTCCTTGCCGTGTCATTGGTGCCAACATGTATCAGAAGAATTGGGTGGACGTCCTTGGAGCTGAACAGCTTTGGTATCCTATCGGTCACATCCTTGATCATCGCACCTGGAAGGCAGCATACTTCTCTTGCAGTTATGTCCGGTCTGCAGATGGCTGCTTCTGTGCCTCTCAGTAGTGAGTCTCCCACCACCACCACTCTTCGTTGCTTCTTGGCTGTACTTTTTGCTGTCACTTGTTGCTGTGTGCCCTTTTCTTTTTTGCTTGCTGGTATTGCTTCATCCTTAGGTGTGCCATCTTCATCCTCTACAAAGATTTGATATCGGTTCTTCAGTTGTGTGGTTGGTGATTTCTCCATGGTCTTCTTGCTTCTTTTGGTCACATGCTTCCACTCATCTGCTTCGATGAGAGGACCTTCGATGATGTCACCAGCATGTGACCAGTGACGCGAGTGGGTGGAGTCAGCACTCGCTGTGCTGGCTGCAGGGGTGCTGTATCCATTATAGCCAGCGCCACACTCAAGCAGTAAGTACAGCCACACTCACACAGTACAGCCGCACTCACACAGTACAGCCACACTCGCACAGTAGAGCCACACTCGCACAGTAGAGCCACACTCAGCCGCACTCAAGCAGTAGAGCCACACTCAGCCACACTCACGCAGTACAGCCACACTCAGCCGCACTCACACAGTACAGCCACACTCACACAGTACAGCCACACTCACACAGTACAGCCACAATCAGCTGCACTCACACAGTACAGCCACACTCACGCAGTACAGCCACACTCAGCCGCATTCACGCAATACAGCCACACTCAGCCGCACTCACACAGTTCAACCACACGCAGTACAGCCACACTCACACAGTACAGCCACACTCGCACAGTTGAGCCACACTCAGCCGAACTCACGCAGTACATCCACACTCAGCCGCACTCACACAGTACAGCCACACTCACGCAGTACAGCCACACTCAGCCACACTCACGCAGTACAGCCACACGCAGCCGCACTCACACAGTACAGCTGCACTCACGCAGTACAGCCACACTCAGCCGCACTCACGCAGTACAGCCACACTCACGCAGTACAGCCACACTCAAGCAGTACAGCCACACTCAGCTGCACTCAGGCAGTATGGCCGCGCTCAGTATAGCCGCACTGAGGCAGTACGGCCGCACTCAGTATAGCTGCACTAAGGCAGTACAGCCACGCTCAGTACAGCCGCACTCAGGCAGTACAGCTGCACTCAGTATAGCCGCATTCAGGCAGTACAACCACTCTCAGTATAGCCGCACTCAGGCAGTACAGCCGCGCTCAGCACAGTCCCACTCCACATAGTCCCACTCAGCACAGTCCCACTCAGCACAGTCCCACTCAGCACAGCCTCACTCGGGCAGTATAGCCGGAGAAAGATGGGAGCAACATATGGCAAAATGGAAACAGGAACAGGCAGAATGGGAGCAGCACATTACAACAGGATGGGGGCATAGGATGGGAGCAGCACATGACAGAATGGTTGCGCAGGATGAGAACAGCACATGACCGAATGGTTGCACACGATGGGAGCACCACATGACAGGATGGGGGCAGGATGGGAGCAGCACATGACAAGACGGGGGCGCAGGATGGCAGCACATGACAGGATGGGGACGCAGGATGGATCAGCACATGGACAGGATGGGGGAGCAAGATGGGAGCAGCACATACCAGGATGGAGACCATATAGCAATATAAATGCTCGCCACCCAGGCGTAGAACGGGTTCAATAGCTAGTATTTTATAAGTGTTAAGTGCAGCATGTGCAAGAAGCAGAACTAAAAGAGCCACCTGTTCCTTGTGCAGCATTAGTGCTACACAAGGTGGCTCTTTCAGTTACAAATGCCTGGGGGGACAGGTTCCCTTTAATTGCTGTTGTAGTGCCAGCGTGATGGTCGCTGGACACATTGCCGGATACACAGCAGGGGATCATCGGACGTTACTGAAACCCAATAACACTGGGTCATGTGTTGTCTGTGCAGCCGGCACTTCTGGGCAGCATCTGGCGGTGTTGGGGCCCAGGGATTAAAGTTCAGGTGGTTGAAACATGAACACAACAGGAGACCTGGATACTGTTGGCAGCCAATTATTTAATCGGTAAGAGGAGTGGTAAATTCCTGTGAGATCCAGGCCTTGTTCACTTTCAAGAAAGTAAGCCGGTCAACGTTATCGGAGGATAGTCGCATGCGACGGTCTGTTAGTACAGCACCTGCGGCACTAAAGACGCGTTCTGATAATACACTGGCAGCAGGGCAAGCCAGCACCTCCAGTGCATACTGGCTAATCTCTGGCCATGTATCCAGCTTAGAGACCCAAAACTTGAAGGGGAAGAGCCATCTGGGAGTACGCTGAGAGGGCAAGACATGTAGTCTGTCACCATCTGACGGAAACGTGGCCTCCTGCTGACTGGATCCGTCTGTGATTGTGTAGACATTTGTGGCGGGCACACAAAACGTTGCCATTGCTGGAACAGACTGGTCTTGACTTGTGCTGAGGCACTGCTTCTGCTCCCTATTTGTGCAGAGATTCCTCCACTGCCTCTAAGCACAGAGCTGCTTTGTAAAGCACTAGCAGTAGCAGGCGCAGCACCTCTCTCGATTGGACTGGAGAAGATGATGGACTGCACCAGGGTGTCTTGGTAAAGCCACATTTTACGCTCCTGCTGCAACGGTGGTATGAGGGTTTGTAAATTGTCCCTGTAGCATGGATCAAGGAGGGTGTACACCCAATAATCAGCCGTGGTAAGAATGTGGGCGATGCAGCGGTCGTTTCTTAGGCACTGCAGCATGAAATCAACCATGTGCTGCAGACTGCCAACTGGCCAAGAAACGCTGCCCCCTACTTTGAGGCGTGATGTCTGCCTGCTCTGCATCACCCCACCCTCGCTCTACATACTGACTACTGGAGATTTGTGTAACTCCCTCCTCTGGAAAGATGTCTTTCTCCTCCATTGACTCCTCCTCATCCTCCTCACAAAAGGTCCCCTGCCTAGTCCTTTGTGAGGAACCATGTTGCGCAGACTGTCCAGAAGCCGATGGCATTTCTGACTCCTCATCCTCAACCTCTTCCACCACCTCATCCCTTAGCGCTTGCACTGTTCTTTCAAGCAGGCAGATAAGGGGGACAGTCATGCTGACTAGTGCATCATCTGCACTCGCCATCTGCGTGGATTCATCGAAGGCCCGCAACACCTGGCAGATGTCCTTAGTGGCCCACTCAGTGGTTGTGAAGTCTGAACGGCGCGCACTGCGACTTTTTTGCGCCTGATGCAGCTGGTACTCCATTACTGCTGGCTGCTGCTCACACAACTGCTCCAACATATGTAACATGGAATTCCACCTAGTGGGAAGGTCACATATGATACGATGTTCCGAAAGACGGAATCGGCGCTGCAGAGTTGCAATGCGCGATCTGGCCATGCTGGAACGCCACAAGTGAGCACACCCAAGGCGGACCTTATGCAGCAGTGCATCAAGATCCGGATAGTCCCTCAGAAAACTCTGCACAACCAAGTTGAGCACATGTGCCAGACATGGGATGTGAGTGAGGTTACCAAGGCCCAGAGCTGCCACCAGATTTCGGCCATTGGCACACACTACCATGCCTGGCTGGAGATTCGCTGGCACAAACCACACATCGCTCTCCTGATTGATGGCATTCCAGAGCTCCAGCGCTGTGTGGCTTCGATTCCCCAAAGAAATTAATTTAAGTACGGCCTGTTGATGTTTGGCCACAGCTGTGCTCATATCGGTCGTAACAGGTAAGCGTTCATGGGTCAAGGTGGAGGTGGACCGTGACGGCTCCTGCAGCGATGATTCTGAGGAACTGGAGTATGAGGAGGAGTCAATGTGCACAGACTGGATTACTGCAATCCTTGGCGTTGGCAGTACATGTACAGCGCCACTCGCCATGTCTGTACCCGGCTCCACAACATTGACCCAATGGGCAGTGAGGGAAAGGTATCGTCCCTGTCCATGGTGACTGGTCCACGCATCGGTGGTGAGGTGGACCTTGTTACTAACGGCGTTTAGTAGCGCATGTTTGATGTTTCCCTCCACATGCTTTTGCAGGGCAGGGACGGCTTGCCTGTTGAAATAAAAGCACTAAGTGCATTTTAGAACAATGGATTCAGCTGTATGAGGCAGTGATGCACCCTGAGCTGACCACAACTAGCTGTGGCTGCGGACAGACTACAAAGCGAGCTGCACTCACACACAGACCGTGCAGACAGCCGAGAACGGCGCTGCAAGGCCAAAAAAAGCTCCTCTATCTAATCCTAAAAACTCTGTCGCTGAGGCCATTCAGTTTTCACCCAATGCTCTGCTGTAGCTCTACTGTCCCAGTAGCACAGAAAACAAGGGTGCTGTCATAACAAATGGGAATTATGCATGTTCAAAGAAAACAAAGATATTCTCACATTTATTGGGAGACTAAATGAAAACTAAATTTACCTTAGTGAACCGTATAAACCTGCACTTTTCCTACACTACTTATATTTATCATAAGGAAGAAGTAAACAACAACACTACCAAAAGAAATAAAAGAAAATTATTTTATTAAATAAATTGACAAACAAACAGGTGTAACCTTTAAGTACAAAATATCACAAATAAAATAAGGAGGAAACAATGCCAGTACCCAGAGGCGATCCAACCGATCAATAGTATGACATGGGCAAAGCACAGGCAGCAGCACTCAGGTACAGACTAGCGTCCACATTGTAATTTCAGTAACCAGAGACATATCATTTCATAATAAACACCCATGTACAGCTGCCCCAAAAGAAGACGCTATATTAGATAATGTGCTTACCCATAGTGAATCCAGACCAGAAAGGATCGCCTCGCAACCCCCAAGGGTTGTTGTTTACTCCTTCTTCTTGTATTTATATTAATTTTGGAGTACTACATTGGTATTATTATTATTGTATGAGTTGGGGAGAGCTGGAGATCAAAATATGCTCTCAACCCATGTGATTATTTTGTGCTATTTGATTTAATTAATTGCTTATATTTATCATGGCATTCATGAAAATGGGCTATATACTTATAGCGCAAAAATGTGATGTGATAGAGAAATTATAAAATCAGATTTGAATTCAGCACCCACAAATTAGTCTAAAACTGTTCTTAAAGTCTATGCCAGAAGTTTTTTTTGGGGGAGACCAGTGTAATAGAATGACAACATGTCCAATTGTTTTTTAACCCCTTTCTGACATTAGACGTACTATCCCGTCGAGGTGGGGGGGCCCCCTATGACCACCGACGGGATAGTACGTCATACGCGATCGGCCGCGCTCACGGGGGGAGCGCGGCCGATCGCGGTCGGGTGTCAGCTGTCTATCGCAGCTGACATCCGGCACTATGTGCCAGGAGCGGTCACGGACCGCTCCCGGCACATCGCGATCAAACATGATCGCGATGTGCCAGCGGTACAGGGAAGCATCGGGCAGGGAGGGGGCTCCCTGCGGGCTTCCCCGAGCCCCCCGCAGCAACGTGATGTGATCGTGTTGCTGCGAGGGTCTCCCTACCTCCCTCCCTGTAGCAGGCCCGGATCCAAGATGGCCACGGCATCCGGGTCCTGCAGGGAGGGAGGTGGCTTCACAGAGCCTGCTCAGAGCAGGCACTGTGAAGCCTGCAGTGCTGTAAGTCAGATCGGTGATCTGACAGAGTGCTGTGCAAACTGTCAGATCACCGATCTGTGATGTCCCTCCCTGGGGCAAAGTAAAAAAGTAACAATAAAATTTTCCAAATGTGTAAAAAAAAATAAAAAAAAATATTCCTAAATAATGAAAAAAAATATTATTCCCATAAATACATTTCTTTATCCAAATAAAAAAAACAAACAATAAAAGTACACATATTTAGTATCACCACGTCCATAACGGCCCGACCTATAAAACTGGCCCACTAGTTAACCCCTTCAGTAAACACCGTAAGAAAAAAAAATTAAAACGAGGCAAAAAACAACGCTTTATTATCATACCGCCGAACAAAAAGTGGAATAACACGCGATCAAAAAGACAGATATAAATAACCATGATACCGCTGAAAACGTCATCTTGTCCCGGAAGAATAAAGCGATGCAAAAATAATTATTTTTTCTATACAATAGTTTTTATTGTATAAAAGCGCCAAAACATAAAAAATGATATAAATGAGGTGTCGCTGTAATCGTACTGACCCGAAGAATAAAACTGCTTTATCAATTTTACCAAACGCAGAAACGGTATAAACGCCTCCCCCAAAAGAAATTCATTAACAGCTGGTTTTTAGTCATTCTGCCTCACAAAAATCGGAATAAAAAGCGATCAAAAAATGTCACATGCCCGAAAATGTTACCAATAAAAACGTCAACTCATCCCGCAAAAAACAAGACCTCACATGACTCTGTGGACCAAAAAACAAGACCTCACATGACTCTGTGGACCAAAATATGGAAAAATTATAGCTCTCAAAATGTGGTAACGCAAAAAATATTTTTTGCAATAAAAAGCGTCTTTCAGTGTGTGACGGCTGCCAATCATAAAAATCCGCTAAAAAACCCGCTATAAAAGTAAATCAAACCCCCCTTCATCACCCCCTTAGTTAAGGAAAAATTAAAAAAATGTATTTATTTCCATTTACCCATTAGGGTTAGGGTTAGGGTTAGGGCTAGGGTTAGGGTTAGGGCTAGGGTTAGGGTTAGGGCTAGGGTTAGGGCTAGGGTTAGGGTTAGGGCTAGGGTTAGGGCTAGGGTTAGGGTTGGGGCTAGGATTAAGGCTATAGTTAGGGTTGGGGCTAAAGTTAGGGTTAGGGTTGGGGCTAAAGTTACGGTTAGGGTTTAGATTACATTTACAGTTGAGAATAGGGTTGGGATTAGGGTTAGGGGTGTGTCAGGGTTAGAGGTGTGGTTAGGGTTACTGTTGGGATTAGGGTTAGGGGTGTGTTTGGATTAGGGTTTCAGTTATAATTGGGGGGTTTCCACTGTTTAGGCACATGAGGGGCTCTCCAAATGCGACATGGCGTCCGATCTCAATTCCAGCCAATTCTGCATTGAAAAACTAAAACAGTGCTTCTTCCCTTCCGAGCTCTCCCGTGTGCCCAAACAGAGGTTTACCCCAACATATGCAGTATCAGCGTACTCAGGACAAATAGGACAACAACTTTTGGGGTCCAATTTCTCCTGTTACCCTTGGGAAAATACAAAACTGGGGGCTAAAATATAATTTTTGTGGGAAAAAAAAGATTTTTTATTTTCACGGCACTGCGTTTTAAACTGTAGTGAAAGACTTGGGGGTTCAAAGCTCTCACAACACATCTAGATGAGTTCCTTAGGGGGTCTACTTTCCAAAATGGTGTCACTTGTGGGGGGTTTCTACTGTTTAGGTACATTAGGGGCTCTGCAAACGCAATGTGACACCTGCAGACCATTCCATCTAAGTCTGCATTCCAAATGGCGCTCATTACCTTCCGAGCCCTCCCATGCGCCCAAACAGTGGTTCCCCCCACATATGGTGTATCATCGCACTCAGGACAAATAGGACAACAACTTTTGGGGTCCAATTTCTCCTGTTACCCTTGGGAAAATACAAAACTGGGGGGTAAAATATAATTTTTGTGGGAAAAAAAAGATTTTTTATTTTCACGGCTCTGCGTTTTAAACTGTAGTGAAAGACTTGGGGGTTCAAAGCTCTCACAACACATCTAGATGAGTTCCTTAGGGGGTCTACTTTCCAAAATGGTGTCACTTGTGGAGGGTTTCTACTGTTTAGGTACATTAGGGGCTCTGCAAGCGCAATGTGACACCTGCAGACCATTCCATCTAAGTCTGCATTCCAAATGGCGCTCCTTACCTTCCGAGCCCTCCCATGCGCCCAAACAGTGGTTCCCCCCACATATGGTGTATCATCGCACTCAGGACAAATTGGGCAACAAATTTTGGGGTCTAATTTCTCCTGTTACCCTCGGGAAAATACAAAACTGGGGGCTAAAAAAATAATTTTTGTGGGAAAAAAATTTTGTTTTATTTTTACGGCTCTGCATTTTAAACTTCTGTGAAGCCCTTGGTGGGTCAAAGTGCTCAAAACACATCTAGATAAGTTCCTTAGGGGGTCTACTTTCCAAAATGGTGTCACTTGTGGGGGGTTTCAATGTTTAGGCACATCAGGGGCTCTCCAAACGCAACATGGCGTCCCATTTCAATTTCTGTCAATTTTGCATTGAAAAGTCAAACGGCGCTCCTTCCCTTCCGAGCTCTCCCATGCACCCAAACAGTGGTTTACCCCCACATACGGGGTATCAGCGTACTCAGGACAAATTTTACAACAACTTTTGGGGTCCAATTTCTTCTCTTACCCTTGGGAAAATAAAAAATTGGGGGCGAAAAAATAATTTTTGGGAAAAAATATGATTTTTTACTTTACGGTTCTGCATTATACACTTCTGTGAAGCACTTGGTGGCTCAAAGTGCTCACCACACCTCTAGATAAGTTCCTTAGGGGGTCTACTATCCAAAATGGTGTCACATGTAGGGGGTTTCAATGTTTAGGCACATCAGGGGCTCTCCAAACGCAACATGGCGTCCTATCTCAATTCCTGTCAATTTTGCATTGAAAAGTCAAACGGCGCTCCTTCCCTTCCGAGCTCTCCCATGCGCCCAAACAGTGGTTTACCCCCACATATGGGGTACTATCGTACTCAGGACAAATTTTACAACAACTTTTGGGGTCCAATTTCTTCTCTTACCCTTGGGAAAATAAAAAATTGGGGGCAAAAAGATAATTTTTGTGAAAAAATATGATTTTTTATTTTTACGGTTCTGCATTATAAACTTCTGTGAAGCACTTGGTGGCTCAAAGTGCTCACCACACCTCTAGATAAGTTCCTTAGGGGGTCTACTTTCCAAAATGGTGTCACTTGTGGGGGGTTTCAATGTTTAGGCACATCAGGGGCTCTCCAAACGCAACATGGTGTCCCATCTCGATTCCAGTCAATTTTGCATTGAAAAGTCAAATGGCTCTCCTTTGCTTCCGAGCTCTGTCATGCGCCCAAACAGTGGTTTACCCCCACATATGGGGTATCGGTGTACTCAGGACAAATTGTACAACAACTTTTGTGGTCCATTTTCTCCTGTTACCCTTGGTAAAATAAAACAAATTGGAGCTGAAGTAAATTTTTTGTGAAAAAAAGTTAAATGTTCATTTTTATTTAAACATTCCAAAAATTCCTGTGAAGCACCAGAAGGGTTACTTACATTTTGAATATGGTTTTGAGCACCTCGAGGGGTGCAGTTTTTAGAATGGTGTCACACTTGGGTATTTTCTATCATATAGACCCCTCAAAATGACTTCAAATGAGATGTGGTCCCTAAAAAAAATGGTGTTGTAAAAATGAGAAATTGCTGGTCAATTTTAAACCTTATAACTCCCTAGCAAAAAAAAATTTTGGTTCCAAAATTGTGCTGATGTAAAGTAGACATGTGGGAAATGTTACTTATTAAGTATTTTGTGCGACATATCTTTGTGATTTAATTGCATAAAAATTCAAATTTGGAAAATTGCAAAATTTTCATAATTTTCACCACATTTCCGTTTTTTTCACAAATAAACGCAGGTACTATCAAAGAATTTTTACCACTATCATGAAGTACAATATGTCATGAGAAAACACTGTTAGAATCACTGGGATCCGTTGAAGCGTTCCAGAGTTATAACCTCATAAAGGGACAGTGGTCAGAATTGTAAAAATTGACCCGGTCATTAACGTGCAAACCACCCTTGGGAATAAAGGGGTTAATGGTGAATATTTCCCTTTATTGTCATCTGTTTGTTTTGAAGTACGGTATATAAAATAATAACTAAATGTGGTGAAACTTTACCAATTCTGAAGTGAGTTTACTCTTCACATTACATTTCTTAAGTATGCACAATAATTTAAGCCACATTAAGCTTCAGTTAAATAAATGTTTTTCATCTCAGCATTCTAAATCTGAAACTCTTGTAAAGAATGCACAATGAGCCGCCTGTGTGCTGGGCGCACATGAGGAGCACATGTACTCTTAAGTCACCCTGGGAAGGAACAACGAGAGGCTGAAGCACTTTCATACATATTACTAGGAGAACCAAAACAAATAGTTATTCACAATGTTACAGAATTAGACATTTTTTGTAAAATAATTCTGTGCCTTTTTCAAGTCATATTTGAACAAATATAAATATATAGATTATTTAATACATTTCAAGAATCAAAATTTATCTAAATTGTTGCATTTGCTACTGCTGTATAAGAGATAGCAAATATTCAACCATTAAGTAATGATATTTAGTAAAATAAGTTTCTCTCTAAGACCTGCAAAATTTGTAGCCTTTTACATACAAATTGCATTAAACAACAACTAAACTTGTATTTATAGTGTAAGGAGACAGCAGGCATGTAGGATGCAGTAACGGAACGTAGTCAGAGCAAGGGTTATCAGGGGATTTAATTCTACAGTGGATACTCCAGGCAGGGAAAAGTAGAGGGAAATTTTCTGACTACAAATTACTGTAACTTGGAACACGGTAGTAAAACAAGTAACTGAGACAATATGTTCAGAGGAAATAGACTTATCAATCCGACACAGTCCTCAGTGTATTCGCTGGGTGCAAGCGGTGGCGCCAAGGCAATGGCGCAGTTGAAATTCGGCATTGTTCTGGAGAGGATGGCGTCCTGGGTCCTGGAGAAGATGGCTTCTTTGGTCCTGTTGTGAGCGATGTTTCCTTATGGTCCTGATGCCGGCTTTGAGTCTGGAAGGAGAAGGAATACACAAGGCAATGTCTCTGTCCTGCACAGCGGTTTCCCCTATGTGGGGTCTGTTTAGAAGCTTAACAGGATAAAGTTCACAATGGGTGGCACGACTCTCTGGTTTTCGTGGGCACGAGGCTATGTCCCGTACATGGGCCCTTTGTCTCACAGTCAGCGGTGTCAGTGATATTGATACAAGGCTCTGACGACTGTCTCCGTTTATTGCCCTCTGGCCTTCTTGTCTTAGGCCTGCTCTCTCATGATACTCTACGTTAGGAGCACCTACACTGACCTCTTGCGCACTGCACGTACTCGCCGTAACTGTCTGATTACTCGCACGCTGCAATTCCCTCAGCTTAGCCACGCCCCCTTTTCTCAACTGCTGGGAATGGTCCAGAGCCTTAAAGGGAATCTGTCACCTCAAATTGTCGGGCTATGTAAATGCCCTGTGTCCCGTCCGTTGGGAGGTATTTAGTCTTATTTTCTCCACCCCATCCTTCCCCGCTGTCCACAATATTTTTGTGAATTTGAGTAGGTGTCCTCCATAGCATTACTGCGCATGTGCCGGCGCGCTATATCCCGGAAGTATTTCGCTGTGTTCCGGGACATAGTGCGCCGGAGCATGCGCAGTAATGCTTTTCGGCTTTGCCCACAGTTGGGCAAAGCATACTGCACGTGTGCGAGGCAAGATTGCATTGCGCACGCGCAAACTATGGAGAACACCTACTCAAATTCACGAAAATATTGCAGACAGTGGGGAAGGACGGGGTGGAGAAAAGAAGACGAAACACCACCCATCGGACCAGACACAGGGCATTTACATAGCCCGCCAATTTGAGGTGACAGATTCCCTTTAAGCTTTGCGCTCTGCAACATAGGTGACAGCATCAGCGGTTCTGGACCCATCACAGAGGAAGCACGCCTAGCTGGGTTCTTCTTCTTAAAATATGTTCAAACATTTTTAGAGAAAAACATTGTTTTTCCCATGTATCATTAGTTATTCTATCTTCAGTGTGACATCAAATTACACCTGCTGCCTATAGAAATCAATAAAGAAGGGAGAAGCTGTGGGGTAGGAGAACACAAACTGCTAAGGTTTCTAGTGATTAAAGGCTACAGAGATTAAAATATCTTTACTTGTATTCTACATGTTAAGTTGAGTGGATCAGGCAAAATTTGAATTTGTCTGTTTGCTCCGATGTACCCAGAAAATTCAATTTGCAGCAGAGAAGTTATGCTCTGTAAATTTAATGTCACTTTTAATGTGTCTCCAAACCCCAAAGCATAATAAATGTAAAATGTAAAGAATAAAAAAAAAAATTCTTACATTCATCACCGCTCACATCTCTGGCCTATCCACTCCTTACTGTCACCTGTCCGGTCCTTGCTGAATCTTCTGATCACCGTTGCTCATGCTAGGCAAGTACTTCCAACTCTAAT
The DNA here is from genome assembly GCF_032444005.1 of Ranitomeya imitator. Classification (NCBI taxonomy): domain Eukaryota; kingdom Metazoa; phylum Chordata; class Amphibia; order Anura; family Dendrobatidae; genus Ranitomeya; species Ranitomeya imitator. The sequence continues at coordinate 540,603,059 of NC_091284.1, read as the reverse complement.
GAGGAGAGTTCTGCACAAACACATGAAAAGTCATGGCATCCTGAGGTTACGATGTGAGCCATCACCTTGTGCACAGGGATTTCAATGGAATCTGAAGATACGTTGAGGTCTGGAAAGGTGATAGTGAAAAACAGAAAGAGAGGTGAGTAGTAAGTAAATTATTTTTGCCTATGTGACCATTTACTTTTTGTGCTATTTTGCATGAATATGACATTTAAAAATATTTAATGTTGGATTGGTTTCTTGAAGTAATCATTGCAACTGTAATGGTTCTGATGGGATTAAGGTTGGTGATGTGATACACAGCATAATGCAGAATGTTTGTATAGTAATCAAAATGGTTTATCCCATTGTGTACATAGGTTTGATGGAGTGAGTCTTTGCATGAATTAATTAAATTTGTACGCTATTCCTCTGATTGAAGGAAGGCTATGTGAGATGATAAATTGTCTATATCTGTGTAAGAAAGAATCACTTCACCTCTGAGGGCTGCTGAAGCTTGTTCTGTATGTGTAGTGAGTAAAATTCCCATGGAGCGCTGCCTGGCTCCCCTCACCTATATTAATTTATTAATAGATGCGTGCTACTAGATGTTTAAATTCTTTTAGATAATGTAATTTTTTAAAGGTTTTCTGCCTGAATTTGCAGGCTTAGATGTCTGGTCACAAGACTTAACTATTAACAAGCTGCCTTTCCTCTGAACTGTGCAAAGTTAATTGACATGTTGCTACAGATTAATTGCATAGACACCAGCTTTTTCAGGTTGCTCAGTAGTTTACCACAAAGCTGCGTCACAACCAAAAATACAGAAAGGTCAAGCAGGCGTAGTACAGATGAAGCCATCCTAGGACCAGTGGCTCCTTCCCTGTCCCTAAAGCTAGGGGTGCCATAGCTCACCCTGTTCCCTGGATTACTTCTGATGGTGAAGATTTCAGTGCCACGTATCTTGCTATAGCTCCTGAATCCCCCTCAGTCTGTACACTTCTCCCACCCAGGAAAGAGGGGAGTAGAATTTTACCATAATACACTAACCAGACTAACAAGGTAATACGAACAGTGATAAAGGAAAATACCAATCATACAAATATATACACAAACATCAGAGGTAACACACCAGGGAGTGGAGGATGGAGATAAACCAAAGTAGGAGAAGTAAGGGAATTATCACACACTCAAAACCTAGCAACAGTCACAGATAAATCCACCAAACATCTTCTCCAATGGCAACCACTAACAACCTCCAGCCATGCAGCATAAGCTTGCTTTGACAATGCGTGCTAGTCAGGGCCTGGTTTATATAGGAGATGGGAGTCGCTAACATTGCACAGCTGAGAGCTTTAACACAGGAAAACTTCCGGGAGCTCTCTACTGAGCAGATTAACCAATGCACTGCTAAAAGAAATTTAGATCGTTTAATATGAAATGCTTCTAATCATTGCAGGAGAAGGGAAATCAGTCGCTGAGGTCTTCTGGCTCCTCTCTGTGGTGGTAAACCTATGACAGTATTCTGCTGCTGAGAGATATACACTGATGCCAAGAGAAGTGATGGAGAAAGGGACTTTTCTCATGATATAGCATGTTAAAATAAATGCATAGCCATAATGGATCTGCTATGTAGAATCAATAGATACTTTTACTGAAAAAATTCACAGAATGGTTGATCTTTAATATTCATTTGAAGTTTAGTTGTGATAACCTTTCAATGCATGGGGGCGGGACCGTGGGTCGGTTCTTCGGCTCTGGGGCTGGTATATTCGTCACAGTCACATGCCAAATAGATTTTATGCGACTTACTATATATTTGTTAGAAATATACATGGCAGATATACTGCTGACATCTATGTAAGTCGCATAAAGTAAATGATACGATGACAATCCGCCTACATGCCAGTCCAGCAGTAGGATGAGCTGCCCTCATGTTATATTACAGTTGTGTGGGTATATTATGTTAGACATGCAAAATACAACCTGCAGACTTGGTCTTCTAGAGACTTGGAGTTCCTCACACCTAGCAATCACTTGATTACTGGGTCAAGAGGAGGAAGCATCATTAGCATTTCCTTTTCCTGTATATAGCATTCGGGAAGACAAAGAAGATAATAAACCATCTTTGCCTTCTCTATAGTGAGTCTGGCTGTGCCTTACTTATATTTCTGCATGAAGTGAAACTTGGCACTCAACTTGTACGTGAAAGTGGTTTTATTTACCAGCAACAAAAAAACGCTTCGGTCGTTAATCTGACCTTCATCTGTTACGTATAGATAGTGTTGTCTACAGTGAGTGTACGCTCCTGTGAGCGAAGGGCTATGTTTTCCCTGTTATGAGAAGAGACCGGGAATGTGACCGGTAACCACTGGCTTGTGATGTGACGAGACGCGGTGTCCACAAAAACAAGCTGCCATACAGCGTCAACAGGGAAGAAATAAAAAAGTTATAGCTGTCACAATAAAGCGATGCAAAAATATTTATTTTTTATATAAAATAGTTTTTATTGTATAAAAGCACTAAAACATAAAAAAAGATATAAATGAGGTATCACTGTAATTGTACTAACCCGAAGAATAAAACTGCCTTATCAATTTTACCACACGCAGAACAGTATAAACACCCTCCCCAAAATAAATTCATGAATTGCTGGTTTTTGCTCATTTTGTCTCCCAAAAATCAGAAGTAAAAAAATGTCATGTGCCCGAAATTGGTACCAACAAAAAAGTCAACTCGTCTCGCAAAAAACAAGACCTCAGATGACTCTGTGGGTCAAACTATGGAAAAATTATAGCTCTCAAAATATGGTGATGCAAAAACTATTTTTTGCAATAAAAAGCGTCTTTTAGTGTTTGACAACAGCCAAACATAAAAACCCGCTATCACGCCGCTTTCACAAGTCCTATATTTCCAGTACCGGAGATGTTAGTGTCCGTGTGTGTAATACTTGTGGCACACATGTGGCATGCATGTGCAGCCTCAGTACCCCAAGAATTGGTGCCAAGAAAGAAGCGTTACAGTAAGCGCTGTTCCCCCGTGCTGGGTGCTGAACATGGTTTTCATCATTCTCCCCTGGTCTGCCAGTGATTGATTCTCCCTTTCTTTTGTCTTTCTTCCCTGCTTGTGCCGATCGCCGGCAGAGCAGGGGAGAATGATGAGAGCCGTGTTCAGCACCCGGCACCAGGGAACAGTGCTTACTGTAACGCTTCTTCCCCGCTGCCGATGTGTGTCACATAGATGACATCCATGTGTGTTATGCGTATGCACATGTGCTGGTTGTTTTGTGGCCCATGCAACATTAGAAAATGGACATGTCAGTGTGTTTTTCCCATGGACACACGACCCATGTAAGCACACTGACATGTGCACAGAACCATTCACTTGAATAGGCAAATAGCGCTCCATTTCTCCCGATTCTCTCCACATGGCTGCCCAATGGTATACAATTCTGTGACACACCAATGGTGTCAATATGATCACTGCACCCATAATGGGGTCACTTATGGGGGTTCTGCTGTTTTGGCACCTCATGGGCTCCCCCAGTGGGTCATGGCACCTGCAAACAATAATAGTAAAATCTGGCGCTCCTTCCCTTCTGAGCTCTGCCATGTGCCCAAATAGTGGTTTACCCCCACATATCAGGTATCAGCATACTCAGGACAAATTGCACAATAACTCTTGGGGTCTAATTTTTTATGTTACCCTTGGGAAAATAATAAATTGGGGGTGAAAAGATAATTTTTGTGGAAAAAATATGATTTTTTATTTTTACAGCTCTACGTTATAAACTCCTGTGAAGCACTTGGGGGTTCAAATTGCTCACTGCACATATAGATAAGTTACTTGCGGGGGTCTAGTTTCCAAAATGGGGTCACTGGTGTTTTTTTAAAAAATCTGTTTAGCACATCATGGACTTTCCAAATGCAACATAATGCCCGCAGACCATTCCATCAAAGATTGCATTCCAAAATTTCACTACTTTCCTTCCAAGCTTGTGTGCTCATACAGTAGTTTTCTCCCACATATGGGATATCAGCGTACTCAGGAAAAATTGGACAACATCTTTTGGGGTTCCATTTCTCCTGTTATCCTTGAGAAAATAAAAAAATGGGGACTAAAAGATCATGTTTAGGGTTGAGCGAAACGGGTCGTTCATTTTCAAAAGTCGCCGACTTTTGGCAAAGTCGGGTTTCATGAAACCCGATCCGACCCCTGTGTGGGGTCGGCCATGCGGTACGTGACTTTCGCGCCAAAGTCGCGTTTCAATGACGCTAAAAGCGCCATTTCTCAGCCAATGAAGGTGAACGCAGAGTGTGGGCAGCGTGATGACATAGGTCCTGGTCCCCACCATTTTAGACAAGGGCATTGCAGTGATTGGCTTGCTGTCTGCGGCGTCACAGGGGCTATAAAGAGGCGTTCCCGCCGACCGCCATCTTACTGCTGCTGATCTGAGCTTAGGGAGAGGTTGCTGCCGCTTCGTCAGAAGCAGGGATAGCGTTAGGCAGGGTCCATTAACCACCAAACCGCTTGTGCTGTAGCGATTTCCACTGTCCAACACCACCTTCAGTTTGCAGGGACAGTGGAGGCTACCTTTTTTTTTTTTTCCCAGCGCTGTAGCTCATTGGGCTGCCCTAGAAGGCTCCCTGATAGCTGCATTGCTGTGTGTACACCGCTGTGCAAACCAACTGCTTTTTTCAAAGCACAAATCCTCTTGTTCCTTCCTTTCTGCACAGCTATCTTTTTTGTTTGTCCACACTTTTTATTTCATTTGTGCATCAAGTCCACTCCTTATGGCTGCCTGCCATACCTGGCTGAGATTACTGCAGGGAGATAGTAATTGTAGGACAGTCCCTGTTTTTTTTGTTTTTTTTGTGGGAGATTAAGATTGGCATTTCTGCTAGAGTGCCATCCCTGTGTGTGCCATCTCTCACATAGTGGGCCATAGAAAGCCTATTTATTTTTTTGTTGATTTGGTTTCTAAATTCTACCTGAAAAAATCAATAAATCAATCAGTGGGAGATAAATATTGGCCTCTGGGCTTGTGTGCCACTCCTGACTCCTTTGTGTGCCATCTTTCACTCAGTGGGCCATAGAAAGCCTATTTATTTTTTTGGTTGATTTGGTTTCTAAATTCTACCTGAAAAAATCAATAAATCAATCAGTGGGAGATAAATATTGGCCTCTGGGCTTGTGTGCCACTCCTGACTCCTGTGTGTGCCATCTCTCACTCAGTGGGCCATAGAAAGCCTATTTATTTTTTTGGTTGATTTGGTTTCTAAATTCTACCTGAAAAAATCAAAAAATCAATCAGTGGGAGATAAATATTGGCCTCTGGGCTTGTGTGCCACTCCTGACTCCTGTGTGTGCCATCTCTCACTCAGTGGGCCATAGAAAGCCTATTTATTTTTTTGGTTGATTTGGTTTCTAAATTCTACCTAAAAAAATCAATAAATCAATCAGTGGGAGATAAATATTGGCCTCTGGGCTTGTGTGCCACTCCTGACTCCTGTGTGTGCCATCTCTCACTCAGTGGGCCATAGAAAGCCTATTTATTTTTTTGGTTGATTTGGTTTCTAAATTCTACCTGAAAAAATCAATAAATCAATCAGTGGGAGATAAATATTGGCCTCTGGGCTTGTGTGCCACTCCTGACTCCTGTGTGTGCCATCTCTCACTCAGTGGGCCATAGAAACCCTATTTTTTTTTTTTTTGGTTTCTAAATTCTCCCTGAAAAAATCATTTTATTTTATTTTGTTTCTAAATTCTCCCTGAAAAAAAAAAAATGGGAGATTAATATTGACATTTTTGCTTGAGTGACAGTCCTGCGTGTGTGGCATCTCTCTGATTTGGTGCCACAGAAAACAGAGTGTGTAACATTGTGCCTGATTTTCCTTGCGGTCTCACCAACCTGTAAAGGGATATCGAAATCATACTGAAGTTATAGCTCACCGTGTAAGTTGTTTGACAGCAATAAATAAAGTTACTTTGGTTAAGTTTTTAAAACAATGAGGAAGTCTGCTGGAAGAGGTCGTGGCCGTGGGCGTTCATTGTCAGCTGGTAATGATGGTAGTGGTAGTGGAGCATCAGGTGGTCGTGGGAAAAAAAATATTCCACCTAAGTCTGGAGCTGTGGAGCCAGGTTCGTCGTCTGGCTACACAAGGCCTCGAACGCTCTCTTTTCTGGGAGTAGGAAAACCGCTTTTAAAGCCGGAGCAGCAACAGCAAGTTTTGGCTTACCTTGCTGACTCAGCCTCTAGCTCTTTTGCCTCCTCTTCTGAAACTGGTAAATGTAAAAGCAGCGCGTCGTTTGTGGATGTTCACGGTCAGGGACAAGTCGCTTCCTTGTCCTCTTCAGCAAAAACAACAACAAGAGAGAAGGATGCCGCAGGCGACACAACGGGTTACTCCATGGAGCTCTTTACACATGCCGTCCCTGGCTTAGAAAGTGAAACAGTTAACAGGCCGTGCCCATTACAAGTAGATTCTGACATGGAGTGCACTGATGCACAGCCACAGCCAGACTACTATGCTGGTCCTTTGACTCAGACCACAACATTGCCCTCTCAGGGTACTGATCCACAATCAGACCCTGATGAGACTATGTTGCCCCATCACGAACGCTATACCACCGACCGACACGGTGACACAGACGAAGTTGCACACGAGCTAGAAGAGGAGGTTATAGATGACCCAGTTGTTGAGCCCGATTGGCAGCCATTGGGCGAACAGGGTGCAGGCGGCAGTAGTTCTGAAGCGGAGGTGGAGGAGGGGCCGCAGCAGGCATCAACATCGCAACAGGTTCCATCTGCCGGGCCCGTATCTGGCCCAAAACGCGTGGCAAAGCCAAAACCTGTTGGAGGACAGCGTGGCCATCCGGTTAAAGCTCAGTCTGCAATTCCTGAAAAGGGATCCGATTCTAGGAAGAGTGCAGTCTGGCATTTTTTTAAACAACATCCAATTGATCAGCGCAAAGTCATCTGTCAAAAATGTTCAACTAGCTTAAGCAGAGGTCAGAATCTGAAAAGTCTCAATACAAGTTGCATGCATAGACATTTAACCACCATGCATTTGCAAGCCTGGACTAACTACCAAATGTCCCTTAAGGTTGTAGCACCCTCGGCCAATGAAGCTAGTCAGCAACGCAACATCCCTTCCGTCACTGTAAGGCCACCATTTTCCGCACCACCGGCAGTATCTGTGCAGGTTTCTTTGCCAGCCCAAAGCAGTCAGGGTCAGGGAATCACCAGTTTTGTAGGAGGAAATACTGCATCTAGGGCACCGGCAGAAACAATACCGTCTCCAACCGTCTCTCAGTCTGCCATGTCCACCGGCACACCCGCTAGTTCCACGATCTCCAGCTCTCCAGTCCAGCTCACCCTACATGAGACTCTGGTTAGAAAAAGGAAGTACTTATCCTCGCATCCGCGTACACAGGGTTTTAACGCCCACATAGCTAGACTAATCTCGTTAGAGATGATGCCCTACCGGTTAGTTGAAAGCGAAGCTTTCAAAGCCCTGATGGCTGTATTGGCTATGAAGTGTTTGGGCGACAACAGACACACCGCGGAAGCTCTGTCCGAATTCTTGCAGCAAGAAACGCAGTCGTGGCTGGGCACAGTAGATCTTGAGGCAGGCAAGGTAGTGAGTGATAACGGAAGGAATTTCATGGCTGCCATCTCCCTTTCTCAACTGAAACACATTCCTTGCCTGGCTCACACCTTAAATCTGGTGGTGCAGTGCTTATTGAAAACTTATCCTGGGTTCTCCGACCTGCTCCTCAAAGTGCGTGGACTTTGCTCACATATCCGCCGTTCGCCTGTACACTCCAGCCGTATGCAGACCTATCAGCGGTCTTTGAACCTTCCCCAGCATCGCCTAATCATAGACGTTGCAACAAGGTGGAACTCAACACTGCACATGCTTCAGAGACTGTGCGAACAGAGGTGGGCTGTTATGTTTTTGTGGGAGGATACACAAACACGGGCAGGCAGTAGGATGGCAGACATGGAGTTGTCAGGTGTGCAGTGGTCGAAGATACAAGACATGTGTCAAGTCCTTCAGTGTTTTGAGGAATGCACACGGCTGGTTAGTGCAGACAACGCCATAATAAGCATGAGCATCCCCCTAATGTGTCTGCTGATGCAAAGTTTGACGCACATAAAGGATCAGGCGTCTGCACCAGAGGAAGAGGAAAGCCTTGATGACAGTCAGCCATTGTCTGGTCAGGGCAGTGTACAGGACGAGGTAGCGGGCGAAGAGGAGGTGGAGGACGAGGAGGATGATGGGGATGAGTATATTTTTAATGAGGAAGCTTTCCCAGGGGCACTGGAAATTGGTAGCGTGGCAAGGCCGGGTTCTGGTTTTTTGAGGGACACAAGTGACGAAGATTTGCCTGAAACTGCCCCTCAACCAATCACAACCGCAGATTTGACAACTGGAACTTTGGCCCACATGGCGGATTATGCCTTACGTATCCTCAAAAGGGACACACGCATTAGTAAAATGATGAACGATGACGATTACTGGTTGGCCTGCCTCCTTGATCCTCGCTATAAAGGCAAATTGCAAAATATTATGCCACATGAGAACTTGGAACTAATATTAGCAACCAAACAATCAACTCTTGTTGACCGTTTGCTTCAGGCATTCCCAGCACACAGCGCCCATGATCGTTCTCACACGAGCTCCAGGGGGCAGCAGACCTGGAGTGTTAGGGGTGCACACATCAGAAGTGGCGTTGGACAGAGGGGTTTTCTGACCAGGTTGTGGAGTGATTTTGCTATGACCGCAGACAGGACAGGTACTGCTGCATCAATTGAAAGTGACAGGAGACAACATTTGTCCAGTATGGTTACAAACTATTTTTCATCCCTTATCGATGTTCTCCCTCAACCGTCATTCCAATTTGATTACTGGGCATCCAAATTAGACACCTGGCCAGAATTGGCAGAATATGCATTGCAGGAGCTTGCTTGCCCGGCAGCTAGTGTCCTATCAGAAAGAGTATTCAGTGCTGCAGGTTCAATATTAACCGAAAAAAGGACTCGTCTGGCTACCCAAAATGTTGATGATCTAACATTCATTAAAATGAACCACAACTGGATTTCGAATTCTTTTGCCCCACCTTGCCCGGCCGACACCTAGCTTTCCTATGAAAAGCTCTTTCCTGTGGACTACTGTGAATTACTTTTCTAATGTCTTAATTTGCTGCAGCTGATTGTCCAGCATACGACATGTTTACACCTCCCTAAATGGCCAAACTCCCCACACGGGGCTGTGGTATCGCGACTTGGCGCAAGCACCCGTGAGAGTGCTGTTTGTCTGAAGAGGTGGGTGTGCCCGCTTTTGGTCGACAGCACTGCCACTGGGTCCCTCATAGTACAATAAAGTGTCTCTGGTGGTGGTGGTGGTGCGCACCCAACGTCATACACACTGTTGTAACATGAGGGGCCCTGGGCCTGTACCGCCGGCCACAAGAGAGTTCACCCACCCCCAGGTCAAACATTGCTCTACCACTTCCACAGTTATCTCTCACACTTCCACCAATGTTTAGTCTATGCGCTGACATCCTTCCATTCCTGCCACTGACAATACCATTGTGTTGACATGTATGATGGTACTTAACATAGTCAGGGGCAGTGTCCTCTATTTACCAAAGTAAATACTTTGCGCCAAATTAGTAGGTCTGAAACTACGCAGAGGATCCCACCCCGGTACCTAATGATTGCACCCTTTAGTGTTTTCGTTTTGTTTTAATGCGAGACATTCACATTTAGTTATTGTTTTGGACTACTAACTGGCAGACACTCATTACAATCGGCCTCTGCTGACCAGACCACTGCTGCCCGTGTACCCCTGGAACCAATTTTAAATTGCCTACAGCCAGCCCAATTTTATTATGTTAGGCCTTCGAAGCCTGTCTGCGGTCCCTCCTTCCACTAGGCCTCCACTGACCAGACCACTGCTGCCGGTGTACCCCTGGAACCTATTTAAAAGTGCCTACAGCCATATGTTATTATGTTAGGCCTTCGAAGCCTGTCTGCGGCCCGTTCTTTCTACTACTCCTACACTGACCAGACCACTGCTGCCCGTGTACCCCTGGAACCTATTTAAAAGTGCCTACAGCCCAATTTTATTATGTTAGGCCTTAGAAGCCTGTCTGCGGCCCGTTCTTTCTACTACTCCTCCACTGACCAGACCACTGCTGCCCGTGTACCCCTGGAACCTATTTTTAATTGCATAGAGCATCCTTTTTTTAATAGTAGGTATACAAAGTCTGTCTGCGGTCCACTATTGAAATTGTCCTCCACTGCCCAGAGCAATGCTGTCTGTGTACCCCTGTAACCTTTTTTAAACTGCAGTGAGCCACATTTTTGGTTTAAGGCCTACTACCTGTGTCTGTCTGCGCCACTCAATACAGCTGTCTTCCTTTGAAAAAAGCAGAGCGTCAATAGTCTTGTTTTCAGCCTCTAGGAATTTTAAAACTGCATTGGGGCTACAACTTTGGTAGGGCCTACTAATGGTGTCTGCCGCCCCAAGGTGTGCCTCAGGTTTCGTCCACATTGCTTCGATCTTCCTACTCTCGTTTAGTAGTTGGTGAAAACTACACTGCATTAGGCCTACAAATTGGGTATGGGGTGTAGAGACGGTGTCTTCCGCTCCAAGTTGTTCTCCAGGTTGCCTTTCCTAAGCTTCTAACTTCAGGCTCTTGTTAAATAGTGCTTAAATGGAACAACTGCATTTGGCGTACTAGTTGGTTTGGGGCCTACTAACAGTGTCTGCCGCTCCTTGCTGTTCTCCTGGTTTCCTGTCCTGAAATTCCATTTTCAGGCTCTCGTTAAATAGTTGTTAATGTTAGACTGCATTTGGCCTACTAGTTGGGTTGGGGCCTACTATCGGTGTCTGCCACTCCTTGCTGTTCTACTCCACTGAACAAAGCTGTGCCGCCTGTTTACTACTGTTGCCAATTTTGAACTGCATTTCGACTACTTACTGATTTGGGCCTACTCTCTGTGTCAGCCTCTCATTTCAGTTGTCCTCCACTGCAATGCCCCCTGATTAGTCCTGTGTTACCAATTTTGAACTGCATTTAGCCCACTTTATTCTTTGGGCCTATATCTGTGTTTCCTCCTCATCCTGCCCATTGCCCAGCCAGTGATAGATGAGTCTGCTGGTACATTGACCCATAACGCAAAATTCCCCGTGCACGCTACACAGCAAGATTGTGACCCTGCTGAAAGTCAGGTCCCCCTTCCCGCATACCATACCACCTTACATGGGGACAAAGAGGAAGGTGCAGATGAAAGAGCAGGTGGGGGGAGGAATACTAGTTGGCGACGTCACTGGCACAGGGCCTCTCATAGTACGCAAAAGTGTTGCTGCCGGTGGGAGGCGCCCCCGCCGTGCAAACACACCGCTGTACTTTGAGGGGCCCTGTGCCAGTGCCAATGCCAACGAGTGGGCCCCCCCTGCTTGCTCAGGATCACAGCACTTGCAAAGTTGAAATACTTACCTCTCCCTGCTCCACTGCCGTGACGTGGTCCAGATTTACTGGGCCCACTAATTACTTTAACCAGCCCTACCCCCCACAACTTTAGCCAAATGACCCCCAATTTCAAATGCCTTCCAATTATTATAAGCTAAATTACGATTGACAAGCTTCTGTAACAAGAATGGATGTTTTTGCCTTTAAAATGGGCAGTGTAGGAGTTTTCCTGGCCTCCACTCACTGCCGACTATGCTCCCCAATTGACTTGCATTGGGTTTCGTGTTTCGGTCGATACCCGACTTTTCGCGATAATTGGCCGATTCCACTCGACTCGACTTTTAAGATAGTCGGGTTTCGTGAAACATGGCTCGACTCCAAAAAGGTCAAGGTCGCTCAACCCTAATCATGTTTATGGAAAAAATATGATTTTTTTATTTTCACGCACGGGCATTATAAACTTTAATGAAACATCTTGGGGTTTAAAATTCTCACCACACATCTAGATAAGTTCCTTGGGGGGGTCTAGTTTTCAAAAAGGGTCAATTGTCGGGGGTTTCCACTGCTTAGGCACATCAGGGGCTCTCCAAATGCGACCTGGTGTCCGATCTTAATTCCAGCCAATTTTGCGTTGAAAAAGTCAAAGGCGCTCCTTCCCTTCCGAGCTCTGTGATGCGTCTAAATAGTGGTTTACCCCCACATATGGGGAATCGGCATACTCAGGTAAAATTGCATAATAACTTGTGAAAATAAAAATTGGGGTGAAAAGATAATTTTTGTGGAAAAAATATGATTTTTCAATTTTACGGCTCTACGTTATAAACTTCTGTGAAGCCCTTGGCAGTTTAAAGTGCTCACCACGCATCTAGATAAGTTCCTTGGGCGTTTTAGTTTCCAAAATGGTGGTGTTTTTTGGATGGGGTTTCCGTTGTTTAGGCACATCAGGGCTCTCCAAACGCGACATGACGTCTGATCTCAATTCCAGCCAATTTTGCATTGAAAAGTTAAATGGTGCTCCTTCCTGTTGTGAATTCTGCTCTTGGGCTCCCTCCGGTGGTTGTAAGTGGCACTTTTGTGAGTTCTGCTCTTGGGCTCCCTCCGGTGGTTTTAAGTGGAATGGCTGCTCCTTGGATTTAGCAGTCAGCAGCTGCTTCCACTGATTGTCTATTCTGCTCGGCTATTTAGCCTGGCTCTTTCCTTCAGCTTGTGCCACTTGTCAATGGTTCCTGGTTGGATTCACATCTCTTTGGATTTCCCTGTTATCCTGACCAGTTCAGCAAAGCTAAGTCCTTGCTTGCTCTTTTCTGTCCACAGGTTGTGGACTTATCCGTTCTGTGCTTTCTATGTTTGTCCAGCTTGTCAGTATGAATTAATTCTGTGTAGCTGGAAGCTCTGGGAAGCAGATTTACCCTCCACACCTTTAGTCAGGTGTGGAGATTTTTGTAAACTCTGTGTGGATTTTTTGTAGTGTTTTATACTGACCGCACAGTATTCCATCCTGTCCTATCTAGCTAGACTGGCCTCCTGTGCTCATCCTGGTTTCATTCTGTGTATGTCTTTTCCCTCTCCACTCACAGTCATTACTTGTGGGGGGCTATCTATCCTTTGGGGATTTTCTCTGAGGCAAGATAGTTTTCCTGTTTCTATCTTTAGGGGTAGTTAGTTCTCAGGCTGTGACGAGGTGCCTAGGGAGTGTCAGGAGCATCCCACTGCTACTTCTAGTGTTGTGTTGAGCTTAGGGACTGCGGTCAGTACAGGTACCACTTCCTTCAGAGCTCGTCCCATGTTGCTCCTAAACCACCAGATCATAACACCTTCCCTTCCAAGCTCTGCCACGCGCCCAAACAGTAGTTTACCTGCACATATTTGGTATCAGTGTACTCAGGACAAATTGCACAACAACTTTTGTAGTTCAATTTCTCCTGTTACCTTTGGTAAAATAAAAAATATTTTGGTCTGAATTAATTTTTTTGTGAAAAAAAGTTAAATGTTCATTTTTTTTTAAACATTCAAAAAATTCCTGTGAAACACCTGAAGGGTTAATAAACACCTTGAAGATGTTTTGAGCACCTTGAGGGGTGCAGTTTTTAGACAATACCCAAAAGTGACGCCATTCTATTATATAGATCCCTCAAAGTGACTTCAAATGTGAGGTGGTCCCTAAAAAAAAATGGTGTTGTAAAAATGTGAAATCGCTGTTTAACTTTTAACCCTTCTAACTTCCTAACAACAAAAAAAATAGTTTCCAAAATTGTGCTGATGTAAAGTAGAGATGTCGGAAATGTTATTTATTAACTATTTTGTGTGACATATTTCTCCGTTTTAAAGGCATAAAAAATCAAATTTTGAAAATTGCTAAATTTTCAAAATTTTCATTTTTTACGCAAATAAACACAAGTCATATCAAAGAAATTTTATCCCTAACGTGAAGTGCAATATGTCAGGAAAACACAATCTCAGAATTACCAAGATCCATTGAATCTTTCCAGAGTTATTATCCCAGAAATGGATAGTGGTCAGAATTACAAAAATTAGTTTGGTCATTAACATGCAAACCACCCTTGGGGTAAATGGTTTATGGTGGAAATTACAGGTTAGTAATTGCTATTTTCATATTAACCTAACTTTGCTACTTTTAGCTGTCTCATATTTGCTTTGATTAACAAAAAAACTACATCTAAACTAATAACAAATTATAGTTGTGGATAAGAATACAGAATATAGCAGAAAACTATCTTTACTACTCAATTAGTTGTGATTAGCTGTTATCAATTAAACTAATCCTGCAATGGCAAGTAAAATCAAATCCAAACAGTAAAACAAATGTCATAGTAAAGGTACGTTAATCTACCCAAAACCACTAAACACATAGAGAGTATGGTATCTCACATTTTAGGAAATGCTTTTAACAAGGAAGAAAAAGAAAGTGCTTACCTAGAGCATTGTGATAAAATGTGTTTGGTGACCTGAAAAAAATCATTGACAATTCCTTCCAGGAGAATATCCAATGAATGAACGGGCATACATCAAGCCTCAGACACATTCGATCTAGGAAGTACCATCTGCATCATCTCTTGCTACACTTCTCACAACTGGAAGATCTGATTCCAATAATGAGATTTTCTGGAATATATATCACATTGGATGAGTACTTCATCACTTGCAGAAGTCACAGAAAATTACAATTCAGTCTTTCTAGACAGAATCTCTGTCTTAAAGTTACAAGGATGTTTTATCAAATTCTAAAATCAAAAATGAGCAACAATTGTTTGTAAAATGTAATGTACACATCTTTACTGAAACGTAATAAACTCATTTGTCGCATGGACTATTCCTCATTTAATGCACTATTCAGCATCTTAAAGGCGTTAAGCCATAAATAATTCTGTATCAAAAGTCTAGAAATGTGTTTCTAGCAAACTAAAAAAGTAGCAAATAGTCTTTTTCTGCTTCCATTTGCTGATGCTAATCTTTGGTCATTGAGGGTGGACTTTGAATTGAATCATGCGCCTTCCAGGAATGGTAACTGACAAGATAGCCCCTTTTTATTGGGTTCCGTTAACAGAAAAGGTATAAAGTATATTATGTGAAATCCAAACTACGTGCTTAGAAACCAAATAAGGAATCAAGGCAAAAAGTCAGTTGCTCTGTGGTTAACAAGAAGGGTTGACAAGCACAGAGCTAGTCATGGGAAGAGAGATTCAGCATGGATATGCAGCAGCACTCTGCTCATGAAGCGGACGTTCGACACACACATGCATATGTCATTAATTGTTCAATATCTTATGGTTTATTTATATATGAATATCATCTTTACTGGTGGGTTAACTACTTTGAAGAAGATGTCAAGAAATTACGTAATAAAGATCCAGGTTGAAGAACATTTATGTAGCACATCTCTTTCTCGACAGGCACACCGTAACCAATATATCTATTAATAACATGGTAAGTCTAATTGATTTAAGTGGGCACCATTTAAGGCTGCTTTCACACATCAGTTTTTTACCATCTGTCACAATCCGGCGAATTTTGAAAAAAATGGATCCAGCGAATGTTGCCACTGGATCCGTTTTTTTTCTCATAGTCTTGTATTAGCTTCACGTTTCATCCGTCGCTCACTGGATCCATCGAAAATTGTTTATCCGGCGGGCAGTGAAAATGGACATAGTAACTTTTTTTGTGTACGTCGAAAAAAACGGACAGCGATGGATCCGTCGCCGTTCGTTTGCTAGAATGGAAGCCTATGGCGCCGGATCCATCAAATGACGAAATCCGGAGATGGATTTCTTTTTTTTTATTAACTGAGCATGCTTCAATTTTTTTTTTAGGATGCAATTAGCTGGATCTGCTAGTTGGATCCGATGAAAAATCTGATCCATAACATCAGGTTTTCACAATCTGCGACGGATCCGATTTTTTCAACTTTCAACGGATTGTGACTCATGGCAAAAAACTGATGTGTGAAAGCAGCCTAATGCTCCTTTTTCCCTGTAATGGTGCTTGTGAGGACACAGCATTGTATCTTAATTAAGCAGACGGCTATTTTCAGCAAGCCAGGAAGAATAGGCTATTATCTATATGTTGACTATTGAATTTATGTGTTTCTTTCTGGTTGTCAAGAAAGCAGACTTTTGCTTGTGCAAGCCTGTAATATTGACTTGTAACTTGACAATTTGTTGTAACATATTGTGCGCTTATCCTGGATGACTAGTGATAAAGGGTCATAGAACAATGATATTTGCTGATATGTTGATTACACATTGTCCAGGCCAGCTAGTTTGTTGACTTTTAAAATAGAGGATGAAATACTTTGTAAATAGATTAAATAATCAAATAATGTGAATTCATCTTGTCACCATTCTTCCACTTTACCTATACTGTAAATACTGAATGAAGGACACTTGTTAACTATGAAACGAGGTTACATGCCTCTTTATGACATGCCAGGGATTCAGTCAAGACATCCAGACGTCTAAACATTCAGACACTCTCTACATTACATTTGCCAAAATATCATGGCTCCATCACTAGGGACACATATTTGTATTTCTACAGGATGCTAGCTTAGGGGACGATGGACCTGGCTGGAAGAATACAGATCTGCTCCATTGACCATCATGAATCCATGCATACATTTGTGAAAGCCAGAAATGGGACCCGTCGGTGGCCTGGCTCCATGGAGATGTTTGGAAAAGCCAGGTTGTGACCCTCTGGTCAAATCACCTTGTACCTGAATGGACTGTCATCTTCCTAAGCTTGTCGTTACCTTTTCTCTGTGCATGCCATATGTGGGGTAGTCGGCCCTGGAAGCTCTGAAGCTGCTCTTATCCCGGCAAGTCAGCAGAAGTGTGACTGTAATGTGCACCATCTTGAGTATTTTGCTGGGACTGCTCTATGTGTTACATTGTTTTACCCTGATCCTGTGTTATCTGAGTAGTGTAACGCCTATGGTTAAAGGGGAGCGGGTGTTCGGTGAATGTTCCCTGGTCATTGAAGTTTTGACTAGTGGACCAGGGCACTCGCTGATCTCCCTCCGTGTCTTCACATTGCTAAAGGACAACACTTTTTGCCAGGTCCTTCTGCAGATTACTGTTGATTTGGAGGGTCCCAGCACTGTTAAGGCACCATATAATCTACTTGTTTTTAAGGAATCCTTCAAAATTAGCAAATTCAAAGTGGATTACCCAATGTAGTATGTTTTCTGTTTAAATGGCCACTGAAAACTAGCCAACCCCTTTTTCACTAAACAGTAATTTTACATTGTAATTAGTGTTGAGCATTCCGATACCGCAAGTATTGGGTATCGGCCGATATTTGCGGTATCGGAATTCCGATAACGAATTCCGATATTTCCTGCGTATCGGATACCGGAATCAGAAGTTCCCAGAATTCAAAACTGCACGCAGCAGCCAATGAGGAATGAATGGAAGTGTGGGCACATCCTGTTTAGCATGGTGGGCATGTAAGTACTGGCAAGGCTGTGATTGGCTGCTGAAATGATGTCACTATGCACTATAAAAAACGCTGCCCCCATTTTGCGCTCACTCTGCTGTGATTTCAGTTAGGGACAGGACGCTGTGTTCTAACTGAGGGCCAGTTGAGATAGCGAATTGCTTCATTGCGCTTTTCCCAGGCTAATTTAGCAAACGCTGTGTGTTCACCTTGCTCTTGCCTTGCAGCGCTGTTTTAACAGCGTTCTGCAAGGTCTCTCTCAGTGTGTGTGTGTGTGTGTGCAGCTCACTCTGTAGTCTGTGTGCAGCCATATACCCGGTTGTATTCAGCTCAGGGGGGGTTCACACTGCCTCATACTGTTCTATCCATTGTCCTTTTTTGCTCATAGTGCAGCCTTCTGCACATTTTTTCTAAAATTTTCTATTAGTGTCTTTCCACCCATCTCTAGCTAAATTGTGGAAAAACACTACATAGGATAACCTATAGGAGGGTTTTTGGGCCTTGCAGCGCCGTTTACAGCTGTCTGCACGGTCTCCGTGTGAGCGCAGCTCGCCCTGTAGTCTGTGTGCAGCCACAGCCGGTTGTATTCAGCTCAGGGTGCGTCACTGCCTCATACCGTTAAATAACTTTTCCTTTTTTGCAAATAGTGCAGCCTACTGCAAATTTTTTCTAAAATTTCCTATTAGTGTCTTTCCACCCGTCTCCAGCTAAATTGTGGAAAAACACTACATAGGATAACCTAGAGGAGGGTTTTTGGGCCTTGCAGCGCCGTTTACGGCTGTCTGCACGGTCTCCGTGTGAGCGCAGCTCACCCTGTAGTCTGTGTGCAGCCACAGTCGGTTGTATTCAGCTCAGGGTGCGTCACTGCCTCATACCGTTAAATAACTTGTCCTTTTTTAGCAAATAGTGCAGCCTGCTGCAAAATTTTTCTAAAATTTCCTATTAGTGTCTTTCCACCCGTCTCCAGCTAAATTGTGGAAAAACACTACATAGGATAACCTAGAGGAGTATTTTGGGGCCTTGCAGCGCCATTTACGGCTGTCTGCACGGTCCCCGTGTGAGTTAAAGTCGCTCTGTAGCCCGATCTGTAGAAAAAAAAAAGTAAACTTCACCAAACACACACCAAACACCACTTAACACTTGTGTAGGCCACATTTTATCAATAATAAAGTCTAGTCCACACTTTACAAAATTAGTGTTTCTTACACCTGTTAGGAGGAGCATTTCAGGAATAAGCACACTACGGCCTTAGTACTTTTCTGCTTATCTTTATCTGTCAACCAAGATGAAGAGGGCAGGGAGTAAGGCACGTGGGCGCGGAGCAGGGAGAGGAGCAGGGAGAGGACGTGGTGATTCTGTGCCTGCTGCAGGCACCGGTGACTCATCATCACTCAGTTTCAGCAGGGAACAGTCCTTCATGCGCAGCTTTGTCGGAGAGCGCCGTGCACCGCTGCTGCGTGAAGATCAAATTGAAGCCGTTGTCGGATGGATGGCAGCTAACGCATCGTCATCGACTTCAATTAGTGCCACATCCTCTCAGGCACAGACCACTGGAGAGCAGCCATCTGTCTCTTCACCACCTGCCAAATTGGCCAGGCAGTCAGAGAGCCCAGGACAGGAGCCGTCTCTACTTCTGTTCTCTGAATCTCTTGGCTTGGAAACAGGGGGCCAGCCAAGCAGCATTGGAGAAATGGAAGAAGAGGCAGTGTGCAGTGATGCCCAACAGCTTTGTCTCTCTGACTCTGAAGAGGCGGGTGGGCCAGTGCCTGCGGTGACCACAGCACAGTACGCATCTGATGATGAAACTCAGGTGCCGCTTTCTGGTGCGTACTGTGCTGCCGAGACTACCCAGGAGGAGCAGTTGGTGGCAGAGGGTAGTGGAGATGATGAGGTCCTTGACCCATCGTGGCGTGAGGAACAGGAAGGTGGTGGGAGCAGCTCTGAGGAAGAGATTCCCATAATGGGCCAAAGAGGGAGAGGGAGGGGGAAGACTGCGGAGCCTGTAGCCTCCACTTTGGCACCCGTTAGGAGCCTGTCTCTTCCAAAAGCCAAAAAGGGCGCTCCCAAGACTTGCAGTGCCTGGTCCTTTTTTGACACAGTTGCAGATGACATTTGTTTTGTCAAATGCAAACTGTGTCATCAGCAAGTCAAAAGAGGTAAAAGTGTCAGCAACCTCAATACCACAAATATGTGGAAACATGTGCGGACCAGGCACGCGGTGGAGTTACAAAAACACACTGAAGACCTAGGCCAACCAACAGCGGCAGCTGCCACCTCTTCAGCTCGTGTTGCCTCTTCCTCCAGCTCACGCACAGCTGGTTCGGCTTCCTCCCAGGATCGCCATGGAAGAACCTCTGGCACTGTTGTCCAGAGACCTAGTGTAATTCCACCCACAGCACCACGTTCCCAGTCATCCTCACACTCCCAGCCTAGTCTACAGCCATCGGTAGTACAGGCATGGGAGAAAAGGCGGGCATTCTCGGCCAACCACCCCTGAGCACAGGCTCTGAATGCAGGCATTGCCAAACTTCTGTCACTGGAAATGCTCTCATTCAGGCTGGTGGAGACTGACAGCTTCCGTGACTTGATGGCATTGGCAGTCCCACAGTACAAGGTGCCCAGCCGCTTTTACTTCAGCAGGCAAGCTGTCCCTGCCCTGCACAAGCATGTGGAGGGACACATAAAACACGCGCTACTGAACGCCGTCAGTAGCAAGGTCCACCTCACCACCGATGCGTGGACCAGTCAACATGGACAGGGGCGATACCTTTCCCTCACTGCCCATTGGGTTAATGTTGTTGAGCCAGGTACAGATCGTGCGAGTGGCGCAGGACGTGTCCTGCCCACTCCAAGGATTGCAGGAATCCAGTCTGTACGCATTTACTCCTCCTCATACACAAGTTCCTCAGAATCATCGCTGCAGGAGCCGTCACAGTCCACCTCCACATGGACCCGTGAACGTTTACCTGTTACGACCGACATGAGCACAGCCGTGGCCAAACGTCAACAGGCCGTCTTGAAACTAGTTTCTTTGGGGAATCGAAGCCACACAGCGCAGGAGCTCTGGAATGCCATCAAGCAGGAGAGCGATGTGTGGTTTGTGCCAGCGAATCTCCAGCCAGGCATGGTAGTGTGTGACAATGGCCGAAATCTGGTGGCAGCTTTGGCCATTAGCAACCTCCCTCACATCCCATGTCTGGCACATGTGCTCAATTTGGTTGTGCAGAGTTTTCTGAGGGACTATCCGGATCTTGATCCACTGCTGCACAAGGTCCGCCTAGAGTGTGCTCACTTGCGGCGTTCCAGCTTGGCAAGATCCCGCATTGCTGCTCTGCAGCGCCGATTCCGCCTTCCGGAACACCGCATCATATGTGACCTACCTACCAGGTGGAATTCCACGTTACATATGTTGGAGCGGTTGTGTGAGCAGCAGCAAGCAGTAATGGAGTACCAGCTGCATCAGACGCAAAGAAGTCGCAGTTAGCGCCGATCAGACTTCACAACCACAGAGTGGACCACTATGAAGGACGTCTGCCAGGTTTTGCGTCCTTTCGATTATTCCACGCGGATGGCAAGTGCAGATGATGCACTAGTCAGCATGACTGTCCCCCTTATCTGCCTGCTTCAACAAACACTGCAAGCGTTAAGGGATGATGTTGTGGAAGAGGTGGAGGATGAGGAGTCACCTTTTCCATCAGCTTCTGGAGAGTCAGCGCCACGTGGTTCCTCACAAAGGGGTAGGCAGGGGCCACTTTGTGAGGAGGATGAGGAGGAGTCAATGGAGGAGGAAGAGCTCCATCCAGAGGAGGGAGTTACACAATTGTCCAGTGGTCAGTGTGTACAGCGAGGGTGGGGTGATGACGAGCGGGCAGAGATCATGTCTCAAGCAGGGGACAGCGTTTCTGGGCCAGTTGGCAGTCTGCAGCACATGGTTGATTTCATGCTGCAGTGCCTGAGAAACGACCGCCGCATCGACCACATTCTCAACATGCCTGAGGGTGTTCACCCTCCTCGATCCTCGCTACCGGGACAACGTCAAAAACCTCATCCCAGCGTTGACCCGGGAGCGTAAAATGCGGGAGTACCACGACACACTGGTGAATTCCATCATCTTCTCCAGTCCAACTGAGAGGAGTGCTGCTAGTGCTTTACAAAGCAGCTCAGTGCGTCGAGGCAGTGGAGGAGGCTCTGCACAAAGAGGGAGCAGAAGCAGTGCCTCTGCCCAAGGCAAGACCAGTATGGCACAACTGTGGCAAACTTTTGTGTGCCCGCCCCAAATGTCTACACCATCACCAGCAGTTCCAGTCAGCAGGAGGCAACGGTTCCTTCAGATGGTGACAGACTACATGTCTTGCCCTCTTACTGTACTCCCAGACGGCTCTTCCCCGTTCAAGTTTTGGGTCTCTAAGCTGCATACATGGCCAGAGCTAAGCCAGTATGCATTGGAGGTGCTGGCTTGCCCTGCGGCTAGTGTCTTATCGGAACGTGTCTTTAGTGCCGCAGGTGGTGTACTAACAGACCGTCGCATGCGACTATCCTCCGATAACGTTGACCGGCTTACTTTTCTGAAAATGAACCAGGCCTGGATCTCGCAGGAATTTGCCACTCCTCTGCCTGATTAAGTAATTGGGTGTCATCCAGGTCTCCTGATGTGTTCATCTCTCTACCACCTGAACTGCTATTCCTGGGCTCCAACACCGCCAGTCAAAACATACGACCCAGTGTTATTGGGTTTCAGTAACGTCAGCTGATCTCCAGCTGTGTAGCCGGCAATGTGTCCTGCGACCGCCACGCTGGCACAACAACCTAAACCTGTCCCCCCCCGGCGTTTGTTACTGAAAGAGCCACCTTGTGCAGCAGTAATGCTGCACAAGGAAAAGGTAGCTCTTTTAGTTTAGCTCCTTGCACACGCAGAACTTAACACTTATAAAATGTGTTCACTGATACCGTTATACCGTCCCGGAGCTGGGACTTTCCTTCGTAATGTGACGCAGCACAGCCGTCATTCCTACCCCCTTGGTGCCGTGCGCTGCCTCCTCAGCATTGTTTTAAGCTGTCACGGACCCTGCGCTGTTCTGTTATCCCTTTGCCATGCCCAATTTGCGCTGCCTGTCTTCTGACATAATTTGGTGTCAGGCTGGCTGCGCCTGTGCGGCCGCGCTGCCCGAGATCCCGCCTCGCAGTGTCTTCTGATTGAATCACACTGCGGGCCTGGGATCCATGGGCATGCACAGTGCATATCTTCCCCTCAGGCTCTCGCTCATCTCACTCCGCCTTCTTCAGACTGTGCGCCGTCAGCTGATCCCTAATAGCATGCCACGGCCGTGACGCCGCACAGTCTGAAGAAGAGGGAAGGAGGGGAGTGAGAGTCGAGGATATGCACTGTGCATGCCCATGGATCCAAGGCCCGCAGTGGGATTACATTAGACGACACTGCGAGGTGGGATCTCGTGCAGCGTGGACGCACCGGCACTGACAGCCTGACACCTAAATGATGTCAGAAGAAGGGCACCGCTAAGTGTGCATGGCCAAGGGATAACATAACAGCGCAGGCTCCGTGACAGCTTAAAACAACGCTGATGAGGCAGCGCACGGCACCAAGGGGATAGGAATGACAGCTGTGCTGCGTCCCATTACGAAGGAAATTCCCACCTCCGGGACGGTTTTACGGTATCAGGGGACACATTTTAAGTGTTTACTTCTGTGTTTCAAGGAGCATAATTAAAAGAGCAACCTTTTCCTTTTGCATCCTTAGTGCTGCACAAGATGGCTCTTTCAGCTACAAACGTCTTGGGGGGGGGGGTAAAGGTTCCCTTTCAACTTGCTCCAATCAGGCTTCGGCCTACACTCTGTTCCTCTGCTACTCGTGCTGTCCCTGGGCTCTAACACTGCCATTTGGTGCCTGGAAGTGCTGTCCGCACAGTCAACAGTCGCTCCTCTGTTATTGGGGTGCAGTAACGTCAGCTGATCCCCAGCTGTGTATGCGGCAATACCTCCAATCTGCTCCTCCTGCTGTCCCTGGGCTCTAACACCGCCAGTTGGTGCCTGGAAGTGCTGTCTGCACAGTCAACAGTCGCTCCTCTGTTATTGGGGTTCAGTAACGTCAGCTGATCCCCAGCTGTGTGTGCGGCAATACCTCCAATCTGCTCCTCCTGCTGTCCCTGGGCTCTAACACCGCCAGTTGGTGCCTGGAAATGCTGTCTGCACAGTCAACAGTCGCTCCTCTGTTATTGGGGTTCAGTAACGTCAGCTGATCCCCAGCTGTGTGTGCGGCAATACCTCCAATCTGCTCCCCCTGCTGTCCCTGGGCTCTAACACTGCCAGTTGGTGCCTGGAAGTGCTGTCTGCACAGTCAACAGTCGCTCCTCTGTTATTGGGGTTCAGTAACGTTAGCTGATCCCCAGCTGTGTATCCGGCAACGTGTCATGCGACCGCCACGCTGGCACAACAAGAATGTAAGGGAACCTGTCTTCCCCCCAGGCGTTTGTTACTGAAAGAGCCACCTTGTGCAGTACTAATACTGCACAAGGAGAAGGTCGCTCTTTAAATTATGCTTCTTGGAAATGCTGAACTACACACTCATGTAATGTGTCCCCTCACACCGTCAAACCGTCCCGGAGGTGGGACTTTCCTTTGTAATGTGACGCAGCACAGCCGTCATTCCTACCCCCTTGGCTACGTGCGCCGCCTCCTTGGCGTTGTTTGATTCTGTCACGGACCCTGCGCTGTTATGTTCTCCCTTGGCCATGCACAGGTTGCGCTGCCCGTCCTCTGACATCATTTGTTATCGTCCTGGCTGCGCATGTGCGTCCACTGTTGTGAATTCTGTGGCAGAGCTCCCTCCTGTGGTCACGAGTGGTACTGCGGCTTCTGAGTTTCCTTCCTCAGGTGATGTGGTGAAGTCGTTAGGTGCTGCTCTATTTAACTCCACCTAGTGCTTTGCTCCTGGCCTCCAGTCAATGTTCTAGTATTGGTCTTGCTTCCTCCTGGATCGTTCCTGTGGCCGTCTGCTCTGCATAAGCTAAGTTTTGCTTGTGTTATTTTTGTTTTGCTATTTTTTCTGTCCAGCTTGCTTAATTGGTTTTTCTTGCTTGCTGGAAGCTCTGGGACGCAGAGGGAGCACCTCCGTACCGTTAGTCGGTGCGGAGGGTCTTTTTGCCCCTCTGCGTGGTTGTTTGTAGGGTTTTGTGTTGACCGCAAAGTTATCTTTCCTATCTTCGGTCTGTTCAGTAAGTTGGGCCTCACTTTGCTAAATCTATTTCATCTCTGCGTTTGTATTTTCATCTCTACTCACAGTCATTATATGTGGGGGGCTGCCTTTTCCTTTGGGGTATTTCTCTGAGGCAAGGTAGGCTTGTTTTTCTATCTTAGGCCTAGCTAGTTTCTCAGGCTGTGCCGAGTTGCATAGGGAGCGTTAGGCGCAATCCACGGCTGCCTCTAGTGTGGTTGGATAGGATTAGGAATTGCGGTCAGCAGAGTTCCCACGTCTCAGAGCTCATCCTATGTCTTTTGGTTATTGTCAGGTCACTTTGTGTGCTCTGAACTTCAAGGTCCATTGTGGTTCTGAATTACCTAATCATAACAGTACTGGAGGCCCAAAGTACTAATGCTTCTCAATAGAGGGAAAAAAGAAGTTCTGAGACCATTTTTTTTTCTTTGCACTGTGTTTTGCCTTTTTTCCCCCTAGACATTTGGGTGGTTCAGGACACAGGTGTTGTGATGGACATTAAAGGTCTGTCTTCATGTGTGGATCATCTCACTGCAAGAGTACAAAATATTCAAGACTTTGTGGTTCAGAATTCTATGTTAGAACCAATAATTCCTATTCCTGATTTGTTTTCTGGAGATAGACCAAAATTTCTGAGTTTCAAAAATAATTGTAAACTGTTTCTGGCTTTGAAACCTCGCTCCTCTGGTGACCCAGTTCAACAAGTTAGGATCATTATTTCTTTATTACGTGGCGACCCTCAAGACTGGGCATTTTCCCTTGCGCCAGGAGATCTTGCATTATGTAATATTGATGCGTTTTTCCTGGCGCTCGGATTGCTGTACGATGAACCTAATTCGGTGGATCAGGCAGAGAAAAATTTGCTGGCTCTGTGTCAGGGTCAGGATGAAATAGAGATTTATTGTCAGAAGTTTAGAAAGTGGTCCGTGCTCACTCAATGGAATGAAGGTGCGCTGGCAGCTATTTTCAGAAAGGGTCTCTCTGAAGCCCTTAAGGATGTCATGGTGGGATTTCCCATGCCTGCTGGTCTGAATGAGTCTATGTCTTTGGCCATTCAGATCGGTCGACGCTTGCGTGAGCGTAAATCTGTGCACCATTTGGCGGTATTATCCGAGCATAAACCTGAGCCTATGCAGTGCGATAGGACTTTGACCAGAGTTGAACGGCAAGAACACAGACGTCAGAATGGGCTGTGTTTCTACTGTGGTGATTCCACTCATGCTATCTCCGATTGTCCTAAGCGCACTAAGCGGTTCGCTAGGTCTGCCACCATTGGTACGGTACAGTCAAAATTTCTTTTGTCCGTTACTTTGATCTGCTCTTTGTCATCTTATTCTGTCATGGCATTTGTGGATTCAGGCGCTGCCCTGAATTTGATGGACTTGGAGTATGCTAGGCGTTGTGGGTTTTTCTTGGAGCCCTTGCAGTGTCCTATTCCATTGAGAGGAACTGATGCTACGCCTTTGGCCAAGAATAAGCCTCAGTACTGGACCCAGCTGACCATGTGCATGGCTCCTTCACATCAGGAGGATATTCGCTTTCTGGTGTTGCATAATCTGCATGATGTGGTCGTGTTGGGGTTGCCATGGCTACAAGTCCATAACCCAGTATTAGATTTGAAATCAATGTCTGTGTCCAGCTGGGGTTGTCAGGGGGTACATGGTGATGTCCCATTTCTGTCTATTTCGTCATCCACCCCTTCTGAGGTCCCAGAGTTCTTGTCTGATTACCGGGATGTATTTGATGAGCCCAAGTCCAATGCCCTACCTCCGCATAGGGATTGTGATTGTGCTATCGATTTGATTCCTGGTAGTAAGTTTCCTAAAGGTCGACTGTTTAATTTATCTGTACCTGAGCACGCCGCTATGCGGAGTTACGTGAAGGAGTCCTTGGAGAAAGGTCATATTCGCCCGTCATCGTCGCCATTGGGAGCGGGGTTCTTTTTTGTGGCCAAGAAGGATGGTTCGCTGAGACCTTGTATAGATTACCGCCTTCTAAATAAAATCACGGTCAAATTTCAGTACCCCTTGCCGCTGCTATCTGATTTGTTTGCTCGGATCAAGGGGGCTAGTTGGTTCACCTAGATAGATCTTCGTGGTGCGTATAATCTTGTGCGTATTAAGCGAGGCGATGAATGGAAAACTGCATTTAATACGCCCGAGGGCCATTTTGAGTACCTAGTTATGCCTTTCGGACTTGCCAATGCTCCATCGGTGTTTCAGTCCTTTATGCATGACATCTTCCGAGAGTACCTGGATAAATTCCTGATTGTATACTTGGATGATATTTTGGTCTTCTCGGATGATTGGGAGTCTCATGTGAAGCAGGTCAGAACGGTGTTTCTGGTCCTGCGTGCTAATTCTTTGTTTGTGAAGGGATCAAAGTGTCTCTTTGGTGTTCAGAAGGTTTCATTTTTGGGGTTCATTTTTTCCCCTTCTACTATCGAGATGGACCCTGTTAAGGTCCAGGCCATCTATGATTGGACTCAGCCGAGATCTCTGAAGAGTCTGCAAAAGTTCCTGGGCTTTGCTAATTTTTATCGTCGCTTCATCTGTAATTTTTCTAGTATTGCTAAACCATTGACCGATTTGACCAAGAAGGGTGCTGATGTGGTCAATTGGTCTTCTGCTGCTGTGGAAGCTTTTCAAGAGTTAAAGCGTCGTTTTTCTTCTGCCCCTGTGTTGTGTCAACCAGATGTTTCGCTTCCGTTCCAGGTCGAGGTTGATGCTTCTGAAATTGGAGCGGGGGCTGTTTTGTCGCAGAGAAGTTCTGATTGCTCGGTGATGAAACCATGCGCCTTCTTTTCCAGGAAGTTTTCGCCTGCTGAGCGAAATTATGATGTTGGCAATCGAGAGTTGCTGGCCATGAAGTGGGCATTCGAGGAGTGGCGTCATTGGCTTGAAGGAGCTAAGCATCGCGTGGTGGTCTTGACTGATCACAAGAACTTGACTTATCTCGAGTCTGCCAAACGGTTGAATCCTAGACAGGCTCGTTGGTCGCTGTTTTTCTCCCGTTTTGACTTTGTGGTTTCGTACCTTCCGGGCTCTAAAAATGTGAAGGCGGATGCCCTGTCTAGGAGTTTTGTGCCCGACTCTCCGGGTTTGTCTGAGCCGGCGGGTATTCTCAAAGAGGGAGTGATTTTGTCTGCCATCTCCCCTGATTTGCGGCGGGTGCTGCAAAAATTTCAGGCTGATAAACCTGATCGTTGCCCAGCGGAGAAACTGTTTGTCCCTGATAGGTGGACGAATAAAGTTATCTCTGAGGTTCATTGTTCGGTGTTGGCTGGTCATCCTGGAATCTTTGGTACCAGAGATTTAGTGGCTAGATCCTTTTGGTGGCCGTCTCTGTCGCGGGATGTGCGTTCTTTTGTGCGGTCCTGTGGGATTTGTGCTCGGGCTAAGCCCTGCTGTTCTCGTGCCAGTGGGTTGCTTTTGCCCTTGCCGGTCCCGAAGAGGCCTTGGACGCATGTCTCTATGGATTTTATTTCGGATCTCCCCGTCTCTCAAAAAATGTCGGTCATTTGGGTGGTTTGTGATCGCTTCTCTAAGATGGTCCATTTGGTACCCTTGTCTAAATTACCTTCCTCCTCTGATTTGGTGCCATTGTTCTTCCAGCATGTGGTTCGTTTACATGGCATTCCAGAGAACATCGTTTCTGACAGAGGTTCCCAGTTTGTTTAGAGGTTTTGGCGAGCTTTTTGTGCTAGGATGGGCATTGATTTGTCTTTTTCCTCGGCTTTCCATCCTCAGACTAATGGCCAGACCGAACGAACCAATCAGACCTTGGAAACATATCTGAGATGCTTTGTTTCTGCTGATCAGGATGACTGGGTGTCCTTTTTGCCTTTGGCTGAGTTCGCCCTTAATAATCGGGCCAGCTCGGCTACCTTGGTTTCGCCGTTTTTCTGCAACTCTGGGTTCCATCCTCGTTTCTCTTCAGGGCAGGTTGAGTCTTCGGACTGTCCTGGTGTGGATACGGTGGTGGACAGGTTACAGCAGATTTGGACTCATGTAGTGGACAATTTGACCTTGTCCCAGGAGAAGGCTCAACGTTTCGCTAATCGCAGACGCTGTGTGGGTCCCCGACTTCGTGTTGGGGATTTGGTTTGGTTGTCATCTCGTCATATTACTATGAAGGTTTCCTCTCCTAAGTTTAAGCCTCGTTTCATTGGTCCGTATAGGATTTCTGAGGTTCTTAATCCTGTGTCTTTTCATCTGACCCTTCCAGATTCTTTTTCCATCCATAACGTATTCCATAGGTCATTGTTGCGGAGATACGTGGCACCTATGGTTCCATCTGTTGATCCTCCTGCCCCGGTTTTGGTGGAGGGGGAATTGGAGTATATTGTGGAGAAGATTTTGGATTCTCGTGTTTCGAGACGGAAACTCCAGTATCTGGTTAAGTGGAAGGGTTATGGTCAGGAAGATAATTCCTGGGTCTTTGCCTCTGATGTCCATGGTGCCGATCTTGTTCGTGCCTTTCATATGGCTCATCCAGGTCGGCCTGGGGGCTCTGGTGAGGGTTTGGTGACCCCTCCTCAAGGGGGGGTACTGTTGTGAATTCTGTGGCAGAGCTCCCTCCTGTGGTCACGAGTGGTACTGCGGCTTCTGAGTTTCCTTCCTCAGGTGATGTGGTGAAGTCGTTAGGTGCTGCTCTATTTAACTCCACCTAGTGCTTTGCTCCTGGCCTCCAGTCAATGTTCTAGTATTGGTCTTGCTTCCTCCTGGATCGTTCCTGTGGCCGTCTGCTCTGCATAAGCTAAGTTTTGCTTGTGTTATTTTTGTTTTGCTATTTTTTCTGTCCAGCTTGCTTAATTGGTTTTTCTTGCTTGCTGGAAGCTCTGGGACGCAGAGGGAGCACCTCCGTACCGTTAGTCGGTGCGGAGGGTCTTTTTGCCCCTCTGCGTGGTTGTTTGTAGGGTTTTGTGTTGACCGCAAAGTTATCTTTCCTATCTTCGGTCTGTTCAGTAAGTTGGGCCTCACTTTGCTAAATCTATTTCATCTCTGCATTTGTATTTTCATCTCTACTCACAGTCATTATATGTGGGGGGCTGCCTTTTCCTTTGGGGTATTTCTCTGAGGCAAGGTAGGCTTGTTTTTCTATCTTAGGCCTAGCTAGTTTCTCAGGCTGTGCCGAGTTGCATAGGGAGCGTTAGGCGCAATCCACGGCTGCCTCTAGTGTGGTTGGATAGGATTAGGAATTGCGGTCAGCAGAGTTCCCACGTCTCAGAGCTCGTCCTATGTCTTTTGGTTATTGTCAGGTCACTTTGTGTGCTCTGAACTTCAAGGTCCATTGTGGTTCTGAATTACCTAATCATAACAGTCCACACTGCCCGAAATCCCACCTCGCAGTGTCGTCTAATGTGATCCCACAGTGGGCCTGGTATCCATGGCCATGCGCAGTGCATATACTAGCCTCTCACTCCCCTTCTTCATGCTTCTTCAGACTAGGCGGCGTCAGCTGATCCCTAATAGCATGTCACGGCCGTGACGCCGCACAGTCTGAAGAAGCAGGAAGGAGTTGAGTGAGAGGCGATGATATGCACTGCGCATGCCCATGGTTCCCAGGCCTGCAGTGGGATTACATTAGATGACACTGCGAGGTTGGATCTCGGGCAGCTTGGACGCACAGGCACTGCCAGCCTGACACCTAAATGATGTCAGAAGACGGGCACCGCTAAGTGTGCATGGCCAAGGGATAACATTACAGCGCAGGCTCTGTGACAGAATCAAACAACGTTGAGGAGGTGGCGCACGGCACCAAGGGGGTTGGAATGACGGCTGTGCTGTGTCACATTACAAAGGAAAGTCCCACCTCAGGGACGGTTTAACGGTGTGAGGGGACACATAATATGAGTGTGTACTTCAGCGTTTGCAAGGAGCATAGTTTAAAGAGCCACCATTTTCCATTTGCAGTATTACTGCTGTACAAGATGGCTCTTTCAGCAACAAATGCCTGGGGGGGGTTAAAGGTTCCCTTTCAACTTGCTCCACTGCAGGCTTCGGCTTACACTCTGCTCCTACTGCAGACCCTGGGCTCTAACACCGCCAGTTGTTGCCCGGAAGTGCTAGCTGCACAGAGAAAAACACCCGCCAATGTGTCAGTGGGGTTCAGCAACGCCAGCTGTTCATCTGCTGTGTAGCCGGCAACGTGTCCAGCACAAGCCACGCTGGCACAATAACAGACATTTTCCTGCCTCCAGTGCAGGCTTCGGCCTACACTTTGCTCCTCTTTGATGCCCTGGGTTTCAACACTGTCAGTTGTCACCTGGAAGTGTTGTCTACACAGAAAAAACACTCGCTGATGTGTCAGTGGGGTTCAGCACCGCCGGCTGTTCCCCTGCTGTGTAGCCGGCAACGTGTCCTGCAAATGCCACGCAGGCACAACAGACCTAAAGCTGCCACCAGTGCAGGCTTTGGCCTACACTCTGCTCCTCTCCTCATCCTGCTGACCCTGGGCTCTACCACCGCCAGTTCTTGCCTGGAACTGCTAGCTGCACAGAGAAAAACACCCGCCAATGTGTCAGTGGGGTTCAGCAATGCCAGCTGTTCCCCTGCTGTGTAGCCGGCAACGTGTCCTGCAAACGCCATGCAGGCACCTGAACTGAAATTAAAGGGAACCTGCCCCCCCCCCAGGTGTTTCTATGTATAACAGCCACCTTGTACAGCAGTAATGCTGCATTTGTACAAGGTGGCTGACTTTTTCTCCTTGCCCACGTCAAAGTCAACAAACACGTACAAAATGTGTCTCATTAGAGACCATTACAGTGTCCCTGAGCTGTGACTTTCCTTTTTAATGACACGCAGCACCCCCCTTGGTAGCGCTGCCCATCTTCTGACATCATTGGTTGGATGGCTGTGCCTGTGCGTCCGCCCTGCCCGACACAACGCCCCTCGTTGTCTGATATATTTTGACTGCGAGGGTGTGATTGATGGGCATGTGCAGTGCATATGTTCGCCTGTCTTCACTCATCTCCTTCCGCCTTCTTCAGACTGTGCGGCCTCATGGCCGCGGCATGTGATAAGGGATCAGTGGAGGCCGCCCAGTCTGAAGCAGGTGTAAGGACATGTGCGAGTTGCAAACATATTTACTGCACAAGGCCATGAATCCAAGGCCCGCAGTGTGAGTTTTTTAAAAGACACTGCGGGTCTGGGATTCATGGGCATCGCTAACCGCAACGGTCAACATGAAATGAGGTCAGAAGACGGGCAGCGCTAACAGGGCATTGCCAAGGGATAACACAAGAGCGCAGACTCCTGTACAGCAAATAACGACGCTTATGAGTCTGCGCCCACCACCTAGGTGTAAACTTTGACACCTCTGCTGCGTCTCCTTAAAAAGGCAAGTCAGTCACGCCTCCAATACAGTTTGACTGTATAATGGGCAAAATTGTGTACGTGTTTCATTCAGCGTGTGCAAGTAGAAAAAGTCATAGAGCAACCTTTGACTTGTGCAGCATTAATGCTGCACAAGGTGTGGCTCTTGTACTTTGCAACACCTGAGGGGGTGGTTAAAGGTTACCTTTGAAATTGGTTCTACTAGGCTTAGGCCTACACTCTGCTCCTCCTGCAGACCCTGGGCTCTAACTACGCCAGTTGGGGCCCGGAAGTGCTGGCTGCACAGAGAAAAACACCCGCCATTGTGTCAGTTGGGTTCAGCAACGCCAGCTGTTCCCCTGCTGTGTAGCCGGCAACGTGTCCAGCACAAGCCACGCTGGCACAACAGACCAAAAGCTGCCACCAGTGCAGGCTGCGGCCTACACTCTGCTCCTCTTTGATTTCCTGGGTTTCAACACTGTCGGTTGTCACCTGGAAGTGTTCTCTACACAGAAAAAACACTCGCTGATGTGTCAGTGGGGTTCCGCAACGCCAGCTGTTCCCCTGCTGTGTAGTCGGCAACGTGTCCAGCACAAGCCACGCTGGCACAACAGAACAAAAGCTGCCACCAGTGCAGGCTTCGGCCTACACTATGCTCCTCTCCTCCTCCTGCTGACCCTGGGCTGTAACACCACCAGTTTTTGCCCGGAAGTGCTAGCTGCACAGAGAAAAACACCCGCCAATGTGTCAGTGGGGTTCAGCACCGCCAGCTGTTCCCCTGCTGTGTAGCCGGCAACGTGTCCAGCACAAGCAACGCTGGCACAACAGACCAAAAGCTGCCACCAGTGCAGGCTTCGGCCTACACTCTGCTCCTCTTTAATTTCCTGGGTTTCAACACTGTCGGTTGTCACCTGGAAGTGTTCTCTACACAGAAAAAACACTCGCTGATGTGTCAGGGGGGTTCCGCAACGCCAGCTGTTCCCCTGCTGTGTAGTCTGCAAGGTGTCCAGCACAAGCCACGCTGGCACAACAGAACAAAAGCTGCCACCAGTGCAGGCTTCGGCCTACACTATGCACCTCTCCTCCTCCTGCTGACCCTGGGCTCTAACACCACCAGTTTTTGCCTGGAAGTGCTAGCTGCACAGAGAAAAACACCCGCCAATGTGTCAGTGGGGTTCAGCACCGCCAGCTGTTCCCCTGCTGTGTAGCCGGCAACATGTCCTGCAAATGCCATGCAGGCACCTGAACTGAAATTAACTGGAACCTGCCCCCCCAGGTGTTTCTATGTATAACAGCCACCTTGTACACTAGTAATGCTGCATTTCGACAAGGTGGCTGACTTTTTCTCCTTGCCCACGTCGAACTCAACAAACACGTACAAAATGTGTCTCATTAGAGACCATTACAGTGTCCCTGAGGTGTGACTTTCCTTTTTAATGACACGCAGCACCCCCCTTGGTAGCACTGCCCATCTTCTGACATCATTGGTTGGCTGGCTGTGCCTGTGCGTCCGCCCTGCCCGACACATCACCCCTCGTAGTCTGATATATTTTGACTGCGAGGGTGTGATTGATGGGCATGTGCAGTGCATATGTTCGCCTGTCTTCACTCATCTCCTTCCGCCTTCTTCAGACTGTGCGGCCTCATGGCCGCGGCATGCGATAAGGGATCAGCTGAGGCCGCCCAGTCAGAAGCAGGTGTAAGGACATGAGTGAGCGGCAAACATATTTACTGCGCAAGGCCATGAATCCCAGCCCTGCAGTGTGACTTTATGAAAAGACACTGCTGGTCTGGGATTCATGGCCATCGTTAACCGCACCGGCCAACATGAAATGAGGTCATAAGACGGGCAGCGCTAACAGGACATGGCCAAGGGATAACAAGAGCGCAGACTCCTGTACAGCAAATAACAACGCTCAGAAGGCTGCGCCCAGCACCAAGGCGTTATTTTTGGACACCTGTGCTGCGTCTCCTTAAAAAGACAAATCACGCCTCCAATACAGTTTTACTGTATAATGGGCAAAATTGTGTACGTCTTTCATTCAGCGTGTGCAATGAGCAAAATTTAAAGAGCAACCTTTCACTTGTGGAGCATTACTGCTGCACAAGGTGTGGCTCTTCTACATTGTAACACCTGAGGGTGGGTTAAAGGTTTCCTTTGAAATTGGTTCAATTAGGCTTCGGTCTACACTCTGATCCTCTCCTCCTCCTGCTGACCCTGGGCTCTAACACCGCCAGTTTTTGCCCGGATGTGCTAGCTGCACAGAGAAAAGCACCAGCCAATGTGTTAGTGGGGTTCAGCACCGCCAGCTGTTCCCCTGCTGTGTAGCCGGCAACGTGTCCTGCAAACGCCACGCAGGCACTTGAACTGAAATTAAAGGGACCCTGCCCCCCCCAGGTGTTTCTATGTATAACAGCCACCTTGTACAGCAGTAATGCTGCATTTGTACAAGGTGGCTGACTTTTCCTCCTTGTCCACGTCGAACTCAACAAACACGTACAAAATGTGTCTCATTAGAGACCATTACAGTGTCCCTGAGGTGTGACTTTCCTTTTTAATGACACGCAGCACCCCCCTTGGTAACGCTGGCCGTCTTCTGACATTGTTGGTTGGCTGCCTGTGCCTGTGGTCCGCCCTGCCCAACACAACGCCCCTCGTTGTCTTACTTATTTTGACTGCGAGGGTGGGATTGATGGGCATGTGCAGTGCATATGTTCGCCTGTCTTCACTCATCTCCTTCCACCTTCTTCAGACTGTACGGCCTCATGGCCGCGGCATGCGATAAGGGATCAGCGGAGGCCGCCCAGTCTGAAGCAGGTGTAAGGACATGTGTGAGCGGCGAACATATTTACTGCACAAGGCCATGAATCCCAGCCCTGCAGTGTGACTTTATGAAAAGACACTGCGGGTCTGGGATTCCTGGCCATCGCTAACCGCACCGGCCGACATGAAATGAGGTGAGAAGACAGGCAGCGCTCACAGCGCATGGCCAAGGGATAACAAGAGCGCAGACTCCTGTACAGCAAATAACGCTCAGGAGGCTGCGCCCAGCACCAAGGCGTTATTTTGGACACCTGTGCTGCGTCTCCTTAAAAAGACAAGTCACGCCTCCAATACAGTTTTACTGTATAATGTACAAAATTGTGTACGTAGAACATCTAATTCCACCAACAAATGTCCATCAACGTGGATCACTCTAATAATACAAATATCACATAAGGGAGTTTCAATTAAGAACAAAACCCAAAAAAGAGTGTTTATACAAAAAATACAAATTTATTTAGACATAAAATGTACAAAATTATAACAAGGTAAAGCTAATCCTGCAGGATAGGGGGAATGGCAGTCCGCACTACACAGTGGTATCAATATAATCAATATATAACCAATTTTAACCCCTTACCGGCATCGGACGTACTATACCGTCCGATGCCGGCTCCCCTGCTTTGATGCAGGGCTCCGCGGTGAGCCCGCACCAAAGCCGGGACATGTCAGCTGTTTTGAACAGCTGACATGTGCCCGTAATAGGCGCGGGCAGAATCGCGATCTGCCCGCACCTATTAACTAGTTAAATGCCGCTGTCAAACGCAGACAGCGGCATTTAACTACCGCTTCCGGCCGGGCGGCCGGAAATGACGTCATCGCCGACCCCCGTCACATGTCCGGGGGTCGGCGATGCGTCTCCATTGTAGCCATAGAGGTCCTTGAGACCTCTATGGTTACTGATTGCCCGTCGCTGTGAGCGCCACCCTGTGGTCGGCGCTCACAGCACACGTGCAATTCTGCTACATAGCAGCGATCAGCAGATCGCTGCTATGTAGCAGAGCCGATCGTGCTGTCCCTGCTTCTAGCCTCCCATGGAGGCTATTGAAGCATGGCAAAAGTTAAAAAAAAAAGTTTAAAAAAATGTGAAAAAAATAAAAAAAACATAAAAGTTTAAATAGTTTTAATAGATAAACCATTATTTCTTATTTTTAGGGACTCTATAGAGACAGGGTCTGTTCCGCAGGATTGGCGCATAGCAAATGTGGTGCCAATATTCAAAAAGGGCTCTAAAAGTGAACCTGGAAATTATAGGCCAGTAAGTCTAACCTCTATTGTTGGTAAAATATTTGAAGGGTTTCTGAGGGATGTTATTCTGGATTATCTCAATGAGAATAACTGTTTAACTCCATATCAGCATGGGTTTATGAGAAATCACTCCTGTCAAACCAATCTAATCAGTTTTTATGAAGAGGTAAGCTATAGACTGGACCACGGTGAGTCATTGGACGTGGTATATCTCGATTTTTCCAAAGCGTTTGATACCGTGCCGCACAAGAGGTTGGTACACAAAATGAGAATGCTTGGTCTGGGGGAAAATGTGTGTAAATGGGTTAGTAACTGGCTTAGTGATAGAAAGCAGAGGGTGGTTATAAATGGTATAGTCTCTAACTGGGTCGCTGTGACCAGTGGGGTACCGCAGGGGTCAGTATTGGGACCTGTTCTCTTCAACATATTCATTAATGATCTGGTAGAAGGTTTACACAGTAAAATATCGATATTTGCAGATGATACAAAACTATGTAAAGCAGTTAATACAAGAGAAGATAGTATTCTGCTACAGATGGATCTGGATAAGTTGGAAACTTGGGCTGAAAGGTGGCAGATGAGGTTTAACAATGATAAATGTAAGGTTATACACATGGGAAGAGGGAATCAATATCACCATTACACACTGAACGGGAAACCACTGGGTAAATCTGACAGGGAGAAGGACTTGGGGATCCTAGTTAATGATAAACTTACCTGGAGCAGCCAGTGCCAGGCAGCAGCTGCCAAGGCAAACAGGATCATGGGGTGCATTAAAAGAGGTCTGGATACACATGATGAGAGCATTATACTGCCTCTGTACAAATCCCTAGTTAGACCGCACATGGAGTACTGTGTCCAGTTTTGGGCACCGGTGCTCAGGAAGGATATAATGGAACTAGAGAGAGTACAAAGGAGGGCAACAAAATTAATAAAGGGGATGGGAGAACTACAATACCCAGATAGATTAGCGAAATTAGGATTATTTAGTCTAGAAAAAAGACGACTGAGGGGCGATCTAATAACCATGTATAAGTATATAAGGGGACAATACAAATATCTCGCTGAGGATCTGTTTATACCAAGGAAGGTGACGGGCACAAGGGGGCATTCTTTGCGTCTGGAGGAGAGAAGGTTTTTCCACCAACATAGAAGAGGATTCTTTACTGTTAGGGCAGTGAGAATCTGGAATTGCTTGCCTGAGGAGGTGGTGATGGCGAACTCAGTCGAGGGGTTCAAGAGAGGCCTGGATGTCTTCCTGGAGCAGAACAATATTGTATCATACAATTATTAGGTTCTGTAGAAGGACGTAGATCTGGGTATTTATTATGATGGAATATAGGCTGAACTGGATGGACAAATGTCTTTTTTCGGCCTTACTAACTATGTTACTATGTTACTATGTTACTATGTTAAATCACCCCCCTTTCGCCCCAATCAAAATAAATCAATAAAAAAAATATTAAATCTACGCATATTTGGTATCGCCGCGCTCAGAATTGCCCGATCTATCAAATAAAAAAAAGTATTAACCTGATCGCTAAACAGCGTAGCGGGAAAAAAACTCGAAACGCCAGAATTACGTTTTTTTGGTCGCCGCGACATTGCATTAAAATGCAATAACGGGCGATCAAAAGAACGTATCTGCACCGAAATTCTATCATTAAAAACGTCATCTCGGCATGCAAAAAATAAGCCCTCAACCGACCCCAGATCACGAAAAATGGAGACGCTACGAGTATCGGAAAATGGCGCAATTTTTTTTTTTTTTTTTTTTTAGCAAAGTTTGGAATTTTTTTTCACCACTTAGATAAAAAATAACCTAGTCATGTTTGGTGTCTATGAACTCGTAATGACCTGGAGAATCATAATGGCAGGTCATTTTTAGCATTTAGTGAACCTAGCAAAAAAGCCAAACAAAAAACCAATGTGGGATTGCACTTTTTTTGCAATTTCACCGCACTTGGAATTTTTTTCCCGTTTTCTAGTACACGACATGCTAAAACCAATGATGTCGTTCAAAAGTACAACTCGTCCCACAAAAAATAAGCCCTCACATGGCCAAATTGACGGAAAAATAAAAAAGTTATGGCTCTGGGAAGGAGGGAAGCGAAAAACGAACACGGAAAAACGAAAAAATCCCCTGGTCATGAAGGGGTTAAGTAAAAAGTGTCAGAAAGCATTTTCCACTAGATGCCATCATATAATCAAGGGCATTAAAGCAGCACAGATGTAGAGAAATCTCAATTAGCCTAATGAGGTCAGCGTAAATCCATCGACATAAAGTGGCATAGTGCAGACAAATATCAGCAAGTGCTGTGTCTAGGGATGACGCTGTAGTGCCAATAGGCGATTAACTACAAAATAGTATGCTTGCATAGATTACCTATTAGGAAGTGTGGTAGCCGGACCCCTGCCTGCCGCCTCAACGCGCGTTTCGCCGATCTTTTTCAGGAGGCGCATTCAGCGTGTGCAATGAGCAAAATTTAAAGAGCAACCTTTCACTTGTGGAGCATTACTGCTGCACAAGGTGTGGCTCTTCTACATTTTAACACCTGAGGGAGGGTTAAAGGTTACCTTTGAAATTGGTTCTACTAGGCTTCGGCCTACACTCTGCTCCTCATGCAGACCCTGGGCTCTAACTACGCCAGTTGGGTCCCGGAAGTGCTGGCTGCACAGAGAAAAACACCCGCCATTGTGTCAGTGGGGTTCAGCATCGCCAGCTGTTCCCCTGCTGTGTAGCCGGCAACGTGTCCTGCAAATGCCACGCAGACACAAAAGACCTAAAGCTGCCACCAGTGCAGGCTACGGCCTACACTCTGCTCCCCCTGCTTACCCTTTGCTCCAACACCACTAGTTGGGGCTCTAGGAAGACAATCTTGTATAGGCAACGCATCCGGTTTCCAGCACCGTCAGCTGGTTTTCGGCAGTGTCTTTGTCACGGGTACTCCATCGTGCCCAGCCTGGCTCCAGCAGCGTCAGCTGGTTCCGGGTAGTGTCAAGGTCACTTAGACGCCTATGCGTTGCCCCGTCGTGTTGCGGTCGGGTAAGCTAACTCCATGGTGCCTCCAGTTTAGGAGCTTCCTATGTGGGCTGCGGGAATTGGCAATCAAGGCTGGTTCTGTAGTGCCAGTAGGCCAAGCTCCCCCTGTAGGACTGTTGGTTTCGGTAACTGCGGCAGCCTCACAGCCTAGCTGTTCTCTCCTCTCCTGTGGACCTTCTGGTCCACATCCTGGTTCCAGCACCGTCAGCTGGTTCCGGGCAGAGCCTTTGGCTTCGGTGCCTCCTTCTGGGTATCTGAGTTCCGCCAACGCCAGGCGGTCCTTGGTAGTGCTTTTAAGCGCGGGTACCTACAGCTTAGTAACCGGGTTCCAGCACCATCAGCTGGTCCTCGGTCATGCCATTGGCTCTTGCACACTTGGGCAATGCATCCGGGTTCCAGTACCGTCAGCTGGTTCTCGGCAGTGTCTTTGTCACGGGTACTCCCTCGTGCCCTGCCTGGCTCCAGCACCGTCAGCTGGTTCCGGGTAGTGTCAAGGTCACTTAGACGCCTATGCGTTGCCCCGTCGTGTTGCGGTCAGGTTAGCCAACTCCATGGTGCCTCCAGTTTAGGAGCGTCCTATGTGGGCTGCGGGAATTGGCAATCAAGGCTGGTTCTGTAGTGCCAGTAGGCCAAGCTCCCCCTGTAGGACTGTTGGTGTTCGGTAACTGTGGCAGCCTCGCGGCCTAGCTGTTCTCTCCTCTCCTGTGGACCTTCTGGTCCACATCCTGGTTCCAGCACCGTCAGCTGGTTCCGGGCAGAGCCTTTGGCTTCGGTGCCTCCTTTTGGGTATCTGAGTTCCGCCAACGCCAGGCGGTCCTTGGTAGTGCTTTTAAGCGCAGGTACCTACATGTTAGTAACCGGGTTCCAGCACCATCAGCTCGTCCTCGGTCATGCCATTGGCTCTTGCACACTTGGGCAACGCATCCGGGTTCCAGTACCGTCAGCTGGTTCTCGGCAGTGTCTTTATCACGGGTACTCCCTCGTGCCCAGCCTGGCTCCAGCACCATCAGCTGGTTCCGGGTAGTGTCAAGGTCACTTAGACGCCTATGCGTTGCCCCGTCGTGTTGCGGTCGGGTTAGCCAACTCCATGGTGCCTCCAGTTTAGGAGCGTCCTATGTGGGCTGCGGGAATTGGCAATCAAGGCTGGTTCTGTAGTGCCAGTAGGCCAAGCTCCCCTTGTAGGACTGTTGGTGTTCGGTAACTGTGGCAGCCTCGCGGCCTAGCTGTTCTCTCCTCTCCTGTGGACCTTCTGGTCCACATCCTGGTTCCAGCACCGTCAGCTGGTTCCGGGCTGAGCCTTTGGCTTAGGTGCCTCCTTCTGGGTATCCGAGTTCCGCCAACGCCAGGCGGTCCTTGGTAGTGCTTTTAAGCGCGGTACCTAAAGCTTAGTAACTGGGTTCCAGCACCGTCAGCTGGTCCTCGGTCGTGCCATTGGCTCTTGCACAGTTGGGCAACGCATCCGAGTTCCAGTACCGTCAGCTGGTTCTCGGCAGTGTCTTTGTCACGGGTACTCCCTCGTGCCCAGCCTGGCTCCAGCACCGTCAGCTGGTTCCAGGTAGTGTCAAGGTCACTTAGACGCCTATGCGTTGCCCCGTCGTGTTGCGGTCGGGTTAGCCAACTCCATGGTGCCTCCAGTTTAGGAGCTTCCTATGTGGGCTGCGGGAATTGGCAATCAAGGCTGGTTCTGTAGTGCCAGTAGGCCAAGCTCCCCCTGTAGGACTGTTGGTGTTCGGTAACTGCGGCAGCCTCGCGGCCTAGCTGTTCTCTCCACTCCTGTGGACCTTCTGGTCCACATCCTGGTTCCAGCACCGTCAGCTGGTTCCGGGCAGAGCCTTTAGCTTAGGTGCCTCCTTCTGGGCATCCGAGTTCCGCCAACGCCAGGCGGTCCTTGGAAGTGCTTTTAAGCACGGGTACCTACAGCTTTGTAACCGGGTTCCAGCACCGTCAGCTGGTCCTCGGTCGTGCCATTGGCTCTTGCACAGTTGGGCAACGCATCCGGGTTCCAGTACCGTCAGCTGGTTCTCGGCAGTGTCTTTTGCTCTTGTACCTTCTGCTCCCCATCCTGGTTCCAGTACCATCAGCTGGTTCTGGGCAGAGCCTTTGGCTTAGGTGCCTCCTTCTGGGTATCCGAGTTCCACCAACGTCAGGTGGTCCTTGGTAGTGCTTTCAGGCACGGATACCTCCTGCTTAGTAACCGGGTTCCAGTAACATCAGCTGGTCCTCGGTAGTTCCATTGGCTCTTGGACCTTCGGCTACCCATCCGGGTTCCAGTACCGTCAGCTGGTTCTCGGCAGTGTCTTTTGCTCTTGTACCTTCTGCTCCCCATCCTGGTTCCAGTAACGTCAGCTGGTTCCGGGCAGAGCCTTTGGCTTAGGTGCCTTCTTCTGGGTATCCGAGTTCCGCCAACGTCAGGCGGTCCTTGGTAGTGCTTTTTAGCACGGGTACCTCCTGCTTAGTAACCGGGTTCCAGTAACGTCAGCTGGTCCTCGGTAGTTCCATTGGCTCTTTGACCTTCGGGTAGCCATCCGAGTTCCAGTTCCATCAGCTGGTTCTCGGCATTTTCTCAGCCTTCTTGTACCTTCTGCTACATTTCCAAGTTCAAGACCCTAAAGACGACGACCCGGAAGACCACCCCTAAGATGACGACGACACCAGAGACGACAACCACTGAGATGATGACGACCCTGGAGATGACGACCCTGAAGACCACCCCGATGATGACGACGACGGCGGAGACGACGACCCTGGAGACGACGACATGGAAGACCGAGAAGCAGAAGAACAAGAGGCTGCAGAACAAAGAGCAGAAGAACATTAAGCATAACACTTAATATCAGAGCAAAAGATATTATCTAAATTATATGCAGAAGAAGACTAAAGGTACCTTCACACATAACGATATTGTTAACGATATCGTTGCTTTTTGTGACGTAGCAACGATATCGTTAATGAAATCGTTATGTGTGACAGCGACCAACGATCAGGCCCCTGCTGGGAGATCGTTGGTCTCTGAATAAAGTCCAGAACTTTATTTCGTCGCTGGACTCCTGCTGACATCACTGGATCGGCGTGTGTGACACCGATCCAGCGATGTCTTCACTCCTAACCAGGGTAAACATCGGGTAACTAAGCGCAGGGCCGCGCTTAGTAACCCGATGTTTACCCTGGTTACCATCCTAAAAGTAAAAAAAAACAAACACTACATACTTACCTACAGCCGTCTGTCCTCCAGCGCTGTGCTCTGCACTCCTCCTGTACTGGCTGTGAGCGTCGGTCAGCCGGAAAGCAGAGCGGTGACGTCACCGCTCTGCTTTCCGGCCGCTGTGCTCACACAGACTGTACAGGAGGAGTGCAGAGCACAGCGCTGGAGGACAGACGGCTGTAGGTAAGTATGTAGTGTTTGTTTTTTTTACTTTTAGGATGGTAACCAGGGTAAACATCGGGTTACTAAGCGCGGCCCTGCGCTTAGTTACCCGATGTTTACCCTGGTTACCGGCATCGTTGGTCGCTGGAGAGCGGTCTGTGTGACAGCTCTCCAGCAACCAAACAGCGACGCTGCAGCGATCCGGATCGTTGTTGGTATCGCTGCAACGTCGCTAAGTGTGACGGTACCTTAAGCAGTGTATGGGGGTGAGTCCGTTCCTCCTCGTGGTGCCCCTGGATAAAGCCTGATGTTGCAGGCCAAACTGAACGCGGACAAATGTAACTTTTGTGACAGGCAGAACGGAAGGTGTAATCTTCAAACTTTTATAGATAACAACTACGGGAATGCCTGTCACAAATGAGAATATGATGAAGAAGTAGAATAGGAAGAATAATAATAGTTGAAGAAAATGAATATGAAGAATGTAATAAACAGAAAATGTAGAAGATGAAGAAGAAGATGAATAAGGTGAAGAAGAAGTTGATGTCAAAGATGATGATGATGAAGATGAAAGTGTGGGAAAAGTAAAAAAAAAGAAGGGGAAGGGCGTGGAATAGTGAAACATCAATATCTAACAAAATAAAAAAAAACTTTACATAGTCAATATCTTTGTACCAACGACCGTCTTTAAAAAAAATAAAATTCCTGCTATTCTATTTGATTGGGCTAATCCTCTATGCCTTTAATGTCTCCGCCACCTCCCCAAATACATCCTGCATTATTCTTAGTTGTTTTCCTTCATGTAGAATGAACCTACAAGGAAAGAAAGGGTTTATTTTAATTCCGATATTTTGGTCCCACTGACTTGCATTGGGATCGGGTATCGGTATCGGCGATATCCGATATTTTTTGAGTATCGGCCGATCCAATCCGATACCGATACTTTCCGATATCGGAAGGTATCGCTCAACACTAATTGTAATGGATAATAATGGACAATAGTTAAATGTAATAAAATTAAACAGTGTGGAATACTTTTTGCATGGATCCCTGGATGGATGACATATACATACATCAGATAATACTCCTGACTAGTGTTGAGCGATACCGTCCGATACTTGAAAGTATCGGTATCGGATAGTATCGGCCGATACCCGAAAAATATCGGATATCGCCGATACCGATATCCGATACCAATACAAGTCAATGGGACATCAAGTATCGGAAGGTATTCTCATGGTTCCCAGGGTCTGAAGGAGAAGAAACTCTCCTTCAGGCCCTGGGATCCATAGGGATGTGTAAAATAAAGAATTAAAATAAAAAATATTGATATGCTCACCTCTCCGGCGGCCCCTTGACATCACGCTGGTAACCGGCCGGCTTCTTTGTTTAAAATGAGCGCCTTCAGGACCTGCGAATGACGTCGCGGGTTCTGATTGGTCGCGTGCCGCCCATGTGACCGGCACGCGACCAATCAGAAGCCGCGACGTCATTCGCAGGTCCTTAATTCCGAGAATTAGGAGTTTAGTGAATGAGAATGACGTCGCGGCTTCTGATTGGTCGCGTGCCGGTCACATGGGCGGCACGCGACCAATCAGAACCCGCGACGTCATTCGCAGGTCCTGAAGGCGCTCATTTTAAACAAGGAAGCCGGCCGGTTACCAGCGTGATGTCCAGGGGCCG
This sequence comes from Ranitomeya imitator, assembly GCF_032444005.1. Classification (NCBI taxonomy): domain Eukaryota; kingdom Metazoa; phylum Chordata; class Amphibia; order Anura; family Dendrobatidae; genus Ranitomeya; species Ranitomeya imitator. The sequence goes on along the minus strand of NC_091284.1, from coordinate 540,558,932 downwards.
CCGGAGAGGTGAGCATATCAATATTTTTTATTTTAATTCTTTATTTTACACATCCCTATTGATCCGATACCGATACCCGATACCACAAAAGTATCGGATCTCGGTATCGGAATTCCGATACCGCAAGTATCGGCCGATACCCGATACTTGCGGTATCGGAATGCTCAACACTACTCCTGACAAATATTTGTAAAAGACACTGCAAAATACAACTCAATCCATAATAAATGCATAATGAAAGAAACATAGTGGCCAAAAATTCCCCATTTGTTTCAGCCTCAGTGGCCTAAAAGATACACGGTGAATGCATTCCTCCCAATGTGGAGAGCCCAAGTCCTAGGTTCAGTGATGAAAGTAGACCCAAATTACCCCACTATCCATTGCACAGCTGCTTTCACCGTCACAATGAAAGATTGGTGATAATTGCATTATAATTAGCACTCTTGTATTTACCTTTATGAACATGGAACAGGGAATAAAATTGTCCTTTGTAAGCATGGGAACCCCGATTCATAGGCTATTCAAATACATGTATGTGCTGAGAAGGTGGGAATAAGTGAATGTAATTTCAAATTAATCACAGTTTAAAGGGGTTGTCCACTACTTGGACAACCCTTCTTGAACGAAATGTTTGGCCTCGATAAAATAAATTAACCTACACTCACCTCCTGTACCAGCTCCGTTCCAGTGGTGTCAGCACACATGGTCCCAGGGCTTATATTGCAGTAAAATGACCCATAATGCCTGGCGCTCAATCAGTGCTGATGTCACTGTCCCCACTGCCTGTCGAAATTAACAAGAAGAGGTATCAGCTGCAGCCTGGACTTCTGCTTCATGTTCAGTTTGACCAAAGGCAGAGACAGTGACATCCTGATTGGTCGCCGGGCATCACTTGCAATTTCACTGCTTCACAGTGCTGGAAAGGAGACGGTGAGTAGTGATGATCGAATAGTGAAATATTCGGATTAAGGAAAATTGGCACAAATAACTTCTAATATCTGTGTATTCGTTCTGAGTAACAAATCCAATGCAAGTCAAAGGGAAAGCTGAATATTTTTCTGCTGGACCCAACAAACAGGTCTGGAGGCATGAGAAAAAAGGTGAAATGGATGGGAAAGAGCTAAAACTAAATGGGAACAGCATGGAGAAGATGCCTGCCTGCCTTTCTGACTCACATATGGTAACTGGGAACAATGTTTTCAGACTACTGCACCAGTTTTAAGGATTTTTCAAAAGACCTACCAAACCAAACATTGTTTTAAAGGGAAAAATGCTAAGAAACATTATTTCCTTCATAATTACATGTACATAATGCAAAGTAAAAAAAATATATACACTACCGTTCAAAGTTTAGGGTCACCCATAGAATTTTGTGTTTTCCATGATAACTCATACTTTTATTAATCAAATGAGTTGCCAAATGAATTGAAAATCTAGTCCAGACATTGACAAGGTTTGAAAAAAAGATTTTTTATTTGAAATAATAATTTTCTCCTTCAAACTTTGCTTTTGTCAAAGAATACTCCCTTTGCAGCAATTACAGCATTGCAGACCTTTGGCATTCTAGCAGTAAATTTGCTGAGGTAATCTGGAGAAATTTCACCCAATGCTTCCAGAAGTCCCTTCCACATGTTGGTTTGGCTTGATGGGCACTTTTTGTGTACCATACGGTCAAGCTGCTCCCACAACAGCTCAATGGGGTTGAGATCTGGTGACTGCGCTGGCCACTCCATTACAGGTAGAATACCAGCTGCCTGCTTTTTCCCTAAATAGTTCTTGCATAATTTGGAGGAGTGCTTTGGGTCATTGTCTTGTTCTAGGATGAAATTGGCTCCAATCAAGCGCTGTACACATGATATGGCATGGTCTTGCAAAATGGAGTGTTAGCTTTCCTTGTTCTAAATCCCTTTTACCTTGTACAAATCTCCCACTTTACCAGCACCAAAGCATCCCAAGACCATCACATTACCTCCACCATGCTTGACAGATGGCGTCGGGCAGTCTTCCAGCATCTTTTCAGTAGTTCTGTGTCTCACAAATATTCTTCTGTGTGATCCAAACACCTCAAACTTGGATTCATCTGTCCATAACACTTGTTTTCCAATCTTCCTCTGTCCAATGTCCGTGTTATTTTGCCCATATTAATCTTTTCCTTTAATTAGCCAGTCTCAGATATGGCTTTTTCTTTGCCACTCTGCACTGAAGGCCAGCATCCCGGAGTCACCTCTTCAATGTAGATGTTGACACTGGCGATTTGTGTGTACTATTTAATGAAGCTGCCAGTTGAGGACCTGTGAGGCGTCGATTTTTCAAACTGCAGACTCTAATGTACTTGTCTTGTTGCTCAGTTGTGTAGCGGGGCCTCCCACTTCTCTTTTTACTCTGGTTTGAGCCTGTTTGTGCTCTCCTCTGAAAGGAGTAGTACACACCATTATAGGAAATCTTCAGTTTCTTGGCAATTTCTTGCATGGAATAGCTTTCATTTCTAAGAACAAGAATAGACTGTTGAGTTTCACATAAAAGTTCTTTTTTTTCTGGCTTTTGCTGACACACTCCAAATGTGGAGTATTGAAGATTATTGCCCCTGTTAAATTGTCACGTACGTTTATCTCTACCCAGACTGCGCAAGTTGCACAATTGCTAGACAAATATTAGGTATTTTAGGAGGAAAATAGCTGCAGCATGTACTTGCAATGATGAAAACATCCAGGTGCCTGCCTTTCAAAACCCCTCCCTCCTATTAAATCTCTCCATACTAAATCCCACCTAACAAACAACTAATGTAGACAATCTTCAGCTCTTAAAAGAGCTTTTTTGAAATAAATAATGCTCACTGTAACCTCCTATCACTGTCCCTATGCTGAAACTACGCTCCCCCTACGCTGCTTCCGGCTGCAATTTGCGCAAGATTTTCCGGCAGCCTGTAAATAGTTCCTATGACTATGAAAGCAAGCCAAAAACAGTAATGCCACATCAAAAATGGCGCCGGCATTACTGTGATTAGCAAGCCAGCCCAGCATGTTCATTGGCTGCAAATAAAGTGGCAAACATTCTGGGCGGGTCACTCGAATATACCGAGGTGGATACCTAATTATTTGCCGAGTAACGAATAGTGCCTAATGTATTCACACTATAACTTTTTTTATATTATCGGGGAGTAGTTGACAACCCCTTTACTCTGATTTTGTTTAAAATCTTGACACTTGAAACTCCAGAACTTTTTATGTTCTACAGTTTTAACGGTTTTACTATTCTTTACTATTCAGAGGCATTTAATATATTACTATTATTCTTCTTCGAGTCATTACATTTTTTAACATGCAAAATTCATATAGTTTTTTATGATTTACAAATTTTTCAAAATGAAAATGCTTAAAAAATACATTGTTGTTCCATGTTGTCATATTCTTCCATTTGCATTCTTCTTCTTTTTTCATTAGCATTGCTAATCCCTCAGTATGAATGGAAGAAGACATGTTGAGTAATGGCACATAAATTTGTTACTGATAGCTTTAGTCAGTCCTTGATATATTCACTTCCATCACATGTATAGGACAATAATTTAAAGGCACTGTATCAGCTAATTTATAGTAGGTATTGTGACCATTGACTTCAGATCTCTCTAGAGGCAATGATCTGTGAAAGATACATAAAAATTCATAGAATCTTGTAAAATATGTCAGAGATCAAATGTTTATAATGCCTACAAAGCGCAGGCTTTTCCAGCATGTAAATGCAATCTTCTACATTGTTATACTGTTTAATAACATAATAAAATGAAATCAACAAGACAAGTCAAAAATGGTCTTCTAGTGTTATAAGATTTATTTACATAAAACAGCAAAACAATGATTATTACAATAACTTATTTTCTTAACCCATTATCTATCAATGTCCTTTTTTTTGGGACGCCTAATCTTTAGCTTCTAGCAACTAAGATTTTATAATTTTTATAATTAGGTCCAATTTTTTGTGTTGTGTTTGTAAAATGAATGTTTTCAAAATAGAAAATCATGTCATTGTCATTTTTAATTGAATATTGGGACGCCCTTTTCTGAAAAATCCGTACTTGTAAAAATTTTAATTTGGCAAGTAATGGGTTAATATTTTTATTGGCTTTCTTTGGATTTCGGGCTCTGCTAATAGAGATATTTTTGATTATGAAAAGGTAAATGCACTATTAAGGTTTTAAATTAATTAATTAAAGCCTACACATCCTTCCTTAAAATCATGTAAAAAGCAGGGGTTTTGTCATTTTATACCAATAAAAAAAAATAAAAATATTTTCAGCTCACCCAACAGGGATCCACAAGCGATACAAACATCCGAGCAGGGAAAAACGTCCAGCCCAGGACGTGGTAGAAGCACAAAGAGTTCGGTAATCCAGCTCCAGGTAAAAGGGAAAATTCTGATGTATTAAAATCCAATAAACTTTATTGAAACAAATCCATAAAATAGTCGAAGACTAAGAACACGTTTGTGTTCGAAACGCGTACAGCGAGGGCTGATATGTGATCCTATGCCTAGCCACTTATTGGGATCGACTATTTTATAGATTTGTTTCAATAGAGTTTATTGGATTTTAATACATCAGAATTTTCCCTTTTTCCTGGAGCTGGATTACCGAACTCTTTGTATTTTATACCAATAACAAGTTCTAGTGCACATACCCAGCCAATATAACTAGGAACTGTCCCGATTTTCCTGCTAAGTGCTTTGTCATCCACTCTTTTTGTATTCGTAGTGCTGGAACCCTCTTTTTTTTCCACATTACCCAGCATACATTGCTCTTGTTCATGTGACCTGACTGTCCTCAAATGCAAGTCTATCTCTCATGTAAGCTTTTTAACGAGGAGTAAAGGTACCGTCACACTCAGCAACTTTGCAAAGAGAACGACAACAATCCGTGACGTTGCAGCGTCCTGGATAGCGATCTCGTTGTGTTTGACGTGCAGCAGCAATCTGGATCCCACTGTGCCATCGCTGGTCGGAGCTAGAAGTCCAGAACTTTATTTCGTCGCCAGGTCGGCATGTATCATCATGTTTGACATCAAAAGCAACGACGCCAGCAACGATCATAGGGCCCCTAGATGTGTGTCGGATCGGTACACTCCAGCTGTTTGACATGGAGCTAACAACCAGCGAGAACGAGAAGTGAGTCGCCGTTACGTCACTGGATCGCTCCTGCATCGTTCGGAGTTGCTGTGTTTGACGTCTCTACAGCTACCTAAACAGCGACGCTCTAGCGATCGGCTCGTTGTCTATATCGCTGCAGTGTCGCTGAGTGTGACGATACCTTAAAGAGGAAAATACCTGCTGGTACCATTTCCTGTAATCCTTCTTGATGTCTCTGCATCTAGAGTCAGATTAGGCTTGGCAAGAGGCATAGGAGGTTTACAACAAAGGAATCAATAAAAAGAAGACAATTTTGAAATAAAATAATCTGCTAAAGCCGATTTATCAAAGTATTTATCAGAGATCAAGTGTACAAGAATCCAGCCGGTGACAACTTACTTAGTATATTTTGGAATATAACACACAGTTTTTCCCCTGAAATTTGGCAGTAAACTGGGGGGTACCTCTTATACCTCAAATGTAGGTTACAGGGCGGTGGTGGTAGTGGAGCTGGGTCACAGAAGGCAGGGTCGCAGCTGCTGGAAACCGAAGGCGGCAGGAGTGGGGCGATGTGGTGGGCCCTGGGCTCGGAGAAGTGGGTGTTCCGGTGGTGCGAGGCTGATGGCCCTGAGATTCAACAAGATGAAAGGGAAACCACTGGGTAAATCTGACAGGGAGAAGGACTTGGGGATCCTAGTTAATGATAAACTTACCTGGAGCAGCCAGTGCCAGGCAGCAGCTGCCAAGGCAAACAGGATCATGGGGTGCATTAAAAGAGGTCTGGATACACATGATGAGAGCATTATACTGCCTCTGTACAAATCCCTAGTTAGACCGCACATGGAGTACTGTGTCCAGTTTTGGGCACCGGTGCTCAGGAAGGATATAATGGAACTAGAGAGAGTACAAAGGAGGGCAACAAAATTAATAAAGGGGATGGGAGAACTACAATACCCAGATAGATTAGCGAAATTAGGATTATTTAGTCTAGAAAAAAGACGACTGAGGGGCGATCTAATAACCATGTATAAGTATATAAGGGGACAATACAAATATCTCGCTGAGGATCTGTTTATACCAAGGAAGGTGACGGGCACAAGGGGGCATTCTTTGCGTCTGGAGGAGAGAAGGTTTTTCCACCAACATAGAAGAGGATTCTTTACTGTTAGGGCAGTGAGAATCTGGAATTGCTTGCCTGAGGAGGTGGTGATGGCGAACTCAGTCGAGGGGTTCAAGAGAGGCCTGGATGTCTTCCTGGAGCAGAACAATATTGTATCATACAATTATTAGGTTCTGTAGAAGGACGTAGATCTGGGTATTTATTATGATGGAATATAGGCTGAACTGGATGGACAAATGTCTTTTTTCGGCCTTACTAACTATGTTACTATGTTACTATGTTACTATGTCATCAATGAGACAGGAGCATAGTCTCCACTTAGCCCATTGATTTCCCGGTGCTGGGCTTAAGGTAAATGGTCATCAGAAGTGGCGCAAGTGCAGATTTAGATCTCGTGCCGAGATCTAAATCTGCACATGCGCTGCCTTAATTTTTTGATGATATTCTAGTTTTGTGAGGAGCACCTGTATAAATTTTGTTTTTCTTTTTACAAATTCTTGATTTTTTTTCTCCACTGAAATAAAAAAAATCTATACAAGTTTGACATTACCACAATATTTTACATTGTTTAATTAGTGCCTGGAAAAGGCTAGGGATTTTATGTTAATAGTTTTGTTTTTGGTACTGTTCAACCAGTGGAAATAAACACTATTCCATGTGTGATATAAAAACCCTGTGGCTTTGTGTTCCAAGTGGCTACCCAAGAGAATGAACCCCTACAATTGGTATTTGGATGCGGGCATAAGAGCAACAGGAGTTTACAATTTAAAGACTGAATGTCCTATGTAAAGGCATCTACACCATTGCAAGTACAGTCTAAAATCATGGAGGAGCTTGATAAGTAATTGGTCCTAGTGCAGCAGAAGCAATTACATCATCATCAGCAACAGTTTATGCAGCAGTTGTAACAGCAGCAGCTGCATCAGCAGCCCATGGCTTTCTTGGCAGAAGCTGTCAGGTTCCCACTTTTGGCAAGCCAAAGTGAAAGTTGCCTCATGAGGCAAACAGCACAGGACAGGAGGCACTGCAGATAATGACTCTGGAGGTCATTGTCGAGGCTTTCCTGACTGTCTCTGAGAGGATGGTAAGCAGGGAGAAACTGCCCCCAGAGGAATGGGCCCAGGTCCTAGCTCCATAACTTACTGAGGAACCACAGAAAGCATTCTACAACCTTTCTCTACAGCATACCAAGGACTATGCCATGCTGAAGGTGTAGATTATGATCCACTTGGGAATTGCCCTGGCCATTTTGATGCGATGGGTGCTCCTCTGGTGATACCAAAGGAACAAGCCTCCCCGACCCCAGATCTTCGGCCTGTAACACCTGGTGCAAAAACGGCTGCAGCCTGAGACCTGATCTCTTGCACAGATGATGGAAAGAGTGATAGTGGATGGATTTATCCTCTCACTACTTAAATCAATGCAAAGCTGAGTTGCCTAAGGAGATATGCAGAATGCAGATGACCTTTTGAATGGAAACTTGACTGTTGAAAATTCCCTGACCTATCAAGGATGCCTGAGTTTACCTTTCTGTGATAGTCAAAACAAGGGGCCCAAGACCGTGTCGGAAGGGCACCCAAAGACTCAGGAGGGGTCAGAGCTAGGCTCAAGAGGTACATATTGTACCATTGTCTGTTGGAGGTGTCATGCCCCGAGGCATATATCAGCCCACTGTCCGTTCATCTCAGAACCGATGGAGTGCTCCGTAGGCCAATGCTTCTAATTTTTTGCACATCCTGAGTGCAGTGTCATACCTCACCCTGGTGAGAGACCTTAGCTGTGCCAGGTGACTGTGAACGGTGAGACAGGACTTCTGGACTCAGGAAGTTTGGTGACCATGGTAAGGTCCACACTTCCGTAAATGCTAGTCCATGGGAAGAAGTTAAGGGTAAGGTATAGCCATTGAGATGCCAAAAACTATCCCATGGCCTGGGTCAACTTACGCAGAAACTGTGGTTCTATGACCCACAAAGTACAGTAGGTGTGGTTAATGACTGCTATAATTGTTGGACGTGACTTTCCAATTTGGGGCTTGTGGGCTGCAGCTGTAGCAACTAGTAGTACAGTATGCCGCCAGGAGTTAGCTAAGGTAACAAGGTAAAATGATATAAAGGTAAATTTCTTTTCCTTTTACTGGCTAGAAAGAAGGATGAGGAAGTATCACCTGAAGCCAATATGTAACACCCCAGGGTCCTGGTTGTTATAGTGGCATTGCTTTCCTCACGGGGAAAGGGATGTCATGCTTAGAAGGGAGTGAAGATCTCTTCTATCAGGAAACACAAGCATACAACATGTTCCCACTCCAGGCCAGAAGGGGGAGCTCTGATCCAGCTTGTGGGTGGCTCTCGTATATATAAATATTCTGGCTTGGAGGGATAGTTAGTTAGTCTGTCAGAGGGACAGAGCACAGTTAGTTAGTGTCAGAGAGAAGACTGGAGCAGTCTGAGGCAAAGAGACATGTGAGGGGCCGTGCAACCAGAGGTGCTGCAGCTCCAGGATTGAGAAAATACAGAAGGAAGTACAGATTTGTAGTGAGCGTGCAGGAGAGTGACGCACAGGCAAGTGACAACTGGGGAGAATAGCTGCGGCTGGGCTACCGCCCCACAGAGCACAGATTCCGGTAGCTGGAAGACGGAGGTTGTATCGGATTCTAGTAGGCACAACAGAAACCGGCAGGACAGCTTGACTACATGTAACCTGTCCGCCCTACTACCCAGGAGACACAGTGGCACATAGAGCCCGGGAAGTGATAGAGACCCTGTAAAAAGGCTCGAGACACCTGTCATACGGGTTTGTGTCCCACCTTTATGGAGGACAGAGAGAACTGTGAGGACCTTGATAGAAGTCACAGGCAGCAAGGGACTACACCAAAGCGCTGGTAGGAAGGCTTCTAACTCCACCTGGTAGAAGGGACTCCGAACTTGCTTCCAAGCCGACTGGACCCTGCCTGTACCTGTTATCTGGTGCCCTGGACTGTGGATTCCTGAAGTCTCCAGTAAACCAGGTAAAGAGACTGCAAACCTGTGTCCTCTGTTCTTACTGCACCACAACACCATCCTCATCTGCATACTGGGAGGCCTGGGACCTACTTCACCTGTGGTAAGATATACCATCTTAGCTGCCATAACATCACCCCAGAGGACTCCTTTAAGCAGCGTCAGTCCCCACTGACCTAATACCACAGGTGGCATCACGAACACAAACTTTATTTCAAACCCCTTTTAAGACATTACATTTTATATGAGTGATCAGGGCCATGGACCGGGTCACCGCCACCATGACACATCCCATTAAGTACCAGACCCAGTACTGAGTACCCCATGGGCCTGGTGGGCGACTCAAATATCTGTGACCATGAGGAGTCCCAGGATAACTTTAGGTCTGCCCAGCTCAGGGACTAAATGGTAAAAAATTATCTGGAAAATGTAAGTGTGTTAAATTGTATTCCCCAGGAACTGTGAGCCGATAATCGTTTTCCACAATTGGCCAGGCATATGACCTATTGTTTCAAGAGACCAAAGAGAGTGGTCAGGTGAAAGAGTGCCTCCTCAAGGCTCAAGAGGCAAAATCCATCGTGTATATTCTGTCGGCTCGAGTTTAACAATTTAGGCCTTGGGATCAGGTGCTCGTGCTGGTGTCCACAGTGGAGAGCAAGTTTATTACCAAGTTTCAGGGACCCTATGAGGTGGTGCAAAATGTGGGCGAGGTCAACTATAAAATGCATCTACCAATGAAAAGGAAGCCCTTCCCCATATATTATGGCAACCTACTAAAATCCTGGAAGGATAGGGACCCGCTCGAAACACCTAGCTTGTTGGCCAAGTCATAACACAACATTACAGGTACCACAAGGGAATGAACATTTGTCATGTTCCCAAAAACATCGCTACTGGAAAATGGTAAACAAAAATAGAGACAGGTTCTCAAAGTTACTAGATTACCCTTGTGTCATTAAGCATGGGCCTTACACTTGGGTCAATTTAAAGTCCTGTAGGGTTCCTGAGGCCCACCAGGAGATGGTCTCATAACAGTCAGAAATAGCCCCCCTGTAGACACTTTGGGTTGGCAAACAGTGCCCAGTACCTGACGTTGGGCACAGCTGTGGAGGGGGGGAGTTAAGTTAGGGAAGCTAGGGTTATATCCAAGCACTAAAGGTCCCAATTACAGGCACTTGAATAGCTATGACTAGAATCATGCTGTGTGTTCAATAGTCAGTTAGCTGGGGAAGTAGAGTAGAGTGGGTTGTGTTAGAGATGAAGAGAGACAAGTCAAAATCTCTCTCAAAAGAGATTGCACAGGCCGTGTGCACTAAACTGCAAGCATCACCGGTTGCTATGGATGATAGCTGTTTGGTTGACCAAACTGAGACTTGCTCAGCCGTGTTTGAGTATCCAGGGTCTAAATTGATGAAATAGTAAATCAATGGAAATAAACAATTGATATCAAAACCCTGTGGCTTCGTGTTCCAAATGGCTAACAGAGTATGAACCCCTATAGTAGGCTTAAAAATCATTCTTCTTGGTAGTGAATGGTCCTGTTAAAAAGTACTTGTTCTGCCAAGAACACAGGCAGCCTATGCACATTGAACGATCTGTTCTGGATCGCTTAGTGTGCATTGTTTAGCACGATCAGCCTGTATAAACAGGTTTCAAAATGATCCCAGATAGGTAAACATGTACCACAGGTCAGTCCATGTAAACGGTCCATTAGTTACCAAAGTAGTTTAGGAGATGATCCGATATAGCATTCAGGATATGCAGCCAGAAGTTTAACCCCTTTACCCCCAAGGGTGGTTTGCACGTTAATGACCGGGCCAATTTTTACAATTCTGACCACTGTCCCTTTATGAGGTTATAACTCTGGAACGCTTCAACGGATCCCAGTGATTCTGACATTGTTTTCTCGTGACATATTGTACTTCATGACATTGGTAAAAATTCTTTGATAGTACCTGCGTTTATTTGTGAAAAAAACAGAAATTTGGCGAAAATTATGAAAATTTTGCAATTTTCCAAATTTGAATTTTTATGCAATTTAATCACAGAGATATGTCACACAAAATACTTAATATGTAACATTTCCCACATGTCTACTTTACATCAGCACAATTTTGGAACCAAAATTTTTTTTTGTTAGGGAGTTATAAGGGTTAAAAGTTGACCAGCAATTTCTCATTTCTACAACACCATTTTATTTTAGGGACCACATCTCATTTGAAGTCATTTTGAGGGGTCTATATGATAGAAAATACCCAAGTGTGACACCATTCTAAAAACTACACCCCTCAAGGTGCTCAAAACCATATTCAAGAAGTTTATTAACCCTTCTGGTGCTTCACAGGAATTTTTTGAATGTTTAAATAAAAATGAACATTTAACTTTTTTTCACAAAAAATTTAATTCAGCTCCAATTTGTTTTATTTTACCAAGGGTAACAGGAGAAAATGGACCCCAAACATTGTTTTACAATTTGTCCTGAGTACGTCAATACCCCACATGTGGGGGTAAACCACTGTTTAGGCGCATGGCAGAGCTCGGAAGCGAAGGAGCGCCATTTGACTTTTCAATGCAAAATTGACTGGAATTGAGATGGGACGCCATGTTTCGTTTGGAGAGCCCCTGATGTGCCTAAACATTGAAACCCCCCACAAGTGACACCATTTTGGAAAGTAGACCCCCTAAGGAACTTATCTAGAGGTGTGGTGAGCACTTTGACCCACCAAGTGCTTCACAGAAGCTTATAATGTAGAACCGTAAAAATAAAAAATCATATTTTTTCACAAAAATTATATTTTCGCCCCCAATTTTTTATTTTCCCAAGGGTAAGAGAACAAATCGGACCTCAAACGTTGTTGTACAATTTGTCCTGAGTACGCTGATAGCCCATATGTGGGGGTAAACCACTGTTTGGGCGGATGGGAGAGCTCGGAAGGGAAGGAGTGCCGTTTGACTTTTCAATGCAAAATTGACAGGAATTGAGATGGGACGCCATGTTGTGTTTGAAGAGCCATTGATGTGCCTAAACATTGAAACCCCCCACAAGTGACACCATTTTGGAAAGTAGACCCCCTAAGGAACTTATCTAGAGGTGTGGTGAGCACTTTGACCCACCAAGTGCTTCACAGAAGTTTATAATGCAGAGCCGTAAAAATAAAACAAAATTTTTTTTCCCACAAAAATTATTTTTTTAGCCCCCAGTTTTGTATTTTTCCGAGGGTAACAGGAGAAATTGGACCCCAAAATTTGTTGCCCAATTTGTCCTGAGTGCGATGATACACCATATGTGGGGGGAACCACTGTTTGGGCACATGGGAGGGCTCGGAAGGGAAGGAGTGCCATTTGAATGCAGACTTAGATGGAATGGTCTGCAGGTGTCACATTGCGTTTGCAGAGCTGCTAATGTACCTAAACAGTAGAAACCCCCCACAAGTGACACCATTTTGGAAAGTAGACCCCTTTAGGAACTTATCTAGATGTGTGCTGAGCGCTTTGACGCACCAAGGGCTTCACAGAAGTTTATAATGGAGAGCCGTAAAAATAAAACAAAAATGTTTTCCCACAAAAATTATTTTTTAGCCCCCAGTTTTGTATTTTCCCGAGGGTAAGATGAAAAATTGGACCGCACAATTTGTTGTCCAATTTGTCCTGAGTGCACTGATACCCCATATGTGGGGGGGAACCACTGTTTGGGCGCATGGGAGGGCTCGGAAGGGAAGGAGCTCCATTTGGAATGAGGACTTAGATGGAATGGTCTGCAGGTGTCACATTGCATTTGCAGAGCCCCTAATGTACCTAAACAGTAGAAACCTCCCACAAGTGACACCATTTTGGAAACTGGACCCCCTAAGGAACTTATCTAGATGTGTTGTGATAGCTTTGAACCCCCAAGTGTTTCACTACAGTTTGTAACGCAGAGCCGTGAAAATAATAAAAAAAAATCTTTCCCCCCAAAATTATTTTTTAGCCCCCAGTTTTGTATTTTCCCGAGGGTAAGATGAGAAATTCGACCCCAAAAGTTGCTGTCCAATTTGTCCTGAGTACGCTGATACCCCGTATGTTGGGGGGAACCACCGTTTGAGCGCATGGCAGAGCTCGGAAGGGAAGGAGCGCCATTTGGAATGCAGACTTAGATGGAATGGTCTGCAGGCGTCACATTGCGTTTGCAGAACCCCTAATGTACCTAAACAGTAGAAACCCCCCATAAGTGACCCCATATTGGAAACTAGACCTCCCAGGGAACTAATCTAGATGTGTTGTGAGAACTTTGAACCCCCAAGTGTTTCACTACAGTTTATAACGCAGAGCCGTGAAAATAAAAAATCCTTTTTTTTCCCACAAAAATTATTTTTTAGCCCCCAGTTTTGTATTTTCCCAAGGGTAACAGGAGAAATTGGACCCCAAAAGTTGTTGTCCTATTTGTCCTGAGTACGCTGATACCCAATATGTTGGGGTAAACCCCTGTTTGGGCACACGGGAGAGCTCGGAAGGGAAGGAGCACTGTTTTACTTTTTCAACGCAGAATTGGCTGGAATTGAGATCGGGCGCCATGTCGCGTTTGGAGAGCCCCTGATGTGCCTAAACAGTGGAAACCCCACAATTATAACTGAAACCCTAATCCAAACACACCCCTAACCCTAATCCCAACAGTAACCCTAACCACACCTCTAACCCTGACACACCCCTAACCCTAATCCCAACTGTAAATGTAATCTAAACCCTAACTGTAACTTTAGCCCCAACCCAAACTGTAGCCCTAACCCTAGCCCTAACCCTAACCCTAGCCCTAACCCTAACCCTAACCCTAGCCCTAACCCTAGCCCTAACCCTAGCCCTAGCCCTAACCCTAGCCCTAACCCTAGCCCTAACCCTAATGGGAAAATGGAAATAAATACATTTTTTTAATTTTTCCCTAACTAAGGGGGTGATGAAGGGGGGTTTGATTTACTTTTATAGCGGGTTATTTAGCGGATTTTTATGATTGGCAGCCGTCACACACTGAAAGACGCTTTTTATTGCAAAAAATATGTTTTGCGTTACCACATTTTGAGAGCTATAATTTTTCCATATTTTGGTCCACAGAGTCATGTGAGGTCTTGTTTTTTGCGGGACGAGTTGACGTTTTTATTGGTAACATTTTCGGGCACGTGACATTTTTTGATCGCTTTTTATTCCGATTTTTGTGAGGCAGAATGACCAAAAACCAGCTATTCATGAATTTCTTTTGGGGGAGGCGTTTATACCGTTCCGCGTTTGGTAAAATTGATAAAGCAGTTTTATTCTTTGGGTCAGTACTATTACAGCGGCACCTCATTTATATCTTTTTTTATGTTTTGGCGCTTTTATACGATAAAAACTATTTTATAGAAAAAATAATTATTTTTGCATCGCTTTATTCTCAGGACTATAACTTTTTTACTTTTTTGCTGATGATGCTGTATGGCAGCTCGTTTTTTGTGGGACAAGATGACGTTTTCAGCGGTACCATGGTTATTTATATCTGTCTTTTTGATCGCGTGTTATTCCACTTTTTGTTCGGCGGTATGATAATAAAGCATTGTTTTTTGCCTCGTTTTTTTTTTTTTTTCTTACGGTGTTTACTGAAGGGGTTAACTAGTGGGCCAGTTTTATAGGTCGGGCCGTTACGGACGCGGCGATACTAAATATATGTACTTTTATTGTTTTTTTTCTTATTTAGATAAAGAAATGTATTTATGGGAATAATATTTTTTTTTTCATTATTTTGGAATATTTTTTTTAATTTTTTTTTACACATTTGAAAATTTTTTTTTTTTACTTTTTTACTTTGTCCCAGGGGGGCACATCACAGATCGGTGATCTGACAGTTTGCACAGCACTCTGTCAAATCACCGATCTGATAGCATTGCAGGCTGCTTCACAGTGCCTGCTCTGAGCAGGCTCTGTGAAGCCACCTCCCTCCCTGCAGGACTCGGATCCGCGGCCATCTTGGATCCAGGCCTGAAGCAAGCAGGGAGGGAGGTAAGACCCTCGCAGCAACGCGATCACATCGCGTTGCTGCGGGGGGCTCAGGGAAGCCCGCAGGGAGCCCCCTCCCTGCGCGATGCTTCCCTGCACCGCCGGCACATCGCGATCATCTTTGATCGCGGTGTGCCAGGGCTTAATGTGCCGGGGGCGGTCCGTGAGCGCCGCCGATTGCGCTGGACGTACTATCCCGTCCATGGTCATGGGGGCCCACCCCACCTCGACGGGATAGTACGTCTGATGTCAGAAAGGGGTTAAGATGCACTCCCAGAAAAGTTTTTATCCTTTTAATACTGTATATTGCAGTCATCATAT
Organism: Ranitomeya imitator; assembly: GCF_032444005.1. Lineage (NCBI taxonomy): Eukaryota > Metazoa > Chordata > Amphibia > Anura > Dendrobatidae > Ranitomeya > Ranitomeya imitator. Next base: position 540,543,383 of record NC_091284.1, on the reverse strand, counting down.
TACATAGCATTGTGTATTTACAATTGCTTATTTTGCCTTTCTACCCAGCTAATTCTTTTCTCTGCTCTGTGTAGAAACAGGAAGTAGCTTATCTCTGCATTTATCAACCCCCTCTTCAACTCCTGACCCAGCTGCTTCACTCTGCCCCATGCTTTACACCTTTGCTGTGACTCATGACTTGTGTAGGAAAAATTGACCTCCCGTTTCTACATAGAGCAAAAGATGGATTCAGCTTGGCGGTTTTTAATCCCATGATGTCATAGACCTAACAGAAAACATAAGAATGAACTATGTAGAAGGACAAAATGAGCAATTGTAAGTACCCAGTGCTATATAATATGATCATTGCAATATATTAATAGGATAAAAACTTTGATGCGAGTGCTTATGTAAAGGGACTCATTACTGCTACCTGCTGTGAGGGAGACAGTCTGCCTTCTATTACTTTGATTCTATTAAGAGACTGCATTAAAAAATCTATAATCCACAATTACTACAGGATTGAAAGAAGGACATAAAACTGTTATGCGAACAGTTCTTGAATTGAGGCCCTAAGCTGTATATATCTGCCCATAACTTTGTTGCTTTTGATAGGAGGTTAACAGTATTTGCATGTCATTGCGCAGTTGAAGCAGTAAGTGTCCTTGGAGAAACAATGTTACTCCACTGCCTGAAGGAATCATGGCTGGCTTTTCCTACAATGTGCTTATATTCCCTTGTGATGTCCCATATATCCAAAGAATCTATTACGAATTCAGCACAGCTTTGAGCTAAATGTTTCACTTAATATTATGTAAAGCAGATAAAGTAAAAATATATCTCTGTTTTCATTAACTCGTCAGTGTTATGAACTGTAATTATTCTTATCTTACACTGCATTAGAATCAATGACTTGATTTTCATAGCTGCTTTGTGATTTCTCTAGAGTAATGGTCTTTGACACTATATTATACTTGGCTATAACTCGGAAAAAATGTTCATTAAATCTCATAAGAGACTCAGGGGGCATTTAAGCTTAGGATAAGTAAATATTAGTTGATCTTTTTTAAATGTCTCCAATAAAAAATAATGAGAGGGTGCAAATCCCAGGAGATCCACCCTGAACAAATATGAAAAAGACTGAATGCGAAGCACTAACATAAAATATACATATTGTGCATTACTTGCGAGAATAATGTTTTAAGTTTTAAAGGTGTTTGAGCTGATATGTAACAGAAAATTTCTTCAAGACACAAAAGGGGTATTTCTTGCTGGAGATTTCAGCTTTCAGCAGAATCATTGAGCACTTAGGCTTGGTTCACATTGCGCTATGGCTCTACGTTTAAGGGACTACGTTACCCTGCGGCATAACGCGGTGTAACGTAGTCCGTTAACGCCGCCATAGACTGCAATGTCGGACGCATCTCTAGCGCACGCCCACACTGGGTGTGCGCTAGCGATGTACCGTCATTTGAGTGACGGACCCGAGACGCGGGCTGCAGCGTTTCTGGGTCTGTCACTGCTAGCACAGATGGAGCTAGCAGAAGCTCCATCTGCGCTAGCGCTGTGCAAGCGCCGGCACTTGCTTTAGTGCAGTCTGTTTAACGGATATGTTGAACGGACTGCACTAACATAGTGTGAACCTAGCCTTAGATGTTGCGAGATAATGCACAAGGTATGATGTCTCCACACCAGTCCACATGACATGATGGTCAACACAGCCTCCCAACACAGTATGATCCCCTTACAATCCTCCAAAACAGTGTATAGGCCCTGTGGCGTAGCGACTGGTCATGTGATTAATAGACGGTATGTATCGCAGAGGTGGGTGGCCCTGTGATGGAAGCCTCGGTATGTTTTGCTCAAGCAGATCTACTGCTGAGGGATTTGTTTACATTGGGAAGGCTTCCAGGTGATTGGAGAGATGGGTGGGTTCAGTCACCTACAAACCCACCCAAAGAGGCATGTTTGAACACCTAAGTTGGTTTTGTGTTGAAGGACCTGTGGTGATGTCACACTCACCTGACTGGCCATGTGACAGGTACCTGGGTGTGGTTACACCTATGTAAAGCAGGTGTGTGTAGCACATAAAGAGAGTGTGTGAGTGTTTTGGAGTCTGTCAGGGTGCACACACTTCCATGTGTCCTGGCTGGACACTGCAGAGTGGCCTGTGTGTTGGACGGTTCCAAGTGGGGACAGACGTCCTGAACAGCACACAGAGACCATATTTAGGCTGGAGAGCCTGCGTGCTGGACATAGCACAGCCTGTATGCCTACAGGTCTGAGAGAGAGCGGAGCTCTACTATGGACATTGAGGATTCATCTGTCTGACGTAAGACTGTTTACCTGTTGTTCATGTTGCTTTGTGGTTTATGGAGCAATAAACCTGTGAACTTTTAACTTCGAATGTGCCTCTTGAGTGTCACTCGCCGCACCTGAGCGAGTACAACCCCTACAGCCCCCACACTCTGTACATAGTAAAATGGTCTATACAGCTTCCCATAAAATATATTATCTCTCAGAGCTCCCCTTAATGTGATGACCCCACAGCTCCCCAACATACTGCGATCTCAACAGCTCTCCTCACAGTAGGAAGTTCTCAGATATTCCCCATAGGTGAATGACAATGACAAAAAAAGCTACTACTCACCTTGACCCCATTGCCCCTATGCACTACTCCAGTCTTTGCTCTATGTAAACTGAGGCTCCAAATAGGCATGATCTAGCAGCAACACCATGGATGCTGTGTCGTGTCTCAGCTGCATAGGTTAAATGCTGGAAGAGTGAGCCAACGACTCTTTCCTTCACCATTATGTTAACTGATGTCTGCATCTTGAGGATGAAAAAGACAGTGGGCTGGGTTACATCACATAGTGCAGTCCACGGCAATTGTTTTCAGCCCTTTTGATGTCCCGGTCCACAGGCTGAACGGAAATAGCCAAGGCGTCAGATTTTGGACCTTAGTTTGCTCAGATATAGTCTAAAGGAACTACTATGCATATCAACAAACTATAACAGTTAACAATGCTGTATCTGCTGTCCCTCCACCATAGTTGCAGCTGTTGCTGTTTCTCCAACATTATTATCTCATATGATAAGGTATTGCTAGAGTATGTACCACTTTGTGATCACTGGAAGTTCAAAGAGGACACAGTGCTAATGTACTTCTATAGTACTTTAATTGTTTTTCCCAACCCAGCGCACGGGGCAACCTGCTGTGCGGGAAAGATCTATTCAAGTAAATGCTACCAGCTGCAGTTTGCTAAACAGCTCATGGTAGGGACATGCTGTCTATAGAAAAATTGTGTATTTTACGACATAGCAATACCCCTTTATTTCTGATAAAACAGGAATCTAACATCATCCACCTTATAAGATATTATGAGAAACTTGTTTTTAGTAACTATGCTTTGGTCTATTAAAGTACAATACTAGAAACTTTGGATATATTTATTAAAAACTACAACTTTTAAAGATGAACTATTAGGCTGTGTGTACACGTTGCTGATTTTTTTTTTGCATTTTTTTCACTTTTTTTGCTATAAGAACGCTATAAAACTGTAAAAAACCTCATACATTATGCATCCCATCATTTAGAATGAATTCCGCAATTTTTGTGCACATGATACGTTTTTTTTCCACGAAAAAAACGCATCACGGTAAAAAGCGCAGCATGTTCATTAATTTTGCGGATTTTTTGCAAATTTCCCACTATATAATGCATTGGGAAATGTCCGGAAAAATTTGCAAAACACCAAAAACGCGGTAAAAACGCGCAAAAAAAGTGCAAAACACACATGCAGATTTCTTGCAGAAAATTTCAGGTTTTTCTCAGGAAATTTCTGCAAGAAATCCTGAACGTCTGCACATAGCCTTAACTCTCCCATGTTTCACTAAACATTTGTAAAATGAAATAACCCCTTTAGAGCATGTGTCCCCAGGATTCTTTAATTCCCTGTTTCTCAATTATTGTTCCTGGAAATACTAGAATAAAAGGACAACCTACCAGTCACTGTCCTTTTTCCTATATGGTCTGACAATGTAGAACAGCATAATCCAAAGCTCTAAGAAATGTTTCAGAAATCTTGTCTGGGGAAAGGATGATTCTATATTTAGCATAATTTTTTACATACCAGTTTCAAAAGTTAATTTGTATTTTTTCAGCTTAACTTGAAATTACTTTTGTCAGTTTAAAGTTATTTCAGTGACCATTGTGGATTTTTCATTTGTTCTTACTTTACTCTGTTCCCATCATGCTCTCCCCCACTGTGTTCCCATGCTCCTGTCTTCCAGTATTCCTATCATGCTCTCCCCCACTGTGTTCCCATGCTCCTGTCTTCCAGTATTCCTATCATGCTCTCCCCCACTGTGTTCCCATGCTCCTCTCTTCCAGTATTCCCATCATGCTCTACCCAATTGTGGCCATTCTACTATTCCCCACTGTATTTACATTGTGTTCTATCCCATGTTCCCATTGTGCTGTCCAAACCCCCTCACAAAGCGTGATTTGGGCATGTGCGCCAAAAAGGCCATAGACTATAGTGGTTCCAACAGAACGATTATGCACTCTGACGTGCATCATTTTTGGAGGCAGACACTCAGATGTAGTAGAATGCATCTGGGTGTCCATCTCCAGTAGGTGTATACTCCCGAAAATGATGCACTACAGAGCGCACATTCTCTCTGTAGACACCATTGTAGTATATGGCCCAGCCTGCGCATAAGCCAAATCTGGTTTTGCTGGGGGTTAGACTTAAGCCATAACGAAGTCTCTGAATCAATGCCTAAACACAGTGTAAAAGCACCCTTACTTTACCAGAGCGTACCAACAATTTTGTCCATGTGTGTATATTGGAGAGGTCCACCTGGTAAAGGAAGGATCAGCTGGGAAGAAAAAATGGAGGTGCATACATAAGCGATGAAGATCGCACTTACATGCGCAATCCATCCAGGTCCCTCCTCCTCAGCATTCAGATCTGATGAAGGTCTGAATTAAGACCGAAAACGTTCAACATAACATATTGAATGCAAAATAAAAAAGAACATTATTTCCACCATAATTCTGAGTGCCAAGTTTTTTGACAACATTACGTAAGGGCTGCATACCTTACTTGTGCGCCTCTTTCCCCGACCCAAGAGTGCCGTATATGACTCTTTGGTACAAAGATGCAAATAACCTATATTCAACTGCTCCTGTTGGAATGACACCAGGCCCAGACACACTTATTGGCAATAGCCTTCTTCAGGGTATCACTCTAATTGGCTGAATGGGGACACTTATATCCTCATTAGAATGATGCAGCAGGGCGCATTCCCATCAGCTGCTGTATTTATTCTCTATGGGAGGGCCAGTTGTTTTCTCTTGTAACTGGAATGCTATTGGATGCCCCAGATACAATGGGGGAAAAATAACATTAAGAGAATCCAAATATATTACCTAGAGATATTTAATAATCTTTCAGGGAAAAATTAAGTAAAAAAAAATTTGCTTAAAACATTTTTAAAATATACATTTTTTAAAATATATAAAATACATTAAATATACCAAACAAAAAAACAATGAAACTAAAACCCCCAAAAGCTTTTTTTTGGAATCTACTCGACCGCAATAACCAGGATAATGCAGTCAACAGGTTATTTCAAATGAAATAGAGACAGAAAAGTAAAAAAACTAAACTAGGAATTACATTGTTCAATATTTGCATTGCAAAGAAAAATTATACAAAATAATCTATGTATACCCCAAAAGCAGAACTAAAAAAAATGTCAAATATCCCACGTAAAGCCTAAAGCAGCCATATTAGTGACAAAACTAAGAGGTTTTCCGAGTAATGGAAAACCCCTTTGAAGAGAGAAATTGCATTTGTCCTCTTCTGTGCTGTTTTTTTTCTGATTGAAGAGACCAGTTCTTGGATATTGGATAATTTTCGAGTCCGGTAATACCCCATTAAGTGACCATCACAAGAATTTTAACAATGTGGACTCTTAGCCTAATTTGATATTAAGTTAATTTACTTTGATTTACACATTTATTCGTCTAATATAAAACATTTTATATTCCTGCTTGCTAATTATACTGAAACCTAACCTTTATGCCTTTAAAATCTGCATCCTCTTTAAAATAACATGCTCAAAAACAGAGAAATGGGTTTCTTTTTTTTAAGTGAATCCTTGATTGAAAATGTTACACCGGGTTATTTATGGAGATCTATTTACTGCTGTAAAACAATAAATGGTAAGTAGGTAAAGGCTCAGGTATGGAACATGAGGAGCAGGAGGCGAATCAGAGATGAAAGGATGCAAATTGCATAGTTCACTTCTTCAGGTTTATACAATGTTAATTACTTTCACGCCAGCAGTCTCACTGTAAGCTATAAATGGCAAGTCATGCAGTTCAGAAGAACAGATGCAAATGAAGATGGGGTAATTTATACAAGAACAAGCCGCTTTTGGTGCTGGAAACTTTCTGTCTTGCCATGTTTTACACATTTTTAATGAATAGTGTGCTGAAAAGTAAATCAGGAAAATACCTCCGACCTGACTGTGCAGGAAGTTATTGTCATGGAATATATTTCACTTTTGCTGATACAGTATGTCTGGCAACACGTGTTAGGTTTTATTACACTCATAAGAACATGCGTTAATAAACTACCCTCATGTCCAGGGTGCTGTGTTTGACATTAGGCACCAGAGATCTGATGACTAGTGAGGCGCTAGCAGAAGGGTAAAAAAAATACTTTTCTATCTTCCTTTCCCTCCACCAAACTATGTAACAAAAGCATCTGATCTTCTCAGACGGGAAGAAGGGTCTGTGCATTAATTTGTATTCACATCTATAATATGCAATATAAAATACATAAATATAAAACTATATAAACCTACAGAGAATATGGAGCTCAATACTCAGACAGTAAATACGGTGAGACAGCGTTTTATGAATAATCAAACGGTAATTTTATTGACTCACACATGTATAAAATAATTGGGTTACACAAACCCTAAATACAATATCAAGGACGAGTGTAAATGGGGGAAGGAACCAAACAGAGGGTGTGCACGGCAGGATAAATACGTCATTCAGAAAAGCGCACCAAAAAATCTGGCATGATTTATAATTAAACCTGATCAGGCCCAAAGAGACCACTAGTTGTGTATGTGGCCAGAAAATGGATAAATATCCTAAATAACTGTTGTCTCCTGGCTGCACCATCTATGTAAAAGTGCCAATAATAGTGCAGATCAATGATGGTGAACTTTTTATTTTCTTACCCATGTGGGAGAGTGGCGTGTCCGGCCGTGCGCAACCGTTGCCCCGACGCGCAATCCGCATTGCGGGCTTCTTCGGAGCAGTCACAAATATAAAACTGCTGACAATGTTGCAGTGTGAGAAGGACAGGACATCAGGACATAGAGGAGCTGTAGAGCTGCAGAGGCAGTTAAGATGTGGGAACCTGGAGAAGGAAAAAATTTGGTAGAGGGGAAGATTCAAGGAACCTTTACGATAGATGATGGCAGATGGATTCAGTAGAGAGTAACGGACACTGGGTGAGGGCACAGTATGGGAGGCAGTACATATTACGAGGATAGGTACAGAATTTTTTGTGAGGGCACAGTATGAGGGTGATTTATACAGTGAGAGGGCTCATTATTGGAGGGCAGTACATAGTTTGAGGGGACATTATGGGGGCAGTATTTAGTGTGAGTACACAGTTTTGGGGCAGTATATACTGTTAGGACAAAATATGGAGGGTAGTATATAGTGTGAGGTTTCAGTATTTGGGGTAACATTTACTGTGAGGGACAAAGATAGGGCAGGACATTATATACAAGAGCTTCTCACTAAATTAGAATATCATCAAAAAGTAAATTTATTTCAGTTCTTCAATACAGAAAGTGAAACTCATGTTATATAGAGTCACTACAAACAGAGTCATCGATTTCAAGTGTTTATTTCTGATAATGTTGATGATTATGGCTTACAGCCAATGAAAACCCAAAAGTCATTATCTCAGTAAATTAGAATACTTTATAACACCAGCTTGAAAAATGATTTTAAAATCCGAAATGTTGGCCTACTGAGATGTGTGTTTAGTAAATGTACTCAATACTTGATCGGGGCTCCTTTTGCATCAATTACTGCATCAATGTGTCGTGGCATGGAGGCGATCAGCCTGTGGCACTGCTGAGGTGTTATGGAAGCCCAGGTTGCTTTGATAGTAGAATTCAGCTCGTCTGCATTGTGGGGTTGGGTTTCTCATCTTCCTCTTGACAATATCCCATAGATTCTCTATGAGGTTAAGGTCAGGCGAGTTTGTACTTTAGGCAATATGGATAGGTGCCAAGTCCTGCCTTAGAATGAAATTATATAGTGTGTGGAAAGTATGGATGCAGTATATAATGTGTGGGAGAGTTTAAGGTGGTATACAGTATAGTGTGAGGGCACGGTATAGGGACAAGATATATTGTGAGGGCATAATATGGGGGCAGTATATAGTGTGAGGGATAGTGTGAATGTCCATTATAAATGGCAGTATATAGCTTTAGGGCTCAGTGCAAGACAGTATATAATGGGAGGGCACAGTATGTTGTCAGTACATAGTGTGAAGACACAATATGGGGCAAGATATAGTGTGAAGGCATAGTATGGGGTGCAGTACACAGAGTGAGGGTACAGACTTGGGAAATGTATACAGTGTGAGAAAAAATGAAAACATAACAACATAGAAAATAGTACCATTTTAAATAATATGTAATACTAAGATGTCATGTTGTAATTCATGATACATAATAAAGGACTATATAATGGACTGATCGTCAATGCTAATAAATACCAGAAAAAGAGGAACAAAAAATTGAAACGGTGGGGGGGAGCCACAAAGAGCATATGTACAATGCACAGATAACAGGACGAAGTGTGCTTGGCAGAGGAGTAGCTAGGGCTTCGGTTCAGGGGGCAAATCTTCTGAGTGGGCCCCTAACCAGATAACCTTGATTACAAATGGGTGACGCACCCTAATAGTGGAGGAGAACCTCAGCAGATGGCTGCATGGTTACTGAAAATAATCGCTATACAAAGACCAACATGGATATTACCCCCATATGGTCAGTGGTAGATACCAGTCCTACAGAACATACAAAAGATCACAGCACAGTTACAGATAGTTGCTTACCGCAGATGTTCTTTCTGATGGAATCATTCATTTTTCCCATCTTTTCCATCTGGCCTAGACCGACATGACAAATTATTCCAGCCACGACTGCAGAGAATACAACAAAGACACATTTCACTTCTCATATTCCAGCCCCATCACCATCTATTCCCAACCTGCACAAACTCCTCATCCTGCTGATGCCCCAATACTGAGCTGCTGCCGTATGTGACCCTATTACTGCACCTGCTGTGTGATTCTCTGTGCCCTCTAAATTCTAAAGCACCCCTCTATAATATAGTAATGCTGGGTGCAAGTGCCCTAGAAAACAGTGCCCATATTTTGCCCCCTAGAAAGTAATAATGCCCTCTGTGAGCCCCTTTAATAGTCACAGCAACCTGAGTTCCGCTATAACAAGTGCTCACTTTACATTTAATAATGTCCTGAGTCTCCACCTTGTATAGCTCCCCTATACACAGTATGATGCTCTCTTATACACAGTATAATTCCCCCTCACTGTATAGTACCACCCACACAGTATACTGATCCCTTAGCAGCCCCCAAACTGTTTGATAGCTCCAACACTGTAACTGTATGATGGCCCCCTAGATAGTCCTCAATATTGTATAATATACTCCCCATAGGCCTTCATATAGTATTGTCAAGGTGAAAATATATGTCTTTATACACTTTTGTACTTTTATATATTCTTATGCTGTGAAACAATAAGTTTTTCCTTCATGCTTGCTAATGCATATGTAATTGTATTTAAGATGGCTGCCAGTATTCACCTTTGCCTTAGTTTTTGTTCTTGCCAAGAATCTACTTTCGTTTCTGAAGCTAAAGTATCGTTTCTGGAGAAATGGAAACTTAAAGTGACGTGGAGGAAGGAGGATCCATCATATGACGTCAGACCAACCAGAAGAACTGAATACTAGATACATTGCTTAAACCCTGCCTATCCCCGCCCTCTGCACACCTTACCCCAATAGGTCATATAATGTTGTGTATCAGGAAATAAAGTCCAGTTGCTGTGACGTTCCCACTACGTGTGGACACACGAGCATGCAATGAGTTTGAACCAGCATTGTGTCTGACTCATTCTTATCCGGTACCAACATGCTGGTAATCTGATTTGGAATGACTGGTGGATGAAGGGTATTGTCGTGACGACCCCGACAATTTGGCGCAACCAACGTGGGGCGTGGCCGGCGATCCGAGACCCCCTGGACCCATGCCTGGATGTCCGTGGACGACACCCGTAGTGGCTGACCTCGAGGACTGATCACCCTCTAAACACGGTAAGTGGAGATCACATACTATGTATGTGTCACACTTGCTAGTGTTTCAGCCGTTATTGGTTAGTCTGTGGTCTCCTTGGGTCTGGGGAGTGACCGGTCGAGTGGTGAGACCGAGCGCGATCCCGTGCCACGCTTCGAGCCAGCAACTGAGAGACGTCGCACTCTGCGCGTCCTCGTGTACACCACACCTCCTCCACCGGTCATTGTAATCCATTCAACCACCCTACCCGTGACTATTGCCTAGTAGTGATAGAGTGAAAGATTGAGGAAGTTTGTGGATTGGGGGCGGCTTTGAGAAAGGGATAGGAGACGCAGCCTCTGTGATATTGTCCAGATAGGTAATTAAGACGTCCCGAGTGGGGACCACCTACATTTCCGGGGAGGGCTCTCACTAGGAGACCGCCTCCCAACGTTTAGAATATCGTGACAGGGTAGACTGTTAATCACTGGTGTTCAGGGGTTAGGGACAGGATATCGAGCGCGAGGCTCTTTATTCATAACACGTCGAACGCGAGGCTCCGTGTTGTTTTTTGATGGGAACACAGTGTTGTTATCGCTGTCAGCGGCCTACTGCAGAAGGGCGTAGTATTCTGTGAGTCATGTTGCGTCTCTTATAGCAGAAGAAGTCCGTGCCCCACGAGTTAAGTGAGGATGCTGTGGAAGTCAAGACAATAGTAGAGTCACGGGAGGGCAAGAAGGCAGTCAAGAATGTTGAAAGATGAAGGACTGTTAGAACAAGCGCAAGCTCATCTGCGAGTTGCGCGAGGCTAAAGAACGAGGAATGGAAAAAGGTTGATGGAGAGGAAAGATGAAAGGATGCAGAGCCCGTGTTTGGTTATAAAATACCTCAATCATTAGTTTTTCTAGGGTGTTCTGGCTTATGAGTTGAGTGAAGGTTTTGTAGAAATGAATTAAGTATGAGAACTGCTCTATTTCGTTACTCTGTGTGGTTTTCCGAGACACCCGATGGGAGGGGTCAAACAGCTGCGCTGTGCCTTTCTTCTTTGTGTTGAGGAATGCTGTCATGTTCTTATCTGTTCCGTGTTTCTGGTATGGAGGGGGTCGAGTCGCTGCGTCCTCTCCTTGTGTAGTAAGAATTATTGTAAGTTTAAAGTGAAATATGGTGTCCGGACGATGTATTAAAAGTAGTACAAAGCTTCCAGAAGAACTTAAACCATTCTAAATCAGCAGCTGCGCTCTGCAGCCTCCACCGCAGCTTCAAGGAGCAGGAACAGCAGCTTCAAGGACACAGCTAGTTCCTTATCAGTGGCCCACTAGACTCCAGCTCCAGCCCCCCTCCCCTACACAAATCCAGTCTCATACTCCAATATCCATTTTAACCAGGGGTCCCCAACTCCAGGCCTCGAGGGCCGCCAACAGTGCATGTTTTCAGGATTTCTTTAGTATTGCATCGGTGGTAATGTGATCATCTGCACAGGTGATGATTCCAACCCCTGTGCCATTCTAAGGAAATCCTGAAAACCTGCACTGTTGGCGGCCCTCGAGGCCTGGAGTTGGGGACCACTGATTTTAACCCTGTGTCTGGAAATCTCTCTCGCCATGTTAATTCTCAGACCAAAACAAGACAGATGGATTTGTAAACATTGCGGTCAGACAAACCCAGACTGGAGAAATGCTTGTATAATCTGTGCTGCAACCCAACCTAAGTGAATTACGCTGAATCCTGTCCAGATAAGATCACATGTAGTGATATAAGAAGCTGACACAGGATTGTGGGTAGTGGGGACATTAACTTTTGGGAGTAGGCTGACAGTAATCCTTTTGGGAAGGAGCTGTAGACCAGCATGTCATGTCACCCCCAACCGGTCATCTAGTCACCCCCACCACCAGAGAACCAACCACATCAGGTAGTGTAAGACAGATACAGGAGTATTATCCCTGGAGGCCCTCTGACTGGCTAGCTACGCTAAAATAATTGGCTGACCCTGAGAACAAACCTTTCCCATTATACAGACAAAGATAATATGATGGACGTATAAGTGCACCTGAGCAGACCTAGAGAGTTGGTGAGCCAAGATGATGGTCAGATGGTCCTTACGTTATATAACCCCTATGTAGATGAGTATAATGAGATGTGTATCTTACACGCCCTTTCCCAATCAGTTTGTAAAAAAAAAAAAAAAATAGGGGGATAGTGTGTTTAACCCTGTCAGTTAGAATATGCCTATGTCACGCTGCTTCAGTATGTGGGTAATTTTTTTGTTTTTTGTTGTGTGCACAGACAGAGCAGGAAGCCATTGTTGCCACTGTTAGTTTTCGCAAGTATCTGGCAGATCTGAACTGTCGGGTTTCGGCCTCGAAACTTCGGTTCTGCCTTGGTCAAGTGATATTTTTGCGTCACTGTCTCCTTCAGGGTGCCAGACACCTCACAGAAGAAAGGAAAATAGCCGTCAGCTACAAAAGATGAGACTGAGCTCCAGCGTTTTCTTGGACTATGTACTTATTGTTGTCAGTGGATACCGGACACATCCCGCATAATGCAACCTCTCTACAATGCCTTGAATGACTGTTCAAGATATGGTGATGATTTTGGCAGATTCCACACTGGATACGCTGTTACTACAGAAGACACTGTATTGCACGCAGCTGCACTCCCTCCCTCCCTGTCAGCACAAGAAGCAGAACGTCAGGATCTGTCTACTGCATGTGTTCTGGCCAAAGACAGGCGGGCTAATAAATACACGGACTCACAGTATGCATTTGGTATTGCTCATGATTTCGGAGCCCTATGGACCAATCGAGGGTTTGTTACTACCGCCGGGACTCAGTGAAGAATGCTGAAGCTGTTAAAGCCCTCATGGACTCAATCGAATTACCTACTCAGGTGGCCATTATCAAAGTTAAGGAGCACGGTACTATGGAACAGACCACAGACTGTTGGTAACGCCTTTGCGGATATGCAAGCAAAAGCCGCTGCTTTCCTACCCGTTGAACTGACCATATCAGCTATGGTGACCACACGCTCTCAGCGTAAACAGTTACAAGAAACACTGACTCTATAGGAACCTGATGATCTACGACAGACTGAGGTTTTCTGCCGGACCCCGCGAGACCGCTTAATGACGATGCAAAGAATGTCTCCAAAGGAAGAAGTGAAGCAGTGGAAGGCTGATTGAGCATGTATGGACAATGGTCTCTGGAAAAAGGACCAACTTGTGTGTCTCCCTAAGTGGATGTATCCTGCTATTGCCACGTGGGCGCATGGGCCCACACATCGGGCTATCTGTCAGACCTGCAATCCCAGTCAATTTCAACGTGTACCCCCCGAAGTATCTTGCTAAAGCCCGACTATCCTTTCCAAAAGCTCCAGGTGGACCACATCACGTTGCCTAAGTCTGGAAGGTATGAATATTGTCTGGTGGTTGTCGATATGTTCTCCAGTTGGCCAGAAGTATTCCCCGTTACCAAAGAAACTGGTGATGGAAGTTATATGCAGATATGGTGTTCCAGAAGTTGCTGAAAGTGACCAAGGCCCGGACTTTTCTTCTCATGTGTATCAGGAGGTTCTGACAATGTTTGGATCCACTGTATCCCTCCATACCATCCACAATCCAGTGGGAAAGTTAAGAGGCTGAACGGCACACTGAAGGGACAATTGACCAAAATGATGCAGGAGACTACGGCTCCATGGCCAGGGCTCTTATATATTCGTACTACCCCTATTGCAAAATATGGCCTGTCCTCATATGAGATATTGTTTGGTGCTAGGTTCTCAGTTGTAAATTTTCAGTCTCAGTAGTTGTCAGAAGAAACTTACCGTGCTGTTCAATATGTTATTCAGCTTAGTAAAAATGTTGCTAACACCCATGTTTTAGTTTCTTCTTCCCTTCCAGATTCAGCAGAAACCGATATTGGTCACAATTTGAAGCCTGGTGGTTTTGTGGTCGTGAAAAACTATGTCAGAAAACACGGACTAGAACCCTTGTATGACGGTCCCTACCAAGTCCTCATTACTCCTATGTCAGTAAAGCTGGAAGGAAGGCCGACGTGGATCAACGTATCGCACTGCAAGCTGGTCAAACAGACTAGTGGCAAATAAGGGGACATGATGTTTTGGTTTTTCGTATTTCCATATAATAATATTGGTAACCGCATGGGACAGTCTAAATTCCCCAATATTCTTGAATAATAAGTTTGTACAATATCATGAAAGATTAGTAGTACAGATGGGTATAGCCAATAAAATTGTCAGTTATACAAATGTGGGATAAATTGGTTAGGGCCACAGATTATCCAGATGATCAAATTTGGGATATATTGGATATACTTAATACTACTGCCTGTGTTATGAATCTGTTGAAGGATTTAAATCCCACTGATTGCTCAGATTATGTCCCACTAATTCATGAAGAACCCACACTAAAGGTCCCAGGAGGGATAACCATATTAGCTGAAAATTATACCTGCTATAATTCCCACGACACTACAGGTACACCAGTAGGGGTCTTCGAGACAGGTTTCTGTAAAGAGAACAGTTCCCTGGATACTGACTTGCTAGCTAATTGTACACAGTATATGTACGACATTTATTGGTTATGTGGAGATGGTAAGCTCCGCCCTAGGTTGCCTAATGCCTGGACAGGTCAATGCACACTTGTTAAACTAGCTGTGCAGTTTAAGATTTTACCTTGGGATCCAGAGACACCTGATGAATATACGAGAAAGAGGAGAAGTCTCGATCAGCTCCACATGAGTTATGAAGAAAATCCATTGGTATATGTCGATGGCAGTGGAGTGCCAAGGGGGGTGCCTGATTAATTTAAAGCCCAGAACCAGATCTATGCTGGCTTTGCTTCCATAATCCCACAGGTGCAGATTAATAAAAATGTTGATGGGATCAATGACATATATTACAGTGAACAAAGGTTTGTCAATTTTATCTGTGATGCCTTCCAAGGTATAGTTGAGGAATTGAGCCCTAAAGGTACTGTCACACTAGACGATATCGCTAGCGATCCGTGACGTTGCAGTGTCCTGGCTAGCGATATCGTCCAGTGTGACACGCAGCAGCGATCAGGCCCCTGCTGTGATATCGCTGGTCGGGGAAGAAAGTCCAGAACTTTGTTTCGTCGCTGGATCTCCCGCTGACATCGCTGAATCGGCGTGTGTGATCGCCGATTCAGCGATGTCTTCGCTGGTAACCAGGGTAAACATCAGGTTACTAAGCGCAGGGCCACGCTTAGTAACCCGATGTTTACCCTGGTTACCATCGTTAAAGTGAAAAAAACAACCACTACATACTTACCTACCGCTGTCTGTCCTCGGCGCTCTGCTTCTCTGCTCTGGCTGTGAGCACAGCAGCCGGAAAGCAGAGCGGTGACGTCACCGCTCTGCTTTCCGGCTGCCCGGCGCTCACAGCCAGAGCAGAGAAGCAGAGCGCCGAGGACAGACAGCGGTAGGTAAGTATGTAGTGGTTGTTTTTTTTACTTTAACGATGGTAACCAGGGTAAACATCGGGTTACTAAGCGCGGCCCTGCGCTTAGTAACCCGATGTTTACCCTGGTTACCGGCATCGTTGGTCGCTGGAGAGCTGTCTGTGTGACAGCTCTCCAGCGACCAAACAGCGACACTGCAGCGATCCGGATCGTTGTCGGTATCGCTGCAGCGTCGCTTAGTGTGATGGTACCTTAACACTAGAATGACCCTCCAAAACCGACTAGCCCTTGATATGATCTTAGCTGAGAAAGGAGGAGTCTGTGAGATGGTGGGAGAGGAATGTTGTACCTATATCCCTCAGAACTCTGGGGTAAATGGAAAGACCATGATAGCCCTTAGAAAGAAAAATGGGTTAGCAGCAGAATTAAAAACTAATGCTGGAGTAGACACATCTTTCTTTTCCGGCTGGTTGGGTGGGCTCAAAGGATTCTTTCAACAAGCTTGTCTAGTACTGATTGCTCTCCTTGTAGTTGGATCGATAATCCTCTGTTGTGTTATTCCCCTGTATAAAAAGGTTATCACTGAGGCAACTCCGACTGGCACCTTCCTTAACCAAGAAGTAGACCCACTAGAGTGCGATGGCACTGATCCAGGGGAGATCCCTAAGCATGTCCCCCTCAAGAAGATAGACAATACCCTTTACTCTCAGATGATGCTAAGAGATTTAGTTTAGGGACAGCGGGAGAACTCCATGTGAAGCTAGTGAAGGGTTCAGCTGCCTGGAGGCCTCTCGCAAGGGGAGAGCTTCTGAGGTGTCTGGATGAAGAAATCCACCTCCCCTTTCCCCATCACATGGACAGTCTCGAAGGATCTTTCTTTTTAGGGAAAAACTTAGTGTTTAGGGGGGATTGTCAAGGTGAAAATATATGTCTTAATACACTTTTGTACTTTTATATATTCTTATGCTGTGAAACAATAAGTTTTTCCTTCCTGCTTGCTAATGCATATGTAATTGTATTTAAGATGGCTGCCAGTATTCACCTTTGCCTTAGTTTTTGTTCTTGCCAAGAATCTACTTTCGTTTCTGAAGCTAAAGTATCGTTTCTGGAGAAATGGAAACTTAAAGTGACGTGGAGGAAGGAGGATCCATCATATGACGTCAGACCAACCAGAAGGACTGAATACTAGATACATTGCTTAAACTCTGCCTATCCCCGCCCTCTGCACACCTTCCCCCAATAGGTCATATAATGTTGTGTATCAGGAAATAAAGTCCAGTTGCTGTGACGTTCCCACTACGTGTGGACACACGAGCATGCAATGAGTATGAACCAGCATTGTGTCTGACTCATTCTTATCCGGTAAGACCATGCTCTTAATCTGATTTGGAATGACTGGTGGATGAAGGGTATTGTCGTGACGACCCCAACAGTATAATGCACTCCCCATAGGCCTACTCTATATTGCATAATGCAGCCCCATATGCAGACTCTATAGCATACGGCAGCCCCCATAGGCAGACTCTATAGCACAAAGCAGCACCCATAGGCAGATTCGGAAGTATAAGGAAGCCCCCTTAGGCAGACTCTGCAGTATAAGGTAGCCCCCGTAGGCAGACTCTGTAATATAAGGCAGACCCCCATATGCAGTCCCCATAGGCAGATTCTGGAGTATAAGGCAGACCCCACATAGGCAGACTCTGTAATAAGGCAGACTCCCCCCACAGGCAGACTCTGTAGTACAAGGCAGACCCCTCATAGGCAGACTCTGTAGTATAAGGCAGACCCCCATAGGCAGATTCTGTAGTATAAGACAGACCCCCCATAGGCAGACTCTGTAGTATAAGGCAGATCCCCATAGGCAGTCTCTGTAGTATAAGGCAGACCCTGCCTATGGGGGGTCTGCCTTATACTACAGAGTCTGCCTATGGGGGGTCTGCCTTATACTACAGATCGTAGTATAAGGCAGACCTCATAAAAATAAATACTCACCTCTTCTTCCTGGTTCCTCTGGCAGGTGCCGGGTAGTGACGTCATCATGCCCGCTGTCATTGTCTGAGTCAAATGCTGACAGGGGATGATGGGAGCGTAATGCTCCTTCTTTCATCAATGCAGTCAGCTGTATTGGCTAGATGCCGATACAGCTGACCCTGCAATCATAGGCAGGGAGCCCACTGCTGGCACTGGGCCCCCCCACTTGCTCAGGGGCCCCATAGCGGCCGGCGGCAGAGCAAGGAGTTCAATTATCCCTGCACTGCCGCAGAATGTAACTGTATTGGCGCGTTGTTCATTTGCTGATACAGTTACATTAGAATAGCTCCAGGTGGGCCCCCTCAGAGCGTGGGGTCCAGGGTGATGGCCCTCTCTGCCCTCCCCAGTAGCTGCGCTACTGGTGCTTGGCAAAAGGTCAATAAAAATCTTATTTATAATTGGCAAATAGCCATATCTAGTAAAAAAAAGGCCAGACCATATACTCTATAGTTTGTATCTCTATCATCTGGTGGTCATAAGCTATCCTAAGTATGCAGAAAAAGCGCAACAGTGTTTATGATAAAAAATGCATGCGAAGCATGCACCATAATGATAACACACATACCTCACTTTAACACTGTATGGAGAGAGCTCTCGAAAGCATCGCTGAAACGCATGTTGGGGTGACGTATGTGTTACTGGCCTCCCCTCTACTCTCTCCACACGATTTTCAAGTGAGGTATATGTGTTATCATTATATTGCATTCTT
Source organism: Ranitomeya imitator (assembly GCF_032444005.1). NCBI lineage: Eukaryota > Metazoa > Chordata > Amphibia > Anura > Dendrobatidae > Ranitomeya > Ranitomeya imitator. The sequence goes on along the minus strand of NC_091284.1, from coordinate 540,524,818 downwards.
CGAAAGCATTTTTTTAATCATAAACACTTATTTATTTAGCTGCACAGCTTAGGACTTATCTAGGGCAAATCATGGATGGATATAATGATTTAGAGGGCTTTATAATGACAATGTCATTTTTAAAGGCACTGTGTCAGAATGTGTTACAGAAGACCATAGAAGAGGGAAGTCAGCAGAGGTGAGCTATGGATGTAAAAAGTCATCCTGGTATTAGGACCAGATGAAGAAAAGAGGGATGAGGACAACTTCGTTTAGGCTAGGTTCACATTGCGTTAACAGCAGCCCGTTCAACACATGCATTAAACGAGCTGCATTAACGCAAGTGCCGACATGCCATCGCGCTAGCGCAGATAGAGCTAGCAGATGCTGTATCTGCGCTAGTGGTGATGCACCCAGAAACGCTGCAGCCCGCGTCCCAGGGTCCGTCACTCAATGACGGCACATCTCTAGCGCACACGCATTTTGGGCGTGCGCTAGCGATGCACCCAAAATTAATGGCAGCGTTAACAGACTGCATTACACCCCGTTCTGCTGCAGTGTAACGCAGTCCGTCTAATGGACTGCTTGGACGTAATGTAAACCCAGCCTTAATAAATACATCACCTTTAAAGTACCTAGATCCAAGGTTACATTCGCTCTGGACAATTACAGCCTTTAAACAGCCTCTGACCGGCTAAATAAAACCAATCGGCATTCGTTTACTACCCCATTTAGACAGGCCAACTGCACTTTAATGTGCACAGAATGATCATTAACATGATGGCTATATGCACATAGAATAGCATTCTTCATGGCAACACATGTCCTGATTATGATATTCAAAGGGAATCTGTCAGTAGGATCAATCTTCCTAAGCTGTTTACAGCATATGGGCATGTAGATGATATGAAGCTAAATAAAATTATACCTTGATATATTCGATCTGATGTTTTATTCCAGAGAAAACCATGTTTTTCTTATATGTAAATTAGCTGTTAAGAACTGTGGGCCTACTGATAAATTCCCCATACGCAAACTCAAAAATAATTCCACCCAATGAACAAATGCTTTTCTCATGCATATGGTGATTGGCAGCTTGTTTAGATCAACTATTATAATTTATTTGAAATACATTTTAAAGAATAACTAAGCTTTTAAAAGATTTTTTTTAAATATGTTTTAGGTCCTTTAATTCTGAGCATATTGGTGGGGATACAGGTCCTGAGGTCCACACCAATCACTGAAAAGACCTCTTAGAATTGTGAAACTCAGGAGACAGGAGAGCAAACACAGCAGTGTATGGATGCAGTAAAAAGTTATAGGCTCCTGTCTCCGGAGCTATATAATTCTAAGGGGTCTTTTGAACGATTGGTGCATACACTTTAGGTTTGCTGTTGGCTGAATTATATTTTACACAATTATGCGGTCTGGCAGCCATCTCGCTGGACTCTCTCATAGACAGGAGCACTCACTCTGCCAGGTGCTCCTGTGTACTCTATCAGAGAGCCGCTGCCAGACCTCTCAGGCGACATCTTTATCTCTCATAGAAAATCAGAATTCAGAAATGCTGCATCCATGTCTTCTCCAACATCATCTGTCAGGGACCCCCATTCACATAAGACTGTCAACCCAGAGTCAAAGGGTTTCTGTGAAAGGGTTGGTTTTCCTTTAATTTATCTGTAGTCATTTTTACATTGAGAGTCTGGTCTCATTCCCAATAGCTATTTGCTATATTATACATGAAATTTACCTCCATTTACCCATCTCAACTAATAATAACCTTTGTTATCTGCCATTGCCATTTAGCTCCTTTGTTCTTTTTCTGTGTGGTTATATCTATTGTGGAGTAGCTTATCTGTCTTTATGGTCTTTCTGATTTATATATGGTCTTTTAATTCATTAACAATATGCACCCTTTGGATCCTTTGCTACTTATTGTATTTTTTGTGTCATTCACACCTAATTCCGGGGTCAATATGGTTTTCAGCGCTTGCGATGCGACGTGTCTCTTAAAAATTAATGAAGTATATAAAGAATGATCCTAGCACAGTTTTAGATATTAATGGAAAATCTGATCACCTTTGTTATCTGGTAGCCAGTGTGCTGTTTTCTTTCATCGTATAAACTTCAGATTTATATGTTTTTATTTTATATCTACTCTAAGAAAATAATTACTGTTTTTAGCATAGTAACATAGTAACATAGTTAGTAAGGCCGAAAAAAGACATTTGTCCATCCAGTTCAGCCTATATTCCATCATAATAAATCCCCAGATCTACGTCCATCTACAGAACCTAATAATTGTATGATACAATATTGTTCTGCTCCAGGAAGACATCCAGGCCTCTCTTGAACCCCTCGACTGAGTTCGCCATCACCACCTCCTCAGGCAAGCAATTCCAGATTCTCACTGCCCTAACAGTAAAGAATCCTCTTCTATGTTGGTGAAAAAACCTTCTCTCCTCCAGACGCAAAGAATGCCCTCTTGTGCCCGTCACCTTCCTTGGTATAACAAATCCTCAGCGAGATATTTGTATTGTCCCCTTATATACTTATACATGGTTATTAGATCGCCCCTCAGTCGTCTTTTTTCTAGACTAAATAATCCTAATTTCGCTAATCTATCTGGGTATTGTAGTTCTCCCATCCCCTTTATTAATTTTGTTGCCCTCCTTTGTACTCTCTCTAGTTCCATTATATCCTTCCTGAGCACCGGTGACCAAAACTGGACACAGTACTCCATGTGCGGTCTAACTAGGGATTTGTACAGAGGCAGTATAATGCTCTCATCATGTGTATCCAGACCTCTTTTAATGCACCCCATGATGCTGTTTGCCTTGGCAGCTGCTGCCTGGCACTGGCTGCTCCAGGTAAGTTTATCATTAACTAGGATCCCCAAGTCCTTCTCCCTGTCAGATTTACCCAGTGGTTTCCCGTTCAGTGTGTAATGGTGATATTGATTCCTTCTTCCCATGTGTATAACCTTACATTTATCATTGTTAAACCTCATCTGCCACCTTTCAGCCCAAGTTTCCAACTTATCCAGATCCATCTGTAGCAGAATACTATCTTCTCTTGTATTAACTGCTTTACATACTTTTGTATCATCTGCAAATATCGATATTTTACTGTGTAAACCTTCTACCAGATCATTAATGAATATGTTGAAGAGAACAGGTCCCAATACCGACCCCTGCAGTACCCCACTGGTCACAGCAACCCAGTTAGAGACTATACCATTTATAACCACCCTCTGCTTTCTATCACTAAGCCAGTTACTAACCCATTTACACACATTTTCCCCCAGACCAAGCATTCTCATTTTGTGTACCAACCTCTTGTGGGGCACGGTATCAAACGCTTTGGATAAATCGAGATATACCACGTCCAATGACTCACCGTGGTCCAGCCTATAGCTTACCTCTTCATAAAAACTGATCAGATTGGTTTGACAGGAGCGATTTCTCATAAACCCATGCTGATATGGAGTTAAACAGTTATTCTCATTGAGATAATCCAGAATAACATCCTTCAGAAACCCTTCAAATATTTTACCAACAATAGAGGTTAGACTTACTGGCCTATAATTTCCAGGTTCACTTTTAGAGCCCTTTTTGAATATTGGCACCACGTTTGCTATGCGCCAGTCCTGCGGAACAGACCTCGTCGCTATAGAGTCCCTAAAAATAAGAAATAATGGTTTATCTATTACATTACTTAGTTCTCTTAGTACTCGTGGGTGTATGCCATCCGGACACGGAGATTTATCTATTTTAATCTTATTTAGCCGGTTTCGCACCTCTTCTTGGGTTAGATTTGTGACCCTTAATATAGGGTTTTCATTGTTTCTTGGGATTTCACCTAGCATTTCATTTTCCACCGCGAATACCGTGGAGAAGAAGGTGTTTAATATGTTAGCTTTTTCCTCGTCATCTACAACCATTCTTTCCTCACTATTTTTTAAGGGGCCTACATTTTCAGTTTTTATTCTTTTACTATTGATATAGTTGAAGAACAGTTTGGGATTAGTTTTACTCTCCTTAGCAATGTGCTTCTCTGTTTCCTTTTTGGCAGCTTTAATTAGTTTTTTAGATAAAGTATTTTTCTCCCTATAGTTTTTTAGAGCTTCAATGGTGCCATCCTGCTTTAGTAGTGCAAATGCTTTCTTTTTACTGTTAATTGCCTGTCTTACTTCTTTGTTTAGCCACATTGGGTTTTTCCTATTTCTAGTCCTTTTATTCCCACAAGGTATAAACCGCTTACAGTGCCTATTTAGGATGTTCTTAAACATTTTCCATTTATTATCTGTATTCTTATTTCTGAGGATATTGTCCCAGTCTACCAGATTAAGGGCATCTCTAAGCTGGTCAAACTTTGCCTTCCTAAAGTTCAGTGTTTTTGTGACTCCCTGACAAGTCCCCCTAGTGAAAGACAGGTGAAACTGTACAATATTGTGGTCGCTATTTTCTAGATGCCATTTAACTCCTTTCTTCTTTTTCTGTGTGGTTATAATATACATACTAGTATTGATATACATACTTGTACTGTCACTTTGAAAAGTCACCCAGTGCGTGCTTAATGAAGTTGTTTTGAAAGTAAAGCACAAAGCAATAAAGCATATTATAAATCTGTCCATAAGTCCTTGAGTATCCAATGGTTCATTCATGACATATTTTTTTAATTTTTGAATTAGATATCAGCAGATCAAGCAAAATTTTAATTTTCTGTTTGCAACATTTCTTTCCTGGGAAAATTTGTTACATAAAAAAGTTAATGTCCCTTATTTTGCTCTAGAGTTTTTCCATACTACAGACAATAACAAAACATATCATGTAAAAAAGAATAAGGAAAAATATTTGTACTCACTTTACCGCTCACCTTCCCAGCCCCTGTGCTGAAAAACCACTACCAGTCCAGTTCTTGCAACATCTCCTGTTGGCTCTTGAATTCCCGGGCCTCTAATTCTCAGTTGAACTTCCAGCTTTCATGAGGCTTGGGAGTTTTCTGTGCTAGCACGGGGAATCACAAGCAGCGGGGAATCAGAAGATGCAGCAAAGACTAGATATGTAGTGGTGAGTAGCGGTGGGTCTGGAGAGGTGAACAGTAAGGGGGCTATAAGGATTTTTGTTAAGCTTTTGATGGCCCTTGTAGAGGGAAGTTCCCCAAAATGTACATATACACTTGTGTGGGAAAGTGTTTGCCCCTTCCTGATTTTCTATTCTTTTGTGCATGTTTGTCACACTTAATATTTCAGATCAACAAACAAATTTAAATTTTGAACAAAGATAATACAAAATGCTTTCTAAAATTAAGGGTTTTATTATTAAGGGAAAATTAAATGCAAATCTACAGGGCCCTATAGGAAAAAGTAATTCTACCCCAGCTTAAAACATTAATTAACTATCGTTTATCATGTCTTTGGGAAGTGGAGTTCAAATTCCCTCTCCACACCTAGGCCTGATTATTGTCACACCTGTTCTCAATCAAGAAATCACTTAAATAGGACCTGCCTGACAAAGTAAAGTAGACCAAAAGATGCTGAAAAGCTAGATATTATGCCGCTATCCCCCCAAATTTTGGAACAAATGGGAAACAAAGTGGTTGAGATCTAGCAGTCTGGAAAAGGTTATAAAGCCATTTCTAACTTTTTGGGACAGAAAACCACAGTGAGAACCATTGGTGAAAACATGGAACAGAGGTGAACCTTCCCAGTATTGACCGGTTGACCAAAATTAGCCCAAGAGAGCAGTGACAACTCATCCATGAGGTCACAAAAGACCCCACAGCAATATTCAAAGAACTGCAGGCCTCAATTGCCCCTGTAAAGGTCAGTTTTAAAGACTCCACCATACGAAAGAGACTGAGCAAAAATGCCCTGCATTTGGCAGCGTTCCAAGACGAAAACCACTGCTGAGCAATATGAAAATAAAGGCTTGTCTCAGTTTTGCCAGAAAACATCTTAATAATTCCCAAGACATTTGGAAGAATAATCTGTGGACTGACTAGACAAAAGTTGAACTTTTTGGAAGATGTGTGTCCCATTACATCTGGTGTGGAAGTAGCACAGTATTTCAGGAAACAAACATCATGAGAACAGTAAAATATGGGGGTCATAGTGTGATGACGATATGGGGCTGTTTTGTTGCTTCAGAACCTGGAAGACTTGCTTTGGTAAATGGAACCATAAATTCTACTGTCTACCAAAATATCTTGGAAGGAGAATGTCCAGCTATCTGTCTGTTCGTGACCTCACCTGTACTTGGGTTATGCAGCAGAACAGTGATCCAAAACACACCAGCACGTCCACCTCTGAATGGCTAAAGAAAAACAAATTTAAGACTTTGGAGTGGCCTAGTCAAAGTCCTGACCTTAACTGCATTTTGTGTTGTGCATCTTGTGTCATCCTTGTCTAATATTTAAAAGTTGTTTGGTGATCTGAGTGGATGCTTTCCTGAAACGGAAAGTACTTGCAAGCAGCATAATACAAAGAATAGCAGGTTTACCCAGAATCCTTTGCAGTAGGCGGAGCTATGCAAATCATCTCTTTCCACCCCAGTCTAATCCACAGCGCTTGGAACCGCCAAGCGTGCAATGCTGCGGATTAGTTTCTAAATTTACACAGCCAACCAATTCCTACCTGTGGACACGTGTTTCGGGCTTTAGGCCCTCATCAGCACAGGGCTGGAATTGGTTGGCTGTATGGAGTGGGGCTCGGTGAGCAAGCGATACATATATGCTAGCCACCTTAGGGAGAGACCCAAGTTGGGCTAAATGTAGCGGGACGAAAGAGACCGAAAAGCCCTCTACTTAAAAGGAAATACATAGTGGATGCTTTCCTGAAACGGAAAGTACTTGCAAGCAGCATAATACAAAGAATAGCAGGTTTACCCAGAATCCTTTGCAGTAGGCGGAGCTATGCAAATCATCTCTTTCCACCCCAGTCTAATCCACAGCGCTTGGAACCGCCAAGCATGCAATGCTGCGGATTAGTTTCTAAATTTACACAGCCAACCAATTCCTACCTGTGGACACGTGTTTCGGGCTTTAGGCCCTCATCAGCACAGGGCTGGAATTGGTTGGCTGTATGGAGTGGGGCTCGGTGAGCAAGCGATACATATATGCTAGCCACCTTAGGGAGAGACCCAAGTTGGGCTAAATGTAGCGGGACGAAAGAGACCGAAAAGCCCTCTACTTAAAGGAAATACATAGTGGATGTTTTCCTGAAACGGAAAGTACTTGCAAGCAGCATAATACAAAGAATAGCAGGTTTACCCAGAATCCTTTGCAGTAGGCGGAGCTATGCAAATCATCTCTTTCCACCCCAGTCTAATCCACAGCGCTTGGAACCGCCAAGCGTGCAATGCTGCGGATTAGTTTCTAAATTTACACAGCCAACCAATTCCTACCTGTGGACACGTGTTTCGGGCTTTAGGCCCTCATCAGCACAGGGCTGGAATTGGTTGGCTGTATGGAGTGGGGCTCGGTGAGCAAGCGATACATATATGCTAGCCACCTTAGGGAGAGACCCAAGTTGGGCTAAATGTAGCGGGACGAAAGAGACCGAAAAGCCCTCTACTTAAAGGAAATACATAGTGGATGCTTTCCTGAAACGGAAAGTACTTGCAAGCAGCATAATACAAAGAATAGCAGGTTTACCCAGAATCCTTTGCAGTAGGCGGAGCTATGCAAATCATCTCTTTCCACCCCAGTCTAATCCACAGCGCTTGGAACCGCCAAGCGTGCAATGCTGCGGATTAGTTTCTAAATTTACACAGCCAACCAATTCCTACCTGTGGACACGTGTTTCGGGCTTTAGGCCCTCATCAGCACAGGGCTGGAATTGGTTGGCTGTATGGAGTGGGGCTCGGTGAGCAAGCGATACATATATGCTAGCCACCTTAGGGAGAGACCCAAGTTGGGCTAAATGTAGCGGGACGAAAGAGACCGAAAAGCCCTCTACTTAAAGGAAATACATAGTGGATGCTTTCCTGAAACGGAAAGTACTTGCAAGCAGCATAATACAAAGAATAGCAGGTTTACCCAGAATCCTTTGCAGTAGGCGGAGCTATGCAAATCATCTTTCCACCCCAGTCTAATCCACAGCGCTTGGAACCGCCAAGCGTGCAATGCTGCGGATTAGTTTCTAAATTTACACAGCCAACCAATTCCTACCTGTGGACACGTGTTTCGGGCTTTAGGCCCTCATCAGCACAGGGCTGGAATTGGTTGGCTGTATGGAGTGGGGCTCGGTGAGCAAGCGATACATATATGCTAGCCACCTTAGGGAGAGACCCAAGTTGGGCTAAATGTAGCAGGACGAAAGAGACCGAAAAGCCCTCTACTTAAAGGAAATACATAGTGGATGCTTTCCTGAAACAGAAAGTACTTGCAAGCAGCATAATACAAAGAATAGCAGGTTTACCCAGAATCCTTTGCAGTAGACGGAGCTATGCAAATCATCTCTTTCCACCCCAGTCTAATCCACAGCGCTTGGAATCGCCAAGCGTGCAATGCTGCGGATTAGTTTCTAAATTTACACAGCCAACCCGCTACATTTAGCCCAACTTGGGTCTCTCCCTAAGGTGGCTAGCATATATGTATCGCTTGCTCACCGAGCCCCACTCCATTACAGCCAACCAATTCCAGCCCTGTGCTGATGAGGGCCTAATGCCCGAAACACGTGTCCACAGGTAGGAATTGGTTGGCTGTGTAAATTTAGAAACTAATCCGCAGCATTGCACGCTTGGCGGTTCCAAGCGCTGTGGATTAGACTGGGGTGGAAAGAGATGATTTGCATAACTCCGCCTACTGCAAAGGATTCTGGGTAAACCTGCTATTCTTTGTATTATGCTGCTTGCAAGTACTTTCCGTTTCAGGAAAGCATCCACTATGTATTTCCTTTAAGTAGATGGCTTTTCGGTCTCTTTCGTCCCGCTACATTTAGCCCAACTTGGGTCTCTCCCTAAGGTGGCTAGCATATATGTATCGCTTGCTCACCGAGCCCCACTCCATACAGCCAACCAATTCCAGCCCTGTGCTGATGAGGGCCTAATGCCCGAAACACGTGTCCACAGGTAGGAATTGGTTGGCTGTGTAAATTTAGAAACTAATCCGCAGCATTGCACGCTTGGCGGTTCCAAGCGCTGTGGATTAGACTGGGGTGGAAAGAGATGATTTGCATAGCTCCGCCTACTGCAAAGGATTCTGGGTAAACCTGCTATTCTTTGTATTATGCTGCTTGCAAGTACTTTCCGTTTCAGGAAAGCATCCACTATGTATTTCCTTTAAGTAGAGGGCTTTTCGGTCTCTTTCGTCCCGCTACATTTAGCCCAACTTGGGTCTCTCCCTAAGGTGGCTAGCATATATGTATTGGTGATCTGAAACATTTCAGTGTGACAAACGTGCAAAAGAATATAAAATCAAGAAGGGGAAACTACTTTTTAACATATATACTACAACATGGTTGTAGACCATGGACAAAAGGAAGAGACAAAAGTGTCCAGGCAATTGCTAAAATTATGCTCAGTCAGGATGGGGAGAATGAGCAATGAACCTTAGCCAGTGGGTGGGAGAAAATACAATAAGCTGATGACATCATCTCCCACACCTGGGCCTGGACATTTTCCGCTCTTCTGCTGGACTTAAAATCCCAAACAGACACATGTTCCCTCTCTATTTGGGATCATCAGCACCATGACAAACACATTGGCTAAGAATCCTCCCCTGTAACCCCTTACTTACTGAGCCCTGCATACAGCCCTTGCATTAACCCTCTTAGATATTTATATCCGTAACCCGTTGTTGGATATTTAGATATATGTATGCGTTGTCTGTAGAATAATAACTGTAGACTTTTGATGTGTAATACATATTCTTTGTCTCAGTTAATCGTCATTCTTACATATAAAACATAAGGAATAGAAAGCGTTAAGGCACCACTAAGTTGTATATTAATTACTAGTCAAAGTGGACATTAAAAATTAATATTGGACCTAAACAAAGGTGTAAGAGTCCCCCTAACATTTTTGCGGTATTTTCCCCTATTTCATATGGCGAGTCAAGCCCACCGTTGAGATTTTGTTTTTCATGTTTTGCTCAGTGAATATCTGTTGTCATCCTCTGTGAACTGATCACGCCAGAGCAAATAACATTGATACACGGTTCATTGTAGTGTTATTCTGTACATTCAGGGCTCTGATAGTTTAGATGGGTGACACAGCTTTCAACATGAGCTACTCACGGGATAAAATCTGTAACAGAGAACCCAATCTTTTGTTTAATACTTTTTTATTTGCTTTGTAAGACATTAATCTTTAGGTGTTTGGTTTGATCTACACACAGAAGCATAGTAATTGTTCTCCAGGAAAAGTTTAGCTTTTTGGGAAAAGGTGTTTTGGAAGTAAAAGGACCTTTTTCAAGCAACACAGAATGGATAAGGAGGACAGAACTGACCAAGATGGCTCCAGGAAGAGTAAGTTTTGGTTTGTCTAGCCTGAAATGCTTAGCAAACACAGTGCTTTCAACATAGTACCCCCACTACACCCAAATCTGCAGAATTGCTGTAGTCTGCTCTATTGGAGCAAGCATGTGATCATGAAAGTATGTGTATAGACAGATGGTCAGTCTTGAGTATATTAAGCAAACGGCTTCACCTGCTTGCTAAACTGACTTGTGTTTATGAGGAATTGCTGTGTAAGACAGATTCCCCAAATTTCCCCTGCCAGTGTTGTGTTACTAATTTACAGTTTTTGCCTTATAGACACAACTGGCAGAGAATGGTCAATGCGATATTGACAGAGATAAGCAGATTCTTAAGGTACCGTTACACTAAACGATTTACCAACGATCACGACCAGCAATATGACCTGGCCGTGATCGTTGGTGAGTCGTTGTGTGGTCGCTGGGGAGCTGTCACACAGACAGCTCTCTCCAGCGACCAACGATCAGGGGAACAACTTCGGCATCGTTGAAACTGTCTTCAACGATGCCGAAGTCCCCGGGTAACCAGGGTAAACATCGGGTTACTAAGTGCAGGGCCACGCTTAGTAACCCTATATTTACCCTGGTTACCATTGTAAAAGTAAAAAAAAAAAAAAAACACCACATACTTCCCCCGGCGTTAGCTTCCCTGCACTGTGTAAGCGCCGGCCGTAAAGCAGAGCGGTGACATCAGCTTTATGGACGGCGCTGACACAGTGCAGGGAAGCTAACGTCGGGGGATGTGACAGACATCGGAATGTAAGTATGTAGTGTTTTTTTTTTTACTTTTACAATGGTAACCAGGGTAAATATCGGGTTACTAATCGCGGCCCTGCACTTAGTAACCCGATGTTTACTCTGGTTACAGGTGAACACATCGCTAGATCGGCGTCACACACGTCGATCTAGCGATGACAGAGGGGTGATCAGCGACCAAAAAAAGGTCCTGATCATTCCCCACGACCAACGATCTCCCAGCAGGGGCCTGATCGTTGGTCGCTGTCACACATAAAGATATCGTTAGCGGGATCATTGCTGTGTCACAAAAAGCGTGACGTTGCAACGATTTCGTTAACAAAATCGTTATGTGTGAAGGTACCTTTATGCTTGAATCGCAACTGTGGAGATGAAAAATCATTGTCTTGAAATTGATTCACAGCTGACTCAGTCTGGGACTGAGATCAAAGCTTTTAAGAACAAAGCAGCAGCTAGTGATAACATAATTAATCAGTTGAGTGTGGACATTCACACTAGGTGCCAACTAATAAAAAGTTTGCAAAAGATCATCAATGATTTATCAAAAATGGTGCCCACCTTCTCTTTGTCTCTGAGACCAAGGCCACATTCCCTACCCATTGTGCCCTGTACAGGGAAATAAGGGGGGAGTAATTGAATAAGTGATGGATCAAATCATTCAAATTTTGATCCAATCCAGTATATGCTGTCTTAACTTATAAAAAAAATGCAAAAGTAAGATTGTTAAAAGTGCATCACAAGTAATGGAACAGTTTAAAAGATACAGACAGAATGAAGTATGCTCTTTTGTGGGGCATAAATCAAGCATTACATGTGTTAGATGTTATGCCTGTGCTGGCTCACTTCATATTGCCAGGTACTGCAAATGGTCAGGTACAAAAAGAGTGAAGGAAATATTGGTCTGTTAAATGTGGTCCCTCTGGACATATTGCAAGGAATTGCTATTGCACAAGTTATTGTGAGGAGTCTAGCAATGTTGTAATGGAAAATAGTCATTTACACAGACAGAATAGCATTTTCTCTCAGTCTCATGTACTCCACCATGTGCAAAAGGGTCAAAATGGTCCATTACAACCAGGAAGGAAAGAGTAAGTTTGACCTTGATTTAAACTACTATTTAAAGTATATCCAGGTGCATCCAGGGAGTCACCTGGGAATAGGATCAAAAGCCCCCCTTGTGGCCTGGAGTGTGAACATGTTGTGTGTATGGTGGTTACCTGATAAAAGATATCCTTCATCGCTTCCAAACGTAACATCACTCTCCCCGTGAGGAAAGCAATGCTACTGTGATGACCAGGACCCTGGGGCGCCACATTTCTTTTTCATTTACAATTTAAATATATTGTCAGACCTGTGAGGCTCAGACAAGGGGCAGAAAAGTTTAATCTGAGGTTAAATGTGAGTGCATTTGAATCAGGACTTGATAGAAAACACAGAAACCAGCCAGCATGCTATCAGACCCTCTGTGAAGTGAATGAGGTCTTACTTTTATTTTAGCCCCAGTTTTACAATATAGTTCAAAAGAAAATGAGTAGCACAGATTACAGGAATGATGATGTGCGGCAGTGCAGGCAATGTATAATTTTACTCTTTTACTTATGAAAGATTGGAGGGGGTGTTCTGTATGGGAAACAGAAGCAAAGGACTAAAGGAAATAACATTTATGTTTTGGGTCCAGGAGAGTCAAGGCATTAGCTGTGTAATAGGAAGTTACTTGACACATCAGGAAAGGTTCACAGGGGGAGGTCACCCTGAAAGAACTGCCACACTCATGTTTATCATATGTTATAGAATGAGTGTTTGATGGGACAGGGAAGCATAAACTTAGGGATTGTCCAGGATAGTAACGACTAGGTACTTTGACAGCATTGTTAGTTTACCAAGTGGCCTGTGAATCGAAGGTCAAACCAATGCTGAAATAAAACACTGTATGTTGATTAACTGCACCAGAGATCTCCCACGAGTATATTGTACCCTTAATCCTATTTTAAGTATTGATGTAGCAGATTAAAAAGAACACCTATCACTCCATAGAGAAGATGTGACCTTTGCACAGATACCCCTGTGAGACTCCAGAAGATCCCTGTTGCATTTGACACTGAGCTGCAACATCTCCTGCCAGATTTCAGCCATAAGGAAGGGACTGCGAGACAGCCTCAAAACTACCTCTTCCTGTCATTTTCTTCCTGGTTGTAGTTATGAATATAGGGCATATATATAGGACAGCTTCTGATTTGCAGGAGGACCAAAAGACTGGCGGCCTAACTGCACAGAGGCCAGGCTGAGAATCATGAACTCAGCCTGAAACAGGGGTTAAGGCCATAAGACAAATCCAGTTCTTTACCCCGGATCCAATACATATTGCATATAAGTGTATATATATATATTTATATTTTCTTTTTAAGGATCGAGTCGGGTTTCGCAAAACCCAACTTTGTCAAAAGTCGGGTCGGGTGAAATCGGCCAATTATTGCAAAAAGTCGGTGGCCGACCAAAACACGAAACCCAATGCAAATCAATGGGGAATCAAAGTCGGCAGTGAGTGGAGGACAGGAAAACACCTACAGTGCCCATTTTAAAGCCAAAAACATCAATTCTTATTTCTTAGGCTTGTCAATCTTAATTTACTTTATAATAATAGTTAGGCATTGAAAACAGGGGGTCATTTGGCTAAAGTTGTGGGGGTGGGGGGGTAGGGCTGGCTCAAGATTTTCATGGACCCAGGAAACGTGTAGTAGGTAGTAGTCCCAAAGTAAGAAAATAGGCTAAATACAGTTCAAAATCGGTAACAGGACTAAACAGGCGGCATAGCTTTGTTCTGTGAAGGACAATTGAACTGAGTGGCGCAGACACAGGTAATAGGCCCAAAATAAAAATTTAGGCTAAATGCAGTTCAAAATTGGTAACAGGACTAAACAGGCAGCATTGCTTTGTTCAGTGGAGGACAATTGTAATGAGTGGCGCAGACACAGGTAGTAGGCCCAAAATAAAAAATTAGGCTAAATTCAGTTCAAAATTGGTAACAGGACAAAACAGGTGGCCTAGCTTTGTTCAGTGGAGGACAACTGTAATGAGTGGAGCAGACACGGTTAGTAGGCCCAAATACAAAAGTAGGCTAAAAGCAGTTCAAAATTGGTAACAGGACTAAACAGGTGGCATAGCTAGGTACTGGGGTGGGCTCCTCTGCTGAGTAGCAGACAGTGGTAGTAGGCGCAAAGTATTAACTGGTCTAAATGGAGGCCAGGGCCCCTGTATATTTTAACTATCATCTATCATTTCAACAAATTTGTATTGGCAGTGCCATTGAAGGATTTAACAGCACAGACTACACAGTGGAGCAGGGAGAGATAAGTATTGCAAGTGGTAGAGCACTGTTCGAGCTGGGGGGAACACTCTCTAGTGGGCGGCGGTACTGGCACAGGGAACCTCATATTACAATAGTGTGTCTGACGTTGGTTGTGCACCACCACCATGAGAGACACTTCATTGTACTATGAGGGACCCTGTGCCAGTGCCGTCGCCCAAGAGTGGGCACACCCACCTGTCCAGGCAAATGGCACTTGCATGGGTGCTTGTGCCAGGTGGTGACCACGGCCCTGTGGGGGGAGCCAGCCCATTTAGGGAGGTATAAAAATGGCCTATGGTGGACATTCAGCAGCTGCAAATGGCGCAATTGGAGAAGTCAGTAAGAGGAGGCCAAAAGCAAGACATTTTTCAGGCAAGCTACGTGTCAGCAGGAGAAGGTGGGGCAAAATAATTTGAAATCCATGATTGGTTCATTTTAATGAAAGTTAGATCATCAACATTCTGGGTAGCCAGACGTGTCCTTTTTTCGGTCAGTATTGAACCAGCAGCACTGAAGACTCTTTCTGATAGCACACTAGCTGCTGGGCAAGCAAGCTCTTTCTGATAGCACACTATAAGCAGGGAAAGCGAGCTCCTGTAATGCATATTCTGCCAATTCAGGCCAGGTGTCTATTTTAGATGCCCAGTAATCAAAGGGGAATGACCTGTGAGGGAGAACATCGATAAGGGAGGAAAAGTAGTTGGTAACCATACTGGACAAATGCTGTCTCCTGTCACTTTGAATCGATGCAGCAGTACCTGTCATGTCAGCGGTCATTGCGAAATCACTCCACAACCTGGTCATAAAACCCCTCTGTCTAACGCCACTTCTGATTTGTGCACCTCTAACACCTCTGCCATGTTGCCCCCTACGGCTCATGTGAGAGCCATCACCGCCGCTGTGTGCTGGGAATGCCTGAACCAAACGGTCTACAAGAGTTGCTTGTCTGGTAGCCAATATTTGCTCAAGGTTCTCATGTGGCATGATATTTTGTAATTTTCCTTTATATCTTGGATCCATGAGGCAGGCCAACCAGTAATCGTCATCAGTCATAATTTTGATAATGCGGGGGTCCCTTTTTAGGATACGCAAGGCATACTCAGCCATGTGGGCCAATGTTCCTGGTGTCAATTCACTGCTTGTGCTGGGTTGAGGAGCACTTTCTTGCAAATCAACATCACTTGTGTCCTGCAAAAACCCTGTACCTGACCTTACAATGCCACCAGTTTCTATTGCCGCTGAGAAGCATCCTCCTCCCATAAATATTCATCCCCATCATCCTCCTCCTCCTCCTCCTCTTCATCCGCCACCTCGTCCAGGAGAGTTCCCTGAGCAGACATCATCTGACTGTCTTCAAGGCTTCCCTCCTCCTCAGCTGCAGACGCCAGCTCCTTAATGTGTGTCAAACTTTGCATCAGCAGACGCATTATTGGGATGCTCATGCTTATGATGGCGTCGTCTGCACTTACCAGCTGTGTACATTCTTCAAAACACTGAAGGACTTGACAGAGGTCTTGGAGCTTCGACCACTGCACACCAGACAACTCTATGTCTGCCATCCAACTGCCTGCTCGTGTATGTGTATCCTCACACAAATTACAGCACGCCTCTGTTCGCACAACCTCTGAAGCATGTGCAGTGTGGAGTTCCACCTTGTTGCAATGTCAATTATTAGGCGGTGCTGGGGAAGATTCAGCGATCATTGATGGTGCAGCATATGGCTGGAGTGTACGGGCGACCGGCGGATGTGCGAGCAAAGTCTTCGCACCTTCGGTAGCAAGGATGGTAACTCTGGATAATTTTTGAGGAAGCACTGCACCACCAGGTTCAAGGAGTGAGCCAGGCAAGGTAAATGTTTCAGTTCTCTAAGGGCTATGGCAGCCATAAAATTTCTTCGGTTATCACTGACTACCTTGCCTGCCTCAAGATGTACACTGCCCAGCCATGACTGAGTTTGTTGCTGCAAGTACTCTGCCAGTACTTCCGCGGTGTGTCTGTTGTCACCCAAACACTTAATTTCTAACACAGCCTGCTGACGCATACCACTAGCTGTTCGATAATGGGACACATCATGTGCAACACTGGCAGCTGCGGATGGAGTCGTCGTGCAACTGCGCTCTGTGGACAAGCTTTCACTTCTGGAGGAGGAGGAGGAGGAGGGGTGGCGAACGCCTACAGCCAACTGTTTCCTAGACCGTGGGCTAGGCAGAACTGTGCCACTATGGCTGTCCCCTGTGGACCCTGCATCCACCACATTACCCAGTGCGCCGTGATGGACACGTAACGTCCCTGGCCATGCCTACTGGTCCATGCATCTGTTGTGAGGTGCACCTTTCTACTGACTGATTGCCTCACTGCATGGACAATGCGGTCTTTGACATGCTGGTGGAGGGCTGGGATGGCTTTTCTCGCAAAGAAGTGGCGACTGGGTAGGTCATAGCGTGGTACCGCATAGGCCATCAGGGCTTTGAAAGCTTTGCTTTCAACCAAACGGTAGGGCATCATCTCTAACGAGATTAGTCTAGCAATGTGGGCATTCAATCCCTGTGTACGTAGATGACAGGATGAGTACTTTCTTTTCCTAACGAGAGTCTCTTGTAGGGTGAGCTGGACTGGAGAGCTGCATATGGTGGAACTAGCGGGGGTGGTGGTGGACATGGCAGATTGAGAGAGGGTTAGTGATGGTATTCTTGATGTTGGCCTACCAACAGTGTTTCCTACCAAGAACCTTGTGATTCCCTGACTGCTTTGGCCTTGCGACGATACCTCCACATTTGCTGCTGGTGGTGTCCTAACCGGTGGACTTACTGTGAGGGAAGCAATGTAGCGTTGCTGACTACCTTCATTCTGAGCTGGTGCACCAACAGTACTGGATGTTTGGAAGTTAGTCTAGGCTTGCAAGTGCATGCTGGGTAAATGTCTACACATGCACGTTGTATTTAAACTTTGGATATTCTTCCCTCTGCTAAAGGTCTTTGAGCACAGATAACTTTGCACTGATCATTCGGATCTTGGTTAAAAAATGCCCACACTGCACTCTTCCTACTATGGATTACCTTTTCAGGCATTGCACGCTGTGCTACTTTCATCGGATGGCCACTGTGTCCTAAAACTGTTTTTGGATTTGACAAACATTTTTGGACAGATATGGGCCTGCCAGATGAAAGCTGTTGCTATGTAGATGGCTGCTGCGGATCATCCTCCTCCGCTTCTGAGCTACTGGCAGCGGCACCCTCTTCCCCCAATGGCTGCCACTATGGGTCAACAACTGGGTCATCTATCACCTCCTCTTCAATTTCACGTGCACCTTCCTCTGTGTCACCGTGTAAGGTGCTATAGCGTTCGTGATGGGGCACCATAGTCTCATCAGGGTCAGATTCTGGCTCAGTACACAGCGAGGGCAATGTACTGATCTGAGTCAATGGAACAGCATAATAATCTAGCTCTGGCTGTGCATCTGTGCACTCCATGTCCGATTCAACTTGTAATGGGCTTTTAACAATTTCCCTCTCTAACCCAGGCACGGTATGTGTAAAGAGCTCCATGGAGTAAACTGTAATGTCGCCTGCCACATCCTTCACTTTTGGTTTGGGTGAAGGACACAATGAAGCGACTTGTTCCTGACCGGGAGCATCCACTGACGACTCGCTGTTTTTAGATTTCGAAGCTTCTGAAGAGGAGGCGTAAGAGCTAGATGCTGAGTCAGCAAGGAAAGCCAAAACTTTTTCCTGCTGCTCCGGCTTTAAAAAGCTGTTTTCCTACTCCCAGATAAGGGAGCCTTTGAGGCCTTGGGTAGCCAGACGATGATGCTGGCTCAACACCTCGGGCCTTTGGTGCCATTTTGCTTTTCCACCAGATGCTCCACCATCACCAACACCGTACCAGCTGGCAATGACCGCCCACGGCCTCTTCCACCAGACTTCCTCAGTTTTGGAAAAATCTAACCAAAATAACAACCATTATATGGTACTATGAAACAAGGTAGAAGGTGTATATAAACTTGTAGAGAATTTTAATCTTCCTTTTTTGGGGGGGGGGGGGGGGAGACTGCAACAAAACTCAGGCGTAGTGTATTACAATACACAATGTAAGTGGCAGAACGTGGCTGGAAGATGTACGACAAACTAACAGAACTGTGACGTAGATCCACTTAGTGCCAATTTCAATCTCCCTTTTTTGGGGGGGAGACTGCAACAAAACTCAGGCCCAGTGTATTACACTGCACAATGTAAGTGGCAGAACGTGGCTGGAAGATGTACGACAAACTAACAGAACTGTGATGTAGATCCACTTAGTGAAAATTTAAATCTCCCTTTTTTTGGGGGGAGACTGCAACAAATCTCAGGCCCAGTGTATTACACTACACAATGTAAGTGGCAGAACGTGGCTGGAAGATGTACGACAAACTAACAGAACTGTGAAGTAGATCCACTTAGTGCCAATTTAAATCTCCCTTTTATTTGGGGGAGACTGCAACAAAAATCAGGCCCAGTGTATTGCACAACACAATGTAAGTGGCAGAACGTGGCTGGAAGATATATAAAAAAATACAAGAACTGTAGTACAATTTCAATCTCCCTACAATGATCTCAGGACAATTATGGCAGCAATAAAAAGGACTGCTGCACACAAAAGTGTGGACAAAGAAACAAGAGAACTGTGCAGAAAGGAGCAACAGGATTTTTGCTTTTAAAAAAGCAGTTGGTTTGCACAGCGGCGTACAAACAGCAATGCAGCTATCAGGGAGCCTTATAGGGCAGCCTAATAAGCTACAGATCTGATGCACAAAAAAATAAATCCACTGTCCCTGCAAAGAAAAGGTGGTGTTGGACAGTGGAAATCGCTACAGCACAAGCAGTTTGGGGGTTAATCTTCCCTCCCTAACTATATCCCTTCTTCTGATGAAGCTGCAGCAACCTCTCCCTATGCTAAGATCGGCAGAAGTAAGATGGTGGTCAGCGTGCACGCCCCTTTATAGCCCCTGTGACGCCGCAGAAAGCAAGCCAATCACTGTAATGCCCTTCTCTAAGATGGTGGAGACCCATATCATCACGCTGCCCACACTCTGCATCCTCCTTCATTGGATGAGAAATGGCGCTGAAAGTGTCATATGAAATGCGACTTTGGCGCGAAGATCACCGACCTCACGGCCGATCCCACACTAGGGTCGGGTTTCACGAAACCCGACTTTTCCGAAAGTCGGCGACTTTTGAATTTGTCCGATCCGTTTCGCTCAACCCTATTTCCGACTTGATCCTCTTGATTACCCTCGGGAGCAGTGCCAGAGGAGGGAGCAAATAAGAGAGATGATACTGGTTCCAAGTCCGTACTAGCGTATCCACAGTGATTGCCTGTGGATCTCGGTACCGGGAGACAAATCTGGGTACCTTGGCATTCCTCCTGGACGCCATTAGATCCACATCCGGAGTCCCCCATAGATGGCATATTTGCTGAAATACCTTGGGATGGAGAGACCATTCCCCAGATGCTAGACCCTGAAGGCTGAGAAAATCTGACACCCAGTTCTCTTCGCCTGGAATGTGGACTGCTGAAATCACTGAGTGATTCCTCTCGGCCCAGAACAGTATTTGTTTTACCTCCTGCATGGCTGCCTTGCTGCGGGTGCCCCCCTGATGATTTATGTAGGCCACGGCTGTGGCATTGTCAGATTGAATTTGGACAGGGCGACCTGCCAGAAGATGGTGGAAATACTGCAAAGCTAGTCGAACTGCCGGAATCTCTAAGGCTACTTTCACACATCAGGTTTTTTGTTTCAGGCTAAATCCGGCGAATGTTGGAAAAACTGGATCCGGCGCAGATTGTGAAAAACTGATGCGACGGATCCGTTTTTTTTTACAGATCCGGCTAGCCTATCTAGATTATTGGATAAAAAAAAATTGGAGCATGCTCCGTTTAATAAACAGGATCAGGCCGCCGGATCCGCCTTTTTCTGCATCCGGCACCTTCCGGCTCACATAGGCTTTCATTCTAGCAAACAGCCGGAAGCGCCGGCCCTTCAGGCTTTTTTGCCAGAGACAAAAAACGTTACAGTAGACATTTTTTCCAGACGCCGGAATCGAGTGTACGCCGGATACGGCATCAAACCGGAAGGAACGCTAGGCCATCCGGCGCTAATACAAGTCAATGGATGAAAAACCGGATTCGGTTTTAATTTTTTCTGGTTCCGGTTTTTCTCTCGAGAGCCAGATTTAGCCTGAAGCAAAAAACCTGATGTATGAAAGCAGCCTAAGAGATTGATGGGGAGATCTGTTTCCCAAGGAGACAAGCGCCCCCTGAGCTGTGTGGTGAAAAAACACTGCTCCCCAACCCAGGCGACTGGTATCTGTTGTAACCACTAGCCAACTGGTTGGGGGAAAGGGTTTCCCCCTGAGTAGGGATGAACTGTTTAACCACCATGAAAGAGCCTCCCTGACCTGGGGAGACAACTGAAATCTGTGGTTGAGGGAGAGTGGATCCTGTTCCACACTGTTAAGATTGCCTGTTTGAGAGGTCGAAGATGAAACTGTGCAAACAGTACTGCTTCTATTGCTGCAATCATCCTTCCTAACACCCTCGTGCAGGCCCGGATCGTATGAGGGTATGGTTGCTGGAGATTCCTCACCTCCCGCCGAAGGGCTAGGACCTTGTCCTGGGGAAGGATTGATAGCACTTGAGAGGTGTCGAAAATCATGCCTAAAAAAGAAATCCTCCGAGATGGTTGCAGGGATGACTTCCTCAAATTTACTAGCCAACCCAGACGAGAAAGTGTGTCTATGGCAATGCTGACATTTTCCTTGCAAGCTTGAAAGGTTGGCCCTTTGATCAGGAGATCATCTAGATATGGCAAGACTACAATGCCTTGGGAGTGCAGAATGGACACCACAGTTGACGGGACTTTCGTGAAAACCCTGGGGGCGGAGCCCGAAGGGTAAAGCCGTGAACTGGAAGTGTAGATTGTTTAGCGCGAACCGGAGAAATCTTTGTTGAGGAGAAAAAATGGGAATATGTAGGTAGGCATCCTGAATGTCTATTGAGGCCAATAACTCTCCCTTTTCCATTGAGGCAATAACTGACCGGAGAGATTCCATCCGAAAGTGACGAACGCGGACAAACCTGTTTAAGCGTTTCAGATCCAGAATAGGTCTTACTGTTCCGTCCTTTTTGGGTACTACAAAAAGATTGAAATAAAACCCTGAAACCTTTCTTCCCTTGGAACAGGAGAAATGACTCCGCTGAGACGAAGGGACTCTATGGAATTGTATAGGTCTTGTCGGTGGGACTCGGACTTGGGAAGACAGGATGGGAAGAACCGGGGAGGAGGCTGACAGACCAGCTGTATCTTGTAACATGAAGATATGAGCTCTCCCACCCACCAGTCTTGGACTACTTGAAGCCAGACCTGGTGAAACAAAAGTAGACGTCCGCCTACTCTGTTGGAAACACTCTGAGGAGGCCTCCAGTCACTTGGCTGAAAACCTTTGAGTCCTAGACCTTCTGGATCTAGTTGACTGGGAACGCATTCTTCCCCCCTGGTTGGCCGTATAGGAGACCGGAGTGTCTCAATCCTGATTGGGTCGAACCTGTGCAGCAGAGCCCGATGCTGGAGCCCATCTAGCATTACAAAAGGGTCTGAATCGGGCCTGGAATTGGAGGCGAAAAGGCTGTCTAACCCTCTGCTGTGGAAGAAACTTGCTCTTCCGTCCTGTGGAGTCAGAAAACAGCTGATCCAGTTTCTCTCCGTATAAGCAACCCCCCCTGCATTAGCCACAGCAGATGAGGCACAGTCTGCAGCATCTAAGGATGCATTGATCAGATAGCTACCAGCAAGTGCTATCTGAGAGGACATTTCCGCGAACTCTGCTGGCAAATCCCTTTCTTGAAGAGCCTTTGTTAAAGACTTTGACCAAGACATCATAGCTTTAGCAACCTAAGTTGCTGCAAAAGAGGGAAAAAGTGCAGAACTTGAAGCCTCAATACCGGAACGAGTCAAGCTCTCTATAAGACGATCCGTAGGATCCTTAATTGATGAGCCATTAGGAAGAGATAGCAAAGTGTTAGAGGCTAAACAGGACACCGGAGGATCTACAGAAGGATTTTCTGCCCATTTACTACATAGCTCAGTAGCAAAGGGATACCTAGCCTTCAAGGCTTTTTGCTCCAAAAAACAGTTGTCTGGGTGCTCCCGGTTACGCCAAATCAGGTTCTCAAACTCGGGGTGAGAGGAAAAAACTCTATGGGCCTGTTTGGCCCGCTTAAATGAGACTTTGTGATCTGAGGATAAGGCGAGTTCATCTTCTATCCCCAGGGACTGATTGACAGCCTCAATCAGGCTATCTACAGATTCCTGAAACCCAGGAGTCTCAAAATTAAGGGACTCTTCTGACTCATAGGCTGTCTCAACTTCCCCGTGCTCTGCTGAGGAAGGAGAACGTGGTACAGAGCTCCAGGATGCCGAAGCACCTGACGGTCTGGACGATGCTGTGCGAATTCGCTTTCCACGCGTCTGTCTAGTGCGAGCGCGGCCCCTGCAGTCCAAAGGCTCCAGAGACCCCGAGGCCCTCTCTGAGACAGATGGACTGCTGGCCCTGACTGCCGGGGTCTGAAGGGATTTGATTGCTTCAGGTAGGGACGACATGGATTGCAACAAGGACGTGACCCATTCCAATGGAACTGTCCCAGCCTCTGCTTGAGGGGCAGGAGCCGGAGAGATTGCTGGGGAGCTAGCAGGGGGGGCTCGTGGGCGCATTCAGAGTCGCAGGCCTCGCAGAGACCATTACTCTGGGCATGCGGCAATGCAGCACGACAAGCCACACAAACGGTATATAAGACCGTGTGAGATTTGACCCTTCTAGACATGGTAATCCGTAAATGCGATACCCAGGGCCTGAGGCTGGGGAAAAAAAACAATGCTTCTGCTGTCAGGCTGGAGGGAGAAGCACTTAACCCAGTCCTGTGTCCCCACGAGTACAGTGTGGACCGAACCCCCAATGCGGAGCCCATGTGCTACCTTTATCCCCAGCAGATCACAGGAGACGGAACTGCCGTGATGCGATGTGGCCTGTAGTAGGCCTGAAGCCGGGGCCTCGATTTTTCCCTAGGCCAGAAAAGGAGGAGGAAAGGAGGGGTCGGAACCGGAAATAGACGTGCCGGAGGGGGCTGGGCCTCACTGCGCGGTTTGCTGGATGGAAGCCGTGCCAGATTGACCCGGAAGTGCATGCTGGATGCTGGGCTGGGGCCTGAAGCCTTGGCTGCACTGTATCGCTACGGCACCGGGATGCGCCAAAAGAACCGCAGCGCCGACGGAGCTCTGGGGACTGCAACGTCGCTCATTACCCGATGCTAGATCGGCGCAGAGATGCCCGGAGGCCTTCAAGGTAAACTGCGCCTGTGTCAGGAGCCCCCCTTTTCTGCCCCTCCCCCCTTATGCAAGCTGAGTACACAGGGCCAGCGTATAGCAGGAATCCAGCAGGGGAGAGCAGAGCAAATGATGGTGCAAGAACCCTAGCTCCATTTCCTGCACTAGGACAAGGAGAGGGACCGTCCATCACCCCATCTATCACCACAGCGGAGCAGAGGTGTAGAAATAAGGGGGCCACATGGACGTCTAGGGGCACCTGTACAGCCTAGGGTCTAAATACCTAAGGGTGGTCAGGGCCAAGTCCAGTGAATGATCCCACGTCGCGGGAAAGGATAGGTGGAGATACTCGCACGTGCTTGCCCGTTGCTGGTTTTGGGGAGATTGGACCCTCAAAATGGTCCGTCGCCCCTTCAATCCATATAATGTAGCGATGAAAAAAGGGTCCAAAGGATCCGGGACCCAGAGGTGTGCCTCCTTCAGACACTAAGCAAGAACTGGATTCTATGGTAGCCAGTGTCAGGATGTATACGATGGAGGAGGAGCTAAACTTTTTTTTATGTTTAATTAGTGTAAGCCTCCTGGCGGCAGAAGCATACACCCACAGTCCTGTGTCCCCCAATGAGGCGAATGAGAAAATTGCACCCAGTTAACAAGACAGGAGAAACGGTACTGTGCAGTGTGTATATATTGAATAATACAGAGAATGAGAACTGGACCCAGTATACAGGACAGGAAAAGTGATACTGTGCATTGTATATATACAGAATAATACAGAGACTGAGCATTGCACCTAGGATACAGGACTGTGCAGTGATATACAGAATAATACAGAGACTGAAAATTACACACTATACATGGGTCAGAAGAACTGGTACAGTGCAGTGTATATACAGTATAGGACAGGAGAATTGTTACTGTGCAGTGTATTTATACAGGACAGGATAAATGGTAATTGTCAGTGTATAAATACATGACAGGAGAAGTGGTTCTGTACAGTGTACTGTATAAACAAAGAATAGCACAGATACTAAGGAATACATCCAGTATGCAAATTAGGAGAATTGGTACTGTGCAGTGTGTGTGCGGAGTGGTACTGTGAAGCTGTGTGGAGTCCACACCATGTACACAGCACCATATTATATACACATATCTGCACTTTATACAGACAGCCCATTATATAATATATTAAAGATCCACACTATATGCACATTACACACAGCACCATATTACATACACATATCTGCACTATATACATAGAGCCCATTATATAATATATCACAGGTCCACACTGTATACTTAACTAAGCTGTTTTACATCACAAAAGATACACTTTGACTGTTCTATATAATTAGATTAGGAGATGCTGGAGTAAATGTACAGTATTTTTTGGACTATATGACGCATTTTTTCCCTCCCAAAATGTGGAGGAAAATGGGGGGTGCATCTTATAGTCCGGATGTATGGGCTCTGGCTGTGGTGGGGAGGTGGGGGAGCGGTTTCAGTGGAGCATCGGGTCACAGGAAACTGGAGCCGGCGGCTCCGGCATAGTTCCTGTGCCCGCTGCTAAAGAGAAATGAATATGCACTGCATTCCACACCCATGATCGCTATGAATATGCAATTCTTTTTGCCATCCTGGTATGATTGGCCTCATCCTGTTGCTCGTATGATTGGTCCCATCTAGTGATGAGGGAATATACTCGTTACTCCAGATTTCCTGAGCACATCTCTTAGCCAGTTTGATTACATGTGGGGATTCCTTAGCAACCAGGCAACCCTCACATGTACTTATGATGGCTAACAGATGTAAATCATTCAGCTGAGGTGATGAACTCGGAGGACACCCGAGCGTGCTCGGGAAATCTCGAGTAATGAGTATATTCGCTCATCACTAGTCCCATCAGAAAAGATTAAAAAAATATATATATTACAATTACCTTCCTCCACTCCCTTGCAGTGTCCTGCTCCGGTACCAGCAGCTGCTGGAATACTCACCGGAACCGTTCATCGCAGAGAGAGGTTAGTATCCATTCCTCTTTAGTAGCGTGCAGTGTCAGCCAGAGCCTTCCTGCTGCTGCCAGCGGTTACGTGTGCCAATACTTTATATATATTGTAAGGATTTCACTCACTCAGCTGCGACGGCTGACACTCAGGAGACGTGTTCCTTTAAAGTTCACTGGGTTTATTGCTTCATAAACCATGTGGCAAATAACAGAAAGCAAAATGGGCCTTTGGTTCAGGCAAAGAAAAGCAAGTGTCCAGTTCATCCGGCTCAGTCCTGAAGCCGTAACACACTCAGGAGGGTTTCACCTCCACACATATCTGCTGTGTAAAGGATTAGCCAGTCTTATAAAGAGCTAACCCCACCCAGTAACCCATCACATGATTAGCCATGTGGTCTGACATTACCACAGGTCCTGAAACACATATACAAGATTATGTGCAAGAAAGGAATACTCCGGGCTACATTACAGCAATCAGGCACTTATGTGGCACATACCTCCCATCGACCACAAACCCTTTAGCCATGCTACATACCTCCCCCCTCTGCCTAAAGCCGTGGGGCTTGGCACTTTCCCCCACTAAACAAGGGATTCTCGATAGGGCATCCGCATTACCGTGCAGCTTTCCGGCCCTATGTTCCACATGGAAACTGAAGTCCTGCAGGGCTAAGAACCAACGGGTGACTCTAGCATTTCTTCCTTTCGTTTCTCTCATCCACCTAAGCGGGGCATGGTCAGATACCAGTCTAAATTTACGTCCCAGCAGATAGTACCGCAATGTGTCCACTGCCCATTTTATGGCCAAGCACTCCTTCTCAACGACTGAGTAGTTCTTTTCAGATGAGGACAGCTTCCTACTCAGATAGAGAACAGGATGCTCCTCCCCATGTAGTTCTTGGGAAAGGACTGCTCCCACCCCAACATCTGAGGCATCGGTCTGAAGAATAAACTCTTTCTTGAAGTTTGGGGCCATCAGAACGGGTTGCTTACACAAAGCGTTTTTCATTTCTTGGAAGGCTGAATCTGTTTCTTCGGACCACTTAACCATTACTGATTTTGTCCCTTTTAGCAGGTCAGTCAGAGGCGCAGCCATCGTGGCGAAGTTTGGGATGAACCTCCTGTAATATCCCACGATTCCCAGGAAGGCTTTAACTTGTTTCTTGGAAACTGGTTTTGGCCATGTTTGGATTGCCTCCACTTTATTGATTTGGGGTTTTATTTCTCCATGACCCACTATGTATCCAAGGTACTTAGCTTCTTCTTTACCCAAGGCGCACTTCTTCGGGTTTATAGTAAATCCGGCCTCTCTTATAGCATCCAACACCGCTTGGACTTTCTCCAGATGACTCTCCCAGTCCGGGCTAAAGATGACGATATCATCTAGGTACGCAGCAGCGTAGGCCTTATGGGGTGCAAGGACTCTATCCATAGCCCTCTGGAAGGTCGCCGGAGCTCCCTGTAGGCCAAACGGCATCCGGGCATATTGGAAGCATCCATCAGGTGTCGAAAAGGCCGTCTTCTCCTTGGCTTCCTGTGCCATGGGGATCTGCCAATACCCCTTTGTCAAATCCAAGGTGGATATATATCTGGCGTGCCCAAGCCTTTCGATGAGCTCATCAATACGGGGCATGGGATAAGGGTCGAACTTGGAGACTTCATTCAACTTCCGATAGTCG
Source organism: Ranitomeya imitator (assembly GCF_032444005.1). NCBI lineage: Eukaryota > Metazoa > Chordata > Amphibia > Anura > Dendrobatidae > Ranitomeya > Ranitomeya imitator. The sequence goes on along the minus strand of NC_091284.1, from coordinate 540,497,222 downwards.
TTGCAAAACCTCCACTCTCCATCAGGTTTTGGGACCAGGACAATTGGGCTCGACCAACCGCTCTTGGATTCCTCAATGACCCCAAGCCTCAACATACGCTCCACTTCCTTGGAGATAACTTCTCGACGAGCCTCAGGAATACGATAAGGTTTCACATTCACCCGCACATGTGGCTCTGTTAGGACCTCGTGCTCTATGACCTTCGTGTATCCTGGCAATTCTGAAAACAGGTCCCTGTTTTTCTGGAGTAACTCCCGGCACTGCTGTTTCTGGGTCTTTGATAGCGTCTCTGCTATAGTAACCGCTCCAACCTCACCTTCTGGGTTGCTTAACAATGATGGAGTTGCTGTCGGCTCTCTATCTTGCCATGGCTTGATGAGGTTGACATGGTAAACTTGGAATGGTTTCCGTCTTCCTGGTTGGTGAATTTTATAATTTACCTCACCAAGTTTCTCGACAACCTCATATGGCCCTTGCCATTTGGCCAAGAACTTGCTTTCCACCGTTGGAACTAACACAAGAACTCGGTCTCCCGGATTGAACTGCCTCACTCTTGCAGACCGGTTGTAGACCCTGGCTTGAGCTTCTTGTGCTTGGAGAAGGTGTTCTTTCACGATAGGAATCACCTTTGCAATCCTCTGCTGCATCAGGGCCACATGCTCAATGATGCTTCTGTGGGGTGTGACTTCGGCCTCCCAGGTTTCCTTGGCTATATCCAGGAGTCCTCGTGGATGTCGGCCATATAGAAGCTCAAACGGTGAGAACCCTGTGGAGGCCTGTGGAACTTCACGAATGGAAAACATCAGATAGGGTAAGAGACAATCCCAGTCTCTACCGTCTTTCTCTATAGCTTTTCTCAGCATGCTCTTTAGGGTCTTGTTAAACCTCTCAACAAGGCCATCTGACTGGGGATGGTACACCGAGGTCCTCAACTGGGAGATCTTCAGGGCTTTGCATAACTCCCTCATCACCTTGCTCATGAAAGGTGTACCCTGGTCAGTCAGGATCTCCTTTGGCAGACCTGTCCGGGAAAAGACATGGACCAACTCGCGGGCTATGCTTTTTGAGGAAGAATTTCTCAAGGGAATGGCCTCAGGATAGCGTGTGGCATAGTCCAGGATGACTAATATATACTGATGGCCCCGAGCTGATTTAACTAAGGGACCGACCAAGTCCATGGCAATTCTCTCGAACGGTACCTCAATAATGGGCAGTGGCACAAGGGGGTTCCGGAAATGAGGAGTAGGAGCAGTTAGCTGACATGTAGGGCAGGACCTGCAATAGTTCACTATTTCCCGGTGACACCCAGGCCAATAGAACCTCTGCACAACCCGTTCCTGCGTTTTTTCCACCCCCAGGTGTCCACCCAAGATGTGTGAATGGGCCATGTCCAACACTTTCCGTCTATACGGACCCGGCACTATCAACTGCTCTACCAACTCCTCCCGTATTTTCGTGACACGGTACAACAACTCCCCCCTCAACAGAAAATGGGGAAATCTTGTGTCTGCCCCCGGCTCCTGTACCACCCCGTCAATAACTGTGACATTATTAAAGGCTTCCCTCAGAGTGGGGTCCCTATGTTGGGCAGTCCCAAAATTTTCACCGGTAACTTCTAACTCCAGAATGTCAGATGTAGGGGATACTTCCTCCTCATCCCCAACCAGAACACAAAAAGGAAAACTGTCTGCCTCTGGGTGTGGCGATACCCTTCCAGGGTTCACTGGTTCCCTGCCAGGGAGCTCAGAACCATTTCCCCACAAATCCCAAAACAAACAGAAATCCCGGCCAATAATTATAGGGTGCAACAAGTCCTGAACCACGCCGACTATGTGGGACTCAGTGCCACATGCCGTTTCAATGTCCACCCTGGCCATAGGGTAGTCCTTTGCATCACCATGTATGCACCGCACTCCGACCTTCTTTCCTGGGAGCAGGTGGAGAGGAAAAGTGGCCCTCACCAGGGTCACTAGGCTCCCCGAGTCTAACAGTGCCGTTACTGCTCGACCGTTCACCTTTACGGGACACGCTTGAGGTCCCTCGTTGGATGGAGAGTTCACACTACAGGCTGGATACGCATAGCATGAACAACGGCGTCCCATGCTGCAGTCCATCTGCTCAGTGGTTTGGGAACAACGGGCAGCTATATGTCCTGGCTTGTGGCACCTCCAACAAATAATATCACCCGTGGGGACCTTGGGCACCACCTCCCCCGCCCTTTGTGACCTTGGACGCACCACCCCTTTTTGGGACTCAGCTGCCTTCTGGGACCCCCAGTACGGCATGGGCTGCCTCCCGAAGGAGCCTTCCAACCCTTGGTATCTCTCAACCAGTCCGATCAGCTCGTCGGCATTCTGGGGATCACCCTGGGCAACCCAAGACTGTATAGGCCTCGGGAGGGAATGGACAAACCGATCCATCATCACCCGTTCTACCATCTGTGCAGGCGCAGAGGATTCTGGCTGCAGCCATTTCTGGACCAGGTGCAACAGATCAAACATTTGGGAACGAGGTGGTTTGTCCCGGTGATAGCCCCAGGAGTGAACTCGCTGTGCCCTGACAGTCAGTGTCACCCCCAAACGTGCGAGAATCTCGGCTTTCAATTTGTGATACTCTTTGGCATCCTGCAAGGTCAAATCATAGTACGCCTTCTGGGGTTCTCCCGTCAGGTATGGCGCAAGTACCTCTGCCCACTGCTCTGGCGGAAGTTTTTCCCTCTCAGCGACCCTCTCAAACACCGTCAGGAAGGCCTCAACATCATCCCCGGGAGTCATTTTCTGCAATGCGTGTCTTACCGTCTTCCGGACGTGGGTGTCATCAGCCAAACCTGGGGTTGGGGCGCTCGCCTTGCCCTGGATGGCGGTTGCCAGAAGCTGCATCTGCTGCTGATGCTCCTGCTGGCTCTGCTGCATCTGCTGCCGTTGCTCCTGCTGACTCTGCCGTTGCTCCTGCTGACTCTGCCGTTGCTCCTGCTGGCTCTGTTGTATCTGCTGCATCAACAGCCTGTTGGTCTCTTGCTGCCTTTGCTCCTGCTGGACCAAGTGTTTCAGCAAGTCCTCCATTTTCTCCGGCAATGCTTGCTGGCTTGCAACAGCCTTGACCCAGGACATTCAAAAATAAACTCACGTCTCCGCTGGGAACGCTGCTCGCACGTCTACCACCAATTGTAAGGATTTCACTCACTCAGCTGCGACGGCTGACACTCAGGAGACGTGTTCCTTTAAAGTTCACTGGGTTTATTGCTTCATAAACCATGTGGCAAATAACAGAAAACAAAATGGGCCTTTGGTTCAGGCAAAGAAAAGCAAGTGTCCAGTTCATCCGGCTCAGTCCTGAAGCCGTAACACACTCAGGAGGGTTTCACCTCCACACATATCTGCTGTGTAAAGGATTAGCCAGTCTTATAAAGAGCTAACCCCACCCAGTAACCCATCACATGATTAGCCATGTGGTCTGACATTACCACAGGTCCTGAAACACATATACAAGATTATGTGCAAGAAAGGAATACTCCGGGCTACATTACAGCAATCAGGCACTTATGTGGCACATACCTCCCATCGACCACAAACCCTTTAGCCATGCTACAATATATATATATATATATATATATATATATATATATATCTCATGAATATTCAGAATATTCATTTCTCTTAAGTATCGACATTTGTGACCGCCACAGCAGCAGGAAGCTGCTGGCTGACACTGCATGCTACGGAAGAGGAATGGATACTCACAACTCTCTGCGATGAATGGTACCGAGTACGTGAGTATTCTGGCAGCTGTGCTCTGCTTGTGAGCAGCACATGACATCCCTGCCATGCGCTGCTTACAAGCATTAAGTAGCTGCTGGCACCGGAGCAGGACGCTGGCACTACGAGGGAGCAGAGGAAGGTAAGTGTAATTTTTTTTTAATCTTCCTTGATTTAGCCATGCATATCAAGAATGGGATGGGGCCAATTATAAAAGAAAAAGGATGAGACCAATCATACCAGGAACAGGATGGGGCCATTTATACCAGAAAAAGGATGGGACCAATCATGCCACGAGCAGGATGGGGCCATTTATACCAGAAAAAAGATGGGACCAATAATACCAGGAAGAGAATGGGGCCATTTAGACCAGAAAAAAGGACAGGACCAATCATATCAGGAATGGGATGGGGCCAATTATACCAGAATATGGATGTGCCCAATCAAACCAGGACCATGATGGTGCCAATCATACCAGGATAGGGATGAGCGAGCCATGCATACCAGCAGGGCCGGCTCCAGGTTTTCATGGACCCTGGGCGAAAGAGTCTCGGTGGGCCCCTTTAACACATGCCACAATTCAAAATGCACGGATACCATGCAAAAGATTGCACTTACTTCTTACATTACATGAGTGATATCTATTGTGCATTCTACATTAGCTCAGAAACCTGACAGTATAGTCCTCTATACAGAATAATGAGCCCCATATATTGCCCCAAACAGAATAATGAGCCCCATATATTGCCCCATACAGTATATTGGCCCCATATAGTGCTCCTTACAATATAATTGGCACCACATAGTCCTCTATACAGAATAATGAGCCCCATATATTGCTCCAAACTGAATAATGAGCCCAATATTATGCTCCATACAGAATTGTGAGCCTCATATAATGCTCCATACAATATAATGGGCACCACATACTGCTCCATACAGAATGAGCCACATATATTGCTCCATACGGAATTGACCCCATATAATGCTCCATACACCATAATGAGCCACATATAATTCTACATACAGTATATGATGGGCTCCATCTATTGCTCCATATATAATGGGCCTCATATACAGTAATCATACAGTATATGATTGACCCCATACAGTATACTGAGTCCCATATATTGCTCCATACATAATGGGCCCCATATGATGCTCCATACAGAATGGGTCCCATATAATGCTCCAAAAACAATTGGCCCCATAAGATGCTCCAAGTGTAATGGGCCCCATATAATACTCCATATATAATTGGCCATATAAAATGCTCCATATATAATTAGTCCCATAAGATACTTCATATATTATTGGCCCCATATACTGCTCCATATGTAATTGGCCCCATATACTGCTCTATATTGAATTGGCCCCATAAGATGCTCCATGTTAAATTGGCCCCATATAATGCTCCCTATAGAATTGGCTTCATAAGATGCTCCCTATATTATTGGCCCCATAAGATACTCCATATAGAATTAGCCCCATATAATGCTCCATATATGGGCCCCTTCTAATGGTCCCCATATATTGCTTCAAATACAAAAAAAAAATGAAATACTCACCTCTTGTTGTTTGATGCTGCTCTGCTCTGGACTCCTCACCGTCGGCGTCTTCCGGCTCTCTGTACTGCGACTGCTCAGACAGAGGGCGTGCACTGGTGATGTCATCGCGCCCTCTGACCTGAACGTCACAGTCAGAGAATGGAAGACGCTGCAGCTCTGGAAACGGGAGAGGTAAGTATCACAAGTGCCGCTGTGCTCTGCTTTCTGGCCGGCGCTGACAGTCAGTGCAGGGAAGCTGACGCCGGGGGACGTGACAGACATCAGAATATGAGTATGTACTGTTTTTTTTTTTAACTTTTACAATGGTAACCAGGGTAAATATCGGGTTACTAAGCGTGGCCCTGCTGTTATGATTCGGTAATTCAGTACCACAATGGACATAGAAGTCAGAGCACATACAGTGACCTGACAATAACCCAAAAACATAGAACGAGCTCTGAGACGTGGGAACTCTGCTGACCGCAATCCCTAATCCTCTCCAACCACACTAGAAGCAGCCGTGGATTGCACCTAACGCTCCCTATGCAACTCGGCACAGCCTGAGAAACTAGCTAGCCTGAAGATAGAAAATAAGCCTACCTTGCCTCAGAGAAATACCCCAAAGGAAAAGGCAGCCCCCCACATATAATGACTGTGAGTAAGATGAAAAGACAAACGTAGAGATGAAATAGATTTAGCAAAGTGAGTCCCGACTTTCTGAACAGAGCGAAGATAGGAAAGGTAACTTTGCGGTCAACACAAAACCCTACAAACAACCACGCAAAGGGGGCAAAAAGACCCTCCGTACCGACTAACGGCACGGAGGTACACCCTCTGCGTCCCAGAGCTTCCAGCAAGCAAGAAAACAAACCAAGCAAGCTGGACAGAAAAAAACAGCAAACAAAAATAACAAAAGCGGATCTTAGCTATGCAGAGCAGCAGGCCACAGGAACGATCCAGGAGGAAGCAAGTCCAATACTAGACCATTGACTGGAGGCCAGGATCAAAGCACTAGGTGGAGTTAAATAGAGCAGCACCTAACGACTTCACCACATCACCTGAGAAAGGAAACTCAGAAGCCGCAGTACCACTCTCCTCCACCAACGGAAGCTCATAGAGAGAATCAGCCGAAGTACCACTTGTGACCACAGGAGGGAGCTCTGCCACAGAATTCACAACAGTACCCCCCCCTTGAGGAGGGGTCACCGAACCCTCACCAGAGTCCCCAGGATGACCAGGATGAGCCATATGAAAGGCACGAACAAGATCGGGAGCATGGACATCAGAGGCAAAGACCCAGGAATTATCTTCCTGAGCATAACCCTTCCATTTAACCAGATACTGGAGTTTCCGACTTGAAACACGAGAATCCAAAATCTTCTCCACAATATACTCCAACTCCCCCTCCACCAAAACCGGGGCAGGAGGATCAACAGATGGAACCATAGGTGCCACGTATCTCCGCAACAATGACCTATGGAATACGTTATGGATGGAGAAAGAATCAAGAAGGGTCAAACGAAAAGACACAGGATTAAGAACCTAAGAAATCCTATACGGACCAATGAAGCGAGGTTTAAACTTAGGAGAGGAAATCTTCATAGGAATATGACGAGAAGACAACCAAACCAAATCCCCAACACGAAGTCGGGGACCCACACAGCGTCTGCGATTAGCGAAACGTTGAGCCTTCTCCTGGGACAAGGTCAAATTGTCCACTACATGAGTCCAAATCTGCTGCAACCTGTCCACCACAGTATCCACACCAGGACAGTCCGAAGACTCAACCTGCCCTGAAGAGAAAAGAGGATGGAACCCAGAGTTGCAGAAAAATGGCGAAACCAAGGTAGCTGAGCTGGCCCGATTATTAAGAGCGAACTCAGCCAAAGGCAAAAAGGACACCCAGTAATCCTGATCAGCAGAAACAAAGCATCTCAGATATGTTTCCAAGGTCTGATTGGTTCGTTCGGTCTGGCCATTAGTCTGAGGATGGAAAGCCGAGGAAAAAGACAAGTCAATGCCCATTCTAGCACAAAAGGCTCGCCAAAACCTCGAAACAAACTGGGAACCTCTGTCAGAAACAATATTCTCTGGAATGCCATGTAAACGAACCACATGCTGGAAGAACAATGGCACCAAATCAGAGGAGGAAGGTAATTTAGACAAGGGTACCAAATGGACCATCTTAGAGAAGCGATCACAAACCACCCAAATGACTGACATTTTTTGAGAGACGGGAAGATTTGAAATAAAATCCATAGAGATATGTGTCCAAGGCCTCTTCGGGACCGGCAAGGGCAAAAGCAACCCACTGGCACGAGAACAGCAGGGCTTAGCCCGAGCACAAATCCCACAGGACTGCACAAAAGAACGCACATCCCGCGACAGAGACGGCCACCAAAAGGATCTAGCCACTAACTCTCTGGTACCAAAGATTCCAGGATGACCAGCCAACACCGAACAATGAACCTCAGAGATAACTTTATTCGTCCACCTATCAGGGACAAACAGTTTCTCCGCTGGGCAACGATCAGGTTTATTAGCCTGAAATTTTTGCAGCACCCGCCGCAAATCAGGGGAGATGGCAGACACAATTACTCCCTCTTTGAGAATACCCGCCGGCTCAGATAAACCCGGAGAGTCAGGCACAAAACTCCTAGACAGGGCATCCGCCTTCACATTTTTAGAGCCCGGAAGGTACGAAACCACAAAGTCAAAACGGGCAAAAAACAGCGACCAACGAGCCTGTCTAGGATTCAACCGCTTGGCAGACTCGAGATAAGTCAAGTTCTTATGATCAGTCAAGACCACCACGCGATGCTTAGCTCCTTCAAGCCAATGACGCCACTCCTCGAATGCCCACTTCATGGCCAGCAACTCTCGATTGCCAACATCATAATTTCGCTCAGCAGGCGAAAACTTCCTGGAAAAGAAGGCGCATGGTTTCATCACCGAGCAACCAGAACTTCTCTGCGACAAAACAGCCCCTGCTCCAATCTCAGAAGCATCAACCTCGACCTGGAATGGAAGCGAAACATTTGGTTGACACAACACAGGGGCAGAAGTAAAACGACGCTTCAACTCCTGAAAAGCTTCCACAGCAGCAGAAGACCAATTGACCACATCAGCACCCTTCTTGGTCAAATCGGTCAATGGTTTAGCAATACTAGAAAAATTGCAGATGAAGCGACGATAAAAATTAGCAAAGCCCAGGAACTTTTGCAGACTTTTCAGAGATGTCGGCTGAGTCCAATCATGGATGGCTTGGACCTTAACCGGGTCCATCTCGATAGTAGAAGGGGAAAAAATGAACCCCAAAAATGAAACCTTCTGAACACCAAAGAGACACTTTGATCCCTTCACAAACAAAGAATTAGCACGCAGGACCTGAAACACCGTTCTGACCTGCTTCACATGCGACTCCCAATCATCCGAGAAGACCAAAATATCATCCAAGTATACAATCAGGAATTTATCCAGGTACTCTCGGAAGATGTCATGCATAAAGGACTGAAACACTGATGGAGCATTGGCAAGTCCAAATGGCATTACTAGGTACTCAAAATGGCCCTCGGGCGTATTAAATGCAGTTTTCCATTCATCGCCTCGCTTAATACGCACTAGATTATACACACCACAAAGATCTATCTTGGTGAACCAACTAGCCCCCTTAATCCGAGCAAACAAATCAGATAACAGCGGCAAATGGTACTGAAATTTAACCGTGATCTTATTTAGAAGGCGGTAATCTATACAAGGTCTCAGCGAACCATCCTTCTTGGCCACAAAAAAGAACCCCGCTCCTAATGGCGACGATGACGGGCGAATATGCCCCTTCTCCAAGGACTCCTTCACGTAACTCCGCATAGCGGCATGCTCAGGCACCGATAAATTAAACAGTCGACCTTTTGGGAATTTACTACCAGGAATCAAATCGATAGCACAATCACAATCCCTATGCGGAGGTAGGGTATCGGACTTGGGCTCATCAAATACATCCCGGTAATCAGACAAGAACTCTGGGACCTCAGAAAGGGTGGATGACGAAATAGACAGAAATGGGACATCACCATGTACCCCCTGACAACCCCAGCTGGACACAGACATGGATTTCCAATCTAATACTGGATTATGGACTTGTAGCCATGGCAACCCCAACACGACCACATCATGCAGATTATGCAACACCAGAAAGCGAATAACCTAATGATGTGCAGGAGCCATGCACATGGTCAGCTGGGTCCAGTACTGAGGCTTATTCTTGGCCAAAGGCGTAGCATCAATTCCTCTCAATGGAATAGGACACTGCAAGGGCTCCAAGAAAAACCCACAACGCCTAGCATACTCCAAGTCCATCAAATTCAGGACAGCGCCTGAATCCACAAATGCCATGACAGAATAAGATGACAAAGAGCAGATCAAGGTTACGGACAAAAGAAATTTTGACTGTACCGTACCAATGGTGGCAGACCTAGCGAACCGCTTAGTGCGCTTAGGACAATCAGAGATAGCATGAGTGGAATCACCACAGTAGAAACACAGCCCATTCTGACGTCTGTGTTCTTGCCGTTCAACTCTGGTCAAAGTCCTATCGCACTTCATAGGCTCAGATTTATGCTCAGATAATACCGCCAAATGGTGCACAGATTTACGCTCACGCAAGCGTCGACCGATCTGAATGGCCAAAGACATAGACTCATTCAGACCAGCAGGCATAGGAAATCCCACCATGACATCCTTAAGGGCTTCAGAGAGACCCTTTCTGAAAATAGCTGTGAGCGCACCTTCATTCCATTGAGTGAGTACAGACCACTTTCTAAATTTCTGACAATATACCTCTATCTCATCCTGACCCTGACACAGAGCCAGCAAATTTTTCTCTGCCTGATCCACTGAATTAGGTTCATCCTACAGCAATCCGAGCGCCAGGAAAAACGCATCAATATTACTTAATGCAGGATCTCCTGGCGCAAGAGAAAATACCCAGTCCTGAGGGTCGCCACGTAAAAAAGAAATAACGATCCTAACTTGTTGAACTGGGTCACCAGAGGAGCGAGGTTTCAAAGCCAGAAATAGTTTACAATTATTTTTGAAACTCAGAAATTTAGTTCTATCTCCAAAAAACAAGTCAGGAATAGGAATTCTAGGTTCTAACATAGAATTCTGAACCACAAAGTCTTGAATATTTTGTACTCTTGCAGTGAGATGATCCACACATGAAGACAGACCTTTAATGTCCATCACTACACCTGTGTCCTGAACCACCCAAATGTCTAGGGGAAAAAAAAGGCAAAACACAGTGCAGAGAAAAAAAAATGGTCTCAGAACTTCTTTTTTCCCTCTATTGAGAATCATTAGTACTTTGGGCCTCCAGTACTGTTATGATTCGGTAATTCAGTACCACAATGGACATAGAAGTCAGAGCACATACAGTGACCTGACAATAACCCAAAAACATAGAACGAGCTCTGAGACGTGGGAACTCTGCTGACCGCAATCCCTAATCCTCTCCAACCACACTAGAAGCAGCCGTGGATTGCGCCTAACGCTCCCTATGCAACTCGGCACAGCCTGAGAAACTAGCTAGCCTGAAGATAGAAAATAAGCCTACCTTGCCTCAGAGAAATACCCCAAAGGAAAAGGCAGCCCCCCACATATAATGACTGTGAGTAAGATGAAAAGACAAACGTAGAGATGAAATAGATTTAGCAAAGTGAGGCCCGACTTTCTGAACAGAGCGAGGATAGGAAAGGTAACTTTGCGGTCAACACAAAACCCTACAAACAACCACGCAAAGGGGGCAAAAAACCCTCCGTACCGACTAACGGCACGGAGGTACACCCTCTGCGTCCCAGAGCTTCCAGCAAGCAAGAAAACAAACCAAGCAAGCTGGACAGAAAAAAACAGCAAACAAAAATAACAAAAGCGGAACTTAGCTATGCAGAGCAGCAGGCCACAGGAACGATCCAGGAGGAAGCAAGTCCTATACTAGAACATTGACTGGAGGCCAGGATCAAAGCACTAGGTGGAGTTAAATAGAGCAGCACCTACTGACTTCACCACATCACCTGAGGAAGGAAACTCAGAAGCCGCAGTACCACTCTCCTCCACCAACGGAAGCTCATAGAGAGAATCAGCCGAAGTACCACTTGTGACCACAGGAGGGAACTCTGCCACAGAATTCACAACACCCTGCGCTTAGTAACCCGATATTTACCCTGGTTACAAGTGAACACATCGCTGGATCTGCGTCACACATGCCGATCCAGCGATGACAGCGGGTGATCAGCGACCAAAAAAAGGTCCTGATCATTCCCCACGACCAACGATCTCCCAGCAGGGGCCTGATCGTTGGTCGCTGTCACACATAACGAGATCGTTAGCAGGATCGTTGCTACGTCACAAAAAGCGTGACGTGGCAACGATATCATTAACGATATCGTTATGTGTGAAGGTACCTTAAGTCTACAAAACTTGCAGAGTAGGTGGCTCTGCAAAACTCAGCCTGTATGTCACAACACGGAGCCAAGCAGAGCCAAAAGGCCCGGCACCCCTCAGCGTGACATGGTGGTGCAGTAGTCCATGGCAACTGGTCTCGGAGTATGACTGTTTTGATGCTCGGCTGTGATTCGGGTGCGGTTTCTTTTGTGAATTATTTTGAGACATTAAAAGACATTTGCTTTGAATTGGGAAAAATCCATGAGTCTCTGATGAGGCTAATCAGAACCGAGTCCGTACTGAGGGGGTATCCAAAAGTAAGGGTGACTAAAGGCCAGTTTCCCAAAAATCAGCCCCGAGGTCTAGTTGTGCCACAGCTATTAACTGTTGGCGGTTCCAAGGGCACAGACATGTGGCTACCAATTGCCCCTTGACAGCTGAATCCATGGACTGTGGGTATACTTGCTGTATGTCTACGTATGCCCAGCCAGTCTGCACAGCAACTACAGGCACTGCCGGCAGCGAACCCTAACTGTGCCAGGAACTTGTTAAGGTGTATCAAATGGAGGCTCTCTTGGAATCAGGGAGCTTAGTGACCAGGTGCCAAAGCAGTTTTCCCTCGCATGGCTATCCATCAGGATTTGTTATACAGGGTAGATAAAATCTGGCTTGAGGTGGTGGAACGACTGGTAGTGCCCCAATCCTACTGTCAGGCGATGATCGAAATGGCTCACACACACACAGGTTGTGTGGGCATTTGGGGGGCCAAATAATGCAGGCGCAGCATTTTTTTTTTTGGCCTGGGGTCTATGCAGAGGTCCAGAGGTACTGTGACACATGAGTGCCAACTAACTTCACCCACCGCGAACTACCGGAGTCCATTGGTACCTCTGCCCATCATAGAGGTACCTTTTGAGCAAATTGCGATGGATCTGGTGGGGCTGATAGTAAAATTAGCCAGGGGCCCCCAACACATATTAGTGGTCATAGACTACGCCACCCCAGTACCCAGGGGCCATTCCGCTTTGGCACACCTCAGCTAAGCTTATTGCCGGGAAGTTGTTACCATGTTCTGTTACCTTGGGCTACCGAAGGAGATCCTAACTGATCAGAGGACTCCTTTCATATCCAAGGTGACGAAGGAACTGTGCAAATAAAAATAAAGCAGTTGCACACATCGAGGTATCACCCTCAGACCAATTGACTAGTCAAACGCTCCAACAAAACCCTCAAATCCAAGTTGAAGCAGGTAGTCTCCTAGGATGGAAGGGATTGGGACATGTTTTTGCCCTACTTGATGTTCGCCATTTGTGAGGTACTGCTGGCTTCCATGGGATTTTCACCCTTTGAGCTACTCTACGGCAGGCATCCTAGGGGTCTGCTGGACGTAGCCAAAGAGACATGGGAGCAGGAACTTACGCCACATAAGAGTGTCATTGAGCACATGGCCAATATGTAGGACCAAATTGCTGCGGTCATGCCTATAGTAAAAGAGCATTTGGTGGATGGTGAGGCAGCGCAGGGCCGCGTATTTAACAAAAAGGCTATGGTCTGCTTCTTTAAAACTGGAGATCAAGTGCTGGTTTTGGTGCCCACCACCGAAAGCAAGCTTATGGCCAAGTGGCAAGGGTAAAATGAAGTTTGGGAAAAGTGAGGGAAGTAAACTACTGAGTTTACCAGCCTGGGACGAGAAAACCCAAACAGTTGTATCACATCAATCTGTTTAAAGCATGTAAGGAGTGTATGCTTATGGATGCGACTCCAGACATATCATCTGGGGAACCTCCAATATTGGCCTGGATGGAGGACGAGAGAGAGGTAAAGTTAGGAGACAGCCTCTCGAAACAGCAGTGGTGAGAGGTGCGGAAATTGGTACAAGAGACTACAGATGTATTCTTGGGACTACTGTTATGATGCGGTGGTCTAGGAGCAACATGGAACGAGCTCAGAAAGAAGTGGTAACTGTACTGACCGCAGTCCCTAAGCTCAACACAACACTAGAAGTAGCCGTGGGATGCTCCTAACTCTCCCTAGGCATCTCGTCACAGCCTAAGAGCCAACTACCCCTAAAGACAGAAGCAGGAAAACTATCTTGCCTCAGAAAAAATCCCCAAAGGATAGATTAGCTCCCCACAAATAATGACTGTGAGTGGAGAGGAAAAAGACATACACAGAATGAAACCAGGATGAGCACAGGAGGCCAGTCTAGCTTGATAGATAGGACAGGATGGAATACTGTGCGGTCAGTATAAAACACTACAAAAATCCACGCAGAGTTTACAAAAAAATCTCCACACCTGACTAAAGGTGTGGAGGGTAAATCTGCTTCCCAGAGCTTCCAGCAAGACAGAATTAATTCATACTGATAATGCTGGACAAACATAGAAAGCACTGAACGGATAAGTCCACAATCTCTGAACAGAAAAGCGCAAGCAAAAAACTTAGCTTTGCTGAACTGGTCAGGATAACAGGGAAATCCAAAGAGATGTGAATCCAACCAGGAACCATTTACAAGTGGCACTGGCTGAAGGAACAGCCAGGCCTAAAAGCCGAGCAGAAGAGACGATAAGTGGAGGCAGCTGATGACAGCTAACTCCAAGGAGCAGCCATACCACTTGAAACCACAAGAGGGAGCCCAAGAGCAGAACTCACAAAAGTGCCACTTACAACCACCGGAGGGAGCCCAAGAGCGGAATTCACAACAGTACCCCCCCCCTTGAGTAGGGGTCACCGAACCCTCACCAGAGGCCCCAGGCAGATCAGGACGAGCCAAATGAAAAGCACGAACCAAATCGGTGGCATGGACATCGGAGGCAACAACCCAAGAATTATCCTCCTGGCCATAACCCTTCCACTTGATGAGATACTGAAGCCTCCGCCTCGAAAAACGAGAATCCAAAATCTTCTCAACCTCATATTCCAACTCTACCTCAACCAACACCGGGGCAGGAGAGTCAACCGAGGGAACAACGGGCACCACATATCTCTGCAACAAAGATCTATGGAAAACATTATGAATGGCAAAAAAGGCTGGAAGAGCCAAACGAAAAGACACCGGATTAATAATTTCAGAAATTTTATAAGGACCAATAAACCGAGGCTTAAACTTAGGGGAAGAAACCTTCATAGGAACATGACGAGAAGACAACCAAACCAAATCCCCCACACGAAGCCGGGGACCAACACACCGACGGCGGTTAGCAAAACGTTGAGCCCTTTCCTGAGACAACGTCAAATTGTCCACCACATGAGTCCAAATCTGCTGCAGCCTGTCCACCACAGAATCAACACCAGGACAATCAGAAGGCTCAACCTGCCCAGAAGAAAAACGAGGATGAAAACCAAAATTACAAAAGAAAGGTGAAACCAAAGTAGCCGAACTAGCCCGATTATTAAGGGCAAACTCGGCCAACGGCAAGAAAGACACCCAATCATCCTGATCAGCAGACACAAAGCATCTCAAATAGGTCTCCAAGGTCTGATTAGTTTGCTCAGTTTGGCCATTAGTCTGTGGATGAAACGCCGAAGAAAAAGACAAATCAATGCCCATCCTAGCACAAAAGGCCCGACAAAATCTAGAGACAAACTGAGAACCTCTGTCAGAGACAATATTCTCCGGAATGCCATGCAAACGAACCACATGCTGAAAAAATAATGGAACCAGATCTGAGGAGGAAGGCAACTTAGGCAAAGGTACCAGATGGACCATTTTAGAGAACCGATCACAAACAACCCAGATAACAGACATCTTCTGGGAAACAGGAAGATCCGAAATAAAATCCATGGAAATATGCATCCAGGGCCTCTCAGGGACCGGCAAAGGCAAAAGCAACCCACTAGCGCAGGAACAGCAAGGCTTGGCCCGGGCGCAAGTCCCACAGGACTGCACAAAAGCACGCACATCGCGCGACAAGGAAGGCCACCAAAAGGACCTAGCAACCAAATCTCTGGTACCAAAAATTCCAGGATGACCAGCCAACACTGAACAATGAACC
The DNA here is from genome assembly GCF_032444005.1 of Ranitomeya imitator. Taxonomy (NCBI): domain Eukaryota; kingdom Metazoa; phylum Chordata; class Amphibia; order Anura; family Dendrobatidae; genus Ranitomeya; species Ranitomeya imitator. The sequence continues at coordinate 540,481,487 of NC_091284.1, read as the reverse complement.
TCAGAAATAATCTTACTTGTCCATCTATCAGGAACAAACAGCTTCCCCACTGGACAGCGGTCAGGCCTATCAGCCTGAAATTCCTGAAGCACCCGCCGCAAATCAAGGGAGATAGCAGAAAGAATCACCCCTGTTGTGAATTCTGTTATCGAACTCCCTCCTGTGGTCATGAATGGTACTTCGGCGAGTTCTGTCCATGGACTCTCTCAGGTGGCTGTGAGTGGAGCTGCTGCTTCTGAGGTTCCTTCCACAGGTGATTTAGTTTATTCTTTGGCTGGCTGCTCTATTTAACTCCACTCAGATCGTTACTCCATGCCAGCTGTCAATGTTCTTGTACTGGTTCAGTACGCTCTTGGATCTTTCTGGTGACCTGTCTACTCCAGCAGAAGCTAAGTCCCTGCTAGTTATTTATTTGTTCATTGTTTCCTTGTCCAGCTGGCTATCATGATCTTGCCCTGCTAGCTGGAAGCTCTGGGATGCAGAGTGGCACCTCCGCACCGTGAGTCGGTGCGGAGGTCTTTTTGCACACTCTGCGTGGTCTTTTTGTAGGGTTTTGTGCTGACCGCAAAGATACCTTTCCTATCCTCAGTCTGTTTAGTAAGTCTGGCCTCCCTTTGCTAAAACCTGTTTCATTTCTGTGTTTGTGACTTTCATCTTATCTCACAGTCAATATATGTGGGGGGCTGCCTTTTCCTTTGGGGAATTTCTCTGAGGCAAGGTAGGCTTTATTTTCTATCTTTAGGGCTAGTTAGCTCTTAGGCTGTGAAGAGGCGTCTAGGTCGTGTTAGGTACGCTCCACGGCTATTTCTAGTTGTGTGATAGGATTAGGGATTGCGGTCGGCAGAGCTCCCACTTTCCAGAGCTTGTCCTGTGTGAGTTTAACCATCAGGTCGTTCCGGGTGCTCCTAACCACCAGGTCCATAACACACCCCCTCCTTAAGAATGCCAACCGGCTCAAGGACTCCAGGAGAATCAAGCGAAAAACTCCTAGAGAGGGCATCAGCCTTAACATTCTTAGATCCCGGAAGATACGAGACCACAAAATCAAAACGGGAGAAAAACAGGGACCATCGAGCCTGTCTAGGATTCAGCCGCTTGGCCGACTCGAGGTAAATCAGATTCTTATGATTGGTCAGGACCACAACGCGGTGTTTAGCTCCCTCAAGCCAATGTCGCCACTCCTCAAACGCCCACTTCATAGCCAACAACTCCCGATTGCCGACATCATAATTGCGTTCCGCAGGCGAAAACTTTCTGGAAAAAAAAGCACACGGTTTCATCAAAGAACCATCAGACTCCCTCTGAGACAAAACGGCCCCTGCCCCAAACTCAGAAGCGTCGACCTCAACCTGAAAAGGAAGAGAAACATCCGGCTGACGCAACAAAAGGGCAGAAGTAAATCGGCGTTTAAGCTCCTGAAAGGCCTCAACAGCCTCAGAGGACCAATTCGTCACATCAGCGCCTTTCTTCGTCAAATCAGTAAGGGGCTTAACCACACTGGAAAAGTTGGCAATGAAACGGCGATAGAAATTAGCAAAGCCCAAAAATTTTTGAAGGCCCTTCACAGACGTGGGTTGGATCCAGTCATGAATAGCTTGAACCTTAACAGGATCCATTTCTATAGACGAGGGAGAAAAAATAAAACCCAAAAAAGAGACCTTCTGAACTCCGAATAGGCACTTAGACCCCTTCACAAACAAAGCATTATCACGAAGGATCTGGAACACCATCCTGACCTGCTTCACATGAGACTCCCAATCATCGGAAAAAATCAAAATATCATCCAAATATACGACCATGAATTTATCAAGATAATTGCGGAAAATATCATGCATGAAAGACTGGAACACAGATGGAGCATTAGAGAGCCCAAATGGCATCACAAGATATTCAAAATGGCCTTCGGGCGTATTAAATGCAGTTTTCCATTCGTCACCCTGTTTAATACGAACAAGATTATATGCCCCACGGAGGTCAATCTTAGTAAACCAACTAGCCCCCTTAATCTGAGCAAACAAATCAGTAAGCAAAGGCAAGGGGTATTGGAATTTGACCGTGATCTTATTAAGAAGACAATAATCAATACAGGGTTTCAAGGAGCCATCCTTCTTAGCAACAAAAAAGAAACCCGCTCCCAATGGTGACGAAGAGGGCCGAATATGCCCCTTCTGCAAAGACTCCTTAACATAACTCCGCATGGCGGCATGCTCTGGCACAGACAGATTGAAAAGTCGGCCCTTAGGGAACTTACAACCAGGAATCAAGTTAATAGCACAATCACAGTCCCTGTGCGGTGGAAGGGAACTGGACTTGGGCTCATCAAATACATCCTGGAAATCCGACAAAAACTCAGGGACCTCAGAAGAGGGGGAAGAGGAAATTGACATCAAAGGAACGTCACTATGTACCCCTTGACAACCACAACTAGTCACCGACATAGTTTTCCAATCCAGCACCGGATTATGTTCCTGTAACCATGGAAAACCCAGTACAACAACATCATGCAGGTTATGCAACACCAGAAAACGGCAATCTTCCTGATGTGCTGGAGCCATGTACATAGTCATCTGTGTCCAGTATTGAGGTTTGGCCAAGGGTGTAGCATCAATACCCCTCAAAGGAATAGGGCTCTGCAAAGGCTGCAAGGAAAAACCACAGCGCCTGGCGAATTCTAAGTCCATTATGTTCAGGGCAGCGCCTGAATCCACAAATGCCATGACAGAAAAGGACGACAATGAGCAAATCAGGGTCACAGATAAGAGAAATTTAGGCTGTATAGTACTAATGGTAACAGACCTAGCGACTCTCTTAGTACGCTTAGGGCAATCAGAGATAACATGAGCAGAATCACCACAGTAAAAACACAGCCTATTCTGACGTCTGAATTCCTGCCATTCTGTTCTAGTCAAAATCCTATCACATTGCATAGGTTCTGGACTCTGCTCAGAGGATACTGCCATATGGCGCACAGCTTTGCGCTCGCGCAGACACCGATCGATCTGAAGGCTAGAGACATAGATTCGCTCAAACCGGCAGGCGTAGGAAAGCCCACCATAACGTCTTTAAGGGCTTCAGAAAGACCTTTTCTGAAAATAGCAGCCAGAGCCTCTTCATTCCATTTAGTGAGCACAGACCATTTTCTAAATTTCTGGCAGTATAACTCTGCCGCTTCCTGACCTTGACACAAGGCCAACAGGGTTTTTTCTGCATGATCCACAGAATTAGGTTTGTCATACAATAATCCGAGTGCTTGAAAAAATGCATCAACATTCAATAATGCCGGATCTCCTGTTTCAAGAGAAAAAGCCCAGTCTTGAGGGTCACCACGCAGCAAGGATATGATGATTTTTACTTGCTGAATGGGATCACCAGAAGAACGGGGTTTCAAAGCCAAAAACAATCTGCAGTTATTTTTAAAGTTCAAAAACTTGGATCTGTCCCCAAAAAACAAATCAGGAGTAGGAATTCTAGGCTCTAAAGCCAGGGTCTGGACAACATAGTCCTGGATACTCTGTACTCTTGCAGCAAGTTGATCCACACGAGAAAACAAACCCTGAACATCCATGCCAAAGCATATATCCTGAACCACCCAGATATCAAGAGGAAAAAAAAGACAAACCAGAGGACAGAAAAAAAAATGGTTCAGAACTTTCTTTTCCTTCTTTTGAGATGCATTTAATTCATTTTCGGCCACTTGTACTGTTATGATGCGGTGGTCTAGGATCAACATGGAACGAGCTCAGAAGGAAGTGGTAACTGTACTGACCGCAGTCCCTAAGCTCAACACAACACTAGAAGTAGCCATGGGATGCTCCTAACTCTCCCTAGGCATCTCATCACAGCCTAAGAGCTAACTACCCCTAAAGACCGAAGCAGGAAAACTATCTTGCCTCAGAGAAAATCCCCAAAGGATAGATTAGCCCCCCACAAAAAATGACTGTGAGTGGAGAGGGAAAAGACATACACAGAATGAAACCAGGATGAGCACAGGAGGCCAGTCTAGCTTGATAGATATGACAGGATGGAATACTGTACGGTCAGTATAAAACACTACAAAAATCCACGCAGAGTTTACAAAAAAATCTCCACACCTGACTAAAGGTGTGGAGGGTAAATCTGCTTCCCAGAGCTTGCAGCAAGACAGAATTAATTCATACTGATAATGCTGGACAAACAGAAAGCACTGAACGGATAAGTCCACAATCTGTGAACAGAAAAGCGCAAGCAAAAAACTTAGCTTTGCTGAACTGGTCAGGATAACAGGGAAATCCAAAGAGATGTGAATCCAACCAGGAACCATTTACAAGTGGCACTGGCTGAAGGAACAGCCAGGCCTAAAAGCCGAGCAGAAGAGACGATAAGTGGAGGCAGCTGATGACAGCTAACTCCAAGGAGCAGCCATACCACTTGAAACCACAAGAGGGAGCCCAAGAGCAGAACTCACAAAAGTGCCACTTACAACCACTGGAGGGAGCCCAAGAGCGGAATTCACAACAGACTACCCAGAAATACCTCTGTCATCCAGCATGATATTGACAGCGAGCCTCATGTAAGGGTATAAATGAAACTGTACCGTGTGCCCGAGGCCCATAGACAAGCCATCATGAATGAGGTAAGACAAATTCTCCAGCTGGGAGTAATTGAGGAATCCTGGAGTGACTGGGCTAGCCATATTGTGCTAATCCCAAAGCCAGACGGATCATTACGGTTCTGTAATGACTTCCGTAAATTAAATGAGGTGTTAAAGTTAGACCTTTGCCCAATGCCCCGGGTGGACGAGCTGGTCGAGTGACTGAGTCAAGCCCAGTACTTTACCATGCTCGATCTGACCAAGGGTTATTGGCAGATTCCTCTTACGGAGATGTCAAAGGAAAAGACCGCCTTCATAACACTTGATGGTCTGTACCAGTATGTCGTCCTGCCTTTAGACTACATGGGGCCCCAGCCACATTCCATAGTGCTAGAACCCCATCGAAAATATGCATTAGTGTACTTGAATGGTATCATAATCTTTAGTACTGACTGGCATACCTACTTGTCCCGGGTACAAGCGGTAGAAGATTTGCTCAGAGCCGCAGACTTGATGGCGAATCCCAAGAAATGTGTGATAGGGCTTGAGGAAGCCTGGTACTTGGGATATGTGATCGGCTGTGGGGATATCAATCCACAAATAAATAAAAGACTATTCAGAACTGGCCGCAACCTGTCATCACCAAACAAGTGAGAGCATTTCTCTGAATCATTGGGTATTACCAGAGGTTTATACCTAATTTTTCAGGCAGAAGAGCAGCCCTAACTGATATCCTCAAGTGAAAGAAGTCAGTCATGCTTCAGTGGAGCCCCCAGGCTGAGAAAGTGTACCAATCCATGAAGGTGGCGCTGTGCTGACAGCCCATCCTCATTAGCCCCAACTTCCAGAAATGCTTCATCGTACAGACAGATGCCTCCAACATGGGCCTAGGAGCATTCCTTTTGCAGGAGATAAACGGAGAGCAACATCCTGTCACCTACCTAAGTAGGAAACTTACCTGGACTGAGAAAAATTATAGCGTAGTGGAGAAGGAGTACCTCACCAATAAGTAGGCCTTGGAGTCCCTACGCTATTATTTACTCGGTCGACTGTTTTGCTTGGTGACAGATCATTCACTCTTGTTATGGATGAGGAATGCTAAGGAGAGGAATTTTCGGGTCACCAGATGGTTTCTAGCCCTGAAATCTTAATTTCATGTTGATTATTGGGTGTGGAAATCGCAGGGAAATGTGGATACCCTGTCCAGGCCCTCTGTATGGTGACAAGTGTTCAACACCACAAGTTTGAACAGAGGGGGGAATCTGTGAGGCAGTGAGGGGGATTATCTGCAAGGGTTGATATGTATCCTTCAGGATACATATCTATTAGACACGCTGGAGTGCCTCGTGTTTACAGCAGGATGCCTGTGAGTCACAAGGCGAAATAAAAGTAAGTGTGGACCTGATCAAGCTATTTGGCCAAGGCAATGTTCAGGAAAAAACCATTAAGGGTGTTTGTTTTTGGAGTGAACTACAGGATGGCAGTGAGGTAGTTCACTCCCTCCGGACTGGGTCTAGCAAGTGGCCCATGGCCACAGATTCAAATTTAAAAACCCTGCAGCAAAGGGTTGGGTGTGTCAGTCTTGGTTTCCAAACTTGCAAAGTAGGTGGCTCTGCAAAACTCAGCCTGTATGAGGTAACACAGAGCCAAGCAGAGTCAAAGACCTGGCACCCTTCAGCGTGACACCGTGGTGAGTAGTCCATAGCAACCAGTCTCGGAGTAGGACTATTTTGGCTCCTGGCTGCGATCCATAAAATTTTGTATGCTGTTTCTTTTGATTTTTTTTGGAAATTAAAAAACATTTGCTTTGAACTTTCCTGTGGTCCCTGCCTAACTGTCACACTGCACCAACCCCGCTGCACTACAATGGCGACATGGCATGATTTAAAGTAGAGTGAGGTTTCACATAAGTCTGCACCCTCTCACCATTTCTCTTCAAAAGTTATTTTCTAGAAGGCTGGACTTGGCATAAAAAAGAAGTTAAATCAATCAAACTAATCAATCAAAAATTTAAATATGTAGATGATATACAACATTGATAGCAACACATGTAGATAGAATGGAGTGTCAAGATGGAAAGCTCGAACATGGATTTGCTAATCAGTGCAAAGGAGATACGATACAATCAGGACACATTTGAGATGGTTGACAACAAACTGGAAGTTGTAAAGGACTTCAACCTACTTGAATCGATGCTCAATAAATATGCAATGCTGACGCCGGAAGTCAATACGAGAATAACTATGGGTAAATCTACAATTAAGTCACTGCTCAAGGTCTCCAAATTGAGGAACATTTCACTGCTGACGAAGACATGACTCGTACATAATTGGGTCTTTTCTGTGGTAACATACAGATGCAAAACCTGAATGATAAGGAAACAAGGCAAAAGAAGAATCAACAATTTTGAAACGTGGTGCAGGAGATGGATGTTATCAAGGTCATGAATGGAAAGAAGAACAAACAAATCAATTTTGGAACAAATCAAGTCAGATATGTCACTCGTAGAAAGGATGATTAAGCTATAACTTGCCTACTTTGGACGCATCATACAAAGTAAGCAATCACTGGAGAAGGACATCATGGTCAGAGGAATAGAAAGAACAAGGCAAAAGGAAAACCAACAACCCATTGCTTGAGACTATCAAGATAATGGCAGAGAAGAACCCGGTGTGCTTATCTAGACTTGCACAAGAGTGATCTTTTTATAGAGCTTTTATCCATCAAGTCGACATGGCTCAAGACTGAGTCAAAGTCCGTTAAATAAATAATAATACATATTAAAAATGCAATTTTTAGGACTTTTGTCAAACATTGCTTGTCACATAGGGAAAAAGCAAAATGTAATCTTTTCTTGAGGTTGTATTGCCTTGTATGCATGCTTTTTTTCATTAGCTTTAATTTTCTACATGGCAATTAGTGTTTAAAAAAAATGCAAAAATTACAGAAATGTAATGTGTGGATTGGCTGTTCAAAATGGGAAATTTCAGTGCAAAGTTTTCTTCTTCCATACATAATATTAACCCCTTTCTGCCATTGGACGTACTATTCCGTCCATGTGGGGTGGGCCCTACTTCCCAAGGACGGAATAGTACGTCCAGCGCGATCGCGGCTGGGTGTCAGCTGCCTATCGCAGCTGACATCCAGCGCTATGTGCCAGGAGCGGTCACGGACCGCCCCCGGCACATTAACCCCTAGCACACTGCGATCAAACATGATCGCAATGTGCCTGCGGTACAGGGAAGCATCGCTTCAGGCCCGGATCTAAAATGGCCACGGCATCCGGGTCCTGCAGGGAGGGAGGTGGCTTACCAAGTGCCTGCTCAGAGCAGGCGCTTGGTAAGCCTGCAGCGCTGTAAGTCAGATCGGTGATCTGACAGAGTGCTGTGCAAACTGTCAGATCACCGATCTGTGATGTCCCCCCTGGGACAAAGTAAAAAAGTAAAAAAAAAATTTCCACACGTGTAAAAAAAATAAAAAAATTCCTAAATAATGAAAAAAAAATATTATTCCCATAAATACATTTCTTTATCTAAATAAAAAAACAAACAATAAAAGTACACATATTTAGTATTGACGAGTCCGTAATGACCCAACCTATAAAACTGCACCACTAGTTAACCCCTTCAGTAAACACCGTAAGAAAAAAAAACGAGGCAAAAAACAACGCTTTATTATCATACCGCCGAACAAAAAGTGGAATAACACGCGATCAAAAAGACAGATATAAATAATCATGGTACCGCTGAAAGCGTAATCTTGTCCCGCAAAAAACGAGCACCATACAGCATCATCAGCAAAAAAATAAAAAAGTTATAGTCCTCAGAATAAAGCAATGCAAAAATAATTATTTTTTATATAAAATAATTTTTATCGTATAAAAGTGCCAAAACATAAAAAAATGATATAAATGAGGTATCACTGTAATCGTACTGACCCGAAGAATAAAACTCCTTTATCAATTTTACCAAACGCGGAATGGTATAAACGCATCCCCCAAAAGAAATTCATGAATAGCTGGTTTTTGGTCATTCTGCCTCACAAAAATTGGAATAAAAAGCGATCAAAAAATGTCACGTGCCCGAAAATGTTACCTATAAAAACGTCAACTCGTCCCGCAAAAAACAAGACCTCATATGACTTTGTGGACCAAAATATGGAAAAATTATAGCTCTCAAACTGTGGTAACGCAAAAAATATTTTTTGCAATAAAAAGCGTCTTTTAGTGTGTGACGGCTGCCAATCACTAAAAAACCCGCTATAAAAGTAAATCAAACCCCCCTTCATCACCCCCTTAGCTAGGGAAAAATTAAAAAATTAAAAAAATGTATTTCATTCCATTTTCCCATTAGGGTTAGGGCTAGGGTAAGGGTTAGGGCTAGGGTTAGGGCTAGGGCTAGGGTTAGGGTTAGGGCTAGGGCTAGGGTTAGGGTTAGGGCTAGGGTTAGGGTTGGGGCTAGGGTTAGGGCTAGGGCTAGGCTTAGGGTTAGGGTTGGGGCTAGGGTTAAGACTACAGTTAGGGTTGGGGCTAAAGTTAGGGTTAGGGTTGGGGCTAAAGTTAGGGTTTGGATTACATTTACGGTTGGGAATAGGGCTGGGATTAGGGTTAGGGGTGTGTCTGGGTTAGAGGTGTGGTTAGGGTTACCGTTGAGATTAGGGTTAGGGGTGTGTTTGTTTAGGGTTTCAGTTATAATTGGGGGGTTTCCACTGTTTAGGCACATCAGGGGCTCTCCAAACGCGAAATGGCGTCCGATCTCAATTCCAGCCAATTCTGCGTTGAAAAAGTAAAACAGTGCTCCTTCCCTTCCAATCTCTCCCATGTGCCAAAACAGGGGTTTACCCCAGCATATGGGGTATCAGCGTACTCAGGACAAATTGGACAACAACTTTTGGGATCCAATTTCTCCTGTTACCCTTGGGAGAATACAAAACTGTGGGCTAAAAAATAATTTTTGTGGGAAAAAAAGGATTTTTTATTTTCATGGCTCTGCGTTATAAACTGTAGTGAAACACTTGGGCGTTCAAAGTTCTCACAACATACCTAGATAAGTTCCTTGTGGGGTCTAGTTTCCAATATGGGGTCACTTGTGGGGGGTTTCTACTGTTTAGGTACATTAGGGGCTCTGCAAACGCAATGTGACGCCTGCAGACCATTCCATCTAAGTCTGCATTCCAAATGGCGCTCCTTCCCTTCCGAGCCCTCCCATGCACCCAAACGGTGGTTCCCCCCCCCACATATGTGGTATCAGCGTACTCAGGACAAATTGTACAACAACTTTCGGGGTCCAATTTCTCCTGTTACCCTCGGGAAAATACAAAACTGGGGGCTAAAAAATAATTTGTGTGGAAAAAATTTTTTTTTTATTTGCACGGCTCTGCGTTATAAACTGTAGTGAAACACTTGGGGGTTCAAAGTTCTCACAACACATCTAGATAAGTTCCTTGTGGGGTCTAGTTTCCGATATGGGGTCACTTGTGGGGGGTTTCAATGTTTAGGCACATCAGTGGCTCTCCAAATGCAACATGGTGTCCCATCTCAATTCCTGTCAATTTTGCATTGAAAAGTCAAACGGCGCTCCTTCCCTTCCGAGTTCTCCCATGCGCCCAAACAGTGGTTTACTCCCACCTATTGGGTATCAGCGTACTCAGGACAAATTGTACAACAACTTTTTGGGTCCAATTTCTTCTCTTACCCTTGGGAATATAAAAAATTGGGGGCGAAAAGATAATTTTTGTGAAAAAAACAATTTTTTATTTTTACGGTTCTGCATTATAAACTTCTGTGAAGCACTTGGTAGGTCAAAGTGCTCACCACACCTCTAGATAAGTTCCTTAGGGGGTCTACTTTCCAAAATGGTGTCACTTGTGGGGGTTTCAATGTTTAGGCACATCAGTGGCTCTCCAAACGCAACATGGCATCCAATCTCAATTTCAGTCAATTTTGCATCGAAAAGTCAAATGGCGCTCCTTCGCTTCCAAGCTTTGTCATGCGCCCAAACAGTGGTTTACCCCCACATGTGGGGTATCTGCGCACTCAGGACAAATTGTACAACAACGATTGGGGTCCATTTTCTCCTGTTACCCTTGGTAAAATAAAACAAATTGGAGCTGAAGTAAATTTTTTGTGAAAAAAAGTTAAATGTTCATTTTTATTTAAACATTCCAAAAATTCCTGTGAAACACCTGAAGTGTTAATAAACTTAATGAATGTGGTTTTGAGCACCTTTATGGGTGCAGTTTTTAGAATGGTGTCACACTTGGGTGTTTTCTATCATATAGACCCCTCAAAATGACTTCAAATGAGATGTGGTCCCTAAAAGAAAATGGTGTTGTAAAAATGAGAAATTGCTGGTCAACTTTTAACCCTTATAACTCCCTAACAAAAAAAATTTTGGTTCCAAAATTGTGCTGATGTAAAGTAGACATGTGGGAAATGTTACTTATTAAGTATTTTGTGTGACATATCTCTGTGATTTAATTGCATAAAAATTCAAAGTTGGAAAATTGCGAAATTTTCAAAATTTTCGCCAAATTTCCAGTTTTTTTTCACAAATAAATGCAGGTAATATCAAATTAATTTTACCACTGGCATGAAGTACTATATGTCACGAGAAAACAATGTCAGAATCACCGGCATCCGTTGAAGCGTTCCAGAGTTATAACCTCATAAAGGGACAGTGGTCAGAATTGTAAAAATTGGCCCGGTCCATAACGTGCAAACCACCCTTGGGGGTAAAGGGGTTAACATTAATTTTTGATAGCCAATCACATTGTACCAATATTATACTGGCCCTTGATATTTTATTGCAACCTGTTAGGTTAATGAATTCTATAGTTTTACAGTAGGTATTTACTCTTTGGTGGCTTTATGTCTCATTTTCTTCAGACATTTTATTGCTCAACCTATCAAGACAAAACATAAAAAAACAGCATAAACTGACCTATAGTGTGTTTTTGAAATCTGCAACATGCCAATTTTCTTGCGGTAAATATGCATTTTTTTATTTTCCCTGTAGACTTAAGAAAATTAGAAGAATCTGCAAAGAAAAAAACACATACATTTTTAATGCATTGCCATACTGAAAATCCATATAACACACACATGACTATCAATAAAGTTTTATCAAACCCGATGTAACAGTAAGTCTCTAAACCAAAGCAGTTTAAAAAAACAACAAAAACCTGACATACCAAAAGGAGACAGAAAACGTAACAGAAAAAATATATAAAAAATACAATAAAAAATGCAAGTTAAGTCTAAATGTTAAATTTAAGACACATGGAACAAATTGTTAAAACATTTTGAGTTCACTTGAGTAGCTCTAGTATTTTATGTACAAACATTGCAGTTGACTTCTAACACTCTATGTGAGCCAACAGTTTACTTTTTAGAGGTGTACTTTTCTCACCCTAGTAAATGCTACAATATTCCCTTTTCTCTCCCTCATTGGAATACATTGTATATGGAAGCTTGGGAACTGTATCACATGATAGTAAACCTAGGAATTCCTGTCTTCAGTGTGGTTTTTAAGTCATGTATAATGTGATGGTCACTCTTTCTTGCTGCAGGGATATTAGTTGTTTGGGGCTGATCCCAATTATTCAATGACCTATTCACTTTTCCTAAATCAAAGCTTCATTCAGAAAACATAACCCAGCCTGCTGCTCACATCGCTGAAAGGCACTGGGGAATGTTTCCTACTTAAATTCAACTTCTTTTAATTCTCCCTGCCTTACTTTTTTTTCGACTTCAGACCCTTCCTTTCTACGTTGGAAATTTTTACGTGCCCGGACCTACAGATAAAGTAAGTGTAATTTACTAGTTTGTTTGATATGATTACATCTTCATCTTATTGTTATGTTTGTCATAAAATATTATAAATTTTATAAGTTGCAAATGTCTCCTAAAACGTAATGAATAATCACCTAAACTACTTCACATTTTCACAAATGTATAGTTTTAGTTGAATTTATGCTACTTTTTAACACCTTCCTCTTTATTTTTCTTTTCTAATTAGGCACTATTGTCTATTAAATCTTTTGGATCCTAAAAAGACATTGTACTTAGTATAACTTCTGTATATTGTAGATTCTTCCATGAAGAATGTCATACTTTTTATTCAATAAAATCTGAGCCATAACTTTTATTCTAAGGCATTAACATATTTTTCGTTCAAATACATTATCCAACTCTTGTGTAAATAAGGAACCAAAAAAAATAGAGATAACATAACAGAAGTTTAATGTATGCAAAGTACATTCAACTTTTCTCTCTCGTTCTAATTTTTTCGTTTCTTTTATTTACATGTTATATGGAGAAAGTATTTGATTGAATGAAAAATATATTAATACCTTATTATAAAAGTTTGTTTAAAGTACTATGATTCATTCATAGAACAAGTATAGCTTCTTATAAAAGTCATACCTCCTTGTTTCCAATTGTTGGCTAAAGAGAGCATAGAAAAAGCCCGAGAGTCTCAAAGAATTTTACAAGTTCTAAACCAGCTTCCCAGGTCTTGAAGTAGCCTCTTATTTGAGACAGTTTGTAGCTTATAAAAAGTGCAATGAAAGCAGAGATCAGGCACAATGCAATTCAAGAAAGGCAAAGTCAAAACCTTAGTTCAGGGCTGGTGGTATTCAAACAAGGTTGGGATAAAAGTAGACAGGTAAAGCACAACTGTAAAGTCGAAGTCAGTGAGAAAAAGGATCAGTAAACCAAAAATGGCAGCACACAGAAGTGAAACCTTTTTGTTCAGGCAAAGTAATATCACATACCTGAATATGAAATGAATTGAGAAGTTTCTACAATGGTCTGCGATATCCGTGTGCTGCGTTATCCAAGATGAGTATCAACCAAGATGCTAAATACATATTAATGAGAATCTGGAAAAAGAAAGAGAGCACATATATATATAATGATCCCCCAGATTCAATATAATCGCTCCAGATATCAGATATAGAGAAAAGGAGAAATAGGAGCATATAGTCAAATTGTAGAAAAAACAATCTTTATTTATACAAAACCTTTAAAAGAGAGGTATAGGACATAAATATGCACAATAATGTAGCCATGACATAACATGAATAGGGGAAGGAAACATCCCGCATCCCACCCCCCCGAAAATAATAGACAGATGGCCGTAATATAACACCAGGAGAGCACCTAGGTAGGTGAACACATGGGGACACCAAATAGATGGAAGCAAGCAGCACACTGGCCAAAAAACCAGGGTCACCACATAATAATAACGCCTAACCAATAGGTGGTTGTAACTATATGGGGCTAGGTAAGATTGTCTATATTACCACTCATAGTCCTCGTCCCATCACACCATATATATGGGGATTAACAAAGTAATACTGTGTGACGGGAAACCACCACTACCAATAGCGTAAATAGAACGTACGCAGCCAGTGTGTGGAGACGGCCAAGAAAAACGCTGTTGCAAACATAAATAGTAGAACATACCCGGTGCTGTGTTTACACCGGCAGGACCCCCCTCATCCTTCCCTCCCCCTATGGACACTAGGTGAGCACCGGGTATGTTCTACTATTTATGTTTGCAACAGCGTTTTTCTTGGCCGTCTCCACACACTGGCTGCGTACGTTCTATTTACGCTATTGGTAGTGGTGGTTTCCCGTCACACAGTATTACTTTGTTAATCCCCATATATATGGTGTGATGGGACGAGGACTATGAGTGGTAATATAGACAATCTTACCTAGCCCCATATAGTTACAACCACCTATTGGTTAGGCGTTATTATTATGTGGTGACCCTGGTTTTTTGGCCAGTGTGCTGCTTGCTTCCATCTATTTGGTGTGCCCATGTGTTCACCTACCTAGGTGCTCTCCTGGTGTTATATTACGGCCATCTGTCTATTATTTTCGGGGGGGTGGGATGCGGGATGTTTCCTTCCCCTATTCATGTTATGTCATGGCTACATTATTGTGCATATTTATGTCCTATACCTCTCTTTTAAAGGTTTTGTATAAATAAAGATTGTTTTTTCTACAATTTGACTATATGCTCCTATTTCTCCTTTTCTCGTTATCCAAGATGAGTGGTAGTGATCCTTGCAGGGTATTAACATTCATAAGAAAGAAGGACAATGCCAAGGAAACGATACGATAGGAGACAACATTTAGGCAAGTAGGCATCTGCCTAGGTTGCTGTAAACCTTATTATGAAAATAATATACAGTAATACTGCATCACAAGGACTCTTATAGGTAAAGATTTCAAAGCAGACTAGATTTGAAAGATATGGGCAATATTCGGGATGGTAAATGCGGTAGCAAGCCCAGGAAATTTGTTACAACAGATGAATGACACATGCTTATTTTCCTTTCAAATTGGAAGATGTCCAGTAGCGTCTTCAGGTCAGAACTGCCAGCAATCACTGGGACTCAGCTACTCATTTATTGTTCAGAATAATCTGGGCAGAAGTAGTTTTCATGGAAGAGTGTTGTTCATAAAGATTTAGGTTTGACAGGGAAATAAGGCTAAGCAACTCAACTATGAAAAAAGTTAAAGGAAGTCTGGTACAGAAAAATGTCAGCAGGTGATCTGTATTGAGGAGTCAAAATTGAAAATATTTGTCTGTAACAGAAGTCAAATTGTTCACTCAAGCGCTGGAAAAAAGTACAATCATGAATGTCTCCAGGCAGCATTAGAGGCTCTTTGCAAGTTTGGGGCTGCATTTCAGCAAATAGATTTGGGGATTTTGTGTCCTTAATGCTGAGAAATGCAGGCAGATATTTATCCATCATACAATACCTTCATAGAGTTGTTTGATTAACTCCAAATTAATCCTGTAGCAAGACAATTACCCCAAACATACAACAAATGTTCTTAAGAACTATATGCAGGATAAAAAGGAACAAGGAATCCTGGAAGTCATGATATAAATGCCACTTAGCCATGATATCAACATTATCAATTCTGTCTGGGATTATATGACGTGCCAGAAGGATTTTCACAATCTTGCACCCATAGAAGATCATTGGTTAGTTTTTCAAGATCTTTGGCACAACCATTCTACTGTGTTACTTCAAAAACGTTGTGCAATTATACCTAAAATAGTTGATGCTGCTTTGAAGACAAAGGGTGGTCACACCACCAAATACTGATTTGCATTTTGTAACTTGTTAATTGATAAAAGTAAACTAGCAACACTTCCATTTTTGAAAGCATTCTTACTTTTTTGCATCTTTTAACCCCTTTATTCCAAAACCTGTTTTCACCTTCATGACCAGGCCAATTTCTACAATTCTGACCACTGTCACTTTATAAGGTCATAATTATGGAACGTTTCAATGATTTCACCAATTCTGAGATTGTTTTTTGTGACATTGTACTTCATGATAGTGGTAAAATTTGATATGATTTGCTTTTATTTTAAAAAAATGTGTTAATTTGGCGAAAATTTAGCAATTTTTAAACTTTTAATTTTTATGCCCTTAAATAAAAGAGTCATGTCACACAAAATATTTAATAAACGGCATTTCCCACATGCCTACTTTACACCAGCGCACTTTATGAAATTTTTTTTGCCAGGAAGTTATAAGGGTTAAAAATTGACCAGCGATTTCTCATTTTTACAACAAAATTTACAAAACCATTTTTTTAGGGATCACATCACAATTGAAGTGATTGAAGTGACTTTGGGGACATATATGACAGAAAATACCCAAAAGTAACACCATTCTAAAAACTGAACCCCTCAAGGGACTCAAAATCAAATTCAATACATTTATTAACCCTTCAGGTGCTTCACAGGAATTTATAGAATGTGGAAGGAAAAAATAAACATATAACCTTTTTTTCACAAACATTTTCCTTTAGATCCAATTGTAATTTTCATAAGGTTAACTGGAGAAATTGCACCATACAATTTGTTGTGCTATTTCTACTGATCATGCCGATACCCCATATGTAGGGAAAAACCACTGTTTCGGTGCATGACAGGGCTTGGAAGGGAAGGCGTGCCATTTTACTTTTTGAATGAAAAATTTCCTGGAATAATTAGTGGACTCCTTGATGTGCCTAAACAGTGAAAATCCCCCACATATGACACCATTTTAGAAACTAGGCCCCTCAGGGAACTTATCTAGATATGTGGTGAGCACCTTGAACCCCCAGGTGCTTCACAGAATTTTATCACATTGAGCCGTGAAAATAAAAATAATTCTGTTTTCCCACAAAAATGTTTTTTAGCCCCAAATTTTGTATTTTCACAAGAGTAACAGGATAAAATAGACCCCAAAACTTGTTGAGCAATTTCTTCTGACTTCACCGATAGCACATATGTGGTCTAAAACTACTTTTGAGGCAAAGTGCAAAGCTCAGAAAAGAAGTAGCTTCAAATTATAGTGCAGATTTTGCTGTACTGGTTTGAGGGTGCCATGTCACATTGGCAGAGCCTCTGAGGTGCTAAAACAGCAGAACCCCCATAAGTGACCCCATTTTACAAACTAAGCCTCTCAATGAATTCAACTAGGGGTGCAGTGATCATATTGACCCCATAGTTGTGTCACAGAATTCTATAATATTTGGCAGTGAAGAACACATAATTTTAATTTTTACAACCAAAATTGTGCGTTAGCCCCAAATTTTACATTTTCATACTGTGAAAATTGTAAAATGGCACCAAAATGTGTCCCACAATTTCTGCTGAATGTAGTAATACCCCATATGTGGCTGTACAGTACTGCTTAGCCATACAGAGAAACTCGGAAAGGACAGAAAGTAGTGGATGTTGCGGAGTGAAAATTGCAAATAGCCATTGTAGTGACTCGTACATTGCAGTGACCAGTACATTATGCCCACTCATGCTTCTGGAAATATGAACCCATAAATTAGGGCTCTCATCACCACAGAAATGCCAAACATGTGGGCGCTATATGTGGTTTAGACACACTGGGGCTCAGAAGGGAGGGACATTTGGATTTGAGAGCACAGAATTTGATGAATTTCTTTTGGAGAGTGAGGAGTCATTTCGCTTTTACAGAGCTTTTGTGCTACCAATAACATGGAAGCATCCTTTATTTCCGCTAACAGATGACAGATCTCAGAGGGGACTTGCTTTTTTGGGGATTGAGTTGAACCTTTCAGTGTGAACATTTTACTTAGCATTTGGGATTACATTTATCGAGCGCTATACGCTGAGCACTTACTTTGTGGTTTCTATCTAAATCTGAATGACGTGATTCAGATGAAGCCGCGAGGGTTACATTCGTTATAATGAGGCACCAGAGTTAAGGTACCGTCACACTTAGCGACGCTGCAGCGATACCGACAACGATCCGGATCGCTGCAGCGTCGCTGTTTGGTCGCTGGAGAGCTGTCACACAGACTGCTCTCCAGCGACCAACGATGCTGGTAACCAGGGTAAACATCGGGTAACTAAGCGCAGGGCCGCGCTTAGTAACCCGATGTTTACCCTGGTTACCATCCTAAAAGTAAAAAAAAACCAAACACTACATACTTACCTACAGCCGTCTGTCCTCCAGCGCTGTGCTCTGCACTCCTCCTGTACTGGCTGTGAGCACAGCGGCCGGAAAGCAGAGCGGTGACGTCACCGCTCTGCTTTCCGGCTGACCGACGCTCACAGCCAGAGCAGGAGGAGTGCAGAGCACAGCGCTGGAGGACAGACGGCTGTAGGTAAGTATGTAGTGTTTGTTTTTATTTACTTTTAGGATGGTAACCAGGGTAAACATCGGGTTACTAAGCGCGGCCCTGCGCTTAGTTACCCGATGTTTACCCTGGTTACCAGTGAAGACATCGCTGAATCGGTGTCACACACGCCGATTCAGCGATGTCTGCGAGGAGTCCAGCGACCGAATAAAGTTCTGGACTTTCTTCCCCGACCAGCGACAGCACAGCAGGGGCCTGATCGCTGCTGCCTGTCACACTGGACGATATCGCTAGCGAGGACGCTGCAACGTCACGGATCGCTAGCGATATCGTCTAGTGTGATGATACCTTTACTCTAGACTCAGTATGGCCTCTGTTCAGTGTTGTACTTTTCAGAAGTGCACAAAACTGTGGCACTTTTATGCAATCCTAAAAATACAGACACAGGTCCTATGGTGTCCACAATGCCTCCATCTGCCTCATTATAGGGAGTCTTTCGTCGAGGGTTCCGTTTGACTCACTAATTTTAGAGATTTACATGGAAACTCTGGTGTAAGCACTCAGTGCAGAGCGCAGGATAAATGTGCGCCGAGCCTTACTGCAATCTTTAGGATGCAGAATGAACAAATCAACAGCAGGTGAAGAATTGCTTTTATTTATTTTTTACGCCACACCTCATGCGGTATAAGTGATTAGGCAACTTTATTTTTAGTTTGGTGTGATTACAATGATACCAGATTTACATCGTGTTTTTATGTTTTGCTGCTGCCACTCTAAAGATCCCTTTTATTGCAAAAACTAATTTTTGCATCACCACATTTTGAGAGCTATAATTTTTTCATGTTTTGGTTGACAGAGTCATGTTATAGATTTTTTTAATGTCGTTTTGCATGTGATAAAATTAATAAGGCAGCTATATTCTTCGGGTCCGTATAACTACAGCGATACCCCATTTATATTTTATGTTTTGGCGCATTTACTCATTAACTATTTTTTAGAAAAAAATTATTATTTTTGCATCGCTTTATCCTGAGAGCTATAACTTTTATTGCACTTTTTGTTCAACCCTGTTTTTTCCTCGTTTTTTATTTATTCACTGAAGGAGTTAACTAGTGGGACAGTTTTATAAAGCAATATAGAAAAACATTTCTCCAGCAAGGTAAAAGTATAACTTCACATGTATTTATTACGCATTAAAACGGTATATCTAAAGCACACTAAGAAATCAAAAGGAACTAACAACCAACGCGTTTCGACTGTGTGGTCTTAATCATGGCCTGTGTTAGAAAGGAACCATGGGGTTTAAATACATTGCTGTGATGAAACAGATGTATCAGTACTTGTTGATTGGCAAGAGAAAAAAAATCAATTTGCCAAACAAGTACTGATACACCTATTTCATCACAGCAGTGTATTTAATCCCCATGGTTCCTTTCTAACACAGACCATGATTAAGACCTCACAGTCAAAACGCGTTGGTCGATAGTCCCTCATGATTCCTCAGTGTGCTTTTGATATACCCTTTTAATGCGTTATAAATAAAATGTGAAGTTTCACTTTTACCTCCGCTGGAGAAATCTTTTTTTCTATATTGCCTTCGTATGCGCCCAGGACCAGGGTGGCTCTGTGCGAGGATTTGCTTTCCTGAAGAGACTCCAATGGTGAGATGACTCTCTCATATCCCCCTTTCCCTTTCTATACAAGCTTTATAAAGCGGGTTGTTTCGCACATTGTGATGCAAAATATGTGTACTTTTTCTGTTTAATTTGGGGATTTAAAAAAAATATTTTTGCACCTTTTAATAATTTTTTTTTACATTGTCCCAGGATGGGACATTACTGTACAGTATCAGATTGCCGACCTGATGCTCTGCAATGCTTCTGCACTGCAGAGCATCAGATCAGCGTTTCACAGGCAGGGAAGGCGGCATGCTCTCAGTTAACACTGATCGTGGGCATTGTTGCAGGGTGTCAGCTCTCACACAGAGCTGACCCGTGCACTCAATTGCGGCGGCGCTCAGTGTGAGGCTGCGTGATAATTGTTTGCAGGAACGCAGCTCCCACAAAGCGCATGTCGGGAAGGGGTGAAACATCCACTTTAAACATTTGCTCAGTATTATATAGTCCAAATTCTTCCCTCCTTTTCGAGCATATCTCTCACTCCCAAATGCCCAGGATTTTGTGAAACAGGGCAAACCCTTTAAGACATTAATATCAACTTTTTTTTTCAATAAACAATAATTGATATAAATAGAGTTGTAAAAATGCAAATGGACACCCTTATAAGGATAGAAAGTACCGTAATTACAGCACATCAATAGGTAGAATGATAGATTGTAAAAAGAAGTCAGCGTGCTAATTTAGGGAACATGACAAAGTTGAGATTAATGAAGAGACAAGCAATGCACAAGGACAAAGGCTTATATTATCTTCCTATGTTACAGCATGGAACATTGTACTGTTTTTTAAATGTAAGAACCCGAAAATATAACTATGGGTCTTCTGTTCCTAGCGTTAATGTATTAATCATGAAGAAAAGCTAATGTTTTAATTGAATGTGAGAAAACAACAAAGAAAAGATCAGATCAAATAGCAACATATGAATATGTAAAAGCCTTGACATTTTACTGCTTCTTACTCATTTTCTTGGTAAAGTTTGAGGAATGGAGTGTGTTCACAGTTGCCAAAATCTGATGATTGCCAAGGACTTGATGATTCTCTTTTATAACATGGAAATACCAAATAATGAAATTATGTTTTGTTTTTGGGAATCCCATCATCCTGAATATATAATTAGAAAACATGATCGAAAAGCATAAAAGATTATATCTAATGCAAGACTCTTGTGGTTGAAGTTGACTTGGATAAAGTTTGGTTACGGTAATTAAAAAATGGTGTGTTTTAAGGTAAAAAAAAAATGAACATGGGACTTTATGCAACTTTGTCAGTGAAGAAAATGTTTAATTTCTGGCTTTATAAAATGTATAATCAGTATCTGTAAATACATAATAAAATCTAGAAAGATACTGCTATATTGCATTGGGTAACTCTCCTCTTTCCATTATTGCTCTTCATTTTGCTGCCAAAACGTCACGCTGTTGGAGCAATTAGGAGCACTCCTCAATAATGTCAGCTTCTGGGCAAAGCAATTCTGCTGGCTTATATGTAGAATTGGGGATTGAGAAGCACAGGGGATGAGGCAGCCGTGTCAACTGCTGGCATAAATTGTGGACCCAGGCATTTGGCCCACCGAGCCGGGTGCTTAGATGACATGTACCTGATTATGCTTGTGGTGGTTACGCTCTTAGTGGCCAGGCCCCTGCTGATCTTGGCATTTTGCGTGTTGCAAATGACATTTTTTTTGGTCTTAGAACCCTCTTTAAAAAAGGACCAGAATGAGGAACATGCAACTCTTTGACGGAGACATTCACAAGTGTCTGTGCTCTACAGAACAAAAGTCTGCCTTCTCCCTCTGCTCACCCCACTTCTGACTGTTTCAATGCTGCTGATCCCTCCTCGTCAGCGCTGCTGGCCTCACTTTGCATGCAACTTCTGAGGTTGGGTCAGTAACTTCGTCATCCAATACCTCATTTTCCACTGCCACACCCTGGTCCTCCTGACTTGGTGACTTAATAACAACCTGACTTATTGGCAACTGGGTTTCATCATCTATGTCCTTAGACAAAATTTGCTGTTCCCCACCGTCATCTTCTTACTGTGGCTGCTCTAAGTTTTTTGCATCACTAAACCGAATGTCCTCCTGTTCCTCTTGGAACATGAAGGGTGAGAGGACATAATCAAGAAATGATGATGTAACGAGCTCCTCGGATTGTCCTAGTGTGGGATCACTAGTTTCCTGGGACTCAACATGGAAGGATGATCAGGGTGATGATTACGTAATCCATACTCTTGGATGTTGAGAATGGACCATGTGGACGACTGAGTGGTGCTTGCAAGCATGCATGAAGTGTTATCTGCTAGCCAACTGACCACCTGATCACATTGCTCTAGCTTCAGAAGTGGTTTCATCTACCTCCCTGCAAATTGGGACAGGAAGCTATGTGTCATAGATGGGTGTGTTGCTTGTGATCCATCAACAAGTGCAGTCGTACCTTCCTCACATCCTTACCATCTGCGTGTACCATCATCAGAACTTCCACTTCCCCATCCCTTCCTGTACACCTTACATATTTTGTAATTGCTAGGTCTCTGGAAACCAAATTTCCTTGATTAATTGTAACTAATTTTTTTTTTATAATAAAAATATAAATACATTTGGTCACCTGTAGCAGGCTAAGTGGCTTTTAAAAATTACAAACCACTGTAACTTCACACAAAGCAGGTTAAGCTGGATGAGAATAGTTAATTTTTGCAACAAAAAATGTTATGAAGTGTAGCAAACCTAGTGGTTTTTAAAAATGTTAATACATTGTAATTTTACACAAAGCTAATTAATTAATATAATATGTGGTCATCAGCAACAGCTATATATTTAGCAATGGGCTGCAAAGTTCTAATCCAGCCTAGAAGCTGCATTCAGCTACTCTCCCTGCTCCAGCTGTCCAAAGGCTAAATGCAGAATGTATTGCATAGAAACAACAAAGCACAAGATTAGCCCTAACCATATCAAGGATTTTTGTGGATATTGTTCGCGCTGCTGAACAAATGGAAATCCAGATATATTGATGAGAAGGAATGGTGGTTTTAATCAACACGTTTCGAAGTATGTATATGACTTCTTCCTCAGGAAATACCACACACATATCATAACAAGTGATGACATTTGTTCAGCAGCGAGGACAATATCCACAAAAATCCTTTATATGGTTCCTGATATGATCAATCCTTGAACCGTGGATCTGTGGCAGCTAGTGTTGAGCATTCCGATACTGCAAGTATCGGATATCAGCCGATATTTGCTGTATCGGAATTCTGATACTGAGTTCCGATATTTTTGTGATATCGGAAATCGGAATCGGAAGTCTTCCCAGTCATCTTCGGCGTGTGCGTGCGTAAGGTTCCCAGGGTCTGGAGGAGAGGAAACTCTCCTTCAGGCCCTGGGATCCATATTCATGTAAAAAATAAAGAATAAAAAATATGGATATACTCACCCCTCCGACGAACCCTGGCTGTCACTGCTGCAAGCGTCCGCCTCCATTCCTGAGAATGCAGAGAGTGAAGGACCTTCGATGACGTCGCGGTCACGTGAGCGGTCAGGTTTGTCCGGTTCACCGTACTCCACCCTCTTACAACACTGCTGCCAGCCCACAGTTCCACAGTTGTAGTCATGGAAAAGATTGTTTCCTCCTACGCATGATAAAGTTAAGAGGTTGAACTCCACCATCTCTAATCTGTTGGCCACAGAAATGCTGCCTTTCCGCCTGATAGAAACAGTTGGTTTCCAAAACTGATGGCCGTCGCAGTCTCCCAGTACCAATTACCCAGTCGCCATTCATTTCTAAGAAAGCTGTGCCTGCTACACCAGCATGTCGCAGACAACATCACCAGTTCCTTGACAAAATCTCTGCCTACATTGCGGGCATGGCTCCTGGCTGGAATTGCGTGGGCATAGTTCCTGTGTATGCATGATCGCCATGATGTACCGATATGTAAAATATCAGGAACCCCTTCCCTTCTATGCTGTATGGGTTGTGAAAGGGTAAAGAGATATCAAATTTGAAAAATCATATTTATTTATTTATTTTTTAGCGTAAGGCAAACCTTGCTTTGGAGTATACTGTATATAATTAAATGTCCAGGGCTAACATATTGATGACCTATCCAATAGATAAGTGGGGTTGCGGATGTTGACCTATCAGCTGTTAACTGCTCAGGAGTTAGTTGGATGTAAACAATGTATGGATTTGGAACAGTGAGATTCTGTACATTGTTTACTGGATGCTCTTTACCTGGGAGAGGCCACTATACAAAAAACAATACCACATTTTTTGGCTCCATCCTTTTCTGTATCTAGATGCTGCCAAAATAGATAGCAGTTGGCATGTATGATATCCCTACTGAACTGATTTTGCTGGCTGATCCTATAGACAGGTCATCAATATGTTAATCCTACACAGCTCCATTAAGTAAATTAATGTGCTACAGAAATGCTGTGGATTGATTCAGACTTTTTCCTTTAGCATTACAAAGAGTATAATCTGCAGTCTATATCCTCAGCATAAATTGATCTGCACTGCAGGTCAATTTATGCTGCAAATTTTCTCTGAGGAGTGCCAATGAGATTTAATGAAATCCCATCCAAAATGCTCTAATAGTAACACCCTTATGATTTTTCAGATGGCAAGGATATCCAGCCTGTGTTAACAAGCCCTTAGGGTATGTGCACATGTATTCTGGAGGACTGCAGATTTTTCCGCAGCGGATTTGGAAAAACCACAGTGCAAAACCGCTACGGTTTTTCCTGCGGATTTATCACGGTTTCTACTGCGGATTATGCTGCGGCTTTACACCTGCAGTTTTCTATTGGAGCAGGTATAAAACCGCAGTGGAATCCGCACAAAGAATTGACGTGCTGCGGAATGTAAACTGCTACATTTCCACGCAGTTTTTTCCGCTGCATGTGCACTGCGGATTTCGTTTCCCATAGGTTAACATGGTACTGTAAACTCATGGGAAACAGCTGTGGATCTGCAGCTGCGGAAACGCTGCGGATCCGCAGCAAAATCCGCAGCGTGTGCACATACCCACTGTCACGGGGCTACCGCGACAGAGAGGTTCCAGAGAACCGCAGCGTTCTGGGCCTCGTTCACACACAGTGAATAGAAGCTCTTCACCTGTATTCTGACCTGGCTGCTTTGTGCCAGCAGTGCAGGAGTTAACCTTATTGCTGAGTTGCTGAGAGCTGGGTCTCTCTCAGCTGAAATGGATTTTGTAATCTGATCCTCTATATAGACCCAGTCCTGACTTCAGCTATTGTCAGTGATCAGTTCTACTGCCTGGCTTGGAGGTTGAAGGAGCGTAGTGTTGGTGTTGGAGGTTTATTTACAGAGATTGGTGTCTGCTGTTTTGGTTGCATGTTAAACCTGTTTTCCTTCCTAGTTTTCTACTTCTCTTCCCTTCTATGTGTACCCTCTGTGGTTGTGTGAGCATTTGGTGAGTTTGAGACTTTTAGTTACCTTGTCTGTATACCCTGTTATTGTTGTATTATTATACTGGTGCAGTCCACCTCCTTTGGGGGGAGAGGGGGCCACTGATAGGGCCTGCACAGGAGACAGGGATACCCTGGTGGCTCAGGTCTCCTAACCATCATAGGTACCCCTGAGATAAGGGAAAGACAGGGCCCCATTATAGTGGTAGGGACAGGTGCGGGTCCCAGTACGCCGTCCTGCCCCTTTATTGCCGCTTACAGCGTGACACCCTCAAGGTGTAACAATCATGTTGTTGAGGTTGCTTGGGGGACTGTCACCCAGTTGCTGGTTGAACCAGTTTAAAATAGACCTAGTGGCAAATTTGAAAATTGAAAAATTACCTTAGTAAAGGTTGTAATATGAAAAATGATTGAAAACATTTTTTTAACATATACATATAACACAAAACCTAATAAAACATTTGGTCATTTTCTCAAGACACATTCCTATTAAGCTATTTTCTCACAACATTGTTTTGGTCACTATTTTGTAATTCAATGTGTGTGGATAAAGCTGGAAATGGTCCAAGACAAGCAAGTGTTACAAATTTTTCCAATATATTTTTTTTCACTGATTTTTTTTCCTGATTTTGGTTTATAAATTCGGATGCGAAATACTGAATGAAATATGCATATGTGAAAATTGGCCTCACTGTTGATTGAAGTGTGACGGGCATACTGTATAGTTACTGGTGTACTAGTATTATAGCCTTTCAAAAGCATGAAATAAATATTGAGATGTATTTATATTTTGATATAATTATAGGCAATTAAAGTGTATGCTTTTTAAAGCTTCGAGTACAAATCACAATGAAAGTAATGAGCTCATAGCAAGATATCTTAAATTAATGGAATTTTTAAACATGACTCATGTAGGCTTTTAAAGTATTTTCAGAAGCAAACAAGGTAAAGTGGCACTTTATGAAATGACAAACTATGTTCAAACTTTTTAAATAAACATAAGGGCACTTAAAAATCATTCTGTACTAGGTTGTCTAGGTTGACAACATTTAGTTTGAAATAAGACAAGGAAGTTATCAGTCTGCTTTGTGTGTAGATTGCATTGTTCTTTCATAAATATTTAGAGAATGTCACTAATGAAAATCTTAGGTCAATCTGTAATAAGGATGTTATTACTCTTCATTTTAAAGCTTTCTTAATTACACAATGCTATATATGGAAAAAAGAGGAAACAAGGTTTAAAGGACAATTAACATAACAATACATAAGTGTATAACGTCAAAGTAGAAAACATGACTACATGAGTAACAGATTGAAATTATGACAGAGAAAATCTGCCCAGGCGGTTTATAATCTACAAGGTCAGTAAGAAGAAGACAGTGTGTGGTATCTGCTCATATAGCAGTATTGTAGGGTTATTGTAGGTTGTAGAAGTTTCTACAGAGTTGAGTTTTCAGGTGGTTTTTGATGATTTGAAAGGTAAGAGTTAAAGGCTCACTTGATGTCATAAATTTGCTAAACTATAGGTCAGGATGAGCAGTACAGACTGGAGGCATTGATAATGTTGAGTTGGACAAGCTGAAAGGCACATCGAACAGCAGGGACCAGGAAAGCTAGATTTGCTGTGTGGGACATGGATAATTGGAGCTGGACATTCTGGATGGTATGATGATATAGAGCTGAGTATGCAGACAGCAGCATGAACAGCAGAGATGAATAGTTTGTATTGCTTCTTGGGGAAACAGAGCTTAGTATGCATACAGAACCAGGAAAAATAGAGCTAAGTCAGCAGTCAGGCAACTTCAAGTAGCAGAGTCAAATATGTAGAAAACACAAGGAACAACAGAAATGTGTTGCTATAAATGCACCTTGAAATAGCAGAACTGAGTGTGCAGACAGCCTCCAATAGCAGCAGAGCTCAGTTGGAAGGCAGAGACCTTCAATTCGAGTCGAATAGGCAGCAGGTAACTGGTTGTCACAGTACTTGATGTGTAGACAAAAAATGGAAACAGCAGAGCCAGACTGGCAGATAGGCATTTGTGGTGGCACAGGTTGTTTGTCCAATGACACGCATTGAACAAGTTTTAGCAGTACAAAGCATAGTTATAACTGGGTTAATACTGTGGTAACACCAGGAACTTACCTGAAAGTATCAGGTGTCCCTTACTAGAGATGAGCGAATATTTCAATGTTCAGTTCAGATTACATTAGACTAATTTGCAATATTCGCTGATTAACACATTATAACGGCCCCAAATGCTGCCAAAACACATGAAATTAGGGGCAGACACCTGGAACGTGGCCTCAATTCACCCAAAGTACAAATTGTAGCATGGCACTGCAGCAAACAGCCAGGCAGGGTATCGTGGTCTGGGACAGTATTTACAGCTTTCAATTGAACGTCACAGTAAGACAAGGTGGGTGAGGTATCAGTGTAGGCCAGCTGTGCTGGGAGTCCTGATACCACATGAAACACCTCTGTCTGCTTTCAAGGTGAGCCACACTCAGGGGGCACAAATGTCAGTTTTGTCGACTATCATTGTCAGAAAAATTTAAGGATAGTAACACAGATAGTTGAGTCCAAGGAAGTGGAGACCTGACGGTCTCGAAGGCCTACTGTTACAGGCAACGCCCATGAAGGAGAACCCAACCCACCCAATCCAGCAGATTGACACCCAACCCGGAGTGTTCACATTTCCAAAAATTATTGCCAGACACCACCAAAGTGGCATCAATTTGACCACAGTAGAAATAGTATAATAGGGACCGACAGTTCTTTCACTACACAATGCAGCAGATGGACACTCATCCAGGAATGCTCACATTATAAAAAATGAGTGCCTGACACCACCAAAGTGGAATAACTGTCATGAGAATAGAAATAGTATAATTGAGACGTCTTCCAGTACAGCTAACCCAGCAGATGTAGACCAACCATGACTGTTCACATGTCCACAAATTTGTGTTAACATCATCATCAGCAGTAGCAGCATCCATAGCAGGCACAGAAGCAACACTAAAGATATCACAGAGTGCAGTTACGTCAAAATAATGCATTACACTAAAAAAAAAAACATCACCTAATCCATACAGTCTATGATTGCTGTGCTTATCCGTCAGGACACCCCCAGCAGTGCTGAAGACGAGTTCTGAGAGAACACTGGCTGCCGGGCACAATAAAACCTCCAAGGTGTGTGAGGCGAGCTCAGGCCACTAATCAATTTTGGAAAACCAAAATATGAAAGGGTCCAAACTCTCCCTGATGGTATTGATATTTAGTTCTAGATATTCCTGCACCATCCTCTCCATTCATTCACGTGTAAGACTTGGACTCTGTTGTGCTGGTGCACGAGTTGGTCTAAAAAAAGTGTCAAAGAACTTACAGAAATTGCTTCTTCCACTTCCACAACTGCTGCTGCTGATAGTGTTTTGGCTTTGACAGATTGATATGCCGAAGGTTGGAAGTCTACAGCTGCGATGCGAACGGTGTGCTTCACTGCAGTCTTGGAGAAAAGCTTGTTTAAGGTTGTGTGAAAGAGTGTTTCGATACAGCAGCATTCGCAGGTCCCTTTCTAGAGTGGGAATCATCTGGCAAAATGTGTTTTTTTAATGTGGATCTAATAAACTGGCATCCCAGTAGTCAGCATTATTCCTAATCCTAACTATACAGGGATCATGTTGCAGATGGTGCAGCAAGAAGGCATTCATATGTCAGGCTCTACCATAGGGTCCAATCCCATGCTGTGTTGGTGGCTGGTTAACAATGAGGCTCGTTTCCACTGTCCCCTCCCACCACCTATGAAAAATAGAGAGGGGAGGATTATCCTCTTCATCAGACAGTTGCTCGCTCATCACCTCTTCCTCCTCCATTTGTTCCTCAGATCTTGCACCTTCAATAACAGTTTGTTATCATCACCAGCCACTCTCGATCACAGTAATCCACCCTCACTTTGCACCCGCCTGTGTGACGACAGTCTTGAACTTTGGATGGTTTCACACTTGCGTTGCTGTGCGTTGTGGATGGCAGCATACTTCCTCCTTGCTTCCTCAGTGAAGCTCCGCCCAGGCTCCCCTTACTGCCGCCTGCATCCTGCGTTGCCCTGCATACCTATCTTTAACATTGGGTATGCAGGGACATGTATTGTATGCGGATGTGTCTGCATGCGGCGATTTGAGGTGTCACCGCACACCTCAAATTTTCGAATGCGGACACATCCGCATACAACGCATGTCCCCGAGTACCCAATGTTAAAGATACGTACACAGGGCAACGCAGGATGCAGGCGGTAGTAGGCAGAGCCTAGGCGGAGCTTCACGGAGGAAGCAAGGAGGAAGTACACTGCCATCTGCAGTGTACAGCAACGCAAGTGTGAAACCAGGCTTAGAGACAATCTTATCCCTTCTGCATCCTCCTCTGCTTCTGGGAACACCATCTCCTCCTGCAGGCTATTCAAAGTCTGCTCCAGCATATAGATGCCTGGAATAGTGATGCTGATGATGGCGTCATCAGCGCTAACCATCTAAGTAGCCATTTCAAAACTGTGTAGAAGAATGCAGAGGTCCTTAATCTGTGCCAACTCTGTAAACGTGATATGCGCCATGTCTGAACTGTGTTGGCCCAGGCTACACAACATGACATACTGCGTCAGGGCTCATTACTGGTGCCACAATTGCTGAAACATGTGCAGAGTGGAATTCTACCATGTCAGCACAGCGCATATCAACCTGTTAACTGTCATGGACAAAGACCTCTGTATCGATGCAAGTCGATGAGCAAAGGGGTGAGAACAGCGGAAATGAGCACACAGGTTATGTGCTTTCTGGAGCAGCTCACCCAGGCCAGGATAGTGGCTGAGAAAATGCTATACCACCAGGTTGAGGAAGTGAGCCATGCAAGGCATATGTGTGAGCTTGCCTCATCATAGGGACGCCACCAGGTTCACACCGTTATCGGAAACAATGCCTCCCCTGGATGCAGGTTCAGCGGAGACAGCCATTGATCAAACTCAGCTTGGAGAGCTGTCCAGAACTCTTCAGCTGTATGACTGAGATATCCAAGGCATATCAATTTTAAGACTGCCTGATTGCGGTGAGCCCTGGCTGCGCAGTACAGAGGTAATGGAGGTTCACTCTACATTGTTGAAACGTGTGTGTCATTGAGGCAGAGGTTGAGGGTGCAGGTGGAGGCCCTAGAGGAGATAGAGGAGGCAGAAGCAGTGGAGGAAGTGTGAAATGTAGAGGTTTGTCCTGCAAGCCTTGGAGATTCCAAGGCTTGTGGAGCAGCGCCCGCCCCCACAGCCATCAGAGTCAACAAGTGCCCAGTCAGCGAGATGTAATGCCCTTGGCCATTCTTACTCGTTCAAGTGTCTGTGGTGAAATGCACCCTGATAGGCAGAGATTTTGTCAAGGAATGGGTGATGTTGTCTGCGACATGCTGGTGTAAGGCAGGCACAGCTTTCTTAGAAATGTAATGGCAACTGGATAATTGGTACTGGGGCACTGCGACGGTCATCAGTTTTGGAAACCATCTGTATCTATCAGGCGGAAAGGCAGGCATTTCTGTGGCCAACAGATTGAACTCCACCATCTCTAAAGTCTTAGCTTTGTCATGTGGGGGAGAAAACAATTTTTTCCATGAAAACAACTGTGGAACTATGGGCTGGCAGCAGTGCTGTAAGAGGGTGGCGTTCGGTGAACCGGACAAACTGCTGAACCGTGAGAGAGGTGCAGGTGGAGATTTTACGGTGGATTGAGAAACTCCTATTGTGACCGTTCTCTGAGATTGATCAAAAAGAGCAGGCATGTCTGCTTCCATTACAGCTGAAGGCATCCTCTCAGTTAGTGTGACTGGAGCAGGTAAAGAATCCGAGATTCTGCAGTCAAAGACTTGCATCTCAGTAGTTGGCATGGTAACAGAGGAGGAGGATGAAGCAGCAGATGCGATTGATAGAGTGGCTGATGGTTGTTGAGGTCAGCATTTTTGTGCAATGGGATTCCCACTGTTAAGCATGTTGATTGCGCATGTGAAGGTTCATACATGTAGTAGTCAAATTAGTGAACTTTTTTTTATCTCGACTCAGTTTTTTTTGCAAAGTTGGCAGATTACATGAGTTGGCTCATCATTTGCTGTGTCAAAAAGGCCTAGGTTAAGCAACCCATCCTACCCCTGTGACCTGCAGACTCATGGATGCTGCTGGTCAGAGGCACAGTTGTGGTGGAGGATGCATTGCTCGTCGTGGCTGCAGCACTACGTGTCTGCGACGTATGGTGCAAAGTAACCTCCTCCTCTTCCTCCTCTGATGACATACTTATCTGAGTGCCTCTATGTTCACGCAAACTGGGATCGAACACCTCATCTTCATCATTCTCTGTGTCATCACATTCCTCGCCATTGGCGTCACCCTCCTCTTCTTGCCCTGACAACACAGTACCGTCATCGTGAGCCTCAGATATTTGAGTCTCATCAGGATCACCCCCCAAGGTTAATGCCCGATGACAAGGTCAGGATGCTGTTTGGACCGCACTTCTTCCTGCCCCAAATACAAGCTAAAAATAATGTTGGCATCGGTGCAGATTTCCTCCTCTTGACTCTGCAAAGCTTTTGAGTACACTTCTGACATGAGTCGACAGCTCTTCAGACTCGCCCATATGTGGTTCCATACAGTCAATTGAACGGTTGGATAGTTGGGATGTGGAGGAAAGCAAGGGGAATTTTGTTGCCACACCTGTGGACTGTACTAGGTGTGATGTTGAGGTGGAGTAAGAGGAGGAGAGGCCACTTGAAGCTGCACTTGCCATGCATTCGAGTACATGCTCTTTCTGGGCATCATCGATAAGGTGCACCACTGTGCGTCTGCCAAAGAAAGGTAGTGGTGTTGCCTGTCCAGTAACATAAGTTGTCAGTTGTCTTTGCATAGCACATGACATTGCTTCACTAGTGCTTTCACAAACATTACCACTTACCCCACATACACCTTGAGCACCAAGCCCAATTCACCTTCCACCATGGCCTCATTTTTTCCCAGTCATGTTGCTCAGATAATGTGCTAGGAGCACAGTTTTAGCAACAAAAAAATTAGATTTTAAACTCTGCACCACCTCTGGAAACAGCTGAATTTCAGCTACAGTAAATACAAAGTTGAAATATGGTGTGCTGCATCATGTTAGTCACAGAAAAAAGAATTGTTTGATTGTGGATGAAGCCTGTATGATAAAGAAGTTATGCTACAAACAATTTTAAATTCAGGTCCTTTACTGTATGACATTAATAACAGAAGAACTTTTTGTGGCCTATGTGTTAGGCCTCTATAACACACTAGATGCTGCAAACTCTTTTAAAGTCACGTCCCTTTCTGTATGACGTTAATAACAGAAGAATTTTTGCTGCCTCTGGATCAGGCCTCTACAGCTTAATTTCAACCCAACCAAATGACAAAGTGTGATATGGTGGTTTGTCTAACTTTTTGCAGCTGAAAAATTCTAAAAAATGTTTTAATGTGTCTTAGGTCTGCTGACAGGTTTATATCACTGCCACAAAATGACATGGGATACAGCAGGCTGTTTCACATTTAGCAA
The DNA here is from genome assembly GCF_032444005.1 of Ranitomeya imitator. Lineage (NCBI taxonomy): Eukaryota > Metazoa > Chordata > Amphibia > Anura > Dendrobatidae > Ranitomeya > Ranitomeya imitator. The sequence goes on along the minus strand of NC_091284.1, from coordinate 540,448,596 downwards.
CAGAAATAATTATAACTTAAATGACTTAACATTAACTTAACATTATAACCACTAAATGACAAGGTGGAATACAGCAGGCTGTTTAATATTTTTTCACTAGCTACATGTCAATTAGAATGCTATATTCGTGCATGGATCACAATAGAAGCAGTGCACAATATGTGCCCTGCTGGCTTTCTTTGTGTAGCTCAGTAGTGTCCAAAAAAAAAAAAAGCTGGAAGGTAAATTTAACAGCCATACTGGACAGTAGCTCGCTACACTATCTGATTGCTATACAACCACCTATCTAACTTGCTAAAATGTGGTATACGGGATACAGCAGACTTTTCACATTTAGCTACTGAAAAAAGCTGGATTACTTACCGGTAATGGTCTTTTATGGAGATCACAACAGCACCCACATGAGAGAGGGATCCGTCCATAGGAACAGGAAACCTACAGAAATAAAGGGGGGCGGTACGCCACTCCTCCTCAGTTGGATGTCAGAGTACCAGAGGAACCACCTGAGTATTAGGTCAAAATATGACATAGTTTTTTTTTCTTTACTTAATATATACTTATATATATAAAACTAGAATTTCCTATATCCAAACACCATTATGTGACCTGTTTATATCTAACATGAGGAGGGTAGTGAGTGGGTGCTGTTGTGGACTCAATAAAAGAGCATTACGGTAAGTAATCTGGCTTTTTAACTCTTCACCACAACAGCACCCACATGAGAGAATTTCAGAGAACCTGGGAGGGAACACCGTGCTGAGGATAGCTCTCCCAAAGGCCAACTCTAAAAAAAATGAAAGATCCAGCCTGTAGTAATAAAAGGTGGATTAAGATGACCACGTTGCGGCCTTACATGTAAGTTCAATTGGAATGTCCGCCCTCTCAGCCCAAGAGAATGCCACTGCTCTTGCTGAATGTGCCTTTATACCCTCCAGAGAATTTTCGCCTTTCACGGAGTATGCCAGGTAGATTGCATCCCTGATTCAATGGGATAAGGTGCCCTTCGTGATCCCATACCCCTTTCTGTGGCCCTGGAAGGATACTAACAGAGCCCTACTTTGTCTCCAGGCCCTAGACGTGTCTAAATAGTTTAGGGCAGCCCTCCTCACATCCAGGGTATGAAACTAGGGTTGAGCGACTTCTACTTTTATAGGATCGGGTCAGGTTTCACGAAACCCGACTTTTTCAAAAGTCGGGTCGAGTGAAATCGGCCGATCCTATAAAAAAGTCGGGGTCGGGGTCGGCCGAAACTCAAAACCCAATGCAGTGCATTGGGTTTCCAATGGTTCCCAGGGTCTGAAGGAGAGGAAACTCTCCTTCAGGCCCTGCGATCCATATTTAAGTGTAAAATAAACAATTAAAATAAAAAATATCGCTATACTCACCCTCGGACGCGCCCTGGTACTAACCGGGAACCTTCCTTCCTTCGAATCAGCGCTTGCAGCACCTTGCGGTAACATCGCAGCTTGTGATTGGTCGCGCGACCGCCCATGTGACCGCTCGCGTGACCAATCACAAGCCGTGACGTCACCGCAAGGTCCTGCAAGCGCTGATTCGAAGGAAGGAAGGTTCCCGGTTAGTACCAGGGCGCGTCCGAGGGTGAGTATAGCGATATTTTTTATTTTAATTCTTTATTTTACACTTAAATATGGATTCCGATACCGATTTCCGATATTGCAAACATATCGGAACTCGGGATCGGAATTCCGATATCAGATTCAGAAGATCGCCGACTTCATGGCCGACCCCACACAGGGGTCGGGTCGGGTTTCATGAAACCTGACTTTGCCAAAAGTCGGCGACTTCTGAAAATGGCCGACCCGTTTCGCTCAACCCTATATGAAACTTCTAGTCCTCTGGAGTGGAAGGATTACTAAAGAAGGAGGGAAGAATAATCTTCTGTGACCTGTGAAACTTTGCTGCCACCTTAGGAAGGTATAACGGATCTGGTTTGAGTATAATTTTGTCTTGAGATACTAACAAAAAGGGAGGATCTATGGAAAAGGTGTGGATAACTCTTCTGGCTGAAGTCAATGCTACCAAAAGGGCTGTTTTTCAAGATATCTATTTCAAGGGAATGGACTCCAATGGCTGAAATGGGGAACCCATTAGGGCCTCCAGAACTAATTTTAGATCCCAGGGAGGAACTCGAGGAATGTGAATCGGGTCATGGTGTTCACAAGCTAAGATGAACCGAGAAACCCACCTATCTCCTGCTACATTATAACCATAAAGGGTCCCTAAGGCAGATACCTGGACCTTTAACATACTAACGGACAGACCCAGTTCTCTACTTTCTGCAGGAATTCTAAGATAGGTGTAATCGGAACTTCCCTAGAGAGGGTATCTGTATGGAATTCCAGGAATTTCCTCCATACTTTACTATAAATTTCTGTTGTAGATTCCTTCCTACTCTGCAGGAGTGTGCTAATTAAGGCTTCCAAGAACCCCTTAATTTTGATAACTGCCTCTCAAGTTCCATGCTGTCAAGTGGAGGCCCTCCACTTGAGGATGAAGGCATGGACCTTGAGAGAGTAGATCCGGAATTGATGGGAGGATCCATGGGTCGGTCATGGACATGGCCCACAGCAAGGAAAACTAAGGCCTCTTGGGCCAGAATGGTGCGATGACTAGGTTTATCCTTGCTTTTTCTTCCCAGATTTTCCTGATAACCAGAAGTAGCAACATTATCGGTGGAAAGGTATATGCCAGTTTGAATTGCCAAGGAGCTTGAAGGGCATCCACTATCTCAAGATGATCTGATGTATTCAGGGAGGCGAATCTCTGCAAGGTTTATTTGAGGAAGACCCCATAAATCTACAATCTTTCTGAACATATATGGCGGTTGAGACACCATTCTCCTTGACGTATCAAATGACGGCTCAGGAAGTCTGCTTTTGAGTTGTCCTTTCCCCTGATATGGACAGCTGAGAGGGAAAGTAGATGGGCCTTGGCTAAACTGAAGATTTTTACTGCTGAAGACATCAGCTTTTTTTATCGCATTCCGCCTTGTCTGTTCAGATATGCAACTACCGTAGTGTTGTCTGACAGGACTCTTACATGCGAACCTCGAAGCTGTGGAAGAAAATAATGTAATGCATGACTCACCGCGTTCAGCTCTTTCAAGTTTGAGGAGCCCTGCATCTCTATGTTCCACTGTCCCCGGGCCAGGCTGTCCCCTATATGGGCACCCCAACCTTCTGGACCAGCATCAGTGGTGATTATACTGGATGGTCTTATCCATGGGACACCTCTACAAAGATGGGTATCATTCAGACACCATGTCACAGAGGTTAACACTACAATGGACAAGGTTATTACTCCCTCCAGATGACCCCGCAAGCTTTATTCCTTTGCGGAGGACCTCATGCTGCAACCCCTGGGTATAGTACTGTGCCCATTGGACCACCTGAATGCAGGAGGTAAGGGACCCTAAAAGTGACATAGCCTCTCTAACTTTCGCCTTGATCATTAATTTCTTTACTTTTGGAAGCAGACTTTTTGATTTGTGGAATCCAGATGAAGGCCCAGGAAAGTCGGAAGGGTCTGTGGCACCAATCTGGACTGCTCGAAATTGATAATCCATTCCAACACCTGCAGAGATGAAACTGTATGAGCAAGGCGGTTACTACATTGGGAGGTCGAGTTTCCAACTATCAGGAAATCATCTAAATGTGGTATAATCAACGTATCCTGCTGACATAAAAAGGACATCACCTCCAATATTACTTTCATGAATACTTGAGGTGCCATGGAGAGACCAAAGGATATCGCTGAGAACTGGAAATGGCAGACTCTCCCTGCCAGGATCACTGCCACCATGAGATACTGCTGGTATTTGACATGCATAGGAAGATGATAATATGTATCTTTTAGATCCAATCCAGCCATCATACATCTAGGAAATAAAAGTTTAATAGTAAAACTAATTGAATCCATTTTGAATTTACGATTGAAAAGAAATGAGTTTAACTTCCTGACCCACCGGAACTTCTACCAGGACATTTTTGGACATCAAGTTCAGAATTTCTGATTCAAGAGCTATTTGTTGTTCCGGTGATTTAAGAGATGTTAAAAAGAATGACTCGTGAGGAATTTGACAGAATTCCAATCCGAACTTTACCAGGTTCAGGACCAAGGCACTTTGCTGTTATTTCCTTCCATTTTTGGTGGAAAAATTTTAGTCTGCCTCCTACTGGAGGGTCTTGGCTATTGGAACCTGCAACCTTTCTGGGAAGAATGTCCTTTGAACATAGCCCCTTTTTGTTTGACCTCCTTTGTTGCCCAATGGTCTTGGCTTACCGAAGTTTTTCTTTTGCTAAATGGATGTCTCTTAAACACTCTCCTATAAAACGGAAGATACTTATTAGGGATCCCCTTTTTTCTCTCTTTTGCTTTGGTGAGTATCTCATCTAGTACACTTCTGAAGAGTAACTCACCCTGACACAGGATTGCACAGAGTTTCATTTTTGAGTGCATATCTCCTTTCCAGCTCTTAAGCCACAAAGCACGTCTGGCGGTATTAACTAGCCCAGCTGATGTGGTGGCTAGGTGTAATGAATCAGCTGATGCATCCACTATGAATGCAGCCACTACTCTTATTAATGGAATGGTGGATAATAATTTTCCTGGAGCACTTTCTGCTCAATCTGTTGTTCAACCTTGTCTATCCATACCAGCCTTGATCTTGCCGTACATGTTCTGGATATGGCTGGCTTAAATGTCCCAGTAGAGGCTTCACACGCCCTCTTAAGAAACGTCTCCACTCTACGATCAAGCAGGTCAGATAACACTACAGCTACTGCTGTTTCCACTTTAGGGACTTTGGCCCAGGTTAACAATTCCTCATCACTAAATGAATATTTCCTCTTAGAAGCTGAGGGAAGGAAGCCCCTCTGGTTTTGTTTGTCCCATTCCCTCTTTACTAGGTTCTTTACTGCCAGAATAACAGGGAAGGCTTTCCTCTTTCTCTGAGCAAGCCCTGCAAACATTATGTCCTGACTGAGATGTTGTGGCATCTTTTGCATCTGTGCACCCCATAGTGTTCTTAAATGACTTAACTAAATTGTCTATACTTTCTATAGGAAAGCACAAATGCCCCTCTATATCAGATGAAAGGGAGGATGAAGACAACTGCGAGGAGTCAGAAGCCTGTTCTTGGTCACTATAGGACTCCGAACTGCATATCGGGGGATATTTTTCCTTTTATTCATATGACTCATGGGTGTTTTGGTCTGGCCTAAGGCCTGAAGCTCCTCTCTTAACATACAAATGTCCAGTGATGTTACCGCAGCCTCCCCCTGTAGTTTCTCACTAACACAACCCTGACATAGTCTCTTGGGGTAGAAGTCAGGAACGGACTGCCTGCACAGTGCACACTCCTTATGTTTAGATTTTTTTTGTTTTCTTGGTCTGAAAAAGGGAGGTATATAGAAAGAAAGGGGAGTTAGCTTAATAGTTAGAGCTCCGCACACTCACCCAGTGAAACTTATACGGTCCAGGTTCTGGAGATCGAGATACAGTCCGAGTCCTGGGTGGGTTCGACGTTCCACCTCTCAAACGCCTCTTCATGGAGTCTCCTTCTCTGGAGCGTCCACTGCCCTGTAAGTCCACCGCTGGAGGGTGTGCCTCATGTTCACCTTTCTCAACGGATACTGCACAGGCGTCATGCAATAGCCCAGGTATGTCTTCTTTTCTTCTCCGTAAGTTCTTGTGCTTCCGTTCCCATAGGAACAGGAAACCAACTGAGGAGGAGTGGCGGACTGCCCCCTTTTATTTCTATAAGTTTCATGTTCCTATGGTTGGATCCCTCTCTCATGTGGGTGCTGTTGTGGCAAAGAGTAAAACATTAATTTGGAATGCTGTACTCGTGCATGGAGCACTACAGAAGCAGTGAACAACACAGTTTTAGGACATGTGCCCTGCTGGCTTTGTCTGTGGACCTCAAAAATGGCCCTCCCCAAAAATATTCCTTAAGGTAAATTTTACAGCCTCACTGGACACTATCTAGCTGCACTATCTGACTGATATACAACCACCTAACTAAGTAGCTAAAATCATGCTGTTAACGGTGGCTGCATCAGGAGTAGCCTCTATGCGTTGTTACAGTGTCAAAATGGCGCTAAAACAAGATGTCTGCTATTTATATGGAGAGGGACATGTGATTTCTGCAGCTAATGACACAAGCTGTAGTGTTAAGACATTGTGGGTGTTTCCTGTGCCTTGATTGGCTAGCCGCAATGTGCACACATAAAGTTAGGGGGAAAATTAGGACTGCTGTGCTGTGCTTACAAGAACGCCATGCATCTGAGCTCAGCAAACTCCCAGCCCTCATCAAAAACATAATGCTTATGATACACCACCATTATCATTGTTAAAGTGCTGAAATTAATTTTGTGGCCAATAGAACAATAGTGCCGGCGCACCACTAAATAGTAACTAATAAACTTCAGGGGGGTGCAGAGAAGTGGCTAATGAAAGACCATCAAAGAGAGAAAAAGAGGCCAGAACATGATCCGCACACCACCAATGCAATGTATGAAAAAAGAACAAACTTTATTGGTAACAATGACTAAAAACAATTAAAAACAATACAAAAAAGAGAGCTCCCCCAATAGGCCTGTTCATAATGCGACATGCAACATGCATACATAGCCAAAATAACCCACCTGGCACAGCATAATACAATACTATACTGCTGGGTAGAACCTGCGAACTATTATGAGAATGCAAGTCCCTATATATGAATACTTCCGGCAAATATAGAGACAAAAGATAGACGTCCCCTAGGAATATGATGGACTGACTCAATGTGCGTGCTACCTTATAAATGGAATCACCCAGCCACAATAAGGAGTAGTGTACTGTAGCTATAACAGGGATGGACAGGAGGGGTCCCACAGCCGTGGAAACCCCTAGAGAATCCACAGAGGCACAGCACAAAATAGCCTGGGAGTGCCCAGTAGGTGAAGAGAAAATAACCTGAGCGGCCAGTGGAAGGAACAGGACCAAGAGGCAGGAGGACCCAAAGCGTATCGCGGTTACTGAGACCGCTTCGTCAGGGGAAATTATTTTTGTGGCAATGCAAATATTTTCCCGCACTTTTACCGAATGTTACCGATTTCATAAAATTTTGCTTGGGTTTCAAATCACGAATCCGAATGCGCCATATTCATGCCAAATTAATGTTTGGCAATCGTTTTCCAAACAAATTTGCTCATTGCTAACCCTTACTCAAGCATCAGATGGCAAGCAGCCTGCTTGAGTGGCCTTAAAAGGTCTAACAAGATAAAAATGTATACGTAGTTAACTTTGTAATTTTATACTCACAAGGGCAAAGAGAGCTAGCAACAGGAAACAGGAGATGTGCAGAGACAGTCTAAGGGTACCGTCACACTGAAACGACGCTGCAGCGATACGACAATGATGTCGATCGCTGCAGCGTCGCTGCTTGGTCGCTGGAGAGCTGTCACACAGACAGCTCTCCAGCGACCAACGATCCCGAAGTCTCCTGGTAACCAGGGTAAACATCGGGTTACTAAGCGCAGGGCCGCGCTTAGTAACCCGATGTTTACCCTGGTTACCAGCGTAAACGTAAAAAAAACAAACACTACATACTTACATTCCGTGTCTGTCCTCCAGTGCTGTGCTTTCCTCTGCACTGTCAGCGCCGGTCAGCCGTAAAGCAGAGCATTGACGTCACCGCTGTGCTTTCTGGCTGGCCGGCGCTGACACAGGATGCAGGAGGAGTGCAGAGAAGCACAGCGCCGGGGACAGACAGCTGAAGGTAAGTATGTAGTGTTTTTTTTTTACGTTTATGCTGGTAACCAGGGTAAACATCAGGTTACTAAGCGCGGCCCTGCGCTTAGTAACCCGATGTTTACCCTGGTTACCAGTGAAGACATCGCTGAATCGGCGTCACACATGCAGATTCAGCGATGTCAGCTGGAGATCCAGCGACGAAATAAAGTTTCAGACGATCTGCTACGACGTACGATTCTCAGCGGGGTCCATGATCGCAGTAGCGTGTCAGACACAGGAAGATCGTAACGATATCGCTGGAACATCACGGATCATGCCGTCCTAGCGATCAAAGTGCCACTTTGTGACGGTACCCTAAGTATTCAGGTCAGGTAAATAACTGTTGGAAAGAGTCTGCTGAGTTTGGAAGTAAGTTCTCCTGCTGTTAGAGTACACAAAGTGTACAGCTTGCTGCCAAAGAGAATGATCACCAGAGACTGGCCAAATGTGCACAGTAGTTGCATTCCAGGAGAGAAGTTAACTCCAAAGATCTCAGTGAGCTCTCTAAAGCACATTGATTTACATACAGAAATAAGACGCTCCTTCACCCTCTGTTCCTGATCGAGCTGCTCTTATTAGGCCTGCATTTTATTTAAGAACAGCCCAGTGAATATACTAAAAAAAAAATCTTTGCACTAATTGGTACTTTAAAAAGAGAATTAATTTGGTAAAAAGGGTATGAAGGATTTATATAATCAATAAGGGAAAAGTATAACAGTAGTAGAGATACGTTTAGATGGCAAATGGGTAAAGCTTGATATACCAGTATTGTAAGCACAAAGGGGTTTTTGATGTAGATGTCAAATGTGGCACCTTAGCTCCTAGACTCTGGGCATCAAAAGGGTTAGCAAATTGTCTGTACTAGGCAGAATATTTTTATTGACTGTATAGAGAGGACTGGGGGAGACACAGGATATTTGAAATGCAAGACCATAAGTTAGTCTATCATCCAGTCACAAACAACAACTTTTAAATGGCCCAATCCTGGTCAAACTGGAAAAATGAGTCTATGGTTAGGTCTATAAAGGGGGCTGCCTAGAATGCTGGTCATCATTTTCCCTTCTCTCAAGGAAACAGAAGATTTCTAAATGTTTCCATCTACAGTTATTTCTTTTATTTCTCCCTTTTTATTTTACAACGGTTTTGCATATTTTTGTGTCATTTTATTTTTAACTTTTTATATCTTTCATTGTAAGCACTGTATATTTTTATATTAACCCCTTTACCCCCAAGGGTGGTTTGCACGTTATGGACCGGGCCAATTTTTACAACTCTGACCACTGTCCCTTTATGAGGTTATAACTCTGGAACGCTTCAACAGATCCCGGTGACTCTGACATTGTTTTCTCGAGACATATTGTACTTCATGATAGTGGTAAAATTTCTTTGACATTACCTGCATTTATTTGTGGAAAAAACAGAAATTTGGCGAAAATTTTGAAAATTTCACAATTTTCCAATTTTGAATTTTTATGCAATTAAATCACAGAGATATGTCACAAAAAATATTTAATAAGTAACATTTCCCACATGTCTACTTTACATCAGCACAATTTTGGAACCAAAAATTTTTTTTGTTAGGGAGTTATAAGGGCTAAAAGTTGACCAGCAATTTCTCATTTTTACAACACCATTTTTTTTTTAGGGACCACATCTCATTTGAAGTCATTTTGAGGGGTCTATATGATAGAAAATACCCAAGTGTGACACCATTCTAAAAACTGCACCCCTCAAGGTGCTCAAAACCACATTCAAGAAGTTTATTAACCCTTCAGGTGTTTCACAGGAATTTTTGGAATGTTTAAATAAAAATGAACATTTAACTTTTTTCACAAAAAATTTACTTCAGCTCCAATTTGTTTTAATTTACCAAGGGTACCAGAAGAAAATGGACCCCAAACATTGTTGTACAATTTGTCCTGAGTACGCCGATACCCGACATGTGGGGGTAAACCAATGTTTGGGCGCATGACAGAGCTCGGAAGCAAAGGAGCGCCAATTGACTTTTCAATGCAAAATTGACTGGAATTGAGATGGGACGCCATGTTGCGTTTGGAGAGCCACTGATGTGCCTAAACATTGAAACCCCCCACAAGTGACACCATTTTGGAAAGTAGACCCCCTAAGGAACTTATCTAGAGGTGTGCTGAGCACTTTGACCCACCAAGTGCTTCACAGAAGTTTATAATGCAGAACCGTAAAAATAAAAAATCATATTTTTTCACAAAAATTATCTTTTCGCCCCCAATTTTTTATTTTCCCAAGGGTAAGAGAAGAAATTGGACTGCAAAAGTTGTTGTACAATTTGTCCTGAGTACGCTGATACCCCACATGTGGGGGTAAACCACTGTTTGGGCGCATGGGAGAGCACGGAAGGGAAGGAGCGCCGTTTGACTTTTCAATGCAAAATCGACAGGAATTGAGATGGGACGCCATGTTGCGTTTGGAGAGCCACTGATGTGCCTAAACATTGAAACCCCCTACAAGTGACACCATTTTGGAAAGTAGACCCACTAAGGAACTTATCTAGATGTGTGGTGAGCACTTTGACCCACCAAGGGCTTCACAGAAGTTTATAATGCAGAGCCGTAAAAATAAAACAAACATTTTTTCCCACAAAAATTATTTTTTAGCCCCCAGTTTTGTATTTTCCCGAGGGTAACAGGAGAAATTGGACCTCAAAAGTTGTTGTCCAATTTGTCCTGAGTGCGCTGACACCCCATATGTGGGGGGGAACCGCCGTTTGGGCACATGGGAGGGCTCGGAAGGGGAGGAGCGCCATTTGGAATGCAGACTTAGATGGAATGGTCTGCAGGCGTCACATTGCGTTTGCAGAGCCCCTAATATACCTAAACAGTAGAAACCCCCCACAAGTGACACCATTTTGGAAAGTAGACCCCCTAAGGAACTCATCTAGATATGATGTGAGAGCTTTGAACCCCCAAGTATTTCACTACAGTTTATAACGCAGAGCCACGCAAATAAAAAATATTTTTTTACCACAAAAATTACTTTTTAGCCCCCAGTTTTGTATTTTTCCAAGAGAAACAGGAGAAATTGGACCCTAAATATTGTTGTCCAATTTGTCTTGAGTACGCTGATACCCGATATGTGGGGGGGGGGGACCACCGTTTGAGCGCATGCCAGAGCTCGGAAGGGAAGGAGCATCATTTGGAATGCAGACTTAGATGGATTGGTCTGCAGGCGTCACATTGCGTTTGCAGAGCCCCATATGTACCTAAACAGTAGAAACCCCCCACAAGTGACCCCATATTGGAAACTAGACCCCCCAAGGAACTTATCTAGATGTGTTGTGAGAACTTTGAACCCCCAAGTGTTTCACTACAGTTTATATCGCAGAGCCGTGAAAATAAAAAATCCTTTTTTTTCCCACAAAAATTATTTTTTAGCCCCCAGTTTTGTATTTTCCCAAGGGTAACAAGAGAAATTGGACCCCAAAAGTTGTTGTCCAATTTGTCCTGAGTACGCTGATACCCCATATGTTGGGATAAACCCCTGTTTGAGCGCATGGGAGGGCTCGGAAGGGAAGGAGCATTGTTTTACTTTTTCAACGCAGAATTGGCTGGAATTGAGATCGGACGCCATGTCGCATTTGGAGAGCCCCTGATGTGCCTAAACAGTGGAAACCCCCCAATTATAACTGAAACCCTAATCCAAACACACCCCTAACCCTAATCCCAACGGTAACCATAACCACACTTCTAACCCAGACACACCCCTAACCCTAATCCCAACCCTATTCCCAACCGTAAATGTAATCCAAACCCTAACCCTAACTTTAGCCCCAACCCTAACTGTAGCCTTAACCCTAGCCCTAACCCTAGCCCCAACCCTAACCCTAGCCCCAACCCTAGCTCTAACCGTAGCCTTAACCCTAGCCCTAACCCTAGCCCTAACCATAGCCCTAACCCTAACCCTAGTCCTAACCCCAGCCCTAACCCTGGCCCTAACCCTAGCCCTAACCATAGCCCTAGCCCTAACCCTAGCCCTAACCCTTACCCTAGCCCTAACCCTAATGGGAGAATGGAAATAAATACATTTTTTTAATTTTTTAATTTTTCCCTAACTAAGGGGGTGATGAAGGGGGGTTTGATTTACTTTTATAGCGGATTTTTATGATTGGCAGCAGTCACACACTAAAAGACGCTTTTTATTGCAAAAAATATTTTTTGCGTTACCACTTTTTGAGAGCTATAATTTTTCCATATTTTGGTCCGCAGAGTCATGTGAGGTCTTGTTTTTTGCGGGACGAGTTGACGTTTTTATTGATAACATTTTCGGGCACGTGACATTTTTTGATCGCTTTTTATTCCGATTTTTGTGAGGCAGAATGACCAAAAACCAGCTATTCATGAATTTCTTTTGGGGGTGGCGTTTATACCGTTCCTCGTTTGGTAAAATGGATAAAGCAGTTATATTTTTTGGGTCAGTATGATTACAGCGATACCTCATTTATATCATTTTTTATGTTTTGGCGCTTTTATACGATAAAAACTATTTTATAGAAAAAATAATTATTTTGGCATCGCTTTATTCTGAGGACTATAACTTTTTTATTTTTTTGCTGATGATGCTGTATGGCAGCTCGTTTTTTGCGGGACAAGATAACGCTTGCAGCGGTACCATGGTTATTTAGATCTGTCTTTTTGATCGCATGTTATTCCACTTTTTGTTCGGCAGTATGATAATAAGGCGTTGTTTTTTGTCTCGTTTTTTTTTTTTTTTCTTACGGTGTTTACTGAAGGGGTTAACTAGTGATACAGTTTTATAAGTGGGGTCGTTACGAACGTGGCAATACTAAATATGTGTACTTTTATTGTTTTTTTAATTTAGATAAAGAAATGAATTTATGGGAATGATATATATATTTTTTTTCATCATTTAGTAATTTTTTTTTTTTTTTTACGTGTGGAAATTTTTTTTTAAACTTTTTTACTTTGTCCCAGGTGGGGACATCACAGATCGGTGATCTGACAGTGTGCACAGCACCGATCTGATTTACAGCACTGCAGGCTTCACAGTGCCTGCTCTGAACAGGCTCTGTGAAGCCACTTCCCTCCCTGCAGGACCCAGATGCCGTGGCTATCTTGGATCCGGGTCTGGAGCAGGGAAGGAGGTAGGGCAGACCCTCGCAGCAACGCAATCACATCGCGTTGCTGCGGGGGGCTCAGGGAAGCCCGCAGGGAGCCCCCTCCCTGCGCGATGCTTCCCTGTACCGCCGGGACACAGCGCGATCATATTTAATCGCGGTGTGCCGGGGGTAAATTTGCTGGGGGCGCTCCGTGACCACTCCTGGCACATAGTGCCGGATGTCAGCTGCGATAGGCAGCTGACACCCGGCCACGATCGAGCGCGGCCGATCACTCTGGACGTACTATTCCGTCCTTGGGAAGTAGGGCCCACCCCACATGGACAGAATAGTACGTTCTTTGGCATAACGGGGTTAAAGCTTAAAATCTTTAATAACGTATATACTCGAGTATAAGCGGACCTGAGTATAAGCCGACGCCATTAATTTTGCCACAAAAAAATGGAAAAACTTAATGACTAGAGTATAAGCCTAGTGTGGAAAATGCTGCAGCTACTGGTAAATTTCAAAAATAAAAATAGATACCAATAAAAGTAAAATTAATTGAGACATCAGTAGTTTAAGTGTTTTTGAATATCCATATTGAATCAGGAGCCCCATATAACATAGTAACATAGTAACATAGTTATTAAAGTTGAAGGAAGACTTTAAGTCCATCTAGTTCAACCATAGCCTAACCTAACATGCCCTAACATGTTGATCCAGAGGAAGGCTGTCACGATATGGTATGAAATATCATAAGTAGTTCTCTTGCTAGCCTGCGTGGGCTAAGCCCCCATTCTTGGAGTAACAGTTTGTAGCTGCAAATTCCTGGCTTTCCTTCTCTGAGAGTATGGGGGAAGAGAGGTTTTATTGCCGAATGGAATTTACGACTGGCATTTCCTGTGTAAGCTCTTGTTCAGCTATAAGGAAAAGTGGCTCCAAAAATTCATGAAAGATTCTTTGTTTAGTTTTTGTTAGATATTAGGCAAACGATTTAAGCTAGAAATACGAAAATATATATTCTTAGTCTCACTCGGTGTATCTACACATCCCATGAAACTCGGGCTTCTAACTCCATCTGGTAAAGAAGTAGGGATTTCTCTGTAAATATGTATCCCAGATAGGACATATTTGATCTCATTAGAATGCTCACGTTAATCCGAGATGAATGATAGGTTTGTGTTATGGCTGGCAATCAGGCAACACAGCGTGCAGTAATCAGCGCACATACAGAGATCTGGCAATAACCAAAAACAATAGGACGAGCTCTGAGACGTGGAATCTCTGTAGACTGCAGTACCTGATCTATCCTCACACAACTATAAGCAGCAGTGGATTGCGCCTAACAACTACCTATGCAACTCGGCACTGCCTGAGGAGCTGACTAGCCTGAAGATAGAAATACAAGCCTGACTTACCTCAGAGAAATACCCCAAAGGAATAGGCAGCCCCCCACATATAATGACTGTTAGCAAGATGAAAAGACAAACGTAGGAATGAAACAGATTCAGCAAAGTGAGGCCCGATATTCTAGACAGAGCAAGGATAGCAAAGAGAACTATGCAGTCTACAAAAAACCCTAAAACGAAAACCACGCAAAGGGGCAAAAAGACCCACCGTGCCGAACTAACAGCACGGCGGTGCACCCCTCTGCTTCTCAGAGCTTCCAGCAAAAGACAATAGCAAGCTGGACAGAAAAAAACAGAAAACAAACCAGAAGCACTTATCTAGCAGAGCAGCAGGCCCAAGGAAAGATGCAGTAGCTCAGATCCAACACTGGAACATTGACAAGGAGCAAGGAAGACAGACTCAGGTGGAGCTAAATAGCAAGGCAGCCAACGAGCTCACCAAAACACCTGAGGGAGGAAGCCCAGAGACTGCAATACCACTTGTGACCACAGAAGTGAACTCAGCCACAGAATTCACAACAGTACCCCCCCCTTGAGGAGGGGTCACCGAACCCTCACCAGAACCCCCAGGCCGACCAGGATGAGCCACATGAAAGGCACGAACAAGATCTGGGGCATGGACATCAGAGGCAAAAACCCAGGAATTATCTTCCTGAGCATAACCCTTCCATTTGACCAGATACTGGAGTTTCCGTCTAGAGACACGAGAATCCAAAATCTTCTCCACAATATACTCCAATTCCCCCTCCACCAAAACAGGGGCAGGAGGCTCCACAGATGGAACCATAGGTGCCACGTATCTCCTCAACAACGACCTATGGAATACATTATGTATGGAAAAGGAGTCTGGGAGGGTCAGACGAAAAGACACCGGATTGAGAATCTCAGAAATCCTATACGGACCAATAAAACGAGGTTTAAATTTAGGAGAGGAAACCTTCATAGGAATATGACGAGAAGATAACCAAACCAAATCCCCAACACGAAGTCGGGGTCCCACACGGCGTCTGCGATTAGCGAAAAGCTGAGCCTTCTCCTGGGACAAGGTCAAATTGTCCACTACCTGAGTCCAGATCTGCTGCAACCTGTCCACCACAGAATCCACACCAGGACAGTCCGAAGACTCAACCTGTCCTGAAGAGAAACGAGGATGGAACCCAGAATTGCAGAAAAATGGAGAGACCAAGGTAGCCGAGCTGGCCCGATTATTAAGGGCGAACTCAGCCAACGGCAAAAATGACACCCAATCATCCTGGTCAGCGGAAACAAAACATCCTCAGATATGTTTCCAAGGTCTGATTGGTTCGTTCGGTCTGGCCATTAGTCTGAGGATGGAAGGCCGAGGAGAAAGATAGGTCAATGCCCATCCTACCACAAAAGGCTCGCCAGAACCTCGAGACAAACTGGGAACCTCTGTCAGAAACAATATTCTCAGGAATGCCATGTAAACGAACCACATGCTGGAAGAACAAAGGCACCAAATCAGAGGAGGAAGGCAATTTAACCAAGGGCACCAGATGGACCATTTTAGAAAAGCGATCACAGACCACCCAAATGACCGACATTTTTTGAGAAACGGGAAGGTCAGAAATGAAATCCATCGAAATATGTGTCCAAGGCCTCTTCGGGACCGGCAAGGGCAAAAGCAACCCACTGGCACGTGAACAGCAGGGCTTAGCCCTAGCACAAATTCCACAGGACTGCACAAAAGCACGCACATCCCGTGACAGAGATGGCCACCAGAAGGATCTAGCAACCAACTCCCTGGTACCAAAGATTCCTGGATGACCGGCCAGCACCGAACAATGAAGTTCAGAGATAACTTTACTAGTCCACCTATCAGGGACGAACAGTTTCTCGGCCGGACAACGATCAGGTTTATTAGCCTGAAATTTCTGCAACACTCTCCGCAAATCAGGGGAGATGGCAGACACAATGACTCCTTCCTTGAGGATACTCGCCGGCTCAGATAACCCCGGAGAGTCGGGCACAAAACTCCTAGACAGAGCATCCGCCTTCACATTTTTAGAGCCCGGAAGGTATGAAATCACAAAATCAAAACGAGCAAAAAATAACGACCAACGGGCCTGTCTAGGATTCAAGCGCTTGGCAGACTCGAGATAAGTCAAGTTCTTATGATCAGTCAATACCACCACGCGATGCTTAGCACCCTCAAGCCAATGACGCCACTCCTCGAATGCCCACTTCATGGCCAGCAACTCTCGGTTGCCCACATCATAATTACGCTCAGCAGCAGAAAATTTCCTGGAAAAGAAAGCACATGGTTTGAACACTGAGCAACCAGAACCTCTCTGTGACAAAACCGCCCCTGCACCAATCTCAGAAGCATCAACCTCGACCTGGAACGGAAGAGAAACATCAGGTTGACACAACACAGGGGCACAGCAAAAACGACGCTTCAACTCCTGAAAAGCTTCCACGGCAGCAGAAGACCAATTAACCAAATCAGCACCCTTCTTGGTCAAATCGGTCAATGGTCTGGCAATGCTAGAAAAATTACAGATGAAGCGACGATAAAAATTAGCAAAGCCCAGGAATTTCTGCAGACTTTTTAGAGATGTCGGCTGAGTCCAATCCTGAATGGCCTGAACCTTAACCGGATCCATCTCGATAGTAGAAGGGGAAAAGATGAACCCCAAAAATGAAACTTTCTGCACACCGAAGAGACACTTTGATCCCTTCACGAACAAGGAATTAGCACGCAGTACCTGGAAAACCATTCTGACTTGCTTCACATGAGACTCCCAATCATCTGAGAAGATCAAAATGTCATCCAAGTAAACAATCAAGAATTTATCCAGATACTCACGGAAAATGTCATGCATAAAAGACTGAAAAACAGATGGAGCATTGGCAAGTCCGAACGGCATCACCAGATACTCAAAATGACCCTCGGGCGTATTAAATGCCGTTTTCCATTCATCTCCCTGCCTGATTCTCACCAGATTATACGCACCACGAAGATCAATCTTAGTAAACCAACTAGCCCCCTTAATCCGAGCAAACAAGTCAGAAATCAATGGCAAGGGATACTGAAACTTAACAGTGATCTTATTAAGAAGGCGGTAATCAATACACGGTCTTAGCGAACCATCCTTCTTGGCTACAAAAAAGAACCCTGCTCCCAATGGTGACGACGATGGGCGAATATGTCCCTTCTCCAGGGACTCCTTCACATAACTGCGCATAGCGGTGTGTTCAGGTACGGACAAATTAAATAAACGACCCTTAGGGAATTTACTACCAGGAATCAAATCGATAGCACAATCACAATTCCTATGCGGAGGTAGGGCATCAGACTTGGACTCTTCAAATACATCCTGAAAGTCCGACAAGAACTCTGGGATGTCAGAAGGAATGGATGACGAAATAGACAAAAATGGAACATCACCATGTACTCCCTGACAACCCCAGCTGGTTACCGACATAGAATTCCAATCCAATACTGGATTATGGGTTTGTAGCCATGGCAACCCCAACACGACCACATCATGCAAATTATGCAGTACCAGAAAGCGAATAACTTCCTGATGTGCAGGAGCCATGCACATGGTCAGCTGGGCCCAGTACTGAGGCTTATTCTTGGCCAAAGGTGTAGCATCAATTCCTCTCAACGGAATAGGACACCGCAAAGGCTCCAAGAAAAATCCACAACGTTTAGCATAATCCAAATTCATCAGATTCAGGGCAGCGCCTGAATCCACAAACGCCATGACAGAATACGATGACAAAGAGCACATTAAGGTAATGGACAAAAGGAATTTGGACTGTACAGTACCAATAACGGCAGAGCTATCGAACCGCCTAGTGCGTTTAGGACAATTAGAAATAGCATGAGTAGAATCACCACAATAGAAACACAGTCTGTTCAGACGTCTGTGTTCTTGCCGTTCTACTTTAGTCATAGTCCTGTCGCACTGCATAGGCTCAGGTTTACTCTCAGGCAGTACCGCCAGATGGTGCACAGATTTACGCTCGCGCAAGCGACGACCGATCTGAATGGTCAAGGACATAGACTCATTCAAACCAGCAGGCATAGGAAATCCCACCATTACATCCTTAAGAGCTTCAGAGAGACCCTTTCTGAACAAAGCCGCTAGTGCAGATTCATTCCACAGAGTGAGTACTGACCATTTCCTAAATTTCTGACAATATACTTCTACATCATCCTGACCCTGGCATAAAGCCAGCAGATTTTGCTCAGCCTGATCCACTGAATTAGGCTCATCGTAAAGCAATCCGAGCGCCAGGAAAAATGCATCAACATTACTCAATGCAGAATCTCCTGGTGCAAGAGAAAACGCCCAGTCCTGTGGGCCGCCGCGCAAAAAAGAAATAATAATCAAAACCTGTTGAATAGGATTACCAGAAGAATGAGGTTTCAAGGCCAAAAATAGCTTACAATTATTTCTGAAGCTCAGGAATTTAGTTCTGTCACCAAAAAACAAATCAGGAATCGGAATTCTTGGTTCTAGCATCGATTTCTGATCAATAGTATCTTGAATCTTTTGTACATTTACAACGAGATTATCCATTGAGGAGCACAGAGCCTGAATATCCATGTCCACAGCTGTGTCCTGAAGCACTCTAATGTCTAGGGGAAAAAAAAGACTGAAGACAGAGCTAAGAAAAAAAAATGATGTCAGGATTTCTTTTTTCCCTCTATTGGGAATCATTGGTGTGGCTCCTTGTACTGTTATGGCTGGCAATCAGGCAACACAGCGTGCAGTAATCAGCGCACATACAGAGATCTGGCAATAACCAAAAACAATAGGACGAGCTCTGAGACGTGGAATCTCTGTAGACTGCAGTACCTGATCTATCCTCACACAACTATAAGCAGCAGTGGATTGCGCCTAACAACTACCTATGCAACTCGGCACTGCCTGAGGAGCTGACTAGCCTGAAGATAGAAATACAAGCCTGACTTACCTCAGAGAAATACCCCAAAGGAATAGGCAGCCCCCCACATATAATGACTGTTAGCAAGATGAAAAGACAAACGTAGGAATGAAACAGATTCAGCAAAGTGAGGCCCGATATTCTAGACAGAGCGAGGATAGCAAAGAGAACTATGCAGTCTACAAAAAACCC
The DNA here is from genome assembly GCF_032444005.1 of Ranitomeya imitator. Classification (NCBI taxonomy): domain Eukaryota; kingdom Metazoa; phylum Chordata; class Amphibia; order Anura; family Dendrobatidae; genus Ranitomeya; species Ranitomeya imitator. The sequence continues at coordinate 540,429,180 of NC_091284.1, read as the reverse complement.
TAAAACGAAAACCACGCAAAGGGGCAAAAAGACCCACCGTGCCGAACTAACAGCACGGCGGTGCACCCCTCTGCTTCTCAGAGCTTCCAGCAAAAGACAATAGCAAGCTGGACAGAAAAAAACAGAAAACAAACCAGAAGCACTTGTCTAGCAGAGCAGCAGGCCCAAGGAAAGATGCAGTAGCTCAGATCCAACACTGGAACATTGACAAGGAGCAAGGAAGACAGACTCAGGTGGAGCTAAATAGCAAGGCAGCCAACGAGCTCACCAAAACACCTGAGGGAGGAAGCCCAGAGACTGCAATACCACTTGTGACCACAGAAGTGAACTCAGCCACAGAATTCACAACAGGTTTGGTCTGACTCTGTCATGTTTTGTAGCAAAGTTATAGCAAGTAGATAAATTTAAGATTGAAGTACTGAGAATGTAGAGAGAGGAGGGTCTGGATAAGCCAGCCTTTCTGTGATGTCACAGCCTTGAAAGTATAACTGGCTGCACACATCCCCAGCTGTCTCTCTGCTAGATTTCTTCCTGACTTCTTGTCTTCTCCTGAAGCCAGCAGCATCCCATGGACTGGGATATATGGAAACTGCCCTAGCCTGATTGCCTGCAATGCTTTTAACATGTGAGTGTTATCTTTTCTCTTTTATTCCCTTTATGTTATAATTACCCATGTACATATTTGCAATTGTCTCATTTGTAACTTCTTTATAAAATATTTTTGATAAAGCACTGCCTAATTAATTTCTATGGGATATAATATTATATATTAGTCCGTTCTCCTGTTCTAAACCGTACCCTAAGTCTCTGAAGGGAAAATACGCTACTGTTACTGTTGTGTTGGGTTAGCTTCGGACCCGTTTAATCGAAGCTGGTGGCAGCGAGAGTGTGCTGACTTTTGGGGGTTATGCTGAAGCGACTGCGGCATTGCTAATTATTGTTCCTGCCTGAGTGGGAGTAGTTATCGCGTCGCTGCAGCGTGCCCAATAGCCAGTACATAGCAGGCAGCCTTTCTGGCGACTAATTACCCAGGGTGCAGTACCTAATCTGACCTGAGAGTAAGGGGGCGCCAGAGAGCTGCAAGTGTTAAGTGGAACTGTAAGCGGGATATACATAAATCCCTGCAGTTTGTGGTATATTGAAAGCAGTGGGATACCTAGAATAAGCCCCTGCTGTAAGCTAAGAGGTCAATAGCCTTGTGTGTGGTTTTTTCATCACATCGTGGAGTGGAGGGATAACTAAGATAAGCCCCCCTGCACATGTGATAGCCGTCTGTTGGCCTAAAGTCACCCCGACCCGTGACGTAGGGGTGACGGTCACGGTGTGAATCCTGACCCATTGGTGACAGCGGTCAAGGGAATCGTGACAAAGGCAAAAAAAAAAACCCATGTGGCAAAGAGTAAGCTCCACATTGGGGAAAAAAATTCCTTCCCGACTCCACATATGGGAATCAGACTAGTTCCCTGGATCAACACCCTAACAAGGAATCTAGTAAATATACCCTGTAACATTATACTTTTCAAGAAAGGCATCCAGCCCCCTCTTAAATTTAAGTAATGAATCACTCATTACAACATCATATGGCAGAGAGTTCCATAGTCTCACTGCTCTTACAGTAAAGAATCCGCGTGTTATTATGCTTAAACCTTCTTTCCTCCAGACGTAGAGGATGTCCCCTTGTCCCTGTCTCAGGTCTTTGATTAAAAAGATCATCAGAAAGGTCTTTGTACTGTCCCCTCATATATTTATACATTAACATAAGATCACCCTTTATCCTTCGTTTTTCCAAACTAAATAGCCCCAAGTGTAATAACCTATCTTGGTATTTCAAACCCCCAGTCGTCTAATAACCTTGGTCGCTCTTCTCTGCACCCGCTCCAGTTCAGCTATATCTTTCTTATACACCGGAGACCAGAACTGTACACAGTATTCTAAGTGTAGTGACTTGTATAGAGATAAAATTAAGTTCTCCTCATGAGCATCTATGCCTCTTTTAATGCATCCCATTATTTTATTTGCCTTTGTAGCAGCTGCCTGACACTAGCCACTAAATGTGAGTTTGTCATCCACCCATACTCCCAGGTCTTTTTCATTGATGGTTTTGCCCAGAGTTTTAGAATTAAGCACATAGTTATACATCTTATTACTTCTACCCAAGTGCATGACCTTACATTTATCCCCATTAAAGCTCATTTGCCATTTATCAGCCCAAGCTTCTAGTTTACATAAATCATCCTATGATATAAAATTGTCCTCCTCTGTATTGATTAACCTGCAGAGTTTAGTCTCATCTGCAAATATTGAAATTCCCCTCTGTATGCCCCCTACAAGATCATTAATAAATATGTTAAAATGAAGAGGGCCCAATACTGACCCCTGTGGTACCCCCACTGCTAACCGCGACCCAGCCCGAGTGTGCTCCATTAATAACCACCCTTTGTTTCCTATCCCTGAGCCAGATCTTAACCCATACAGTTCATGATGGCCCCATAAGATGCTCCATACAAAATACGCCCCTTATAATGCTCCATAAAGTTTATGATTGGCTCTATAAGATGCTCCATATTTAAATATGCCCCATATAATGCTGCACAAATGTTGATTATGACCCCATAAGATGCTCCATACAGACATTTGCCCCATACAATGATGCTCAAATGCTGATTATGGCCCCATAAGATGCTCCATAGAGATATTGGCCCCATATAATGCTGCACATGGCCCCATAAGATGCTCCATATATTTGCCCCATAATATGCTCCATACAGATATTTGCCCCATATAATGCTGCACATAGCCTCATAAGATGCCCCATACAGATATTTGCCCCATATAATGCTGCACATGGCCCCATATGATGCTCCATACAGATATTTGCCCCATATGCTGTTGCTGCAATTAAAAAAAATTTAAAAAAATCACATACTCACCTCTCAGGCCCCCGGCACTTGCTATATTCACCTGCTCTGCGTTCCACCGCCGACTGCCACTGTGTCTTCTCATCCTCTGCACCGTCGTTCAGGCAGAGGGCGGCGCGCACTAATCGTGTCATCGCGCCCTCTGACCGGAGTGTCACTGCAGAGGACATGGAAGACGCAGCAGCACCGACGGTGGAACGAGGAGCAGGTGAATATCATGCACTGCCCCCGTTATACTCACCTGCTCCTGGCGCCCTTGCTGCATGTCTGTTCCCTGGCACCGGCAGCTTCTTCCTGTAGTGAGCAGTCACATGGTACCGCTCATTACAGTAATGAATATGCGGCTCCACCCCTATGGGAGTGGGGTCCATATTCATTACTGTAATGAGCGGTACCATGTGACCGCTCACTACAGGAAGAAGCTGCCGGCGCCGGGGAAAAGAGGTGCAGGGATCGCGCGAGGAGCAGGTGAGTTATTACACAGCTCGACTCCCTCTCCCTTGCCGACACCTGGGTATGACTGGAGTATAAGCCGAGAGGGTTACTTTCAGCCCCAAAAAGTGGGCTGATTTCCCGGCTTATACTGGAGTATATACGGTAAGTTTGATCTTTGTATGCTCTAAAGAATGTGTAGCCTTTCAGAGAGTGTGTGTGAACTTTTTGATTGTCAGGCAGCAGCATATTTTCGGGACTCATCACTCCATGTATTTACTGAGTGGTGCAGTGCATTTATATATATACATATTAAAAAAATGGGTTGTGGGGAATGCTGGGGTGTGATTTATGCTCATTTTATAGTGTAGAACAGAGGTTGAGTGTTGGATTGAGTGAGAGGAGATAAATTAATCCTTGCAGGCGAAGTGTGTACGTGACAACTGGCATGTCAGAATTTAGGATTTGCAGATTATTTTTCTAACGGGTAAAGGAGAATTTTTGCAGTCAAATCGGAGATTGTACTGTATCACTGCTTAGCCGTCCTAGGCAAGTGACATCAGAGGTGCATGCCTGGTTAACTCGAAGTCCATGGGGGCAGCAGTAGCAGGCTACCGGGGAAGGAGGATGCAGATCTCAACGCTGGAGGCAGGACAGGTAATTAACATTTTGTTTTTAAATGTACAGCAGCCATCAATTTTTCACAGGTGTGCAGTCTTTCACTGGCCAAAACAGGTACAAAGAAACAAAAAAACTATTATAAATCAGTTAACCTGAAAGTATCTTTTAGTTTGAGAGTTTAATAAATCTTGGCACGCCATATGACACACATATCAGAATGCATTCTATCTAATCACAATTCAATTGAATCATAAAGCAGCAGGAATAAGTTGAAGCTGGAGGGAAGGTTAACAAAGGAAAATTTGTATGGCATTAATATTACAAAGTTTATTAATTTTTGATTTAGGATTTCATTTGTTCTAAAACCAAATTCTAATACATTAACTGAATGTCTTAATTCATATCACACATATTAGACTAGTTGTTCACATTACTTTACAATTGGTATACATGTTTTGATTAGCTCCAAACAAATGTACTTTGTGTATTGCTTCTTGAGGGATTCTATTGTATTATAAACAGTAATCCATTGTGCTTCTCAATCAAGTTAAAAAGAAGAAAAAACGGTAATTAGACCTACCAATAATTGTATTTCCAGGAATCCATCCTGACAGCACCATGGAGGACGTCCTTCTTATCCATAGTGGGACCGGAAACTATGAGAGTTTAAAAGAAACCTCCCCTTACCACCCTTCAGTGATTTTTCAAAGTAACACCTCTGGATGGATGCAAAAATAAACTTTTTATTTGAACACACACAATTGGTATACAAATGTTACATCACATAGGTATGAAGTGTCCTTGGAATAGGGAGGGAACTAACAGTGCTGTCAGGATGGATTCCTAGAAATACAATTGCTGGTAGATCCAATTACCATTTTCCAGGTCACCATCTGACAGCACCATGAAGAAGTACCAAAGGAGGTTTTGGTCCTAGAGTGGGACTCTACAGCTTGAAGCACCTTCCTGCCAAATGCTAATTGAGATGACACTACATCTAGTTTGTAATGCTTAGAGAAGGTACTGAGACTAGAGGAGGATGCAGCCCTGCAGATCTGTTCTGCCAAAGCCCCTCCTTTCTCTGCTCATGAAGCAGTCATAGCCCTGGATGAATGAGCTTTAAGACTATGTGGGGAACTCTTTCCCTGAGCCTGATAAGCTAGGCTAATGGTGGACCTAATCCATCTCGCAATGGTGATTTTGATGCTTTTTTCCCTTTATTTGGACCCCTATAAAGGACAAACAAATTACAATCCTGTCTCCAGGTCCTAGTTGCCTTCAAGTACTGTCTCCCTAACATCCAAGTTATGGAAAAACCTCTCTTTCTGGTTTTTAGGATGCTGGCAAAATAAAGGAAGCACTACCTTCTGATTTATAGTTGAATCTGAGACCACATTTAGGAAGAAAAACTGGATCAAGTTTTAAGACCAGTTTATCTTCAAAAACCTGCAAATAGGGATTCTGAGTTGATAGAGCCTGAAGCTCTCCTAGTCTTTGATATAGAAGGGTTAATAGTTTGCCTTTAAGTGCATTTTGCCTTTAGTTGCTAGAATTGCTAGAATTACTAGAACCTGTTGATACAGGAAAGATATATATCTTGGTACCGTGTTAGCCAATGCTAACATTTAGAATCTGTTGACACAGTAGTCTGATGGTCTCCTCTTCAAGGAGACTACTCTTCTTATCATTTATGTTCTCAATAGTCAGCCACAACATGTTCTGGATGCATGGTAAATAAAGTATGACCCTGGGTGATGGTGGGGGCTACATGAGCTACATTAAGTTTCATCTGTTGTAAATGGTATAAAATATTGCCTTGTTTTTCAGCATACCAGATAAAAGTGACTTTGCTCACATAACGTGTGCGATTTCCTTTTTTCTCCAAGCGCTTGTAAATGAAGGGCGTAACCTCCTGATTTGGCCTCATTGGTCATCTGGCATGTCTGACATTGGGTCAGAACGCAAACAGCTACAACATCTTTTGCCGGATGTAATGGCTACCAAAAAAGCAGTTTTGAGAGAAAGATTACTAATCTCTATATCTTCTGCTAGATCAAACGGACCCTTGCACAAATCATTAAGGACCAGGTTAAGATCCCAGGGAGGGACAGTCTTCCTAATTAAGGGTTTTAACCTTTGAACGGCTCTGGAAAATCGGACTATCCATGGGTGGGAAGCCAAGGGAAGAATCATAGAATACACTGAGGGCTGCTACTTGGACCCTCAGAGTACTAGGTCTAAGACATTTCTCTAATCCCCGTTGTAAAAAAATCAAGTATTTTGGGAATGTCAGGATGGTCAGAATCAACTGCTGTTTCTCCACAGAAACTGCTGAATTTTCTCCATACTTTTAAATAAAACACAAAAGTCACTGGCTTTCTACTTGCTTGAAGAATGGAGATGACTTCCTTTGAGAGCCCTCTTGCTTTCAGGATCTGGCATTCAGGATCCAAGCTGCTAATTGGAGGCTCTCTGGATTTTGGTGTAGGACCGCACCCTGAAGAAGTTAATCTTTTCTTCTTGGCAGAAGGAATTGTTCTTCTATTGACAATTTCCTTAGTAAGGGAAACCAGCTGGTCTTGGGCCAGACAGGAACTACTAGAATGACCTGAGCTCTGTCCTCGTATATTTTCCTGAGGATCCTTGGGATCAGTGCGAGAGGAGGGAAAGTATATAACAGACCCCTGCTCCAAGACAGAGAGAGCATCTACCCCCGCAGGGTTTTCCCAAGGGTTCAGAGAGTAAAAGGTTCTGACTTTTGCATTCCATCTTACTGCGAATAAGTCTACCTCTGGTGTTCCCTGCAGTGGCACAGTTCGCTGAATACCTCGTTGTTTAGCTCCCATTCCATCACTGATAGTTTTTCCCTGCTCAGAAAGTCTGCAACCTGGTTCTCTGTGCCCTTTAGATGCACAGCTGAAATTGAAAGGACAGATCTTTCTGCACATCTGAAAATCCAATCCGCCAGATTCTGTAATCTTGGATGTCTCGGGCCTCCTTGATGTTGCAGGAAAGCAAACGTCGTTGTGTTGTCTGATAGAATCTTTAGGTGTTTGTTTTTCAGCAAGGTCTGTGCTAAATAAATGACCTTCCAAACTGCATGTAGTTCCCTGAGGCTCGAGGAATTCTTGCTGTCTTCCGAACTCCATTGCCCCTGGTAGTATCTTCCAAGGACCTGACCACCCCAACCTTGTTTGCTTGCGTCCGTGGTTATCATGACTGTTGGAGACTGAATCCATGAATCACCGACCTGAAGATTTCTGGGAATGGTCCACCAATATAGAGATCATCTGACCTGGTGGGATACACGGAATTCTTTGTCCAACGAGCTCTGCCTTCTGTCCCAGCAAGCGAGAACTGCCCTCTGCAGCTGATGGGAATGAAACTGGCTCCAACTGACACAGGGAATACAGGCTGTCATCTCTGATGGAGACCCGACTTCTTGAAAAATGATGAAACCGGTTTATTAAATCGGTCAGCTTCCCCTCTGGAAGAAGCTATTTCCTGATGCTTGAGTCCAGGATGACTCCTAAAAATTTTATTCTTGGTTTGGGTGTCAGGTCTGACTTTCACCAGTTCACTACCCATCCTAATTTCTGCAGCGTGGAGACCACCAGTTGACAGTTGATTCTGAGCTGATTTACCAAATCTGCCACTATTAGGAAATCGTCTAAATAGGGTACTATCGTGACGTCTCGATTTCTCAAATAAGCCACTACTTCTACCATAAGTTTTGTGAAAATTCTGGGCGCTGTTGCTGAACCAAATGGGAGGCAATGGAATTGGTAATGGTAAATCTTTCCTTCTTTTTCCACCGCAAATCTGAGGTACTTTTGGTGGTCTGCAAAGATTGGAACGTGGTAGTATGCACTTTTTAAGTCTAAAGTGCACATTACCAAATTTTTCCCCAGCAGGAGAATTGTAGATTTTATGGATTCCATATTGAATCTCTTGTATACCAGCCAACTGTTTAAGGGTCTGAGGTTTATTATAGTTCTGGATTCTCCTGAGGGCTTTTTTTTTTATAGAGAAGAGGCCTGATTAATGACCTCTTCCTACCTTCAGAGGAGGTACTGGTGATATTGCTGCTACCTGCAGGAGTTCCTGAATGCCCAACCACATAGGAGAGGTTGAAGAGAGATGGACGTTGGACACAAAATTTTTTTCTGGGGGTAAGGAGTCAAATTCTATTCTGTATCATTGGGCAATAACCTGGAGAACCCAAGGGCTTGTGGAAATCCTTTCCCACTCTACCAGGAAATTCAACAGCCATCCCCCTACCCGGATGGCGTCATTTCCTTCGGAACCCTGAAGCCAGGAAGCAACCCTGAAGCCAGGAGCAGCATTGCACTGGTGCTGCTGAGGGACCCTATTACTTGGGTGTCAGCAAAGCAGAGTCTTGTGGTGGGAAGGAAGAGGCCGAGCCCCTCGATCCTCACTCTCTGCACAGGACGGATGGATCTCTCGTCGTTCCTATCCACAGTGGGACAGGAAAAAAACACTGAAGGGTGGTAAGAGGAAGGTCCTTTTAAACTCTCGTGGTTTCCTGTCCCACTATGGATGAGAAGGACGCCTAGATGGTGCTGTCAGGTGATGACCTGGAAAAAAAACATTTTGCGGATTCTTACCGGTAAAAAACTGTATATGTCAAAAGGACATTGTGGGGATATCTTGACATATACCCCAACCCTAGGGGAAAAAAGGAACTGAATATAGTGTTAATTGATATTTTTTGCTTTCTTTTAGCTTCCTCTCTGTGACACTTATTTTTTGGCACCAACCTCTGTAAGGCAAATTCTCCAATACTGCTTAACTACTACAAGAAAATGTAAGTGTATTTGCTTTCTGCTGCTTTGCTAATTACTGCAGAGACTCTGAAAAAGCTGCTTATATCTTCTGCACTGTAAAATAAAAATGTAATGGATTGAAACTTTACTATCTGAACACAAGGAAATTGCTTCATTTACTAAATTTCCAACTAATGTTATGACAGCCAGTACTGACAAATGGAATGTGGCTACAAAATAAAGGTTCATCATTGATGATAATTCCTTTTATTACTGCAATCTCAAGGTAAAGCAAAAACGGCAGGCACTGTTGATTACATAAGCTACAAATAATTTGGTTGTGATAGTACTCTTCAGAAGCTCCTTGGTAATCAAAACACAGGAGAAGATAATTATGTACCAGCTTACATGAATGTATTCAATTTAGCATTAATGGTAGGAAGTTTTACACAGCAGCTCAGAAAAGATTCTTGTACAGTACATATCTTATTAAAATTTCATGAGTCTATATATCAAAGCAATTGTAGGATATAAGTATTTCCAGAAGTATCAGTGAGAAAGGCTTTCTTAAATTATACGTTTTTCATCATTTGATGCAAAGTTTTCATTAGTAATACTGTAAGCCAATCCACTATGATCACCAGTATGATTATACAGATTTTCAGAGTTTGGCTACAGGAATTAATCTATTTTGTGGATATTTTCCAAAAAAATGAAACTGGTAGGTGTGCAGAAATATTAATTTCCCTTTAACGTGCACAGGATTTGCATTTTAGGGCATCAATTTTTGTAAACACAGAAAACAGTCTTTTTTCAAATCAATATAAAATATGAAATATAAATGTAAAGGTAGTCGCGAGTGCAAAAAAAGGTATTTCATGCATTTGGCTGCAAACAGGACAACACCACAAAGTTGTCAAAAATCAAACATATAAAAAAATCATATAGTTTGTGCCTATATATACCATCTATACTAATAAAAAAAACATTTTTAATAGATATGGCTAAAAAATGCATAGATATATCAATCCCTAAAAAGTGATTCATATAGATGTAACCTGAAGCTTGGAGTCCACTTAATCCAATGCAGATTTTTCTTAATCCAGCTATTCGTGCACATCAATAAACTCTAGATAGCAAATATTGCGGTTTTTTTTTACCTCTTTTTTAAGGCGATATTAGAGTCCACAATAGGGTTGGGTAATTCCTCCTTGCGTCCCTCTTAGTTTATATAATGGTCGGAGTATAGGAATCAAAGCAGCATCTCAAAAATTAGACGTCTTCAGGAGCACTGTCCCAGCTGGTGACAGACGCTCCCTCAGCCTCCTTCCCAGTGGTGCAAGAGCTCACCAGGCTCATAATCAAGGTATGTAGTGTCGCGTTCAGCCGGCAGGACCTTGAGTGACGTCAGTTGTCACGTGACCAGCAGGAATACGAGGCGCTGTTAGAACCAAATCCATTTAGGATTTCCATCTAGAGAGTTTATTGATGTGCATGAATAGCTGGATTAAGAAAAATCTGCATTGGATTAAGTGGACTCCAAGCTTCAGGTTACATCTATATAAATCACTTTTTAGGGGATTGATATATCTATGTGTTTTTTAGCCATATCTATTAAAAATGTTTTTTTTTATTAGTATAGATGGTATGTATAGGCGCAAACTATATGAGTTCTTTTATTAAATCAAGTCACCATTAGAGATTAGAGAGTGTGCTCATCCCTATTCGTTACTCGCTTGAGTATCAATATGCTCATATGCTCATGATGATCGTTACTAGTTGAGTATTTATTTTAATTCTCGAATGGGAGCTCGAGTCCCCACCCCGCATTCTTGGCACTTTTTAGACAGCCAATAAACATGCAGAGATATCCTGCCAGTCACAGTAATGCCGTAGCCATCTTGGTTGTGGTATTACCGTACTTGGCTGGCTGCATATCATCATTGGGTCTATTTAAGACCAGTGACACTATGCTCGTCACACAGTACCCCGGAAACAGGCAGAGCAGGGAGAGGTGCTGGAGAGGGGGACAGAATTGTAGCTGCATATTAGACAGGGATACGACCACATTTTTTTTTATTTCTTTCAACTACAACAGCAGCCCTTCTTAGAAGTAATAATAAATCAATATTAATACTGCTGTTAGCAGCACTTAGGGAGAGATTGTAATGAAGGGACAGGATAGTGCTAATTGTTAGTGATGAGCGAATACATCCGTTACTTGCATGAATAGTATGGCATTCGGGCTATTTATTACTAAGCAAGTAATTAGGTATTCACCTCGGTATATTCGAGTGACCTCCCCCAGCATGTTTGGTGCTTTATTTGCAGTCAATGAACAGCTGGCTTGCCAATCACAGTAATGCTGGCGCTATCTTTGATGTGGCATTACTGTGATTGGCTGGCCTTCCAGCATCATAGGGGGATATTTAAAGGTTGCTGGCTCCATGTTGCACACATTGCAGCCAGAAATAACATAGGGAGAGAGTAGTTTGAGTGCAGGGAAAGTGAAAGTAGTGTAGGGAGAGTGATAGGAGTTTATACTGAGCGTTTATTCATTCCAAAAAGCTCTTTTAAGAGCTGGAAACTGTCAAGATTACTTGTTTTTGTTTGTTAGGTGGGAACTTAAAAGTGAGAGATTTAATAGGAGGGTCAGTGGGTGAAAGGCAGGCATCTGGGTGTACTGATCATTGTAATTACATGGTGTAGCTCTCTTCTGTTTTCCACTTAAAATACCTAATATTTGTCTAGCAGTTTTACGACTGGTGCAATACGGGTACACAATCGTACGTGACAATTTAGCAGGGGCAATAATCTTCATTACTCTGCATTTGCAGTGGGTCAGCAAGGGAATCAATTGAGAGTCCAAGTTTCCATTGCACAATGTGCCAAGTTTTCACAAGGTACAAAGCTTTAGCCACGTGGGGTATACATGCATGACTACTAAGTACTTGTTGCAGAAGCAGGAGGAGGAGGCGATTTCATTAACAAAATGGGTTTGGATGGTAAGGGATGGATGTTAACACAACTTGTCAACAAAAACATTAGGCTTGCTTTTACATTAAGTTGCTGTTATCCATAGGGCTTACAAAGTTGCCCTAAATCCAGTCCTTGTTCAATTTTAGAAGGGTCAGCCTGTCTGCATTTTCTGTTGACTGGTGTGTGCGCCTTTCCATTATGATTGCACCAGACAAACTAAAAACCTGCACTGACAACACACTTTCAGCAGGGTTAAATGTGGAGCTTGGACAACCAATAGTTAACGGGCACTGAAGAATAAGGAAGGATGCTGGTATGGTCACTTAAGTAGTCCGTCACCATCTTGGTCAACTTCTCCATCCTCGTCAAAGCTACACCCACAGATAGCCTTTGCTGATGTGATGGTCTCATGAAAATGTGTCAGTTGGTGGACATTTCCCTCCCCCGAGTTGGACCTGGTGTGCGTGGCCCTCCCATGTAATCCTTGTGTGTGAAAAAAGCCAGTACCTCTGCCAGCAGCGTTGTCTGAGGGTAATCTTTTTAGCAAGTGTTCCACAACAGCCCTCTGGCAAACATGCACTGAAAATGACACGTTTGCCTCCAACATGAGAGAAGCAAATTTCTCCTTGGACCATGGGTCAAGAAAGGTGCACAGCTGGTATTTCATGATGGACAAAATGTGTTTCACGCAAGGGTCTTGGGATAGGCATCAGGATATGAAATCTGCCATGTGTGGCAGACTACAAAGAGTCATACATTCAGTCTCCTCACCAGGAAGAACACTAACCATCCTCTCCTCCTCATGACCCATGGCCTCCTCCTTCTCCTCTTCAGGTCATCCATGCTGGACAGACATGAAGCTGGGATTGGGAGTCCCCTCTGTAGCACAGACCAAAAACTCTTGTTCCGCCTCCTCCTGTTTCTCATCATCACCCAATGTGGCTTGAGAATACTGTGTGAGGCTGGGCTGTGTTATCATCCAAAGTAAAATTTTGCTTCATAGACACTTGCTCTGCATTCAAAGCTTCCTCTTTGAGATTTTGCAGTGAAAGGTTTTTATAGACAAAGTAGTGAGATGGATATGCTGAAAATAGTGTCATCTGCGCTGAACATCATGGTGCAGTACTCAAAGTTTTGAAGAACCTCAGAAATGTCATCAATTCACACCTACTCGGCAGTTATGTGTGGGGGCTGGGTGTTGCTCTGATGGGTATTGAGAAGCTGTCATTCAGACACTGCTCTCTGCTGCTTGCTAAGCCTTGCCAAAATATGAACAGCCTACCGCCTCAACACATTTATCTCACTATTTCCTGTGTTAGGTTGGGTTCACACTTGAGTTTGGCTGGTCTGCATATGGCTGCATACTTCCTCCTTCAAGCTCCGCCTACACTGCCTACTTCTGCATGCATCCTGCGTACTGATGTTTAACATTGAGTATGCAGGGACATGCGTTGTATGTGAATGCATCCGCAGGTTGCATTTTGATGTGCCCGCCGACCGCACAGGAACGCAACATGTCAATCAATCAATATATATATCAATTAATTTTGGGCTGCTCTTTTACATTGAATCCCAATTTCCCACATCCATGAGTTTGGCAAGCACTTATACGCTACCTGGGGTTGCTTTCTGACCTGATATAAGCTGGTCAATAGACCGAGATTATATCTAATGAGGAACTGGTGGCAGCATACTGGTTACTGTGGATCCTGGCAGTGACGGAGGTTTATATATATTCCTGGCCTAGGACTGGTGATATGTACACCGCCCTCACTGCAGAGAGCCTTGATAACCAGTACATAACAGGGCAGCTTCTCTGGCGACTTATCCTAGGTGCAGTTCCCTGACTAACCTGAGGGTAAGTGGGCGCCAGAGAGCTGTGACTGTGTAAGCTCCTGGTGATGGCGGTGGGATATCTTTATTCCTCCAGCTCTCATTCATCACACCAGGCATTCTGCCCATCTACTGGGGTGTTTGGCTGCCATGTGCTTTTTCATGCAGGTGGTGCTCAATTTGGCAGTGTTCTTGGTTCTTCTTAGCTTAGTTTGGCAGATTATACAAATTACAGTTTTTTTTGTCTGAAGGAAATTCAGAAAAAAACTGCCGTACAGGGGAACAATGCATCTTTGGCCTGTAGTGGGTTCTGTGGAATGCAAGCCTGCAAGGGCAGGGTCGTCTCCCCTCTATATCAGTCTGTCAGTGTTAGTTTGTTTACTGTACGTGATATCTGTAATTTGTATGTTACCCCATCTATTGTATAGCACCATGGAATCAATGGGGCTATATAAATGAATAATAATAATAATAATAGTTGACAGTCAAACCACTACCTCTTCTTTCCTGTTTTTGTGCTACAGACTAATCCCTGTCTGCACTGCTGTGCTCGCTAGGCATGCCACCGTGCCAGGTTGGATCACTGGCATCATCATTGACCACGTCATCTTCCAATTCCTCAATCTGATTCTAATTCTGAGTAGCAATTTTAGGCTGACCTGATGGCAACTGTGCGTCATGATTATCCTCCACCTCCTCAGACATGAATTGACCTTCCCCATCGTAGCTTTCTCCTGGCCTGGTGCTCCAATATTTGGGCATCACAGCATTCCACCTCCTCTTGACCCTCTTTAATGGTGCACATTGAGAGGCCTGACAAATTACGAGGGAATGTAAACAGTTCCTCGGAGTGGCCAGCGTTGGGGTCATACGTCTCCTTGGACTCTTGCTGGTGGGAAGAAGGAGGACCAGGTTGAGGATTTAGAGGCCAAGCCTCTTGGCTACGGAGACTGGACCATGTGGAAGACTTGATGGTGCTGCTTGTTAACACACTGGAGCCTTTGTCTGCCATCCAACCCTCAAAATCCTGGCAATTGTCTGGGTTTGTCAGTGGTGTACTGCGCTGACCTCATTTTGACAGGAAGCTAGAATGAGATCCAGCTACCTTCTGATCTGTAACTGCGCAGGCTTGTGCAGATCAATGGCACTCCTGTCTTTAACTTCAGAAGGCTGCTTCCAAGTAAAATGAGGCTTGTACATGTTCATGACATGGGTTTCAGGCCTGACAGACTGACCACAATACAGGCCTTTGCTTGCATACAATGCATTCAGAATTTAATTCTAATGCTTTTGGTGTCTGGTAGAATACAATTTACTGACAATGATCATACAGCCCTCCCCCCCCCCAACTCCTGTATTATATTCACCTTACAGTGGCTTCACCCGCTATGACAGTTGTTCCATTGAGAGCCATTTGCAAAAATGAACTGTGGAGCCTGCAAAACGCAGGTTTCACAGCACCTGCTGACACTCTGCTAATTGTTAGCGAGGGCCACATAATGACATGGTGGTGGACATGGTGGTGCTGGCAGGCAAAGCCAAAAATTCAAATGGGCATGTTTTAGCTGGCATTGTAAAGTGATGGGGACTATGTATTCCACTATCTTGTTAACTATTTGGCATGAGGGAGGGATCTCCAAAATGTTGGAGTGAGAGCCCTCACAAATGTTAAATGAAAAACTAAAGCCAAAACACTCCAAGAGAACAATGCTAAAGGAGAAGTATATATATATATATATATATATATATATATATATATATATATATATATATATATAGTTTTATTTATTTTTGTTTAATGTTATATACATGTAATTCTGAAGAAAAAAATGGTTCTCGGCATTTTTCCCTTTAAAAAAAGTTTTGATTTGGTAGTTTTTTTTAAAAATCCTTAAAAGCGGCACAATATTCTAACAACATTATTCCTAGATACCATATGTGAGGCAGAAGGGCATGCAGGCATCTTCCCCATGCTGTTCCCATTTAGTGTTAGCCCTGTCCAATCAATTTCAGTTTTTTCCCATGCCCCCAGACTTGCTTGTTGGGTCTAGCTGAAAAATATTTGGCTTTCCCATTGACTTGCATTGAATTTGTTATTCGGTTCGAATACACTGATATTAGAAATTATTCATGCAAATTTTCCTGAATCCTAATATTTCACAATTCGATCATCCCTATTAATTGCACTTCCTTTTTTTTGCTGCAACTCATACCAGAAACCATTCTCAGAGCTAATAATATTACTTTTTGCCCTTAATCCTGCAAATTGTTGTGAGTAGGGAAATATTGTACACTATTTTTACTGCTGCAGTTGTGTGTCAAAAGCATACAGCAAGACTTGGTTGGATCTCAAAACATCAGTATATTACTCCTGCAGTGTAACCAGTCCATCTGGGGTGTGCATGCAAATTTTCCAGCTATAGTAATACTGCAAGTTTTTTTTCAGCAGTCAAATATTATACGGCCTTTGTTATGCTACAGTTGTGCATCAAAACAAAAAAGGCACACTTCTTTTGTAAGAAATAGCATCGCTATATTGATACTGCAGCATAAGTCTATATGAGGTGGGCCAATTCTACTGCGATGGTAATACTGCAACATTTTCACTATATTAATATATAATATTGTGAAACCACCGCACTAAACTGAGGCTAGAACAATCATAGATTAAAAATTACAATATCAACATTTGGTGATATTGTGCAGTACCTACTTATAGTGTTGCTGCATTCGTAGTGTATGCCTATGGGACCTTTGTGAGCAGGGAGTTTGCCCCTGGCTGCAGCAGTTTGCTAAAAGGTAGAATGTACAAGGTGTAAAAATTATATTATATTATTTGGACCCGCAGAATGAATTGCCAGGGGTATTGGTGAAATGCACTTACTCTTTTTGAAACTGTGTAAACTGATCATGATCAATTTACACAGTGTCAAAAAGAGTAAGTGTATGATCAGTTTACACAGTTTCAAAAAGAGTAAGTGCATGATCAGTTTACACAGTTTCAAAAAGAGTAAGTACTGCATAATATCACCAAATGTTGATATTGTAATTTTTAATCTTTAATCTATGATCGTTCTAGCCTCAGTTTAGTGCGGTGGTTTCACAATATTATCTATCAGTTAATCCTTTAACAGGGTCCTACACAGAACCTGTTGTCACCACCTGTGGCTCCCGTCTTATCCTATCAGGGGATTATGCGACAGTGTATAACATTTTTTAAATATATAATATGTAATTTAAAATGGGCAAGGCATGTGGTAAGAGATGGGGATGTGGACATGATGCTGATGGTGAGTGCAAAGGCAAAGGTTAAACTGTTTGCAAAACAAGCACACACATTATGTTGATCTAGCTTCCTTACCTACTTTGTAGGGGGGCGTGGAACACCACTCTTGAAGCCAGACCAGTGGGAAAAGGTTGTTGGATGGAAAGCACATAATGCTTCCAGTCACTTTGACAGCACCACCCTGTCTACCACATGGTCCACTCTCAGTAGCCGTGATTCCGGACCACATAATCCTCACCCTGATCTTCCTTCCTCCCACCATGCAGAGGGCCCAGGAACAAGTGATCCCACACTTGGAGATGTTAACAGCTCATTGGAGTGTCCATTTATAGATTCTGGCCTCTCACCTTGCTGTTTCAAGCTGTACATGTGGAGATCGCATGTAACAATGTCCAAATATTTGTGCAGCCTTGCTCACAAGAAGGCAATGGTGGGAAAATGAAATTACTGTCACAAGAGGTGGCTGATGATGAAACACAATTGCCAACAAGTGATGTTGTTAAGTCAGCAAGTCAGGAAGAGGACCAGTGTGCGTTAATGGAAGATGAGGTGGTGGACAATGAAGTCACTGACCCACCCTGGGAAGGTGATATAGAGAAAGGACAGCAGTGCACAGGGGGAGGTATCCACAGCACTACAACAGGCAGCGAGAGGCAGTGGGGTGGCCAAATGTTCCCTAGAGGTCCAACACGGTTGACGTTGCCAAGCCAAGGGTTAGGTGTTTACGAGTCTAGCACTTTTTTTAAAGACAGTCCAGTTAACCTCAAAAAGGAGTTTTGCAACATCTGCCATGCCAGCATCAGACGGGTAGCACAACAACCAGCCTGACCACCACCAGCATGCTCAGGCACATGCAAGCAAAGCACCTGACTACTTGGGCTGAATACCATGGTCCAGAGTATATACCAGAGGTCCAGGGTGCTTCTTCCCCTGTTCTACTTGGTATATCACATAAAAGCTCAATAAAATACATTTATGTTTGTGGGTGTGACGTGAACAAGTGTGGACAAGTTCACAGGGTATGAATACTTTTTAAAGGCACTGTATACATTGTAGATGTTAAAGGGGTTGCAAAGGCATATAGTATCAATTACTTATTCTTATGATGCATCAATATCAGATCAGAGGGAGGTCCAATATCCGGAACACTCTGTAATCAGCTGTTGAATGGAGCTAAAAACAATAGCTCTTTTAGGTGTTTCATTGTGGCACATCAGTGCCTATTAAAGAGAAACTCATCATTCCAAGAAAAAACAGTTGTGATACATATGGTAATGAAAGCAATTGTGAAAATTCGACATTTGCACTGTTTTGTAAGTGCATCTTCTAAACTCCTGTCCATTACTCTGCTTACTGCATATAGTTTAATTTCCTTAATAACACTAATTAGTAATTTGCACAGAATTAGGAATAGTCATTTCTAAGTACCATGGCATAGTAGGTTAAATACGTTATGAACTTAGAAGCATGAAATTAATAATTTCGAGTTTTGTCCTTTAAGAGGCTACTTTGACCATTAAGACCATTAAATCAATTTCAAAGAAAACACAAACACAATCATCCATGGTTAATTGGAATTTCATGGATATGGATTAAATCCTTGGTGCCTGACTCCTTAATTGTAGCAAGTATATGCTTGTTTCTTAATATTCTGCCATCTAAGATATCTTGTAATGCTGCAAAAAAGTAAAGGGACTGTCTAAAAAAAGCAGTTAATGTGTTAGAATAGCAAGAATTTCTGCTTATCTGGGTAAACAGCAAGCTCCAGATGTCTGGTGATCAAGGTTGCAAGCAAAGAACAGTGTGTTGTCCTGACTAGGGTTGAGCGAAATGAATCGGTCATTTTCATAAGTCGCCGACTTTTGGCAAAGTCGGGTTTCATGAAACCCGACCCGATCCCTGTGTGGGGTCGGCCATGCGGTACGCGACCTTCGCGCCAAAGTCGCGTTTCATTTGACGCGTTCAGCGCCATTTCTCAGCCAATGAAGGAGCACGCAGAGTGTGGGCAGCGTGATGACCTAGTTCTCGGTCCCCACCATCTTAGAGAAGGGCATGGTAGTGATTGGCTTGCTTTCTGCGGCGTCACAGGGGCTATAAAGCGGTGTGCACGCCGATCGCCATCTTACTGCTGCTGATCTGAGCCTAGGGAGAGGTTGCTGCCGCTTCATCAGAAGCAGGGATAGCGTTAGGCAGGGAATATAAACCCCCAAACCGCTTGTTCTGTAGCGATTTCCACTGTCCAACACCACCCTTTCTTTGCAGGGACAGTGGAGGCTAGATTTCAGTGCATCAGCTCTGTAGCTTATTAGGCTGCCTTATAAGGCTCCCTGATAGCTGCATTGCTGTTTGTACGCCGCTCTGCAAACCAACTGCTTTTTTCAAAGCACAAATCCTGTTGTTCCTTCCTTTCTGCACAGCTATCTTGTTTGTTTGTCCACACTTTTGTGTGCAGCAGTCCTTTTTATTGCTGCCTGCCATACTTTTCTGAGATTACTGTAGGGAGATAGTACCGTATTTTTCGGACTAAAAGACGCACTTTTTCCCCCCCAAAAAAGGGGGGAAAATGGGGGGTGCATCTAATAGTCGCAATGCAGGCTTACCTAGGTGGCAGAGGTGCGGTGGCAGAGGTCCGGTGCGGGGGTGTGGCGGCAGAGGAGGCGCAGTAAGCGGGGTCCCTTTCCCCGGTATGGTGATGCAGCAGGCCCGGTATGCAGCAGAGCCGGGTGAATCCTCTTGTTATCGGTGGTGGCGGCCATTTTCTGGAGGCCGCGCGTGCGCAGATGGAGCGCTCTGCTTCCCGGGGCTTCAGGAAAATGGCCGCCGCGATCTCCATATGCGCACGCGCGGCCTCCCACGGCCATTTTCCTGAAGCCCCGGGAGCAGAGCGCTTCATCTGCACACGCGCGGCCTCAGGAAGATGGCCGCGCCCACCGATAACAAGAGGATTCACCCGGCTCTGCTGCATACCGGGCCTGCTGCATCACCATACCGGGGAAAGGGACCCCGCTTCCTGCGCCTCCTCTGCTGCCACACCCCCGCCACCGCACCTCTGCCACCGGACCTCTGCCACCGCACCTCTGCCACCTAGGTAAGCCTGCATGGTACGCCAGGGACCCCTCTCACGCCATACCTCTCACTGCACCTCCTGATCCCAGCACCTCCTGATCCCAGCACCTCCTGATCCCAGCACCTTCTCATCCCAGCACCTCCTGATCCCAGCACCTCCTGATCCCAGCACCTCCTGATCCCAGCACCTCCTGATCCCAGCACCTCCTGATCCCAGCACCTTCTCATCCCAGCACCTCCTCATCCCAGCATCACCCCACCTTGCCTCCTGTGACCCTGCTCTGCCACCGCCATAAGATACTGTAAATTCGGACAATAAGACGGACCCCCATGTTATAAAAAATCTTTTTTTCTGCAATTTTCACCCCAAATTTGGGGTGCGTCTTATGGTCCGGTGCGTCTTATAGTCCGAAAAATACGGTAATTGTAGTACAGTCCTTTTTTTAAAAAAAATATATCTTCAAGCCACTTTCTGCTCCTGAAACTGTGTAGTGTGAAACAGTGGGCCTGTATTTTTCTGCACTGTCCCACACCTAAAAAGGGAGATTTATATTGCGAATCAGTGCATCTGTGCCAGTCCAGTCTGTTGTATCTGTCAGTAGAGTTGAGCGACCTTGACCTTTTTAGAGTCGAGCCGGGTTTCGCGAAACACGACTATCTCAAACGTCGAGTCGGGTGGAATCGGCCGATTATCGCGAAAAGTCGGGGATCGACCGAAACACGAAACCCAATGCAAGTCAATGGGGGAGCATAGTCGGCAGTGAGTAGAGGCCAGGAAAACATGTACAGAGCCCATTGTATTGGCAAAAACATCCATTCTTGCTACTGAAGCTTGTCAATCGTAATTTAGCTTATAATAATTGTAAGGCATTTGAAATTGGGGGTCATTTGGCTAAAGTTGTGGGGGGTAGGGCTGGTTCAAGTAATTAGTGTGCCCAGTAAATCTGGACCACATCACTGCAGTGGAGCAGGGAGAGGTAAGTATTTCAACTTTGCAAGTGCTGTGATCCTGAGCAAGCAGGGGGGGCCCACTCGTTGGCATTGGCACTGGCACAGGGCCCCTCAAAGTACAGCGGTGTGTTTGCACGGCGGGGGCGCCTCCCACCGGCAGCAACACTTTTGCATACCATGAGAGGCCCTGTGCCAGTGACGTCGCCAACTAGTATTCCTCCCCCCACCTGATGAATGAACCTGCACTTTCATCTGCACCTTCCTGTTTGTCCCCGTGTAAGGTGGTATGGTATGCGGGAAGGGGGACCTGACTTTCAGCAGGGTCACAATCTTGCAGTGTAGCGTGCACGGGAAATGTTGCATTATGGGTCAATGTACCAGCAGACTCATCTATCACTGGCTGGGCAATGGGCAGGATGAGGAGGAAACACAGATATAGGCCCAAAGAATAAAGTGGGCTAAATGCAGTTCAAAATTGGTAACACAGGACTAATCAGGGGGCATTGCAGTGGAGGACAACTGGAATGAGAGGCTGACACAGAGAGTAGGCCCAAATCAGTAAGTATTCTAAATGCAGTTCAAAATTGGCAACAGTAGTAAACCGGCGGCACAGCTTTGTTCACTGGAGGAGAACAGCAAAGAGCGGCAGACACAGATAGAAGGCCCCAACCCAACTAGTAGGCCTAATGCAGTGTAGTTTTCAACAACTACTAAACGAGAGTCGGAAGACCGAAGCAATGGAGAGGAAACCTGGGGAACACCTTGGAGTGGAACACACCGTCTCTACACCCCATACCCAATTTGCAGGTCTAATGCAGTGTAGTTTTCAACAACTACTAAACGAGAGTCGGAAGACCGAAGCAATGGAGAGGAAACCTGGGGAACACCTTGGAGTGGAACACACCGTCTCTACACCCCATACCCAATTTGTAGGCCTAATGCAGTGTAGTTTTCAACAACTACTAAACGAGAGTCAGAAGATTGAAGCAATGGCGAGGAAACCTGGGGAACACCTTGGAGCGGCAGACACCGTTAGTAGGCCCTACCGAAGTAGTAGCCCCAATGCAGTTTTCAAATTCCTAGAGGCTGAAAACAAGACTATTGACGATTTGCTTTTTTCAAAAGAGGACAGCTGTATTGAGTGACGCAGACAGACACAGGTAGTAGGCCTTAAACCAAAAATGTGGCTCAATGCAGTTTAAAAAAGGTTACAGGGGTACACAGGCAGCATTGCTCTGGTCAGTGGAGGACAATTTCAATAGTGGACCGCAGACAGACTTTGTACGCCTACTATTAAAAAAAGGATGCTCTATGCAATTAAAAATAGGTTCCAGGGGTCCACGGGCAGCAGTGGTGTGGTCAGTGGAGGAGTGTTGGAAGGAGGGACCGCAGACAGGCGTAGTAGGCCTAACATAACAAAATTAGGCTGTAGGCACTTTAAAATTGGTTCCAGGGGTACACGGGCAGCAGTGGTGTGGTCAGCGGAGGACAATTTGAATTAGGGACTGCAGACAGACTTTGTAGGCTGTCCCCTGTGGACCATGCATCCAACACATTAACCCAGTGCGCCGTAATGGACACGTAACTTTTTGTGGACATGCCTACTGGTCCATGCGTCTCTTGTCAAGTGCACCTTTCTACTGTTTGATTGCCTGAGTGCTATGACAATGCAGACTTTTTCATGCCGGTGGAGGGCTGGGATGGCTTTTCTCGCAAAAGAAATGTCGACTGGGTAGCTTGAACTGTGGTACAGCGTAGTTCATCTCGGCTTTCTAAATATAAAACAAAGAAAAAAAGGAGGCTCCATGCACTTTCAGCTGGGTTCCAGGGGTACACGGCCAGCATTGGTCTGGTCAGTGGAGAACTATTAGAAGGAGGGACCGCAGACAGGCTTCGAAGGCCTAACATAATAAAATTGGGCTGTAGGCACTTTAAAATTGGTTCCAGGGCTACACGGGCAGCAGTAGACAGGTCAGTGGAGGCCTAGTGGAAGGAGGGACCGCAGACAGGCTTTGAAGGCCTAACATAATAAAATTGGGCTGTAGGCACATTAAAATTGGTTCCAGGGGTACACGGGCAGCAGTAGACAGGTCAGTGGAGGACTAGTGGAAGGAGGGACCGCAGACAGGCTTCGAAGGCCTAACATAATAAAATTGGGCTGTAGGCACTTTAAAATTGGTTCCAGGGGTACACGGGCAGCAGTAGACAGGTCAGTGGAGGACTAGTGGAAGGAGGGACCGCAGACAGGCTTCGAAGGCCTAACATAATAAAATTGGGCTGTAGGCACTTTAAAATTGGTTCCAGGGGTACACGGGCAGCAGTAGACAGGTCAGTGGAGGCCTAGTGGAAGGAGGGACTGCAGACAGGCTTCGAAGGCCTAACATAATAAAATTGGGCTGTAGGCACTTTAAAATTGGTTCCAGGGGTACACGGGCAGCAGTAGACAGGTCAGTGGAGGACTAGTGAAAGGAGGGCCCGCAGACAGGCTTCGAAGGCCTAACATAATTAAATTGGGCTGTAGGCACTTTAAAATTGGTTCCAGGGGTACACGGGCAGCAGTAGACAGGTCAGTGGAGGACTAGTGAAAGGAGGGACCGCAGACAGGCTTCGAAGGCCTAACATAATTAAATTGGGCTGTAGGCACTTTAAAATTGGTTCCAGGGGTACACGGGCAGCAGTAGACAGGTCAGTGGAGGACTAGTGGAAGGAGGGACCGCAGACAGGCTTCGAAGGCCTAACATAATAAAATTGGGCTGTAGGCACTTTGAATTCTCTTGCAGGGGTACACAGGCACCATTGGTGTTGTCAGCGGAGGCCGATTGTAATGAGTGTCTGCCAGTTAGTAGTCCCAACCAATAAATACATGCTAATGTCTCGCATTACAACAAAACGAAACCACAAAAGGGTGCAATCATTAGGTACAGGGGTGGACTCCTCTGCGTAGTTTCAGACCTAGTAATTTGGCGCAAAGTATTTACTTGGGTAAATATAGGACACTGCCCCTGACTATGTTAAGTACCATCATACATGTCAATACAATGGTATTGTCAGTGGCAGGAATTTAAGGATGTCAGCGCATAGACTAAACATTGGTGGAACTGTGAGAGATAATTGTGCAAGTGGTAGAGCAATGTTTGAGCTGGGGGTGGGGGAACTCTCTTGTGGCCGGCGGTACAGGCCCAGGGCCCCTCATGTTACAACAGTGTGTCTGACGTTGGGTGCACACCACCACCGCCAGAGACACTTTATTGTACTATGAGGGACCCAGTGGCAGTGCCATCGACCAAAAGTGGGCACACCCACCTCTTCAGACAAACAGCACTCTCACGGGTGCTTGCGCCAAGTGGCGAGACCACGGCCCCATGGGGGGAGTTTGGCCATTTAGGGAGGTGTAAACATGTCGTATGCTGGACAATCAGCTGCTGCAAATTACGAGATTGGAAAAGTCATTCAGAGTAGTACACAGGCAAGACCTTTTCATAGGAAAGCTAGGTGTCGGCCGGGCAAGGTGGGGCAAAAGAATTCGAAATCCAGTTGTGGTTCATTTTAATGAAGGTTAGATCATCAACATTTTGGGTAGCCAGACGAGTCCTTTTTTCGGTTAATATTGAACCTGCAGCACTGAATACTCTTTCTGATAGGACACTAGCTGCCGGGCAAGCAAGCTCCTGCAATGCATATTCTGCCAATTCTGGCCAGGTGTCTAATTTGGATGCCCAGTAATCAAATGGGAATGACGGTTGAGGTAGAACATCGATAAGGGATGAAAAATAGTTAGTAACCATACTGGACAAATGTTGTCTCCTGTCACTTTGAATTGATGCAGCAGTACCTGTCCTGTCTGCGGTCATAGCAAAATTACTCCCCAACCTGGTCAGAAAACCCCTCTGTCCAACGCCACTTCTGATTTCTGCACCTCTAACACCTCTGGTCTGCTGCCCCCTGCAGCTCGTGTGAGAACGATCACGGGCGCTGTGTGCTGGGAATGCCTGAAGCAAACGGTCAACAAGAGTTGATTGTTTGGTTGCTAATATTAGTTCCAAGTTCTCATGTGGCATAATATTTTGCAATTTGCCTTTATAGCGAGGATCAAGGAGGCAGGCCAACCAGTAATCGTCATCCTTCATCATTTTCGTAATGCGTGTGTCCCTTTTGAGGATACGTAAGGCATAATCTGCCATGTGTGCCAAAGTTCCAGTTGTCAAATCTGTGGTTGTGCTTGGTTGAGGGGCAGTTTCAGGCAAATCTACGTCACTTGTGTTCCTCAAAAACCCAGAACCCGGCCTTGCCACGCCACCAATTTGCAGTAGCCCCGGAGAAGCTTCCTCATTAAAAAAATACTCATCCCCATCATCATCCTCCTCGTCCTCCTCCTCCTGTTCGCCCGCTACCTCGTCCTGCACACTGGCCTGACCAGACAATGGCTGACTGTCATCAAGACTTTCCTCTTCCTCGGCTGCAGATGCCTGCTCCTTTATGTGCGTCAAACTTTGCATCAGCAGACGCATTAGGGGGATGCTCATGCTTATTATGGCGTTGTCTGCACTAACCAGCCGTGTGCATTCCTCAAAACACTGAAGGACTTGACACATGTCTTGTATCTTCGACCACTGCACACCTGACAACTCCATGTCTGCCATCCTACTGCCTGCCCGTGTATGTGTATTCTCCCACAAAAACATAACAGCCCGCCTCTGTTCGCACAGTCTCTGAAGCATGTGCAGTGTTGAGTTCCACCTTGTTGCAACGTCTATGATTAGGCGATGCTGGGGAAGGTTCAAAGACCGCTGATAGGTCTGCATACGGCTGGAGTGTACGGGCGAACGGCGGATATGTGAGCAAAGTCCGCACACTTTGAGGAGCAGGTCGGATAACCCCGGATAACTTTTCAGGAAGCACTGCACCACCAGGTTTAAGGTGTGAGCCAGGCAAGGAATGTGTTTCAGTTGGGAAAGGGAGATGGCAGCCATGAAATTCCTTCCGTTATCACTCACTACCTTGCCTGCCTCAAGATCTACTGTGCCCAGCCACGACTTCGTTTCTCTCTGCAAGAACTCGGACAGAACTTCCGCGGTGTGTCTGTTGTCGCCCAAACACTTCATAGCCAATACAGCCTGCTGACGCTTGCCAGTAGCTGGCCCATAATGGGACAACTGGTGTGCAACAGTGGCAGCTGCGGATGGAGTGGTTTGCCGACTGCGGTCTGTGGACGAGCTCTCGCTTCTGCAGAAGGACGAGGAGGAGGAGGAGGGGGTGCGAACACCTACAGCCAACTGTTTCCTAGACCATAGGCTAGGCAGAACTGTCCCGAAATTGATGTCCCCTGTGGACCCTGCATCCACCACATTCACCCAGTGTGCCGTGATGGACATGTAACGTCCCTGGCCATGCCTACTGGTCCATGCATCTGTTGTCAGGTGCACCTTTGTACTCACAGATTGCCTGAGTGCATGGACGATGCGCTCTTTAACATGCTGGTGGAGGGCTGGGATGGCTTTTCTCGAAAAGAAGTGTCGACTGGGTAGCTCGTAGCGTGGTTCAGGGTAGTCCATCAGGGCTTTGAAAGCTTTGCTTTCAACTAATCGGTAGGGCATCATCTCTAACGAGATTAGTCTAGCTATGTGGGCGTTCAAACCCTGTGAACGCGGATGCGAGGATAAGTACTTCCTTTTTCTAACCAGAGTCTCATGTAGGGTGAGCTGGATTGGAGAGCTGGCGATCGTGGAACTAGCGGGTGTGCCGGTGGACATGGCAGAATGAGAGACGGTTGGAGACGGTATTGTTTCCGCCGGTGCCCTACATGCAGTGTTTCCTACTACGAAACTGGTGATTCCCTGACCCTGACTGCTTTGGCCTGGCAAAGAAACCTGCTCAGATACTGCAGGTGGTGCGGAAAATGGTGGCCTTACAGTGACGGCAGGGATGTAGCGTTGCTGACTAGCTTCATTGGCCGAGGGTGCTACAACCTTAAGGGACGTTTGGTAGTTAGTCCAGGCTTGCAAATGCATGGTGGTTAAATGTCTATGCATGCAACTTGTATTGAGACTTTTCAGATTCTGACCTCTGCTTAAGGTAGTTGAACACTTTTGACAGATGAATTTGCGCTGATCACTGGGATGTTGTTTAAAAAAATACCAGACTGCACTCTTTCGAGCCTCGGATCCCTTTTCAGGCATTGCAGACTGAGCTTTAACCGGATGGCCACACTGTCCTCCAACAGGTTTTGGCTTTGCCACGCGTTTTGTCCCATCTACGGGCCCGGCAGATGGAACCTGCTGTGATGTTGATGCCTGCTGCGGCCCCTCCTCCTCCGCTTCAGAACTACTGCCGCCTGCACCCTGTTCCCCCAATGGCTGCCAATCGGGGTCAACAACTGGGCCATCTATAACCTCCTCTTCTATCTCGTGTGCAACTTCGTCTGTGTCACCGTGTAAGTCGGTGGTAGAGCGTTCGTGACGGGGCAACATAGTCTCATCAGGGTCTGATTCTGGATCAGTACCCTGCGAGGGCAATGTTGTGGTCTGAGTCAAAGGACCAGCATAGTAGTCTGGCTGTGCATCAGTGCACTCCATGTCAGATTCAACCTGTAATGGGCATGGCCTTTCTAAGCCAGTGACGGTATGTGTAAAGAGCTCCATGGAGTAACCCGTTGTGTCGCCTGCTGCATCCTTCTCTGTTGTTGTTTTTGCTGAAGAGGACAAGGAAGCGACTTGTCCCTGACCGTGAACATCCACTAACGACGCGCTGCTTTTACATTTACCCGTTTCAAAAGAGGAGGCATAAGAGCTAGAGGCTGAGTCAGCAAGGTAAGCCAAAACTTGCTCTTGCTGCTCCGGCATTAAAAGCGGTTTTCCTACTCCCAGAAAAGGGAGCGTTCGAGGCTTTCTGTAGCCAGACGACGAACCTGGCTCCACAGCTCCAGACTTAGGTGCAATATTTTTTTTCCCACGACCACCTGATGCTCCACTACCACTACCATCATTACCAGCTGACAATGAACGCCCACGGCCTCGACCTCTTCCACCAGACTTCCTCATTGTTTTAAAAACGTAACCAAAGTAACGGTATTTGTTGCTGTCAAACAACTTACACGGTGAGCTATAACTTCAGTATGATTTAGATATCCCTTTACAGGTGGGTGAGACCGCAAGGAAAATCAGGCACAATGTTACACAATCTGTTTTCGGTGGCACCAAATGAGAGAGATGCCACACACGCAGGACTGTCACTCAAGCACAAATGTCAATATTGATCTCCCACTTTTTTTTTTAACTTTTTCAGGGAGAATTTAGAAACCAAATAAAAACAATTGATTTTTTTCAGGGAGAATTTAGAAACCAAATAAAAAAAAATAGGCTTTCTATGGCTGACTATTTGAGAGAGAGAGATGGCACACCCAGGAGTCAAGACTGGCATACAAGCAGAAAGGCCAATATTAATCTCCCACTGATTTTTTTTTATTTTTTCAGGGAAAATTTAGAAACCAAATAAAAAAAAAATAGGCTTTCTATGGCCCACTATTTGAGAGACAGAGATGGCACACCCAGGAGTCAGGAATGGCACACAAGCAGAAAGGCCAATATTAATCTCCCACTGATTTTTTTTAATTTTTTCAGGGAGAATTTAGAAACCAAATAATAATAAAAAAAGGCTTTCTATGGCCCACTATTTGAGAGACAGAGATGGCACACCCAGGAGTCAAGACTGGCACACAAGCAGAAAGGCCAATATTCATCTCCCACTGATTTTTTTTATTTTTACAGGGAGACTTTAGAAACCAAATTAAAAAAATGACTTTTTCAGGGAGAATTTAGAAACCAAATAAAAAAAAAAATAGGCTTTCTATGGCCCACTATTTGAGAGACAGAGATGGCACACCCAGGAGTCAGGAATGGCACACAAGCAGAAAGGCCAATATTAATCTCCCACTGATTTTTTTTATTTTTTCAGGGAGAATTTAGAAACCAAATAAAAAAAATAAATAAATAGGCTTTCTATGGCCCACTATTTGAGAGAGAGATGTCACACTCAGGACTGGCACACAAGCCCAAAGGCCAATATTAATCTCCCACTGTTTTTTTTTTATCAGGGAGAATTTATAAACCCCACAAAAAAAAACAGAAAAATAAAAAGGCTTTCTATGACCCACTATGTGAGAGAGATGGCACACACAGGGATGGCACTAGCAGAAATGCCAATCTTAATCTCCCACAACTTATTTTTTTAGGGAGAATTAAAAAAAAACAAAAAAAAAACAGGGACTGTCCTACAATTACTATCTCCCTGCAGTAATCTCAGCCAGGTATGGCAGGCAGCAATAAGGAGTGGACTGATGCACAAATTAAATAAAAAGTGTGGACAAACAAACAAGATAGCTGTGCAGAAAGGAAGGAACAACAGGATTTGTGCTTTGAAAAAAGCAGTTGGTTTGCACAGCGGTGTACACACAGCAATGCAGCTATCAGGGAGCCTTCTAGGGCAGCCCAATGAGCTACAGTGCTGAGGAAAAAAAAATGTAGCTTCCACTGTCCCTGCAAACAAAAGGTGGTGTTGGACAGTGGAAATCGCTACAGCACAAGCGGTTTGGTGGTTAATGGACCCTGCCTAACGCTATCCCTGCTTCTGACAAAGCGGCAGCAACCTCTCCCTAGGCTCAGATCAGCAGCAGTAAGATGGCAGTCGGCGGGAACGCCCCTTTATAGCCCCTGTGACGCCGCAGACAGCAAGCCAATCACTGCAATGCCCTTCTCTAAGATGGTGGGGACCAGGACCTATGTCATCACGCTGCCCACACTCTGCGTCCACCTTCATTGGCTGAGAAATGGCGCTTTTCGCATCATTGAAACGCGACTTTGGCGCGAAAGTCGCGTACCGCATGGCCGACCCCACACAGGGATCGGGTCGGGTTTCATGAAACCCGACTTTGCCAAAAGTCGGCGACTTTTGAAAATGAACGATCCGTTTCGCTCAACCCTATCTGTCAGTCATTTTGTGCCACAGAAACAATACTGTAAAACAGTGGGCGACATTTATACACTAGTCTTCCATATAAAAACAAAAAGGGGAGATTAATATTGGCAAATGTGTGCATCTGTGCCAGTCCAGTCTGTGGTATCGGTCTGTCATTTTGTGCCAGTGAAACACTACTGTAAAACTGTGGGCCACATTGATTCACTAGTCTCCCATCCCCCCAAAAAAAGAAGGGGAGATTAATATTGGTAAATCTGTGCATCTGCGTCAGTCCTGTTCGTGGCATATCTGTCAGCCACTGAAACACTACTGTAAAACTGTGGGCCAGATTGATTCACTAGTCTCCCATCCCCCCAAAAAAGAAGGGGAGATTAATATTGGCAAATCTGTGCATCTGCGTCAGTCCTGTTAGTGGGGATATCTGTCAGCCACTGAAACTGTGTACTGTAATACAGTGGGCCTGATTTTCCCTGCACTCTCACACGCCTATTAAGGGAGATTTAAATTCACAACAATTTTGCGTCCACCATGTAACTGGTTTTACATTACCAAATAACGTTTGTTAGTTTGGTTACATATTTCCAAGAATTAGGAAGTCTGGTGGAAGAGGTCGTGGCCGTGGGCGGTCATTGCCAGCTGGTAATGATGGTAGTGGTGGTGGAGCATCAGGTGGTCGTGGGAAAAGCAATATAGCACATAAGTCTCGAGTTGTTCAGCCGTCATCGTCTGGCTACACAAGGCCTCGAACGCTCCCTTTTCTGGGAGTAGGAAAACCGCTTTTAAAGCCGGAGCAGCAGGAACAAGTTTTGGCTTTCCTTGCTGACTCTGCCTCTAGCTCTTTTGCCTCCTCTTCGGAAAGTGCAAAATGTAAAAGCAGCGCATCGTCAGTAGATGTTCCCAGTCAGGGACAAGTCGCTTCCTTGCGTTCTTCACCCAGAACAACAGAGAAGGATGCGTCAGGCGACACAACGGGTTACTCCATGGAGCTCTATACACATACCGTTCCTGGGTTAGAAAGGGAAATTGTTAACAGGTCATGCCCATTACAAGATGAATCGGACATGGAGTGCACAGATGCACAACCACAGCCAGATTCTTATGCTGTTCCTTTGACTCAGATCACAACATTGCCCTCGCAGTGTACTGATCCAGAATCTGACCCAGATGAGACTATGGAGCCCCGTCACGAACGCTATAGCACCGGCTTACACAGTGACACAGAGGAAGGTGTACAGGACATTGAAGAGGAGGTCATAGATGACCCAGTTGTTGATCCCAATTGGCAGCCATTGGGGGAACAGGGTGCAGCCGGCAGTAGCTCTGAAACGGAGGAGGAGTCGCAGCAGGCATCAAAATTGCAACAGGTTCCATCTGGCAGGCCTGTATCTGGCCAAAAACGTGTGGCAAAACCAAAACCAGTTGAAGGACAGCGTGGCCATCCGGTTAAAGTAGCTCAGTGTGCAATGCCTGAAAAGGTATCCAATGGTAGGAAGAGTGCAGTCTGGCATTTTTTTAACCAACATCCAAATGATCAGTGCAAAGTCATCTGTAAGAAATGCTCAAGGACCTTCAGCAGAGGTCAGAATGTTAAAAGTCTAAATACAAGTTGCATGCGTAGACATTTAAACACCATGCACTAGCAAGCCTGGACTAACTACTAAACGTCCTTTAACGTTGTTGCACCCTCTCACAATGAAGCTAGTCAGCAACGCTACATCCCTTCCCTCACTGTAAGCCCAACGTTTACCACACCACCTGCAGCAAATGTGGAGGTTTCGTCGCAAGGCCAAAGCAGTCAGGGAATCACCAGGTTCTTGGTAGGAAACACTGTATGTAGGCCAACAGCAAGAATACCATCACCAACCCTCTCTGTCTGCCATGTCCACCGGCACCCCCGCTAGTACCACCATATGCAGCTCTCCAGTCCAGCTCACCCTACATGAGACTCTCGTTAGGAAAAGGAAGTACTCATCCTCTCATCCGCGTACACAGGGTTTGAATGCCCACATTGCTAGACTAATCTCATTAGAGATGATGCCCTAACGGTTAGTTGAAAGCAAAGCTTTCAAAGCCCTGATGGACTATGCTGTACCACGCTACGAGCTACCCAGTCGACACTTCTTTTCGAGAAAAGCCATCCCAGCCCTCCACCAGCACATAAAAGACCGCATTGTCCATGCTCTGAGGCAATCTGTGAGTAGAAAGGTGCACCTGACAACAGATGCATGGACCAGTAGGCATGGCCAGGGGCGTTACGTGTCCATCACGGCACACTGGGTTAATGTGGTGGATGCCGGGTCCACAGGGGACAGCAATATTGGGACAGCTCTGCCTAGCCCACGGTCTAGGAAACAGTTGGCTGTAGGCGTTCGCACCCCCTCCTCCTCCTCCTCGTCCTCCAGCAGAAGCGACAGCTGGTCCACAGACAGCAGTCGCACGACCACTCCATCCGCAGCTGCCACTGCTGCACACGAGGTGTCCCATTATGGAACAGCTAGTGGCAAGCGTCAGCAGGCTGTATTGGCAATGAAGTGTTTGGGCGACAACAGACACACCGTGGAAGTTCTGTCCGAGTTCTTGCAGCAAGAAACTCAGTCATGGCTGGGCAGTGTACATCTTGAGGCAGGCAAAGTAGTGAGTGATAACGGAAGGAATTTTATGGCTGCCATAGCCCTTTCACAACTGAAACACATTCTTTGCCTGGCTCACACCTTAAACCTGGTGGTGCAATGCTTCCTGAAAAGTTATCCGGGGTTACCTGACCTGCTCCTGAAGGTGCGCAGACTTTGCTCGCACATCCGCCGTTCGCCCGTACACTCCAGCCATATGCAGAACCATCAGCGATCTTTGAACTTTCCCCAGCATCGCCTAATCATCGACATTGCAACAAGGTGGAACTCCACACTGCACATGCTTCAGAGACTATGCGAACAGAGGCGTGCTGTTATGTATTTGTGGGAGGATACACATACACGGGCAGGC
Source organism: Ranitomeya imitator (assembly GCF_032444005.1). NCBI lineage: Eukaryota > Metazoa > Chordata > Amphibia > Anura > Dendrobatidae > Ranitomeya > Ranitomeya imitator. The sequence continues at coordinate 540,396,355 of NC_091284.1, read as the reverse complement.
AGTTGGATGGCAGACATGGAGTTGTCAGGTGTGCAATGGTCGAAGATACAAGACATGTGGCAAGTCCTTCAGTGTTTTGAGGAATGCACACGGCTAGTTAGTGCAGACAACGCCATAATAAGCATGAGCATCCCCCTAATGCGTCTGCTGATGCAAAGTTTGACGCACATAAAGGAGCAGGCGTCTGCAGCGGAGGACGAGGGAAGCCGTGATGACAGTCAGCCATTGTCTGGTCAGGAAAGTCTACTGGAAGAGGTGGCGGGCGAAGAGGAGTAGGACGAGGAGGATGATGGGGATGAGTATTTTTTGGATGAGGAAGCTTCTCAGGGGGCAATAGAAACTGGTGGCATTGCAAGGCCAGGTACAGGGTTTTTGAGGGAGGCAAGTGACGTTGATTTGCCCGAAAGTGCTCCTCAACCCAGCCCAAGCAGTGAATTGCCAACTGGAACATTGGCCCACATGGCAGATTATGCCTTGCGTATCCTAAAAAGGGACCCCCGCATTATAAAAATGATGACCGATGACGATTACTGGTTGGCCTGCCTCCTGGATCCACGCTATAAGGGGAAACTGCAAAACATCATGCCACATGAGAACCTTGAACAAATATTGGCAACCAAACAAGAAACTCTTGTTGACCGTTTGATTCAGGCATTCCCAGCACACAGCGCCGGTGATGGTTCTCACACGAGCTGCAGGGGGCAACAGGGCAGAGGTGTTAGACGTGCACAAATCATTAGTGGCGTTGGACAGAGGGGTTTTCTGACCAGGTTGTGGAGTGATTTGGCAATGACCGCAGACAGGACAGGTACTGCAGCATCAATTCAAAGTGACAGGAGACAGCATTTGTCCAGTATGGTTACTAACTATTTTTCCTCCCCTATCGATGTTCTCCCTCACCCGTCATTCCCATTTGATTACTGGGCATGGGCATCCAAAATAGACACCTGGCCTGATTTGTCCGAATATGCATTGCAGGAGCTCGCTTGCCCAGCAGCTAGTGTGCTATCAGAAAGAGTATTCAGTGCTGCAGGTTCAATATTAACCAAAAAAAGGACTCGTCTGGCTACCCAAAATGTTGATGATCTAACCTTCATTAAAATGAACCACTCATGGATTTCTAATTATTTTGCCCCACCTTTCGCGGCTGACACCTAGCTTTCCTTTAAAAAGGTCTTGCTTTTGGACTGGTCTTACTGAGTGTTCCAATTTCTCCATTTGCAGCTTCTGTAGGTCCAGCATACGACATGTTTATACCTCCCTAAATGGGCTGACTCCCCCCACGTGGCCGTGGTCTCGCCACTTGGCGGAAGCACCCGTGAGAGTGCCGTTTGTCTGAATAGGTGGGTGTGCCCATTTTTGGTCGACGGCACTGGCACCGGGTCCCTCATAGTACAATGAAGTGTCTCTGGCGTTGGTGGCGCGCACCCAACGTCAGACACACCATTGTAACATGAGGGGCCTTGGGCCAGTACCGCCGGGCACGAGAGAGTGCCCCCCACCCCCCAGCTCAAACTGTGCTCTACCACTTGCAAAATTATCTGTCACTGCTTCACCGCTGTTTAGTCTATGCGGTGAAATCCTTCAATGCCTGGCACTGACAATACCAATTTTTTGACATGTTTGATGCTACTTAAAATATTCAGTGGCCCTGTCCTACATTTACACCAGTAAATACTTTGCGCCAAATAACAATGTCTGAAAGTCAGCAGAGGCGCCCACCCCTGTACCTAAGTATGCCACCCTTTTTTTGTTTGTTTTGTTTTTTTGCGAGACATTAACATCTATGTATTATTTTGGAGTACTAACTGTGTCAGACACTCCTTCCAATTGTCCTTCGCTGACCACACCAATGCTGCCTGTGTACTCCTGGAACCTAATTAAAAGTGCATAGAGCCTACTTTGTTTTATGTTAGGCCTACTAAGTCTGTCTGCGGTCCCTCCTTCCAATAGTCATCCACTGACCACACCAATGCTGCCTGTGTACCCCTGGAACCTAATTAAAAGTGCATAGAGCCTACTTTGTTTTATGTTAGGCCTACTAAGTCTGTCTGCGGTCCCTCCTTCCAATAGTCATCCACTGACCACACCAATGCTGCCTGTGTACCCCTGGAACCTATTTAAAAGTGCATAGAGCCTACTTTTTTATGTTAGGCCTACTAAGTCTGTCTGCAGTCCCTCCTTCCAATAGTCCTCCACTGACCACACCAATGCTGCCTGTGTACCCCTGGAACCTATTTAAAAGTGCATAGAGCCTACTTTTTTATGTTAGGCCTAGTAAGTCTGTCTGCGGTCCCTCCTTCCAATAGTCCTCCACTGACCACACCAATGCTGCCTGAACTGCTTTTAGCCTACTTTTGTATTTGGGACTATATCTGTGTTTCCTCCTCATCCTGCCCATTGCCTAGCCAGTGCTAGATGACTCTGCTGGTACATTGACCCAGACCGCTACATTCCCCTTGCACGCTACACAGCCAGATTCTGACCCTGCTGAAAGTGAGGTTCCCCTTCCAGCATACTATACCACCTTACACGGGGACAAAGAGGAAGGTGCAGATGAAAGTGCAGGTTCCATCATCAGGTGGGGGGGATATTCGTTGTCAACGACACTGGCACAGGGCCCCTCATAGTACGCTAAAGTGTCGCTGCCGGTGGGAGGCGCCCCCGCCATGCAAACACATCGCCGTACTTTGAGGGGCCCTGTGCCAGTGCCAATGCGAACGAGTGGGCCCCCCTGCTTGCTCAGGATCACAGCACTTGCAAAGTTGAAATACTTACCTCTCCCTGCTCCACTGGTGTGACGTGGTCCACGTTTCCTGGGCCTACTAAATACTTGAACCAACCATACCCCCCACAACTTTAGCCAAATGACCCCCAATTTCCAATGCCTAACTATTATTATAAGGTAAATTAAGATTGACAAGCTTCAGTAGCAAGAATCGATGTTTTTTCCATTAAAATGGGCACTGTAGGTGTTTTCCTGGCCTCCACTCACTGCCGACTATGCTTCCCCATTGACTTGCATTGGGTTTCGTGTTTCGGTCGATCCCCGACTTTTCGCGATAATCGGCCGATTTCACTCGACTCGACTTTTGATATAGTCGGGTTTCGCAAAATCTGACTCGACCCTAAAAAAGTCAAAAGTTGCTCAACCCTAGTCCTGACAATCCTTGGATGACCAACGCCGAGCAAACCAGACTCATTTCACCAATGAGACCAGTGAGAGGCTGGAGCAACCAGTTTCAAATTATATATATATATATATATATATATATATATATATATATAACATCTTCATAGTATCAGACTACAAACAATGACCTGATCCTACAGTACTGAGCCTTTCAATTTGACCATTACCTTTGCTATAACATGGAGATGCACAGGTCTTCATGGGAGCCGTTGACATGAAATAGTCAACCATTTTTAAACAATGGCATTTGGAAAAATGCTTCATGGAGATATAGGTAAGAATGGTTGTGTTAGGAGAACACAATCTAGGAATGAATGATAATCTGATATAAGGACAGGTATCCTATGATGTTATGATAAGAAAAGAATATCTGACATGCTTAATTATTTTCTATCACATCTTCTGCTTGCATTTTATAACCACACAGTATTCAGTACATGGTTAAATATCACTAAATAGGACTGAAATATTGTATTGGCTCGTTAGAAAATAAAGACAACTGGACCACATGGAACAAGGCACTGCATTGCACTCTTTCTATGAAGACATTATGAGTAATAAAAGACATAAGTTAGCTCTTAAACTAAATGTGTTTTTCAATTAAGAACTTTGAATAAACTACTGTATCTATTGTTTAGTAGGTAACATCAATGAATGGAATATGTGAGTCATAAGACAAACTAAGTGACTTCTTCAAGGTAATTGAGAGTATCTGGGACTTCAAAAGCTGTAAACAGACGTTTCTCCATGGACGTCATTGCCCAGTATAGCTGAGACTTCCAAGGAAATTACAAAGCATCTTAAGGATGTTACAGATGAATGAAATTTTAAAGAAGCACTCACATAAAGATTTTATTAATAAATTTGTGAATAAGTAGTGTGTGTTAATATGTTCACCTAATGCCACCTTCTCCAGTATCTGGAGCTGTTCTGCTCCTCTTCTCAGTGAAGTCACCCCTCTTCAGACACTTATGGTCATGCTGCGCTCTGTGTGACCTGGAAGTGGCTTTAATAATGCAGGTCTGTGGAGCATCAGAACAAGGCTCCTTTGGACTACATTGTAAAATAGGCTTCCTACTCATGCATAGAGTGAGCTGGAAAGTCTGAAGAGCAGTGACATCACTGAGAAGAGAAGCAGAACGGTGCTGAATCTCGGAGAAGGTGGCGGTAGGTGAGCATATTAATATATGCACATATACATAGATTTATTTAAAAAATCTTCATGGAAAGGCTTCTTTAAACGGTTATTCCAAAATTCACATGCGTTCCCTCTGCTCCATTCATTGTCTTTGAAACTTCTGGAGTAAGCCAAGCATGTAAATTTGAGAAAGGCGAGCAAAAGCCGAATGATGTAAATTTGGTGGTAGATTTCACCCAATTTATTGCAATGCAGAGTACTAAACATCCTGGACTGCCTTATAAAACATAAAATAAATAAATGACCATTGTAAAAAATCCGTAGAAAAGAAGAAAAGAGAAGCCACTGAACAATCTGCACACCGCCAATCAAACATAGGAAAAAAGGAACAACTATATTGGTAACAGAAGTGTTAAAAGCAATTAAAAACAATACACAGACAAACTCCCCCATGGGGCCTGTTCAAAAGTGATTTCTGCATAAATAGCATCAATAACATACACAGTGCTGGGCACAATTGCAGATCATAAAGCATTACACTACTGGGAACAATCTAAAGTGCATATATATTTATAGTACAAATATAAATACGTTTATATATGAAAGATGTACACACTCCTAATAAAGAAATAAAGGCAGGGACCCGGTCCCTAATCCACTGCTAATGTGCAGACATAAGTCCCAGATAAAAGAGCATCAGCCCCAATGCATGATGAAAGGATATAGCGACCGCTGCCCATAGCCGACACCGCAGCCAAGGAGACCCTGCTAAAAACGCCACCCCAGCAGTGTGCAAAAAGTTACCCAATAGTCACCTACAATAAGGAGGGTAACCCAGCGACCAATGTACACAACAGGACCAGATGGTGGAAGAACCCAACGCGTATCGCGGTTACCAAGACCGCTTTGTCAGGGGAAGTAGCTTACCGCAAGAAGCAGCATCCTTTTATATCAAATAGTACGGTCGTAAGTGAGCACCGGTGTGTGTCCTGCCCTGGGCCGGAAACAATGAGGCCGGAAGTAAACAGTAGAAGGAGGTCAGGAACGCCAGGATAGTAGCGCCTGCGCAGAGAGCAGAGGACGCTGGAAGTGGGCAGACGTCTCTGCCCACACTGTTCCAATGCGCACATGCCGATAATCGAGCCAGAGGTCCGCATAGAAACACAAGAGAAGGAGCCACAGGTCAGAGAGAAAGATCACCTAGGCGGGCAGCAGGTGACACATAGCCATTGTATGCATATCCACAAAGGAGGGGGGCAGGCAGCAGGTGACACATAGCCATAGTATGCATATCCACAAAGGAGGGGGGGGGAGGGGGAAAGGTAGAGGAAAGGGAGAATGTGGCCAGTCAAAGTGATCCTGGAGATACAGCCCCCCTTAAAGGGGAAGTAATGCTGGAAAGGAAGACATATGCTTGGATAAAAGTAACAAATAACGAACAAAATGCAGATAACACAAAACAAATGTATACTAATTATATGCCAAAATAATAATGAAAAAAAGAAAAAAAGAGCAAAATAAACAATAATAAAAACACACATAAAAATAATTATATAAATATAATAATACAAGGAAAAGGTAAAAAACAAAAAAGGAAAAGAAAGGGAATCAAAGTTTAACACAAATAAGACAGTATAACACATATCAAATAAAGCCTAAGTAAAAATATATATGTCTATACAGAATTATAACACATAATACAGAATGAGGAAGATAAGAAGGGGGCCCATACAACATAGCCTTCCATCCCAGGTGAAAATCGCCAACTTCTCCATATTCAGTCTCACAGTCTTCTTATTGCTCTTGGTATCCATAGAGGTCAATGGAAGTCCATGTCTCCCAAATCTTGTCCAAATTCCCCGGATGGAAGTGCTGCATGGAACATCCAATATATCCAGCCATGAAGGTGAATCCTCTCATTAATAACTGTATATATGCGAAGTCCTGTCCCAAATGTTATCCGTCACAGGTAAGGAGAGATGGAACCCACAAGCGAAGGATTTAGCCCAGGAAGCCTGTGAAGAGGAGATCCTCATTAATCCCCTGAGGTGCTGTAGAGTGGAGTATATAAATCCACCGAGACTCCACTTGTAGAAGCCGCTTATATAGGGAACTAACTTTGCCAGAGCTCCTAACATGCTCCAAACCAACTATCCTGGTATTGGCATAGTTGCTCCATGATGAAGTAGGAAATGTGAGGCTACTGTAGTGAGCGTCTTACCCTTCCGGTTGTCCGCAGCTGCTGTATTAATAGTAGAAAAGTGACCTTGCATTCTCCGACGCAGTTCTTGCGAAGTCTGGCCTACATAAATACAAGAACACGGACAGATCAAGGCATAAATGACATGAGAGGTTTTGCAATTAATATATGCCTTTAACTTGTGCTGCGTCTGATCAACAGGATTGCAAAAAACATCACGAACGGGGTGCATGTATGGACACATATTGCAGTCCCCACACGGAAATGAACCTCTCAAAAGTATTCCACGATTAAGCCTCCGTGTGGGTCTCCTATAGTGACTCTGGGTAATTATATCCCTAAAATTAGCCACCCTCCTGGCCGTCGTCAATGGCCGGGCACTGACAACCTGGGATGTTTGTGTGTCTGTAGTTAGAATCCTCCAGTGGTCATTCAAAGTCCTACTCACCTGAGGCCTTTGGGTGTGATATCCCTTAAAGAAGCGCACATAACTGTCCGGTCTCCTCCTACTGGTGACAAGTAAAGAATCTTGTGTCTGCCGGCTGGCCCTCTGGTAGGCACGAGAAATACATTTTTTTGTAAAAAATCCATATTGGCATCATAAAATGTATTCAGCAGTGGTTATATAACCTGTTCCTCACTGGGGTCAAACAGGAGTGGGCGCTCAAGGCTAAAAACTTTTGTATGAATATCTGGGCTCCACCAAGTGCATTAATTTGTCTATATACCTGGTTTACAGGGCTATTTGCACAGAGGCACCATTTTTGAGAAGACTTTAGAAATCATAGGTGGATCGTTGTCTGTGTAGTATTGAGCTTGCTGGAAATCAGCACTGGAGTGGGAGTACTAATACCATTGGTGGTTTGTTCATTGGTAATTGTATACATGCTGTGTGAGTTTGTGCATGTCTAATGTACAGTTGCATTGAAAATTGTTTGAATTCTATGATTTTACATATCAGCAATACAAAATGTATTGCTTGGAACTTCGGAGACATGTTGGCAGTAGTTTATAGAATAAAAGAATTTACATTTTACTCAAAAATATACATATAAAGAGAAAAATCAGACAATCTGACAATTTGGCAGTGGTCTCTTAATTTTTGCCTAAGCTGTATAGTCATGTGACTCCTGTTTCCGCTCGTCACAGTCATTATGCAAAATGTAGGCTTTTGCATACAGTCGGTACGGAAAGTATTCAGACTCCTTTAGGCTATGTGCACACGTTCAGGTTTTTTTGTGGTAAAAACGCTATAAAAACGCATACATTATGCATTCTATCATTTAGAATGCATTCTGCATATTATGTGCACATGGATGCGTTTTTTTCCGCGAAAAAAACGCATCGCGGTAAAAAATGAGCATGTTCATTATTTTTGCGGATTTTCTGCGTTTTTCCCGCAATTCTATGCATTTTGGAAAAAACGCACAAAAAACGCACCAAAACGCGTAAAAAACGCGTCAAAAACGCTTCAAAATCGCTGTAAAATCGTGGTAAAAACGCATGCAGATTTCTGCCAGAAATGTCCGGTTTTTGTCAGGAAAATATCTGCAAGAAATCCTGACGTGTGCACATACCCTTAAATTGTTCACTCTTTGTTTCACTGCAGCCATTTGGTAAATGAAAAAAACAAACATTTTTTACATTAATGTACACTCTGCACTCGAAGTTGACTGAAAAAAAACAAATGTAGAAATTTTTGCAAATTTAATAAAAAAGAAAAACTGAAATATCACATGGTCATAAGTATTCAGACTCTTTGCTCAGTCACTCATATTTAAGGCAGGGTTCATATTGAGTTCGGGCAGTCCGTTCAATGCATGTGTTAAACGGACTGCATTAACGCAAGCGCCATTAAAGATCGCATTATGCGATCGTGCTAGGGCAGATGCTCCATCTGCGCTAGCAGTGACGGACCCCGAAATGCTGCAGACCGTGTCCGAGGGTACGTCACAGAATGACGGCACATCGCTAACGCATGCCAATTATGACATGCATTAGTGATGCGCTACATAATTGCAGTCAATGGGTGTGCCAACGCATCCATTACATAGCGTTAGTGCCGCTATGTAACAGATGCCGTCAGCACATTGCCATTAACACAATGTGAACCCAGCCTTAGGCTGCCGTCACACTAGCAGTATTTGGTCAGTACTTTACATCAGTTTTTGGAAGCCAAAACCAGGAGTGGGTGATAAATGCAGAAGTGGTGACATGTTTCTAATTATACTTTTCCTCTAATTGTTCCACTCCTGGTTTTGGCTTACGAGTACTGATGTAAAATAGTGACCAAATACTGCTAGTGTGACAGCAGCCTAAGTCACATGCTGTCCATTTCCTTGTGATCCTCCTTGAGATGGTTCTACTTCTTCATTGGATTCCAGCTATGTTTAACTACACTGCTAAGACTTGATTTGGAAAGGCACACACCTGTCTACATAAGACCTCACAGTGCATGTCAGACCAAATGAGAATCAGGAGTTCAAAGGAACTGGCCAAGGAGCTCAGACACAGAATTGTGGCAAGGCACAGATCTGACCAAGGTTACAACAGAATTTCTGCAGTACTCAAGGTTCCTAAGAGCACAGTGGCCTCCATAATCCTTAAATGGAAGAAATTTGGGACCACCAGAAGAAGTCTTCCTAGACCAGGCTGTCCAGCCAAACTGAGCAATCGTGGGAGAAGAGCCTTGGTGAGAGAGGTAAAGAAGAACCCCAATATTACTGTGGCTGAGCTCCAGAGATGCATTAGGGAGATGGGAGAAAGTTCCAGAAAGTCAACTATCATTGCAGCCCTCCACCAGTCTGGCCTTTATGGCAGAGTGGCCCAACGGAAGCCTTTCCTCAGTGCAAGACATATGAAAGCCCGCATAGAGTTTGCTAAAAAAACAAAAAAAACACATGAAGGACTCCCAGACTATGAAAAATAAGATTATCTGGTCTGGTGATGAGACAAAGATAGACCTTTTTGGTGATATTTCTATGTGGTATGTGTGAAGAACATCAGGTACTGCTCATCACATGCCCAATACAATCCCAACAGTGAAACATGGTGGTAGCAGCATCATGCTATGGGGGTGTTTTTTCAGCTGCAGGGACAGAACGACTGGTTGTCATTGAAAGAAACATGAAGGTGGCCAAGTACAAAGATATCCTGGATGAAAGCTTCTTCCAGAGTGCTCTGGACCTCAGACTTGGATGAAGGTTCACCTTTCAACAAGACAATGACCCTAAGCACACAGCTAAAATAAAGGAGTGGTTTCAGAACATCTCTGTGACCATTCTTGACAGGTCCAGCCAGAGCCCTGACTAAAACCCAATTGAGCATCTCTGGAGAGACCTGAAAATGGCTGTCCACCAACGTTCACCATCCAACCTGACAGAACAGGAGAGGATCTACAAGGAACAATGGCAGAGAATCCCCAAATCCAGGTGTGAAAAACTTGCTGCATCTTTCCCAAGAAGACTCATGGCTGTAGTAGCTTAAAAGGGTGCTTCTACTCAAAACTGAGCAAAGGGTCTGAATACTTATGACCATGTGATTTCAGTTTTTCTTTTTTAATAAATTAGCAAAAATTTCTACATTTGTTTTTTTTCAGTCTAGATGGGGTGCAGAGTGTACATTCATAGTAACATAGTAGCATAGTTAGTAAGGCCGAAAAAAGACATTTGTCCATCCAGTTCAGCCTATATTCCATCATAATAAATCCCCAGATCTACGTCCTTCTACAGAACCTAATAATTGTATGATACAATATTGTTCTGCTCCAGGAAGACATCCAGGCCTCTCTTGAACCCCTCGACTGAGTTCGCCATCACCACCTCCTCAGGCAAGCAATTCCAGATTCTTACCGCCCTAACACTAAAGAATCCTCTTCTATGTTGGTGGAAAAACCTTCTCTCCTCCAGACGCAAAGAATGCCCTCTTGTGCCCGTCACCTTCCTTGGTATAAACAGATCCTCAGCGAGATATTTGTATTGTCCCCTTATATACTTATACATGGTTATTAGATCGCCCCTCAGTCGTCTTTTTTCTAGACTAAATAATCCTAATTTTGCTAATCTATCTGGGTATTGTAGTTCTCCCATCCCCTTTATTAATTTTGTTGCCCTCCTTTGTACTCTCTCTAGTTCCATTATATCCTTCCTGAGCACCGGTGCCCAAAACTGGACACAGTACTCCATGTGCGGTCTAACTAGGGATTTGTACAGAGGCAGTATAATGCTCTCATCATGTGTATCCAGACCGCTCTTAATGCACCCCATGATCCTGTTTGCCTTGGCAGCTGCTGCCTGGCACTGGCTGCTCCAGGTAAGTTTATCATTAACTAGGATCCCCAAGTCCTTCTCCCTGTCAGATTTACCCAGTGGTTTCCCGTTCAGTGTGTAATGGTGATATTGATTCCTTCTTCCCATGTGTATAACCTTACATTTATCATTGTTAAACCTCATCTGCCACCTTTCAGCCCAAGTTTCCAACTTATCCAGATCCATCTGTAGCAGAATACTATCTTCTCTTGTATTAACTGCTTTACATAGTTTTGTATGATCTGCAAATATCGATATTTTACTGTGTAAACCTTCTACCAGATCATTAATGAATATGTTGAAGAGAACAGGTCCCAATACCGACCCCTGCGGTACCCCACTGGTCACAGCGACCCAGTTAGAGACTATACCATTTATAACCACCCTCTGCTTTCTATCACTAAGCCAGTTACTAACCCATTTACACACATTTTCCCCCAGACCAAGCATTCTCATTTTGTGTACCAACCTCTTGTGCGGCACGGTATCAAACGCTTTGGAAAAATCGAGATATACCACGTCCAATGACTCACCGTGGTCCAGCCTATAGCTTACCTCTTCATAAAAACTGATTAGATTGGTTTGACAGGAGCGATTTCTCATAAACCCATGCTGATATGGAGTTAAACAGTTATTCTCATTGAGATAATCCAGAATAACATCCTTCAGAAACCCTTCAAATATTTTACCAACAATAGAGGTTAGACTTACTGGCCTATAATTTCCAGGTTCACTTTTAGAGCCCTTTTTGAATATTGGCACCACATTTGCTATGCGCCAGTCCTGCGGAACAGACCCCGTCGCTATAGAGTCTCTAAAAATAAGAAATAATGGTTTATCTATTACATTACTTAGTTCTCTTAGTACTTGTGGGTGTATGCCATCCGGACCAGGAGATTTATCTATTTTAATCTTATTTAGTCGGTTTCGCACCTCTTCCTGGGTTAGATTTGTGACCTCTAATATAGGGTTTTCATGGTTTCTTGGGATTTCACCTAGCATTTCATTTTCCACCGTGAATACTGTGGAGAAGAAGGTGTTTAATATGTTAGCTTTTTCCTCGTCATCTACAACCATTCTTTCCTCACTATTTTTTAAGGGGCCTACATTTTCAGTTTTTATTCTTTTACTATTGATATAGTTGAAGAACAGTTTGGGATTAGTTTTACTCTCCTTAGCAATGTGCTTCTCTGTTTCCTTTTTGGCAGCTTTAATTAGTTTTTTAGATAAAGGATTTTTCTCCCTATAGTTTTTTAGAGCTTCAATGGTGCCATCCTGCTTTAGTAGTGCAAATGCTTTCTTTTTACTGTTAATTGCCCCTCTTACTTCTTTGTTTAGCCACATTGGGTTTTTCCTATTTCTAGTCCTTTTATTCCCACAAGGTATAAACCGCTTACAGTGCCTATTTAGGATGTTCTTAAACATTTTCCATTTATTATCTGTATTCTTATTTCTGAGGATATTGTCCCAGTGTACCGGATTAAGGGCATCTGTAAGCTGGTCAAACTTTGCCTTCCTAAAGTTCAGTGTTTTTGTGACTCCCTGACAAGTCCCCCTAGTGAAAGACAGGTGAAACTGTACAATATTGTGGTCGCTATTTCCTAGATGCCAGACCACCTGCAGAGAAAAAAATGAACTGTTTTTGAATTTACCAAATGGCTGCAATGAAACAGAGTGAACAATGTAAAGAGTCTGAATACTTTCCGTAACCACTGCAAGTTAAAACTAACTGAAAAAGAAAGGGTAAGTGGGAAAAATCAGACATTGCTAAAGAGGTGAAATGAGATGGTATTGTGTGATTAGCGTTTTGAGCAGTATTACCTAGTTGTTAGTAGGTGTTTTGCAGGAGGAAATGTGAGAGTGTGATAAAATTCAGGCCATGTTCACACAATCCTTTTTTTAATGCGGAACCGCCGCAATTTTGCCGCTGCATTACAATGTACCCTATGGAAAACAGGAACTGCTGTGCTCACATTGCGGAAAATCCCGAAAGAAGCCGCGCTGAATAGCTGCGGTAATAAAGAAGTACCATGTCACTTCTTTTTGCGGAACTGCAGCAGTTCTGCACCCATTGACCTCCATTGTGAGGTCAAACCCGCAGTAAAACCTGCAGACGAAAAAAATATCTGCGGGTTTTCTGCGGTTTGTGGTGCAGAACCGCTGCAGCAGGAAGTGCGTGGGCGGAGTGTGGCTGTCCCCCCATGCCCCAATCCCACCCCCCCATGCTCCGATGCCACCCCCCATGCCCCGACGCCCCCCCGTGCCCTAATCTCCCCCCTTATACTTACCGGGCCTCCCGGTGTCCGTCCGGCCGTCTTCTCCCTGGGCGCCGCCATCTTCCAAAATGGCGGGCGCATGCGCAGTGCGCCCGCCGAATCTGCCGGCCGGCAGATGCAGATTCGTTCCAGGCACATTTTGATCACTGCGATAACCTCACAGTGATCAAAATTAAAAAAAAGGTAAATGCCCCCCCCCCCCCTTTATCACCCCCTTAGGTAGTAACAATAATAAAATAGAGAATTTTTTTTTTCCCCCCCACTACAGTTAGAACTAGGGTCAGGGTTAGGGGTAGGGTTAGGGGTAGGGTTAGGGTATTTTCAGCCATTTTAACCCTAAAAAAACTTCCTAGAAAACACACAGACTCTGCAGAGAAAACTACATAAAAAACTGCACTTAAATCCGCACCAAAAAACGCACCTGCGTTTTCTGCCAAGAGCTGCGGTTTTTAGTGCAGAAAAAACAGCAGGGAAATCAGGAACGTGTGAACATGGCCTCAATGAGCGGAGAGAGGAAGGCTGCCATACTACTGGGAGGTATGGTGGGGAAACCTATGCCACAGTCTGACAGCTACAAACTATTACAATATATAAAATGGTGATGGCTATTATTGGGTGGTCAAATTTGGGACCTGAGGATTTCAAGAAACTCAACTTGAATTTGATATACGTTGAATCGATTTGATCTTGTCCTGATAAGTAAAAAGCAAAAAAAGAATATCCAGCTCAACGAGACAGTGAAAAGTAAAAACTTGGTTCTTTATTCACTTCATATAGAAGCAGAGGATAAAAACATCAGCACAATAAGGATGAAAACACTCTCTATCTACGCGTTTCAGGTGGCAAAGCACCCTTAATCATGATATTCTTTTTTTGCTTTTTGGATTCCCCACGCCTTGACACAGCGTTTCCGTGCTCCGAGTGGAACTGTTACTATGGTGAGCTGGATTTTCTTTTTCGTTACCCTGATAAGTAAAAGCATAGAACTCCATGACCCAAATTCACCATTGCCTTTGCACCTATTATTTTGTCCAGCTTTGTGCGCTTTGCACCTTTTTGTGTTTGCATCCAATTTATTATTGTATTTGATCCTCTTTTGAAGTCTATTTTATATGTGCTTGCCTGTTTGTTTCTTTTCTGCTTTTTGGGGACAGAGCAATTTGAGAGGTTTTCTCATGATTCATCAATTGCAACTTTTTAAAAAGTTGCAAAATTTTGCGCAATTTCACTCCAGTTTTTCACTAAAGCAATTCAAGACAGGAAAAAAGACCATTTTTGACTTTGTGCCAAATTCATATATCGTGTGTACAATTTTAATGAAATTGGTACTTAAAAATGGCAACTAATACCACAAGACAAAAAAGAAAGTGACTTACAAAAACCAGCAAATAATGAATGGGGCCAATGGGCGTTGTTTTTTTCATGATTGTGTCTGTCCAGTGCATGTCCAGTGGTTTTTCGGTGTGCAATGTGTAATGACCAGAGGTCCGAATAAGATCCAGTGAGTCACAAACCAAGACCAAGGCAGAAATCTCCAACGGTATTTACTCAAAGGCAAATTAATCAAGGTAATATGGAGAATATTAAGGCAGATGCACCCCAAAGATACACTAATTCAGCAGCAGCTGAAATCACTGTGCCACTCAAAGGTCTCCTGAGAACTGTGTACTACAACAGACTAGTAAGAAATTTACCTAACAGGCAACTAAAAACAGGAACAAGTGTAAATTGAATGTAGTGTTATTAAGGGAGCCCCTGGAATGGCACATTGAGTATAACTTACACAACTCTAATATAAGATACACCTCTAAAGTAACAATTTAACACTCTGAGCAGAGATACCCGGGTATCTATAACTATGGTACCATATCCTGAGATGGATTTCCTCTCAGGCAGGAATCCGCAGAGGCTGTAGCCAGTTCATATCTTCAGCGCCAATAAGTTACAGCAAGCTCCTCTTGTCTTGTCGGCCGATGCCGAGCCCAAACACCGGGGACTTAGTTAGTGGTCTCACGATGTAGTCTCTGCTTCTGTAGCTCCTAGGAATGGTTCCACGACAATCCGTCCGTCTCTGTATCAGCAGTCTGTCCAGACTTGTTCCTCCACTCAATACACAGGGAATCCACAGACTTCCAAATTCGTACTGGGTTCTTAGCAAAGTCTCCGTCTTTTCTTAGATAAAGGGTTAGCTCTTCTCCAGGAAACGTTAGCAACACAAGTCTCTCACAGAGTTAAACAAAAGGTTAGCTCTTCTCCAGGGGAACGTTAGCAACAAAAAGTCTCTCAAAAGCTTCTTTTCCTCCAAAAACACTTGCAGTAAATCCACACAGTCTCTTTTTAAGATCTCACAGCAGCTTCTCCTTTTCTTCCCGCCTTTTCTCTCAGCTCTCACTTCCTACTTTCACTTTACACTCGAGACACTAGACCCCACCCCGCAGCACACATTGTCTCTGGGAGGTCTGTCCTCTGCTGCAACAGGCAAAAACCACAGGGTCCTAGTGCCCTCTCAGTGGGACTACAGTTCACCCTCTTACACAATGTGTAATATTTCTGCTGTGCGCGCTCTGCTTTTACACAACATGCATTTTGCTTGCATGATGCATTTGATGATTTTTTGAGACATGTCTGACATGTGCTCTCTGTGTGTGGCTTGCCCAGTGTGCCCTCTGCTTGTGTGACATGCCTAAAAGTGTTTGTCTTATCCATGGTTTTTCCTCTTTTTTTTCTGTGCTATGTTGTGCGTAAATATGTGATTCTCCAGAATTTCTTTTAGTCTTTGCCTGATGAAGAGACCTGAGTAGTTTCGAAAGCTTGCAATTTGTTACCATCTTTTCAGTTAGCCATTAAAAGGTATCAACCACTGAGGACTCTCAATTCTAAATATTTTTCTAAAAGTGTTTGTGTGATCCTTGTGCTCTGTTTCTGTAATTTGTTTGGTTAGGAGATGCATGAATAGTGCTCCTCTGATGGGTTTGCTGTGGTTATGTGAGGTGTGCACTTTATCTGTGCAATGTGTCTGACATCTGCTGTGTGCTTATATGATGTGTGCGCTGTGCTTATGTGATGTAGCGGACATTTGATCAGTGCGTGCTGATGTGCGTGCTATGCTTGTGTGATGCTTTTGCTCAACTTGTGTGATTTGTGACCTTGTGTGATGAGTCCAATGTATGCTTTGCTTGTGCAATTTGTTATAACAAACAAGCACAAAAAAATATAGGTTGAGCGGGCACCATCCAACTCAAATAAGAGAGGGGGGGGGAAATCACCTGATGCATGTCTGTAGAACCCGACACTTCATGAAGAATAGTTTAGGATATACTTGGCACACTCGTAGGGGTCTGATGCAAAAAGTGTTTATTTTATACATACAGTATTTACACGATTCAAACGTGTCGGTCTACCAAGGACCTTCATCAGTGTGCTCTACAAATAAACACAACAAAATGCATAGACATAATCCGGAACCAAAATAATGAAAATGACAAAAAAAATTACAAAAAATAAGTATATACAGGTAACTACATCTGGTCACACATGATAGAGGGATTGAAACCAATAAAAGACACTCCAAACAAAATACACCGTCTATATGCAAAATATGTCGTACGAATGCAAATGGGATCCGTGGGAGCCTCATAAGAGCTTAGAACTAGATGGCAAAGTGTGGAATTAGGTGGGTCATAAAGTGGAAAGAGGTACATACCTATAGAGAACCGGAACGGTATAATACATAGACCCTTAGGAGTGATGTTGCATCTGAAGTGAAATAGAAGCGATACATCGCTATGTACGGCTGGTGTTGTGAATTCCGCTCTTGGGCTCCCTCCGGTGGTTGTAAGTGGCACTTTTGTGAGTTCTGCTCTTGGGCTCCCTCTTGTGGTTTCAAGTGGTATGGCTGCTCCTTGGAGTTAGCTGTCATCAGCTGCCTCCACTTATCGTCTCTTCTGCTCTGCTATTTAGGCCTGGCTTTTTCCTTCAGCCAGTGCCACTTGTAAATGGTTCCTGGTTGGATTCACATCTCTTTGGATTTCCCTGTTATCCTGACCAGTTCAGCAAAGCTAAGTTTTTGCTTGCTCTTTTCTGTCCATAGATTGTGGACTTATCCGTTCTGTGCTTTCTTTGTTTGTCCAGCTTATCAGTATGAATTAATTCTGTCTTGCTGGAAGCTCTGGGAAGCAGATTTACCCTCCACACCTTTAGTCAAGTGTGGAGATTTTTGTAAACTCTGCGTGGATTTTTTGTAGTGTTTTATACTGACCGCACAGTATTCCATCCTGTCCTATCTATTTAGCTAGACTGGCCTCCTGTGCTCATCCTGGTTTAATTCTGTGTATGTCTTTTCCCTCTCCACTCACAGTCATTATTTGTGGGGGCTAATCTATCCTTTGAGGATTTTCTCTGAGGCAAGATAGCTTTCCTGCTTCTATCTTTAAGGGCTTCAGAAAGACCTTTTCTGAAAATAGCAGCCAGAGCCTCTTCATTCCATTTAGTGAGCACAGACCATTTTCTAAATTTCTGGCAGTATAACTCTGCCGCTTCCTGACCTTGACACAAGGCCAACAGGGTTTTTTCTGCATGATCCACAGAATTAGGTTCGTCATACAATAATCTGAGTGCTTGAAAAAATGCATCAACATTCAATAATGCCGGATCCCCTGTTTCAAGAGAAAAAGCCCAGTCTTGAGGGTCACCACGCAGCAAGGATATGATGATTGTTACTTGCTGAATGGGATCACCAGAAGAACGGGGTTTCAAAGCAAAAAACAATTTGCAGTTATTTTTAAAGTTCAAAAACTTGGATCTGTCCCCAAAAAACAAATCAGGGGTAGGAATTCTAGGCTCTAAAGCCAGAGTCTGGACAACATAGTCCTGGATACTCTGTACTCTTGCAGCAAGTTGATCCACACGAGAAAACAAACCCTGAACATCCATGCCAAAGCATATATCCTGAACCACCCAGATATCAAGAGGAAAAAAAAGACTAACCTGAGCACAGAAAAAAAAATGGTTCAGAACTTTCTTTTCCTTCTTTTGAGATGCATTTAATTCATTTCAGGCCACTTGTACTGTTATGATCTGGTGGTTTAGGAGCAACATGGAACGAGCTCTGAAGGACGTGGTAACTGTACTGACCGCAGTCCCTAAGCTCAACACAACACTAAAAGTAGCCGTGGAATGCTCCTAACTCTCCCTAGGCACCTCGTCACAGCCTAAGAGCTAACTACCCCTAAAGATAGAAGCAGGAAAGCTATCTTGCCTCAGAGAAAATCCCCAAAGGATAGATTAGCCCCCACAAATAATGACTGTGAGTGGAGAGGGAAAAGACATACACAGAATTAAACCAGGATGAGCACAGGAGGCCAGTCTAGCTAAATAGATAGGACAGGATGGAATACTGTGAGGTCAGATAAAACACTACAAAAAATCCACGCAGAGTTTACAAAAATCTCCACACCTGACTAAAGGTACCGTCACACTAGACGATATCGCTAGCGATCCGTGACGTTGCAGCGTCCTCGCTAGCGATATCGTCCAGTGTGACAGGCAGCAGCGATCAGGCCCCTGCTGTGCTGTCGCTGGTCGGGGAAGAAAGTCCAGAACTTTATTTCGTCGCTGGACTCCCCGCAGACATCGCTGAATCGGCGTGTGTGACACAGATTCAGCGATGTCTTCACTGGTAACCAGGGTAAACATCGGGTAACTAAGCGCAGGGCCGCGCTTAGTAACCTGATGTTTACCCTGGTTACCATCCTAAAAGTAAAAAAAAACAAACACTACATACTTACCTACCGCTGTCTGTCCTCCAGCGCTGTGCTCTGCTCTCCTCCTGCACTGGCTGTGAGCGTCGGTCAGCCGGAAAGCAGAGCGGTGACGTCACCGCTCTGCTTTCCGGCCGCTGTGCTCACAGCCAGTACAGGAGGAGTGCAGAGCACAGCGCTGGAGGACAGACAGCGATAGGTAAGTATGTAGCGTTTGTTTTTTTTTACTTTTAGGATGGTAACCAGGGTAAACATCGGGTTACTAAGCGCGGCCCTGCGCTTAGTTGCCCGATGTTTACCCTGGTTACCAGCATCGTTGGTCGCTGGAGAGTTGTCTGTGTGACAGCTCTCCAGCGACCAAACAGCGACGCTGCAGCGATCCGGATCGTTGTCGGTATCGCTGCAGCGTCGCTAAGTGTGACGGTACCTTAAAGGAGTGGAGGGTAAATCTGCTGCTCAGAGCTTCCAGCAAGACAGAATTAATTAATACTGATAAGCTGGACAAACAAAGAAAGCACAGAACGGATAAGTCCACAATCTATGGACAGAAAAGAGCAAGCAAAAACTTAGCTTTGCTGAACTGGTCAGGATAACAGGGAAATCCAAAGAGATGTGAATCCAACCACGAACCATTTACAAGTGGCACTGGCTGAAAGAAAAAGCCAGGCCTAAATAGCAGAGCAGAAGAGACGATAAGTGGAGGCAGTGTCACACTCACGCCCTGACTGGTGGGCGTGAGCTCGGGGGGTTTGTGGCCCCACTGTGCCACAAACCAGACTACCCTGGAAGGGGCGTGACTATGACAGCTGCCTGGGTTTTCACTGGAGCCTCTGATGGTGAGGACAGGCTTGTGCAGCAGGCAGCTGCCAGGTGCTACTCCAGGGTGGTGTCTGGCTGTGGCTGCTGATCCCACTTGGGAAACAGGAACACCTGGATTGGTGCGGGCATTAGGCAGGACTGGCAGAAGAGCCTGGCTGGAACACAGACGAGTAGGCTGGCACGGCTGAGACAGGGCTGGCAGAGACACGGCAGAGAACTCAGGGCTGGCAGAGACACGGCAGGAAACAGGACTGGCTAGGACAGCACTAACACAGGACTGGAAGGCAGGGCAGGAACGGCAGGACTGGTAGGAACACAGGATTGGGAGGCACTGCAGAGAACACAGGACTGGAAGGCAGGGCAGGAACGGCAGGACTGGCAGGAACACAGGATACACAGGACGGGTGGATGTGGTGTATGAATCAGGC
Organism: Ranitomeya imitator; assembly: GCF_032444005.1. Taxonomy (NCBI): domain Eukaryota; kingdom Metazoa; phylum Chordata; class Amphibia; order Anura; family Dendrobatidae; genus Ranitomeya; species Ranitomeya imitator. Next base: position 540,376,235 of record NC_091284.1, on the reverse strand, counting down.
TGCACTCTGATGACACCCGAGTGCAGTCCTATTGTGAGTGTGATGAAGGAACAGGTAGGGACCTGTACACACAGAAGATGCAGGTACGGAAACAAGCCAGAAGGAAAGGAGAATGAAGGAACAGGTAGGGACCTGTTCACACAGGAGGACCAAGTAACAAGTAGAAGGTGGAACTAAGAGAAGAGAAGGAGAAGGCAGAGCCAAGGACGGAGCCACAAGAGGCGGAGCCAAGGGTGGAGATGCTGGAGGCGGAGCCAAGAGCGGAGATGCTGGAGGCGGAGCCAAGAGCGGAGACGCTGGAGGCGGAGCCAAGAGCAGAGATGCTGGAGGCGGAGCCAAGAGCGGAGATGCTGGAGGCGGAGCCAAGAGCGGAGATGCTGGAGGCGGAGCCAAGAGCGGAGACGCTGGAGGCGGAGCCAAGAGCGGAGACGCTGGAGGTAACGCCAAGAGCGGAGATACTGGAGGCGGAGCCAAGAGCGGAGACACTGGAGGCGGAGCCAAGAGCGGAGACGCTGGAGGTAACGCCAAGAGCGGAGGCGCTGGAGGCGGAGCCAAGAGCAGAGACGGAGCCAAGTGCAGAAACCGCAAAGAGTGGGGCCAGATGGAACCGCAAAGAGCGGAGCCACAGAGCAAAGCCAGAGAGTGCGAAGCAAGGTCTGAGTGCAGAGCCGCAAGAGTGCGGAGTGAAAGCCGACAGAAAACACAAGGAAAGAAAGCAGGGAAGATAGCCACAGACAAGGAGACCGAGAAAAGACAAAGTACAGACAAGGCAATAGAACAAGACACAGGGACAAAGACACAGGGACCAGGATATTCTGCCTCCTGGAGGGCGGACTACAAGATCAAGGCAATAGCACAGAGAAAAGCTCAGAGGGAGAAACTCAGAGCAAGGCCAGGCAAACTCAGCAGCTAAACCCTAACTGAGCTAACACATTGCACAGGCCCAGACCACAGGGTGGAGCTGCACTATATACAGGAGGCCTCTTGGTAATTGGTCAGGAACTGATTGGACAGGTGCACCTGATTTCTATAAGAACCCGAGAGTTCAGGCGCCGGCCCCCTATACACATAGCCATGAGGCATGCAGAGAGCAGAGACACAGAACATGGAGCTGGCATTAAAGAGAAAGCACATCATGGCCTGGAGCAGTGGGTAAGATTGTGTGAGAGATGTGAGGCCATGCTGTGATGCCAGCAGAGTTGTTACAGTACCCCCCCTTTACGGCCCCTCCTCTTCAAGCCCGCCAGAACAACCTGTAGAAGAAGGATAGGAGGACACATAGTCATAGCCATCACAACATTCCTCTCGTAGAATGAGGTATTTGAGACATTAAAGATCTCAGGATGCTCAGTCTCTTTGAGTCCAGTAAGATCAGCCTCCCACTCAGAAGACACAAGGGACAGGACTTCTTTCATCTGGTCAACAGAAAGCAGGGACTTGGAAGCTTGTGATTTGACCACAACATAGTCTGATTCTTTGGACACTGAAGACACCTTCACTGGATCCAACTTAAGTCCATCATCACAAGAAAATTGGACCTCCTCCTTTAGACCGGTGGGAAGCAGAGATGAGAACACTTCAGTCTTGGGATCTTCGCCCGATAGCCAGATGGAAACTGGTGGCATACATATAGGAAACATCTTCAACCTGGTACCCTGAAAAAACTGGACCTCCTCTTCAAGATTAGAGGATGAGTAAGTCTCTGTCTTAGTATTATCAGCAAGTAGCCACTTGGAAGCAGAAGACATACATTTAGCAAGACCCATCAGCCAGTTGCTCTGACAAGACTGGACCATTTCTTCCTCCGGATTGGTGAAGAACAGAGATGCAAGAGCTTCAGCTTCAATTTCTTCATCCACCTGCCACATGGAATCCGAAGGCATCATTACAGGAAGCATCTTCTTCCCAAAGTTCATAGAAAATTTTTTAAGTGACAGGGATGTTCCTGGGAACTGGTTACAGGTAGGGTTGAGCGAAACGGGTCGAAATTGTTCAAAAGTCGCCGACTTTTGGCAAGGTCGGGTTTCATGAAACCCGACCCGACCCCAGTGGGGGGGTCGGCCATGAAGTCGGCGATCTTTTGAATCTGGAATCGGAATTCCGATCCCGATTCCCGATATGTTTAAGATATCGGGAATTGGTATCGGAATTCAGATTAAAGTGTAAAATATAGAATTAAAATAAAAAATATTGCAATACTTACCCTCTGACGCGCCCTGGTACTAACCGGCAGCCTTCCTCCTTCGAATCCGCGCTTCTAGGACCTTGCCGTCACGTCGCGGTGACGTCGCGGCTTGTGATTGGCCGCGCGGCCGCCCATGTGACCGCTCGCGCGGCCAATCACAAGCCGCGACGTCACCGAAGGTCCTGGAAGGGCTGATTCTTAGGAAGGAAGGCTGTCGGAAGGAAGCAGGGCGCTTCCGAGGGTGAGTATATACCCAATATGAATATACTCACCCTCGGAAGCGCCCTGCTTCCTTCCGACAACCTTCCTTCCTAAGAATCAGCCCTTCCAGGACCTTCGGTGACGTCGCGGGTGACGTCGCGGCTTGTGATTGGCCGCGCGAGCGGTCACATGGGCGGCCGCGCGGCCAATCACAAGCCGCGACGTCACCCGCGACGTCACCGAAGGTCCTGGAAGGCTGATTTTAAGGAAGGAAGGTTCCCGGTTAGTACCAGGGCGCGTCAGAGGGTAAGTATAAGGATATTTTTTATTTTAATTCTATATTTTACACTTAAATATGGATCCCAGGGCCTGAAGGAGAGTTTCCGCTCCTTTAGACCCTGGGAACCATGGAAACCCAATGCACTGCATTGGGTTTCGAGTTTCGGCTGACCCCGACCCCGACTTTTTTATAGGATCGGCCGATTTCACTCGACCCGACTTTTCCAAAAGTCGGGTTTCGTGAAACCCGACCCGATCCTATAAAAGTGAAGGTCGCTCAACCCTAGTTACAGGTATTGACACTGGAGGTGTGCGGAGAGGACGCCACTGTCTCCTTTACTTCAGTGAGGTCAGCACACTGTGACTCAATAGCCAGCTGATTGGGTGGAGAAGATATCAACACTGTAGGTTGACCTAGCAGTTTAGGAACAAGAAACTTCTGGAGACTTGATAGTTCCAAACGCAGAACCACGCTGGGTCTTTGGACATGAACGGGCAGCAGAGTATCCGGTTCAGAACGACCGACGGGCGGACTGGTCAACAAGTGGAAAACAAATCTCTCCGTATACAATGCTCCGATTTGGAGCTGTAGTTGTCCCTTCAACACTGGACTGTTCATAAGTAGGACTCGGCAATCACCAAACACCTTCACAGGATTCTGGAGCAGTGGAACAGGAATCACACTTAGACTCCGTCTGGTTAGCAGCTTTAACACATCTGCAGGACCGAAGCTCCCACAAGGCACTGGAACAGACTCAGACTTTAGCGGAAGGGAGTTATTCTCACCAAGGACAGTCTCTACTACTGGCCCGAGGTTTTGGAGCTTTAGATCCCCGGACAGAGGTCTTCCAGGTGTTCCTCACAACAGCAGCGACATAGTAAGCCCTTCTTACGACTGGTCTTAGACTGATGCTTTGCCAGTCCACTCTTGACAGTCTTTTTGGGTTCTATTAGAGTAGCTGCTTTAACGGGTAGAGGAACTGGAGGATCACAGACGGTAATGGCTTGACGTGGAGGTTTTCTCACAGGTTTCGCCCGTCTGGAGCGCCTCTCGGATCTAGATGGGAAAGACTTCACCGGAGCAGCAGGACGAGGCTTGTCAAAGACTTTACAGAAGGCCACCAGAAAGGCCCCAAGACTCATGACGATAGGATCCCCTGCTTCCCAGAGGGGACAAATCCATAATAAAGCATCTCCTGCTAGGTAGGACATGATGTAGGCCACCTTAATCCGGTCAGAGGGAAAACAAGCTGCATTCTGCAGGATGTAGCGCAAGCACTGTTCCAGGAAGCTTTGGCATTCCCCTGGATTCCCATAGAACCTAGGTGGGTCAGCTGGGTCGTGCTCCTCCTCATAGGCCCGGAGTTGATCGTAGAGAGCGTTTCAAATTATGATTGGGCCCGAGGTCTCCTCAATTGGAACGACACAGGGCGGAGCAAATTCTTCAGCTTGCTCATACCGGTAGAGAGAAAGTTCATCATGCTCTGCAAGCGGTAAGACTTGGGATACAGCGGAGGCCATGGCCTGTGCAAACTGTCACGCTCACGCCCTGACTGGTGGGCGTGAGTTCGGGGGGTTTGTGGCCCCACTGTGCCACAAACCAGACTACCCTGGAAGGGGCGTGACTATGACAGCTGCCTGGGTTTTCACTGGAGCCTCTGATGGTGAGGACAGGCTTGTGCAGCAGGCAGCTGCCAGGTGCTATTCCAGGGTGGTGTCTGGCTGTGGCTGCTGATCCCACTTGGGAGACAGGAACACCTGGATTGGTGCGGGCATTAGGCAGGACTGGCAGAAGAGCACGGCTGGAACACAGACGAGTAGGCTGGCACGGCTGAGACAGGGCTGGCAGAGACACGGCAGAGAACTCTGGGCTGGCAGAGACACGGCAGGAAACAGGACTGGCTAGGACAGCAGGAACACAGGACTGGAAGGCAGGGCAGGAACGGCAGGACTGGCAGGAACACAGGATTGGGAGGCACTGCAGAGAACACAGAACATGGAGCTGGCATTAAAGAGAAAGCACATCATGGCCTGGAGCAGTGGGTAAGATTGTGTGAGAGATGTGAGGCCATGCTGTGATGCCAGCAGAGTTGTTACAGGCAGCTGATGACAGCTAACTCCAAGGAGTAGCCATACCACTTGAAACCACAAGAGGGAGCCCAAGAGCAGAACTCACAGAAGTGCCACTTAAAACCACCGGAGGGAGCCCAAGAGCGGAATTCACAACAGGCTGGCATGCATCAAAACGTATGGTGCAAGACTAAGGCTTAGATTATAAAGTGTGGAGTTGGTGGGTAATGAAATGGATCGAGGGGTACATACCAATAGAGTGCTGGAAAGGGTATAAAGCATAGACCCTTAGGAGTAATATTGCATCTGTAGTGAAAAAGGTAAATATATCTCTGTATGTACGGTTAGCATGCATGGAAACATACAGGTACAGTGGCTAAGGGCTGTATGGACATACCAAAAAATAATAGAATAACCAGGAAATCCTGAATAGAGGGCTCTAGACCAGCTGATCTATGAGGGAAATTGTAGCATGTTATTAGGATACCACATGATAGTGGGGAGTCCATGCGGCATATGACCACTCTCATATGCGGCACTTACCGAGCCTTAAGGGAGGCGGTAGAGAGAGGAGATGGACGCGGTATCCACCTCAGGTCACAGGAGCTGGATGGCAGCGGAACATTGTCCCTGAATGCCAGAGCTTATGAAGCCCTGTGAACGCACTGTAACTGGCCGAAAACCAGAAGGGGAGGACCAGAAGTGACGTGCACGTGCACATGAAGTGAATGCTGATATGGTGTGCGTTCCACAGGAGAGGAGGTGGTGACTCATGCATGCCAGGAGGGGTGGCTACAGCACATCACTGCCGAGGAGGGTGGGGTCAAGCGAAGGGGTGTCACATATATCTCAATAGGGACGGCTCTGTGGACAAAACACAAAATTAGTAAACATGCATGCAGTTATAAGAGTGTAGAGAGAATATAGGAAAGAGGATTAAAAGGACTAAAAGAATTTCAGAGGACCCACATCTATATACTATAGAAGGCAAGCAAATACTGCAGAATATGGCATGTGGTCAAACCCAGATGACCATGTACAAATGCTGCTTGACACCGGCTGAATGAAAACATTAGAATGTAGAAACATAATGATATAGGGTATAGTGCTGGGAATTGTCCAGCTATCACGTTATAGATTACAATTGAACAGAAGGAGCAGACGTACAAAGGAGATGATGAGGCCAGACGATTCTACATGGAGGATTGCAAATCATAGTCTCTATTGAGTCCCTTAGGGCTTAAGGTGTTAAGTTCATGAATCCAAAAGGCTTCCCTGCGTTTGAGTATGGAAATATGGTCACCACCACGGCGGGGAGGGGTGACTTGCTCGATTACCTGAAATCGAAGTTGTGACATACTGTGTCCTTTGGAACTGAAGTGATCCAGTATGGGGAGAAGTAAATTCTTGCATCTGATGGTGGATTTATGTTTTGATATTCTGTCCTTAATGGCTTGAGTGATCTCCCCCACGTATAATCAGGGGCTGACTGGCAAATTTTAGCCTGGGGGGCAAGCACAAGCAGTGGCCCATGAGTAGCGGCCCATCCTTAAAGGGGTTGTCGGATCTTAAGCCACATGTCTACAGTCACTATGTGTGAATCCTCATATCGTGCACACTGTGCGCTATGAGGATTCTCTGGCGCCGGGAACAGGTGGTCTGGTGACCGCAAGCATGCAATAGAGATATATATATATATATATATATATATATATATATATATATATATATATATATATATATATATATAGACACACACAGTCCCACTGTATAATGACAGGCACAGCCCCACTGTATCATGACACACACACACACACAGCCCCACTCTATAATGAGGAGTGGTACTGTGCAGTGTATAGATACAGAATAAGGCCACATTCACACTAGCAGTATTTGGTCAGTATTTGACCTCAGTATTTGTAGCCAAAACCAGGAGTGGATGATAAATACAGAAGTGGTGACGTGTTTCTATTATACTTTTCCTCTGGATTGTTCCACTCCCGCTTTTGGCTTACAAATACTGATGAAAATACTGAACAAATACTGACCATGTGAACGTGGGCTTAATACCGGTGCTCATTAGGGTGGAATCACACTAGCATATGGCATCGGATGTGATATGCCAATGATACTCGGCTCATGCTCTGCTGTGAGCGTGATCAGAGTGTCCGTGCTCCAATGCTCTCGCAGCACAGGTGTGGAGGAGACGGAGAAATTAATTTCTCCATCTCCTCAATGGTCTGACTCGCCGTGTATCAGACTGCAACATCTGCTGAGAAAAAAAAAACACGACTGCACACGGACAGCAAGTGAGAAGAAGATTGTACCACTTTTTATACTCTTTATTAGTCCATGTGGCAACATTTCACTTCCATATCAGAGAAATGTTCAGTTATGGATCCGAAACGTTGCCACATGGGCCAATAAAGGGTCCGCTACTTTTCTCACAATTAATCGGAGTGATAGATAGACAGATACACACATACATAAGAATAGATACTGAGAATTACACCATTTCTGCAGGACATTAGAAGTATACACAGCTCCACAATATACCGTATATACTTGAGTATAAGTCGACCCAAGTATATGACGAGGCACCTAATTTTGCCACAAAAAAACTGTGAAAACGTATTGAGTCGAGTAAAAGCCGGGTATGCATGGTCCCCACATCCTGTCCTTGTATGCATGGCTCCCCTGTCCCTGTATGCATGGCTCCTTATCCCCATCCTTGTCTGCATGGCTCCTCATCCCCGTCTTTGTGTGCATGGCTCCTTATCCCCATCTTTGTCTGCATGGCTCCTTATCCCCGTCCTTGTATGCATGGCTCCTTATCCCTGTTCATGTATGCATGGTTCCTAAAAAAAAATAAAAAAACACATAATACTTACCTTCCTTGCATGGCCTCGCAGCATCTCGTTCCGGTGCCAGCAGCTCCTGTGGCCGGGCGATCACATGTCCCCCGCTCATTAAGGTAATGAATATTTACCCACACCTATGGGAGTGGAGAGGGGTGAATACTCATTACCTTAATGAGCGGAAGACACGTGATCGGTCGTCCTGAAGAGCTGCTAGCGCCGAAACGAGATGCAGCGAGGGTGCGCAGGGAAGGTAAGTAGGATGTGTGCTGGAAGCCGGCGGCTGTGGCTGTCAACGCTATAAGAGAAATGAATATTCACTGCCAGTGCAGTGAATATTCATTTCTCTTTAGCAGCGGCACAGGCTTTAGCCACAGCCGCCGGCTCCTGCCTCTGTCACCCGCTGCTCCTTCTCCGTCTTTCTGGGACAATGATTTGTGTATAAGCCAAGGGGGTGTTTTCAGCACAAAAAAATATGCTGAAAAACTTGGCTTATACACGAGTATATATGGTATACTACAATATATTGTATACACAGCGGCATATTATATACCGTGTTAAGGAATATAGAGCGGTGCATATATTATATAGTGTAGAGATGTGGCAGCAGTGTATATATAGTGTGAATTCCACAATATATACATAGCGCCATACTATATAAACATCTCTACACTATATAAACATCTCTACAATATACGGTAATTAAGACAGCATTATACTATATTATGATGCATACATCACATAGGAGACACTGCGACTGCTGAACATATATCACATTGAAACTACTGTATATACAATACATAGTCGATACTGCGACTGATGTGTATAGTTGTAGTATCACCTACATAGTGTATGTGATACTGTGACTGCTGTACACACATTATATAGATGAAACAGATTAATATATATATATACATATATAATATATATATATATATATATATATATATATATATATATATATATATATATATATATATATATATATATATATATATATTAGATGGTGGCCCGATTCTAATGCATTTGGTATTCCAGAATATGCATGTCCACATAGTATATTGCCCAGTCACGTAGTATATTGCCCAGCCACGTAGTATATTGCCCAGTCACGTAGTATATTGCCCAGTCACGTAGTATATTGGGCCAGTCACTTAGTATATTGCCCAGCAACGTAGTATATTGCCCAGCAACGTAGTTTATTGCCCAGCCACGTAGTATATTGCCCAGCCACGTAGTATATTGCCCAGTCAAGTAGTATATTGCCCAGTCACGTAGTATATTGCCCAGTCACGTAGTATATTGCCCAGCAACGTAGTATATTGCCCAGCCACGTAGTATATTGCCCAGCCACGTAGTATATTGCCCAGTCACGTAGTATATTGGCCAGTCACGTAGGTATATAACACTGCCCACGCAGTATTTAGCAGTGTGTGCACCATATCCCTGTTAAAAAAAATAATTAAAATAAAAAATAGTTATATATCACCCCTGGGATCCAGCGAAGATGTGTGATGCGGCCGCCATCTTCCGTTCCCAGGATGCATTGCGAAATTACCCAGATGACTTAGCAGTCTCGTGAGACCGCCAAGCCTTCTGGGTAAGTTCGCAATACATCTCTGGGAACGGAAGATGGCGGCCGGCTGGAGCGCATCGTCCAATGACGGAAGGTGAGTATAGCAGGTTTTTTTTTTTAATTATTTTTAACATTACATCTTTTTACTATTGATGCTGTATAGGCAGAATCAATAGTAAAAACTTGGTCACACAGGGTTAACGGCAGTAACGGAGTGCGTTACCCGCGCCATAACGCAGTCCGTTAATGCTGGCATTAACCCTATGTGAACGGTGACTGGAGGGGATTATGGAGCAGGCACTGACTGCGGGGAGCATGGAGCGGGGAGTATGGAGCGAGCGCCGGGGACACTGACTGCGGGGAGTATGGAGCGGGCGCCAGGCACACTGACTGCGGGGAGTATGGAGCGGGCACCGGGGACACTGACTGCGGGGAGTATGGAGTGGAGCGCTGGGGACACCGACTGCGGGGAGTATGGAGCGGGCGCCGGGCACACTGACTGTGGGGAGTATGGAGCGGGCGGCGGGCACTGTGACTGCAGGGGAGTAGGGGAGGGACTAATCGGACTGTGCCCATCGCTGATTGGTTGCGGCAGCCATGACAGGCAGCTGGCGAGACCAATCAGCGACGCGGGATTTCTGTTACGGAAGTTGAGGACCGAAAGACGGAAGTACCCCTTAGGCAACTATATATATATATAGATTAGACACAGATAGATAGTGCAACTATACACAGCAGTGTCACCTATATAACATATATACATTAGTCTGTACATTATACAGGTGATACTGCAAATGTTGGATACATGTTATATAGGTGATACTGCTACTGCTGTATATAATGATAGTATCACCTATATATCATATATACAGCAGTCTATATTCATTATATAGGCAATACTGCTACTGATGTGTATATACGTTATGTATAGGTGTTACTGCTGTGTATATATGTACGTGTGTGTGTATATACATATATACACACACACACACACACACCCACCAGTATCACCTACATAATGACATATATACACAGAAGTATCACCTATATACACATCAGTAGCAGTATTGCCTATATAATGTGTATAGACTGCTATATATACACATTATATAGGTGATACTGCTGTATATAATCACTATAATCACTATACCACCTATATAATGTATGTATAGCAGTCTATATCCTATATAGGTGACACTGCTACTGATGTGTATATACCTTATATAGGTGATACTGCTGTGTATACATGAACATATATGTGTGTATATATATATATACATACATATACATACATACACACACACACCGCAGTGTCACCTATAAAAGGTATATACGCATCAGTAGCAGTGTCACCTATATAAGATATAGACTGCTATACATGCATTATAGTGGTATAGTGATTATATACAGTAGTATCACCTATATAATGTATATATAGCAGTCTATACACATTATATAGGCAATACTGCTGTATATACATAAAAAAATCATCTTGGGACTCACCCAGGCCCCTGAGATTGGGGGGGAGGTCGGGAGGATGAAGAACTGAGGTGGGTCGGGTCCTTCCAGCGTCGGCGGTGAAGAGGATCCCAGGCATTGGTGAGCAGGCTTCTCTGACGCTGGTGCAGGCCGGCCAGCGTCAGACACAGTCAGGCTATGCGCGCCGACTTTTCAAATATCACCATGTGCGCGCATGGTCTCCTGCTTGCCCGCTCTGACATGGGCAGGCGGCAGCAGACGAGCACACGCAGGAACGAGCACCGCGGCCGTGCTCGCACACTAGTGCGGGCCGCCGCGCGCGCATGGTCTCCTGCTTGCCCGCTCTGACATGGGAAGCAGAGGAGCACGCGCAGGAACGAGGACCGCGGCCGTGCTCGCATACTAGTGCGGGCCGCCGCGGCACTTGTCAGAGCAGGCAACGCGCGCACACAGGGCCGGCTGGAGGGATGCGGTGCGCTATGTATTAAAATCGCTGCTGCTCCTCCAGTGGCCCTGTGTACCTGCTCAGGCACCGGCCCGGGGGGCAGATGCATTCCTGCCACCCGGCCCAGTCCGCCCCTGCGTATAATAGACCACAAGGACATTTGATCAAATAAACTACAAAATTTGAGTTACAAGTGAAAAAATGATTGATATTGTACCTTTTCCCTGTGTAGGGATGATAAATGGTGTTGCCTTTTAGGACATTGCTGCACTGATTGCAGTTTAGGCAGGGGAAGGTGCCTTTTTCGGATTGCAGAGAAAACGTTGGGATGAGGGTGAACGGGAAGGGCCAATGTCTGCACGGACTAACGTGTCTCGGATGTTACGGGCTCGACAAAAACAAGGAAGAAAAGGATTTTTAAGTTCCTCAATGGTTGGATAGGCTGTCCTTAGGATAGGCCAATGTTGGCGAATGGACCTATGAATTCTATAGCCTGCTGGATGATATTGGTGTACAAAGGGAATGCGAGGTCCAATAGGGTTTTCCCTCCTCCTGGTATTTTGTGTGAGATTGAGGAATTGTGGGTGATAACCTTTGTTTTGGAATTTGAACTGCATCTCAGTGGTTCTCTGTGCTTTGAGAGAGGGGTCAGAGACAATTTTATGGACCCTATAGATCAGAGATTTAGGGATGGAATCGATCATTCTGCATGGGTGAAAACTGTCATAATCTAGTAAGCTATTGCGATCAGTCTGCTTTGAATATAAATCTCTATTCAGGTTGCCATATATGTCCTTCATAACCAGGGTATCCAGAAAGCTGATTTCGTGATGATGGTGGGTCATAGTGAAATTTAGGCCTGGCCAGGAAGATTTCAGGAAGAGAAAGAAAGTTTCCATGGTGGTAAGGTTGCCCTTCCAGACACAGAAGATGTCATCTATATATCTCTTCCACACCACGCACTAGGTGCAGAAGAGATCACAGGTGTAGATGAGATTGTCTTTGAAATGGGCCATATATGCGTTGGCGTAAGGGGGTGCCACATTCGATCCCATGGCCGAACCTTTAATTTGTAGGTAAAAGGTGTCCTCAAAAAAGAAAAAATTGTTGGTAAGGACAATAGAGAGGAGATCGCAGCAAAAATCGATAAGGGTAGGGTCCACGTTGGAATTGGATAGGAGCCAACGGGTAGAGGCTATACCATGGGAGTGGGGTATGGACGTGTATAAGTCCTTCACGTTGAAAGAAACCAAAAACGATTCAGAGGGTATGGGGCTAATGGCTTTTATGTTGTCTAGGAAGGCTCCGGTGTTGAGAAGGAATGAGGTGGTATTACGGATTAATGGTGTGGATTCTGCTCCTCATCGACAAGACATTTTTAAAAACATAAAATAATACTCTTCTTAAACTGAAAGCAGACTTTGGTGTACTGGCAAAGGCAACGCATGACACCACTGCAATGCGCCACCCATAACAAGCACACCAACGCCCATTGCAGGTTTCTGATTGACCAGCGGTGTGAATTACAGTGCAGGGAGCCAACGATCCTCAGTGCCGCAGTAAATTTCAGTTGAATATGCTTCCTCCGTCACACATCCGATGTAAATCACTGCAGGTGTCGGCTGGTCCCATTCTATTCAAACCCAGTCACGGTTGCACTCTCTGTGAACACAATCATTAGACCCCAGCTTGGATGATTAATCAGTATATCTGTCTCTTACATGTATACCATCCATTTGTCCCATCTGTAAATGCGTACAACATCCTTTTTTTACATGAACAATGTAATATTTAATAAAATGCCAAATTCAGTTTCCTATGGTAAAAATTTCAAATCAGAATGGATCCATGAAAAAAAATGCATGATTGTAACCTGTGTGTTTTTTGTTCACTCATTGACTTGTCCATGTAGTGCATGCTGCGATGAGTTACGTACATTATTTATGAAGGGCAACACGGTGGCTCAGTGGCTAGCACAAGCAAAGCAGCACATGGGTCCTGGGTTCAAATCCCACCAAAAGCAACATTTGCAAGGAGTTTGTCTGCTTTCCTCCTGTTTGCGTAGGTTTCCTCCAGGATCTCTGGTTTCCTCCCACACTCTAGAAATACATAATGATAATGAAATCTAGATTATGAGCCTCAAAGGAGACAGTGCAGACCATGTCTGTAAAATGCTGAGGCATTTATGGCTCTATATAAGTGAGCAAAATAAATAAGTAAAATGCAGAGCACCCATCCATGTGTAAAAAGGCACATGAGAGGTACCACAATGACTTGCTTTTGTCCATGTGCATGTTTATGCAAATCAAACCAAAGTAGGACGTTTCCATTTATTAATACGTACCTTACATAAGCAAAAAAAGCACCCAAAAACTGCCATGTGAATAGTCTTAAAGAATATTATGTATCGTCAGTGACGGGCAGCACGGTGGCTCAGTGGTTAGCACTGCAGCCTTGCAGTGCTGGGGTCTTGGGTTCAAATCCCACCAAGGACAACATCTGCAAGGAGTTTGTATGTTCTCTCCGTGTTTGCGTGAGTTTCCTACGGGTACTCCGGTTTCCTCCCACATTCCAAAGACATACTGATAGGGAATTTAGATTCTGAGCCCCATCGGGGTAATTTGTTCAATGTAAATTTTGGATTGGACTGCACAACAATGTGAGATCGAATTGTCCCACTGCATATTTTTTATGGTGTCACATTGTGACCTGCGACACAGTTGGAGCTATTTCAAACCTGCTGGATTCTCTGCCTCTGGTTGCAAGTCACATGCGGCTAGCTTGCCATAAATTTTGTGACAGCAGGATTTATATTCATCTATCCTGACTTCATTTTAATTTCTTTCTACATGTATTTCTTTCCTTCCAAGATCGAGTCCATGATCAGATAAGGGGTCTCTGGAATATCTTTGTGTAAAGGTACCTTCACACTGAACGATATCGCTAGCGATCCGTGACGTTGCAGCGTCCTGGATAGCGATATCGTTCAGTTTGACAGGCAGCAGCGATCTGGATCCTGCTGTGACATCGTTGGTTGCTGCAGAAAGTCCAGAACTTTATTTCGTCGCTGGACTCCCTGCAGACATCGCTGAATCGGCGTGTGTGACGCCGATTCAGCGATGTCTTCACTGGTAACCAGGGTAAACATCGGGTTACTAAGCGCAGGGCCACGCTTAGTAACCCGATGTTTACCCTGGTTACCAGCGTAAACGTAAAAAAAAAAAAAACACTACATACTTACCTTCCGCTGTCTGTTCCCCGCTGTGCTTCTCTTTACTGTGAGCGCCAGCCAGCCGGAAAGCAGAGCACAGCGGTGACGTCACCGCTGTGCTTTCCGGCCGCTGTGCTTACACAGTGCAGAGAAGCAGAACGCCGGGGGACAGACAGCGGAAGGTAAGTATGTAGTGTTTGTTTGTTTTTTACTTTTACGCTGGTAACCAGGATAAACATCGGGTTACTAAGCACGGCCCTGCGCTTAGTAACCCGATGTTTACCCTGGTTACCAGGGGACCGGCATCGTTGGTCGCTGGAGAGCTGTCTGTGTGACAGCTCTCCAGCGACCAAACAGCGACGCTGCAGCGATCGGGATCGTTGTCTGGATCGCTGCAGCGTCGCTTAATGTGAAGGTACCTTAACAGACTTAAAAAAACATAGGAAAAAGAGAGAAATGAGGCTAGGAGGACACCTAGACCACAAGCTGGGTGTTAACATGGTTAACTTTGCCAATTCGAAGTATGTATATTCCAATTTAAGTCCCGTGCAGTAGCAATTTTTGTGCAACTTATCTGTGATTCAGCTTTTGTTTGAGAGCTAATTAAAGCAATAAAAGAGTGTCGTGATTGCAAGTCTAAGACAAGATACACAAATGTTTTTGGGTTACCATGTAGTTCCAGCCTTAATCTTGCAGTTTTTGTACTGTGCTCATCTGGAGCATCAGATCAAATAAAAGGCGGTGTTCAGCAAGAGTAAGGCTGGGACTACACTGCAAGTTTGTTCCGCGACATTGATAACGAGGCCAAAGATCACATTATACCGCTGCTAAATGCAACATACTGCAGGTGAATGGAGTCACATTGCAACCCCTTGGGTACTGCGACCAGCCAAAAGTCAAACCCAGTTTGATATTTTGTAACTTGTTCATTGCGGTAACCTAGAGATCGCAATGCAGCCTCAAACTCTTTCACTATATTGTAATTTAGAGGCCGATAGCAAAATTTAACCATGCGACGTGTATTGTATATTAGCCCCGGCTTGCTTATAAGTAATTTTCCCAATCTATTATCCAATTTTGATTTTCATTAAGCCATTATTTTATTTTGTTTACTATGTTGTAACTTTCTTCAGTCATTTCCAATTACAAATCATTACCAATCTAGGTCATAATCAAGTTCTTGCTGCTTATAGATAGGTAATTAACATAATAATTATAGAAAAAAGGAACGCTTTACAATTTTGGTAATCCATCATCAATAAAAGAGCAACGGGTACGCTAAATAATATTATATTATTTTATCTTCCATTAAGTTGCTTCAGTAAAAATTGTTAAATATATGTTTATATTAAATTTGCAAAGGGATTCTGTTCATTAAAATGAGCAAGATGATTCTTAGAAATCAGTGGCTCCTCAGCGGGACGGCACATACTAATTATGGTAAAATCTTAGCTGAATGTGAACATGCTGCTCTAATAAAATGAAACCAGTCAACAGAGATGTGTGAGATTAACTGCCTTTTTATGTGATGATGATTTCTCCTAAAAGTGAAAAAAGAAAAATCTGAGAATAGTTGAGATCTACCAAGGAATACATTTGACATTTTAGTCTTTTTGCAATGTATCAATGCTGTAAGACTGGTTTTAGATCAGCGCAATACAGAAATATCTTTGTGCTTCTATTACAGACCCAAATTTTTGCCCAAACTAACAATATCACAAGTGTAGAAATATATGCCTATTGAGCTGAGCCAAATAGAAAAATAGCTCAGATGCGTTAGCACAATCAGATCAAAGCAATGCAATAGCAGTAGGCAAATTAGTCAGTATATTATATCTGCATTTTTCTTTCAGGCCTCTATTTCCAGAAGTAAATATTTTTCAATTAATACACACACAAGAACCCAGTTTGTGGCATAAATCCGTTTCAGTTAAACCACCATTTACATCACTTAAAGCAATCAAATCTTACTATGTGCTCCCTCAGATGTCAGTTTTCCTTGTACAAGTGCTATCTGTATTTCTCATGGATAGCACTCATGCTCATGATGCTTATGATGGGGTAGTTCACACAGCTGATTTTTTTTTTTTACTTAGTCTGAGTGGTCCACACAAAAGCTCAGACACTTGTCCGATATTTATCCGAGTGTTGGATCAGACTCATCAATGCAGGTCTATGGATATGTGAATAGACTGGAAAGCACTCGGATGTCATCTGTGTGCGGTCATTTTTCCACCGATTATTTAATAGGAGAAGACTGAGAAACCTCCATCAGTTCTTTTTTTCATCCAAGAAAAACTGACGAAACTCTGACCAACCTCGGATAGTAAAAACTGACGCTCTGATCAAACTGATGACTCTGATCAAAATCTCACCATTTTTTCTTTATGTGAAAAAACCTTGATGCCCGAATGAGCCCTTAGGCCGGGGTCACAATTGCGAGTGTGATGCGAGAAACTCGAGCGAGTCTCTCGCATCAATACCCAGCACTCGGCACCAGAGCGTTCAGGTGCAGAAATACATGCAGCCTCACACTCCGGTCCCGAGTGCCAGTGGCAGTGTCGGGTATTGATGCGAGAGACTCGTGCAAGGACCCCGGCCTAAAGGTACCATCACATTAAGCAACTTACCAATGAGAACGACAACGATCCGTGACGTTGCAGCATCCTGAATAGCGATCTCATTGTGTTTGACACGCAGCAGCGATCAGGATCCTGCTGTGACATCGCTGGTCGTAGCTAGAAGTCCGGAAATGTATTTGGTCGTCAGGTCGGTGTGATTCGTCCTGTTTGACAGCAAAAGCAATGATGCCTGCAATGTTTTTCCATGGAACGAACAACCAGCGAGAACGATAAGTACGTCACTGGATCGCTCCTGCATCATTCTGCTGTTGCCGTGTTTGACGTCTCCTAGCGACCTAAACAGCGACGCTGCAGAGATCGGCATCGTTGTCTATATCGCTGCAGCCTCGCTTAATGTGACGGTACCTTAAGGCAATGTGCACACGTTGTGGATTTGAAGCTGAGGATCTGCAGCTGTTTTCCATGCGTTGTAAAGTACGATGTAAACCCATGGAAAAGAAAATACGCAGTGCACAGGCTGCAGAAAAAAAATGCGCGGAAACACAGCAGTGTTTTTTCCACAGCATGTCAATTCTTTGTGCAGATTCCGCTGCGGTTTACACCTGCTCCTCAATAAGAATCTGTAGGTGTAAAACCGCAGGTTGAATCCGCAGAAAAAACATGGTAAATCCGAGGGTAATTCGCAGTGCGGCTTACCTGCGGATTTTGCAAAAACAGTGCGGAAAAATCCGCACGCCAATTCACAATGTGTGCATATAGCCTTATAGTGGAGCTGGCCCACTGATATCTGCGCTTCCTTACCTTGGGGCTCATACTCACCTGCAAGAAACTCGGATGAGTCCTGCATGTTAATACCCGGTGCGCTGCTACCGGCACTCAGATTGGAGCGTCTCCAGTACGTGAGGAAACTGTCACCTCACGTATCGGAGCCACTGACGTGTGAAAGCGGCTTAAGATCTTCACTGGTTTATTATATATGCAGCATAAACCATGGTGAAGGAAAAACAAACGGTGCAAAGACAGGAAAAACAAAACAAAGTGATAACACAAAACACAGTCCTTGCAGTGGTTGGGTTCTGCCTGCTCAGGGTTAGAAAAACACACGGTCCAGGTTATCACAAACACTTCTCTGGAGTTAGCCTCCCCACACACCCTAAACGCTGAATTCCTCAGGAGGCAGACTATTTCAACCTCCAGACCACACCTTGAGATGAAGATAAGGTGCACAACCTCCCACTAGCTCTATGGTTGTCCACAAAAACCCAGCCCTTAAAATGGTCGATTAACCTTTCTCAATAAATAATGAGCTGGAGTAAACGTCTTGGTTTCAAATCGCTTAAGCCAATAGCCTCAGTGAAACACATCTCCCCTCCATCACTTTGTCAGTGACTTTGTCACAATGTATATATTTACTGTATTGCAGGGGTTTACTCTCCCAGGTAGCAGTTTAAAATACTTAGTCACAGGGTTTTTTCTATGATAGTGTTTATTTCCACTGGCTGTACAGCATCGAAACAGAACTGCAAACATAAAATCCACAGACTTGTCCAGGTACCAACTAAACAAAAATAGAATTAGAACTTACCGGTAATTCTCTTTCTAGGAACCTTCCATGACAGCAGTATCGGAGGATGTCTCCCCGCCCTAATAGGGGACAGGAAACAGAAAGAGGTTAAATACCCCTCCTCTTCCTGCAACCACCAGTGTTTTTTCTGGACATAGTAGCATGTATAGTTACCACTTAAGTGCAGGAATCATCTAATAAGAATATCAGATAGGGAGGGAAATTAGTGCTGTCGTGGAAGGTTCCTAGAAAGAGAATTACCGGTAAGTTCTAATTTCTATTTTCTCCAGTCACCTTCCACGACCGCAGTGTCAAAGTGATACCCACCACTAATTTCTTTAGGGAGGGACAACAGCTTGGAGAACTCGTCTGCCAAACGATAGGTCCCTATTGAAGTTGAGCCTGTAGTGTCTGGTGAATGTATGGAATGACGACCAGGTGGCGGCTCTGCGTATCTGCTCCGATGAAGCGTTACCCCTCTCTGCCCAGGAAGTTGAGACTGAACGGGTGGAGTGAGCTTTTAGAGAAGCTGGCTTTATTTCGTCCTGACCACTGGACGAACAGATTCTGATCCACTCTCCAACTTTCTGTCTGCTGAAGATAGAACAGGACCACTCTACGGACGTCCAGGGTATGAAAAACCTCCTTTTTTGGATTAGAGGGATTTGGACAGAATGAGGGCAAGATGATCTCCTGATTCCTATGTAATGCTGAGACTACTTTAGGCATAAAGAAAGGATCTAATCTGAGGATTATGCTGTCCATAGTTACGGTCAGGAATGGCTCCTGGATTGACAAAGCCTGTATCTCCCCTATACGCCTGGCGGTAGTGATAGCCACCAGGAAGACGGATTTAAGGGTCAAGATTTTTAGGTTGGAGGCTGAAAGGGGTTCAAATGGGACACCGATCATACTCTTTAGAACAAGATTCAAATCCCATGGAGGAGTGTGGATAAGACATCTCGGATGGATTCTCGTTGCCGATGTTATGAACCGTTTGATCCATCGGTGATTTGCCAGATCTTGGTCGAAGAAAGACCCCAGAGCTGACACCTGAACCTTTAGGGTACTATGTGAGAGCCCCAGCTCCAAGCCCTTCTGGAGGAATTGAAGGATTTGAGCAATATCTGGGTTGAATGGATCCGGTTTGTTCCGGAAACACCATGAAGAAATTTTTTTCCATATTTTGCCATAAATGGCATTAGTTATCGGCTTCCTACTTTTTTGTAGGGTTTCAATCACGTCTTGAGAGAGACCCCTGGCTTTTAGGATCTCAGCTTCAGAAGCCAGGCTGCTAATTTCAGCTTGTGCAGGTCTGGATGAAATAGGGGACCCTGTTGAAACAGGTCGCGTCTCTGGGGAAGCAGGATTGGACCTTCTAGACACGTCTGTTAACGCGTTGAACCAGCTTCTTCCTGGCCACAATGGGGCTATCAGAATCATTGTGACCTGATCTATCCAGATCTTTTGTAATGTTCTGGATAGCAATGGGATTAGCAGAAAGGCATATGCTAGGGCGAATTCCCAAGGATGGGAGAATGCGTCCAGCCCCTGTGCTTCTTTTGAGGTGCTTAGGGAGAAGAAGGTGTTTGACTTTGTATTTTGCCTGCTGGCAAACAGGTCCACCTCGGGGGTTCCCCACCTCTGGACCAAGGATAGGAATACCTCCTGGTTTAGGGACCATTCTCATGGATGAAAGTCCCTCCTGTTGAGGTAATCCGCCTGGGAATTGTCCAAACCCTTTATATGCACTGCGAAGATGGACAGGAGGTGTTTCTCTGCCCAGGAAAAAATCCTTCCAGCAGTTAATTTTAGGCTTGAGTGTCTTGTGCCCCCTTGGTGCCGGAGATAGGCGACAGTGGTCATATTGTCGGACATCACTCGTACATGGTGACCTTGGATGAGGGCCGATGAGACTTTCAGTGCCTCCTCCACTGCTTTTAATTCTCTCAGATTTGAGGAGCTGCGTCTCACATCTGGGGCCCACAACCCCTGAAAGTGGGAACTCCCGATCACGGCACCCCAACCTCTCTGACTTGCGTCTGTTGTGAGTACTCTGAGAGGAGTCTGATCCCAGCCGACTCCCCGATGTAGGTTTCGAGAGTTCAGCCACCACGAGAGGGAGGATCTTACATGAGTGGGAAGAGGGATCTTCCTGGATAAAGCCATCTGGTGTCCTCTTGAATATGACAGAACGTGAGATTGAAGAATTCTCGCATGGGCCTGAGCCCAGGAGACTGCCTGGATGCAAGATGTTAGAGAACCAAGGATTGACATCAAGTCTCTTAGAGTTGGGGATTTTTGGCCTCTGAACCTGGAGATCCTGTGAACAAGATCGATCTGACGGTCCTTGGGTAGGAAGAACATTCTCTTCTCTGAGTCCAGAAGAACTCCTAGGAATTTCTTCTGTGGAGATGGCCGGAGATCTGATTTTGTCAGATTCGGAATCCACCCAAGAGATGTTAAAATATTGAGAACCTTCGTCATGTCCTGATTGAGGCGTGAAGCTGATGGGGCAATGAGGAGGAAGTTGTCCAAGTATGGAATGACACAGACCCCCTGTTGTCAGATAAAGATTATCACTTCTGACATAATCTTGGTGAAGACACATGGAGCCGATGATACTCCGAAAGGAAGGGCATTGAACTGGTAATGGCTGATCCGTTTGTTGTGGGAGATAGCGAACCTGAGGAACTTCCTGTGGTCCGGGTGTATTGGCACATGGTAGTATGCGTCCCTCAGGTCCAACTTGGCCATTACCCAGTTCTGCCCAATCAGCGGGATTGCTGATCTGATAGATTCCATCTTGAATCTCCGATATCTTATCACCTGATTCAGAGGTTTCAGGATTACTATGATACGGTGTTTCCCAGAGGGTTTCTTCAGCAGAAAGAGATGGGAGTAATGACCTTCTCCTCTTTCCCGACGTGGAACATGGGAAATTACCTTTGCTTGAAGGAGGCTTAGAATATCCGACCTCAGGGCTTCCTGAAGTTTTGGAGATTGTGAAGAAATGATCGTTAGCCGGTGAGGGGGATGACTCTTGAATTTCAACCTTAGGCCATCCTGTATAGTACGCAGGACCCACCGATCCCTGGTAATCTCTTGCCACCAGGAGAAAAAATCCGAGAGTCGACCCCCGACCGGGGAGCAGTCATTGCTTCTCAGAGGACTGCTGGGGTTGGGAGACCAGGATATTTCTGGCTTTCCCACCTTTGGGGTAGCTCCATCATCCCGATTTGCCCTTACCCCTAAAATTCTGTTGGGGTGGTTGGTCATGAGGGGAACGAAAAAAATGCTTCCTAGGGTTCCTTTGTTCCGGAAGAACTTTCTTTTTGTCTGAAGCCTTGTCCAGGATGTCATCCAAGGCTGGCCCAAAAACGTGATGACCTTGGAAAGGAATACCACAAAGTTTGGACTTTGAGGTAATATCTCCTCCCCAGGACTTAAGCCACAAGGCCCTCATAGCTGAATTTGTGAGGACAGCAGATCTAGCGGCTACCCGAACTGATTCCGCGGAGGCGTCCGCAAGGAATCCAGTTGCTTTTTGAAGCAGCAGGAGAGAATTAAGGATGTCTTCCCTGGAAGTACCCTATACGAGGTGATTTTCCAAGGTACAAAGCCAGAGAAACAACGATCTGGCTACACATGTTGAGGCTACGTTAGATCTCAATAAGTTAGTTGAGGTCTCCCAAGATTTCCTCAATAAACTCTCAGTTTTACGATCCATAGGATCTTTCAGCTGAGAGGAATCTTCAAAGGTCAGAGCCGTTTTCTTGGTTTTCCTTGACACCTGCACATCCACTTTGGGCATTTCAAATAAAGAACAGTCTCCCTCCAGGGGGAAAAGATTTTTAAACTCAGATGGGACGTTTAACCCCTTTTCCGGCAGGCCCCACTCTTGGAGGATAAGGTTTTCAATGTTTTCATGTATGGGAAAATCCTTTACCAACTTAGGTTTCAGACCCCCAAACATATCATCCTGTACGGAATGGCCCTTTGCCTCCTCTTCTACCCCCATGGTGCCTCTCACCATGGAAATTAATTCCTCCAAATCCTCAGAGGAGAAGAGGTATTTTTTACTGTCAGATTTGGGAGCAGAAGTAGAAGTAGAACCCTCGTTTTCCCAGCTATACTCTGAACCTGAGGTATGTATCTCGCCTGAGTCAGAGTCTGAGACATCCGGATCCATCTTCCTTTTTTTAGGAGGGGGAGACTGCGGAGTCGGGGCCTGAGAGAAGGCCGCCATAGAGGACTGAACCTCCTGTCTAATGAGGGTTCTGATGCTGTCCATCAGTGAAGGCTGTTCGCTACGCAGCACTTCGTCTGTGCATGGTTGGCAGAGCTTCTTTTTATAGGTCGAGGGAAGCTTGGACGCACAAGCAGCACAATTGCGGCTGGGCATCTTGACTTTCTTAGGGTCAGAAACCTTGTCTCCCTGGAACGAGAGAGGAAGGTGGACTAAGTTGCTTAATTAAAACAAAAAATGGACAGCAAGGGACATCAACCCACTATGGTAGAGGGGTGCGCGCTGGGCTCTGCAGAAGCAGTAAGGGTTTATCGCTGTCCATAACGTCAGTGGTCCAGCGAGGGTCACAGACAGATGTCTTACCTGGAGGCTTCCCCAGTCAGGAATAAGTAAACTTATCGAGGCTCCAGCGAGTTTGGTGCTCCTCCCCCTCGAAAGTGCCATAGCCACCGCTGATCATCCGCTGATCATCCGCTGATCATCCAGAGCCGGCGCATGCCGGAGCTCCAGCCAAAAAAACGGAAGTTCGGGTGAGCATCACTTCCGGTGCACGTGCACCAACCCCAGCAGCAGCGTGGAGGAGAGAAAAAGCCGGGGAGCTGCAGGAGGACCCCGGAGCACTACACCGCTCTGCATTGCCACCCGAAAGTGGAGCAGGAAGAGCGGGTGAAGGTCCCAAGTCACGTGACGAACGCGGAGATGGGAGCAGTCTGGAGAAGGAGGAGAGCAGAGCTCCCGACCGCGACTGCCTGGCTCTCAGGTAGCAGCACTCCCGTTTGCCAGCCACGGCAGCACTATTGATGAACCTCTTCATGCCCCATAGGGGATAGGAAAAACACTGGTGGTTGCAGGAAGGGGAGGGGTATTTAACCTCTTTCTGTTTCCTGTCCCCTATTAGGGCGGGGAGACATCCTCCGATACTGCTGTCGTGGAAGGTGACTGGAGAAATAGAAGCTGGCTCTTCACACAAGCCTGAGCTATCCCCAGCTTGGTCACACAAAACATTTATCGCCCATAGCACATGGCCTGTGTAGTCTCTTCTCAAACAGATTCTGGCTTGTATCTCTCCAGCTCCAACACAATTCACTCTGCTCAGTGAACGTGAACACATGGCCTGGTTCTAGACACTAGGTGCACCTAATCAGGACCTGTAGTGCTAGAATTTAACCCGAATTGTGACCTGTGTCACACAAAAAAAAAAAATCAGTTCAATTTTCATCCTTAATTATGTGATGATTTTTTTTATTACACTTGTCTCTCCTGGCAGAAAATGCACCTGCGGTTCTGCAGCGTTTTTTGTGCGGTTCCGCAGCGTTTTTTTGTGCATTTTTGCTGCGGTTTTCTTGCGGATTTGCTGCAGTTTTTACCCCTGCAGTTTTCTATAATGGAATGGGTACAAAAACGCTGCAGATTCACAAAAAAGAAGTGACATGCTACTTTTTAAACCGCAGCGTTTCCGAAGCGGATTTTCCGCAAAGTGTGCACAGCATTTTTTTTTCTCATTGATTTACATTGTACTGTAAATCAATTGTGGATCTGCAGCGTTTCTGCACCTCAAAAAATGCTGCGGATCCGCAGAGAATCCGCAACGTGTGCACATAGCCTTAAGGTGAGAGAATCGGATCACAGTCAACTGACACTCAGCTAAAACTCTGATCAGAGCTTGAGCTGGGTGTCATTATCATAATCAGATTCTTTTAAGGGCCCCTTTCCACTTGTGAGAAAAACGGATGAGTGCAATCCGATAAAAAAATCGGATTGCACTCGGACCAATGTTTTTCAATAGGTGACATTCCATTTGCGATTTTTTCCCCAGCCGAAATCGGACTGAGAAAAATCTGTGTCGGCTGAGAAAAAAAATCGCAGCATGCTGCGTATTGCTGAGATTCTCGGACGAGACTCGCCAATGCAAGTCAATGGGTGCGAGAAAAAAACGCACAGCACTCGCACCATGCGAGTGCTGTCCGATTTTTACGCACCCGTGTCCTTAGAAAAGCCAGCAATTCAGCGCAGAGTACAGTAAAATCACACTGACAGGTTAGATGAGAGTAGATATATACACATAGAATAGGTATATATACATATATATATATATATATATATATATATATATATATATATATATATATATGTCAGGGAGACACCTATATATATATATATATATATACAGTGGGGCAAAAAAGTATTTAGTCAGTCAGCAATAGTGCAAGTTCCACCGCTTAAAAAGATGAGAGGCGTCTGTAATTTACATCATAGGTAGACCTCAACTATGGGAGACAAACTGAGAAAGAAAAATCCAGAAAATCACATTGTCTGTGTTTTTAACATTTTATTTGCATATTATGGTGGAAAATAAGTATTTGGTCAGAAACAAAATTTCATCTCAATACTTTGTAATATATCCTTTGTTGGCAATGACAGAGGTCAAACGTTTTCTGTAAGTCTTCACAAGGTTGCCACACACTGTTGTTGGTATGTTGGCCCATTCCTCCATGCAGATCTCCTCTAGAGCAGTGATGTTTTTGGCTTTTCGCTTGGCAACACGGACTTTCAACTCCCTCCAAAGGTTTTCTATAGGGTTGAGATCTGGAGACTGGCTAGGCCACTCCAGGACCTTGAAATGCTTCTTACGAAGCCACTCCTTCGTTGCCCTGGCGGTGTGCTTTGGATCATTGTCATGTTGAAAGACCCAGCCACGTTTCATCTTCAATGCCCTTGCTGATGGAAGGAGGTTTGCACTCAAAATTTCACGATACATGGCCCCATTCATTCTTTCATGTACCCGGATCAGTCGTCCTGGCCCCTTTGCAGAGAAACAGCGCCAAAGCATGATGTTTCCACCACCATGCTTTACAGTAGGTATGGTGTTTGATGGATGCAACTCAGTATTCTTTTTCCTCCAAACACGACAAGTTGTGTTTCTACCAAACAGTTCCAGTTTGGTTTCATCAGACCATAGGACATTTTCCCAAAACTCATCTGGATCATCCAAATGCTCTCTAGCAAACTTCAGACGGGCCCGGATATGTACTGGCTTAAGCAGTGGGACACGTCTGGCACTGCAGGATCTGAGTCCATGGTGGCGTAGTGTGTTACTTATGGTAGGCCTTGTTACATTGGTCCAAGCTCTCTGCAGTTCATTCACTAGGTCCCCCCGCGTGGTTCTGGGATTTTTGCTCACCGTTCTTGTGATCATTCTGACCCCACGGGGTGGGATTTTGCGTGGAGCCCCAGGTCAAGGGAGATTATCAGTGGTCTTGTATGTCTTCCATTTTCTAATTATTGCTCCCACTGTTGATTTCTTCACTCCAAGCTGGTTGGCTATTGCAGATTCAGTCTTCCCAGCCTGGTGCAGGGCTACAATTTTGTTTCTGGTGTCCTTTGACAGCTCTTTGGTCTTCACCATAGTGGAGTTTGGAGTCAGACTGTTTGAGGTTGTGCACAGGTGTCTTTTTATACTGATAACAAGTTTAAACAGGTGCCATTACTACAGGTAATGAGTGGAGGAAAGAGGAGACTCTTAAAGAAGAAGTTACAGGTCTGTGAGAGCCAGAAATCTTGATTGTTTGTTTCTGACCAAATACTTATTTTCCACCATAATATGCAAATAAAATGTTAAAAAAACAGACAATGTGATTTTCTGGATTTTTTTTTCTCAGTTTGTCTCCCATAGTTGAGGTCTACCTATGATGTAAATTACAGACGCCTCTCATCTTGTTAAGTGGTGGAACTTGCACTATTGCTGACTGACTAAATACTTTTTTGCCCCACTGTATATATATATATATATATATATATATATATATATATATATATATATATATATATATATATATATTTAATGCAGCGTGAGATAGCTTTAAAGCTGGTAATTTAATTACCGGCTTTTGCTTTCTCCTTCACAAACCCGACATGATATGAGACCTGGTTTACATACAGTAAACCATCACATATCACCATTGTTTTTGCATATTCCACACTACTAATGTCAGTAGTGTGTATATGCAAAATTTGGGCGTTCTAGCTATTATATTTAAGGGTTAAATGGCGGAAAAAATTGGCGTGGGCTCCCGCGCAATTTTCTCCGCCAGAGTAGTAAAGCCAGTGACTGAGGGCAGATATTAATAGCCTGGAGAGGGTCCACAGTTATTGGCCCCCTCCTGGCTAAAAACACCTGCCCCCAGCCTCCCCAGAAAAGGCACATCTGGAAGATGCGCCTATTCTGGCACTTGGCCACTCTCTTCCCATTCCCGTGTAGCGGTGGGATATGGGGTAATGAAGGGTTAATGCCACCTTGCTGTTGTAAGGTGACATTAAGCCTAATTAATAATGGAGAGGCGTCAATTATGACACCTACCCATTATTAATCCAATACTAGTAAAGGGTTAAAAAAATACACAAACACATTATTAAAAATTATTTTAATGAAATAAAAACAAAGGTTGTTGTAATTTTTTATTTAACGCCCAATCCACTCAGTGAAGACCCTCGTTCTGTGACAAAAAAAAATAATAAACCAACAATATACTTACCTTCCGCAGATCTGTAAAGTCCAACGATGTAAATCCTTCTGAAGGGGTTAAAACATTTTGCAGCAAGGAGTTCTGCTAATGCAACGCTGCTCCTCGCTGCAAAACCCCAGGGAATGAAGCTAAATATAGGTCAATGATCTATATTTAGCTTCATTTGCGGTGAGGCGCCCTCTGCTGGCTGTTCATAGATCGTGGGAGCTTTCCTTGAAAGCCTGGGAGCTCTCTAGGAAAGTTCCCACGATCTATGAACAGCCAGCAGAGGGCGCCTCACCGCAAATGCAGGTAAATATAGGTCATTGACCTACATTACCTTCATTCCCTGGGGTTTTGCAGCGAGGAGTAGCGTTGCATTAGCAGAACTCCTGGCTGCAAAATGTTTTAACCCCTTCAGAAGGATTTACATCGTTGGACTTTACAGATCTGCGGAAGGAAAGGATATTGTTGGTTTATTATGTTTTTTTTGTTACAGAACGAGGGTCTTCACTGAGTGGATTGGGCGTTAAATAAAAAATTACAACAACCTTTGTTTTTATTTCATTAAAATAATTTTTAATAATGTGTTTGTGTATTTTTTTAACCCTTTACTAGTATTGGATTAATAATGGATAGGTGTCATAATTGACGCCTCTCCATTATTAATTTGGCTTAATGTCACCTTACAATAGCAAGGTGGCATTAACCCTTCATTACCCCATATCCCACCGCTACACGGGAATGGGAAGAGAGTGGCCAAGTGCCAGAATAGGCGCATCTTCCAGATGTGCCTTTTCTGGGGTGGCTGGGGGCAGATGTTTTTAGCCAGGGGGGGCCAATAACCGTGGACCCTCTCCAGGCTATTAATATCTGCCCTCAGTCACTGGCTTTACTACTCTGGCGGAGAAAATTGTGCGGGAGCCCACGCCAATTTTTTCCGCCATTTAACCCTTAAATATAATAGCTAGAACGGCCAAATTTGGCATATACACACTACTGACATTAATAGTGTGGAATATGCAAAAAAAATGGTGATATGAGATGGTTTACTGTATGTAAACCAGGTCTCATATCATGTCGGGTTTAGGAAGGAGAAAGCAAAAGTCGGTAATTGAATTACCAGCTTTAAAGCTAGCTAGCGCTGTATTAAATATAAATATAGGTGTCTCCCTGACATATATATATGTATATATGCCTATTCTATGTGTATATATCTACTCTAATCTAACCTGTCACTGTGATTTTACTGTACTCTGTGCTGAATTACCGGCCTTTCTAAGAACACGGGTGCTAAAAATCGGACAGCAATACGGATGTCATACGGATGTTGCGATAAAAAAAAAAAAAAAAAAAAAAAAAATCGCATGACACTCGCATGGCACTCGCAGACGTTACATCAGTTTTTTCGGTCCGTAAATCGGACCGTTTTTTTCTCACACTAGTGGAAAGGGGCCCTAAAAGAGAGAATCATTGCTCGTGTGAGCAAGCCCTAAATGTTTGTTCATGTAGAGTTTTTTTTACATGAATTTTGAAGTGGGTTCAATACAAAATTGACATAAAAATTGCTTAAAAACCTCTTTGACAGAGGAATGGCTATAATAGCCTCAAAGGTTACAATTGCACCTGGGCCCTGGAGTCTAGGGGACTCAAAAGATTCCTTTAACTTATATGAAAAGATTATTTATTACTATTAAAGACTTGCCATAGTTTTGGGCCCTGTTGGAGACCCATATTTTGTGAGTTATTGAGGTCACTTTGTGTTGCGTCTTTGGCTATTTGCTGACTTTTTTCCCTGATGCCAAGAAATTCCATGTGAACATTGTATATATAGAATAAAGGTAGTTAACCTCTTAAAGACCAGAGGTATTTCATTTTTTACATTTCCGTTTTTTGCTCCCCTGCTTCCCAGAGCCATAACTTTTTTATTTTTCCGTCAAAATGGCCATGTGAATACTTGTTTTTTGCAAGTTGTACCTTTGAATGAAATCATTGGTTTTTAACATATCATGTAGTGGAAAACGTGAAAAAAAATCCCAAGTGCAGTGAAATTGCAAAAAAAGTGCAATTCCACAGTTTGGTATTTTTTGCCATGTTTACTAAATGCTAAAACTGACATATGATTCTCCAGGTCATTACAAATTCAAAGACACTAAACATGTCTAGTTTCTTTTTTTATTTAAGTGGTGAAAAAAAAAGGCAAAATTTGGTAAAAAAAAAAAACAACACTGCCACCATTTTCAAAGACCTGTAGTGTCTCCATATTTCATGATCTGGGGCTGGGTGAGAGAATATTTTTTGCGCACCAAGCTGATGTTTTTATTGATACTATTTTGGTTTAGACACAATCTTTTGATTGCCTGTCCTTGCATTTTATTGCAATGTAGCGGCGACCAAATAAAACGCAATTCTGAGGATTTGAATTTTTTTCTCGCTATGCTGTTTTAGCGATTGGGTTAATTCTTTTGTCTTATTGATAGATCCAGTGATTCTGAATGCGGCTATACCAAATATGTGTACATTTCATTTATTTTTTTGTTTTATTTTGAATGGGGTGAAAAGGGGGGTGATTTGTACTTTTATATATTTTTTATTTTTTAATATTTTTAAAAACTTTTTTTTTTACTTTTTGCATGCTTCAATAGTCTCTATTGGAGATTAGACGCTGCAGTACTTCGATGATTAGATCGCCTGTGTGTAGCAGAAATGCGGGGCGGCGTTCATAGGAATCCGGCAATGACAACCATAGAGGTCTGCTTCAAATCGTGATTCCACCCGTGGCTGTTGCAAGCACATTTCAGCTGTATAGATCATCTGTCCTGGGCCCGTAAATGTGCGGGCTCAGCGCCGGAGCCAGCACCAAATAGGAGTCTGACATCGGTATACTATTATGCCCAGTGTCAGGCACACTGAACACCGCAGCAATGAGGTGCGGGTGTCAGCTCTATTTGAGCACCTATCGCAGGCATTTAACAACTGTGATGCCGCTCAGCCCACTTCCTGTGCACATCCATCAGGATAACGCAATGCAATTGCATTGTCCTGATGGTCTCCATGGAGATCCCCGGCTGCAAGATGGCCACAGGGTCCTTCAGGAAAGGTGACATCTCAGTGCCTGCCCCTTCCCTGCCTGTAAGTCACTCCTCCAACGTTCTGCAGTGCAGATGCATTGCAGAACTTCAGATCAGCGATCTGATGTAAAACAGTGATTTCCCATACTGGGACAATGTGAAAAAAGAATATTAGAAAGTGTAAAAATATTTTTTTTAAATAAACAATAAAAATACATATATTTGGTGTCGCCGCGTCCGTAATGACCCGCTCTATAAAAATGTTCCACTAGTTAGCCTTGAGTGGACACCATAAAAACGATGCAAAAAACAATGCTTTTTCATCATACCGTCGAATAAAAAGTGCAATAAAATGCAATGAAAAAGACAAATAAAAATGCTACCTCTGAAAACGTCATCTTAGGGCAGTCTCACACGTCCAGATAATTCCGGTACCGGAAAAATCGGTACCGGAATTATCCGTGTCCGTGTGTTTATGTGGCACATCAGTGTGGCACACGTGCGACATACATGTGCCGACTAGGTACCACACGGAGCGTGTAGGAGACAGCGCTAGAGATAAGCGCTGTCCCCTGCATCTGGTGCTGAAGCCACCATTCATA
This sequence comes from Ranitomeya imitator, assembly GCF_032444005.1. NCBI lineage: Eukaryota > Metazoa > Chordata > Amphibia > Anura > Dendrobatidae > Ranitomeya > Ranitomeya imitator. The sequence goes on along the minus strand of NC_091284.1, from coordinate 540,345,361 downwards.
TCTTCTCTCCAGCAGCATTCACTGCAGAGAAGATATGAATAATCCTTTTTTTTTCTCGTGTTTAAAATAAAGATCCCTGTCCCCACCCCCCTCCCACCCCCTGTGCGCTGTCCTCGCCGCTCCTTCTCCTGTATGAGCGGTCCCTATGGGAGGTGGAGCCGCATATTCATGACTGTAATCAGCAGCCCCATGTGACCGCTCATACAAGAGAAGCTGCGGCGAGGACAGGAAGCTGTGAGGGAGCCGGGTGAGTATTTTATTAACAGCGGGCGGGCGCACAGTGGGTGGGAGGGGGTGGGGACAGGGATCTTTATTTTAAACACGAGAAAAAAAAAGGATTATTCATATCTTCTCTGCAGCGAACGCTGCTGGAGAGAAGATATGAATGGTGGCTTCAGCACCACATGGGGGGGACAGCGCTTACTATAGCGCTGTCTCCTGCACGGCACACGGACAGCGTCCGTGTGCGGTACGTGTTTTACACGGACCCATTGACTTTAATGGATCCGTGTAATCCGTGCGGTCCCACGAACACTGACATATCTCCGTGTTTTGCACACGGACACACGGTCCGTGAAAACACGCTGACATGTGCAGAGACACAATGATTTCAATGTGTCTACGTGAGTCAGTGTCTCCGGTACGTGAGGAAACTGTCACCTCACGTACCGGAGCCACTGACGTGTGAAACCGGCCTTAACCCGCAAAAAACAAGCCGCCATACAGCTCCATAAGCAGAAAAATAAAGTTGTAGCTCTCAGAATAAAGCAATGCAAAAATAATAAAAACTATTTTATAGAAAAAAATATTGTGTAAAAGCATCAAAACATAAAAAAAAAAATATAAACTGGGTATCGCTGTAATCGTACTGACGCAAAGAATAAAGGTGCCTTACTAATTTTACAAGTGGAACGGTTTAAAAAAAAAAAAAGCCAAAAAGCAATTTCTGAATTGATGGTTTTTGTTCATTGTTTCTCCCAAAAATCAGAATAGAAAGCGATCAAAAAAATGTCATATGCCCAAAAATGGTACCAATAAAAACGTCAGCTCGTCCTGCCAAAAAGAAGCCATAACATGACTCTGTCGGCCTAAATATGGAAAAATTGTAGTTCTCAAAATATGGTGATGCAAAACTATTTTTTGCAATAAAAAAGCATCTTTTAGTGTGTGACAGTAGCCAAACATAAAAACCCGATATAAATCTGGTAACGCTGTAAGTGCAACAACCCAAAGAATAAAGTCGTCTAATCACTTATACCTCACAAGGAACGGCATAAAAAATAAACAAAACCAATTCTTCACCTGCTGTTAATTTCTTCATTCTGCCTCCCAAACATCACAATAAAGTTTGGCGCACATTTATTCCGTGCTCTGCGCTGAGTGCTTACACGAGGGTTTCTGTGTAAATTTCTGAAATACGTGATTCAGACTGAATCCACGGCAGAAGATTCCCTATAATGAGGCAAATGGAAACCATGAGGACGACATAGGACCTGTGATATGCAGTGGGCCGTGGAGATGGGGTTAAACCAAAGTAGGATAAAAAAGGGAATTATCACACATTCAAAACCTAGCAACAGTCACAGATAAATCCACCAAACGCCTTCTCCAATAATAACCATTAACAACTTCCAGCCATGCAGCATTTACATTTACACACTTAGACCTATTCATGTAAATGGGTCTGTGCACATGTCAGTGTGTTTCCATGGACCTGGTGTCCCTGGGAAAAATATTCTTTCTGACATGTGCGCTTTTTTAACAGCAGCGAGGGCCGCAAAATGTCCCACACACATGCACACTGATGACATACGGATGACATTTTGTGTCACGTACCGGCACCTGGGAAGCAACAGTACAGCTCGCGCTGTTCCCCGGTGCTGGAGATTGCACTAATCATTCTCCCCTGATCGTGTTGCGATCAGCACTAGCAGAGGAGAATGCTGATTGCTGTCTTCAGCATCTGGCTCCGGGGAGCATTGAGAACAGTACTGCTGCTTCCCAGGCGCCGGTACATGTGGCACACGGTTGCCACAAGTATTACACACACGTACACTGATATTTCCGGTACTGGTTTTTCCATTACCGGAAATATCAGGACGTGTGAAAGATCCCTTAAGCTGCTGAAACTGTTGTATAGTGCGTTTCTATCTGTCTTGGGGTAAACTTACATTTTAATTATACATTTTCCCACAGACTTGAATGAGATAAGAAAAATCTGCAGATGAAGAAAAGCACCATATATGTTTAGTGTGGAAATGCACAAAAAATGCAAATAATCCACACATGACTTTAAAGTTTTATCAAAGCTCGGCAACAGAAGTTATCTAAAACAAACCAGTTTAAATTTACAACAGGACATACCAAAAAGACAAAAACCTCAGCTGAAAAAAAATGCATGTAAAGGAAAAAAACAATGAGTGCAATGAAAGAAAAAAAAAACAAAAAAAAAAAACAAGAAACCCAATTACTGTATTTTTCGGGCTATAAGAAGCACCAGACCATAAGACGCACCCCAGGTGGAAAATAGCAGAAAAAAGATTCTTATAAGATGAAGGTCCTTCTTATTGTCTGAATTTAAGGTATCTTACCTAAGGACCGGCGGTTGTAGAGTGGGGGTCACAGGAGGCATGCTTCCTTCCTCAGGAAGCCAGCGGCAGAAGTGGGGCAATGCTACAGTCCTGAGGTATCCCAGCAGTGCAAGACTGCGGGTCTGGTATCATCAGTGAGTCCCTTCCTCAGGATGTCAGCAGTAGAAATGTGGAGACGCCGCGACCCGGTGTCCAAGGCAAGCCTGGCCAAATACATCACAGGTTTCTCGGCTGCCATCTTACCGAGGTTGTGCGTGTACAAATTGAGTTATCAATCTGCCATGCACAGCCTCCGGCAGCCATTTTCCTGAAGCCAAGGGCCGCTGAGATCTCAAGCCCACAGCCTCAGGAAAATGGAGAGTGAGAGGTCAGCTGAGATCTCAATCCATGCACGGGCCACCTTCGACGGACCACGGCTTCAGGAAGATGGCCACAGGAACACTAACTATGCACTCCACACCACCCACTGCTGATACCGAGCTTCAGCATCACCACACCTCTGCCGCCTGTTCCCTGAGAAAGGAACGCTGCTACACCACTGCCGCAACCACCCGGTAATCCTGCATTCGGACTATGAGGTTTTTTTGGGAAAAAGTGCATCTGTAGTCCGAAAAATACAGTATCAAATAGGTGCAGAAAAATTGCAACACCAGAAACTCAGCAAATACTCACTGTGGGATCCCAGCCTAACCTTTTGTCTGATATTTTATATTCCCAGAAATGCTCTTTCTGATGCCTTTTGATTTAGCTGAACATTTGATCAAACTTAATACTTTAAGCACAGAAGTGTTAATATCTTCTATTCCATTTCCCTGCTGGTAAAAATGGCATAACTCAGATTTATCCTTAGTAATTTGAACCAATAGTCTTCAAAATGAATTATTTTTTTTTTTAATGATAGATAAAAAAAAATACAATTGTATTGACCTTATGTCAAAGACGTTTTTGTACTATGTTGAGCGGGTGAAACATCTTTCATTGTAATTTCTTAGTAAGCATGAAAAACATATGAAACATGCAATTTTCATTTATTTTTCTCTTTGTGTCCTTATAAAGGAAGAATAAAAGTGAGAGCTTTTTCAATCAGACCTTCATTATCTGCTCTCAGAGAGGAATTTTAATGAATTCGGCACTTTTTAGAACAAGGCCATAATGTTTTAATATAATCATCTCATCATTTAAATGAATTTTATATGAAAAGTAATTTTTCGCTTCTGCGGCAGTCAGAACAAGCTGCTTTACTCTATTCATTAGGGGAAGAGAAATGGCTCACACTAATACACTCTTCATCCGGGGACAGTCATAGGCAGACAGGCTATTTGTACCAAATAGGTTTCTCATTAACAAGGAAATTGGCATGGGCTGGAAAGGGTTGGCATTCATCAAACATAAAATATCTGATTAAGCCAATGGTGGTTATGGAACACGTTGTACACATTACAAATGAAAACCTATTGACATTAAACATGATTTCCATATATTTCATCATTCGGGTACACACCGCTACCGTAAGACTAAGATATGAAAAGGCTTAGTAGGTAATGTTATTCCATACAATAGCATCACATAAATAAAATGGATGTTACAGCTATTGTTATGTTTTTCAATGATCACTGTAATATGAAGAGCAACAAATGTGCGCCATATTGGTGGAACTCCACATACACCAAGGAAGTGATTGACTACTTGATAGGAAAAATGGCAGACAATGATAGTGGTTAGTGGCTTTGACGTGCCATTCATTTAAAGATAGAGATATTCCGTATCCTTGAAGGCCATGCTCCCATGTGCAAAAAAAAAACGTGCTACCTCTGTTGCAATTCTTCTGCAGGAGTCCACATAAATATATACCATAGCAATTGGAACGGATTTTTGGTGTAGATTCGACACATTGCATTTTTTTGGCATGTTATTTTTCAATTTTCCTATACAAGTTTGCAGAGAAGGAGCACACCAGAAAAAAGCGCAGTTCCACAGCGTGTTGTGACTATACTCTATTTGGGTTCGCTCACACGAATGTATAAATCAGGATAGCACTCGGCCCATTATCATTCTATGGGGCAATGCAGATCTGTGATTATTTTCTCATGCCAAGTCGAAATTATTCTTAGCATGCTGTGAGTGCAACTGAGAATCGTATCGCGCTCACCCATTCAATTCTATGGGTGCGTGTGAAATATCGAACTGTGTTTGGATGTCATCTGAGTGCAGTCTGATTGGTAATGAAGAGGATGGATGAATCAATGTCCCCATCTTCGGCTGCTTTCACACTAGCCTCGGCACGGGGAAGTCGCTATGCGTCGCCCCGATGTGCCTACGCATGTTGTGAAAATAATGCCCGACGTGGGCAGCGGATGCAGTTTTACAATGCATCCGCTGCCCCATTGTAAGGTCCGGGGAGGAGGGGGGGCGGAGTGCCGGCCGCGAATGCGTGGCGGAAAATGGCGGACACGACGCGCAAAAAAAGTTACATGTAACTTTTTTTGTGCCGGCGGTCCGCCAAAACACAATGCAACCATTGCACAACGGTTGCGACGTGTCGCAATGCGTCGCTAATGTTAGTCTATGGGGAAAAAAACGCATCCATTGCGACGTACAGCCAAAAATGCTAGTGTGAAAGTAGCCTGCCACACTGCTCATTCGGATCTCACTAAGGTGACACTTGGATCAATCTCTGACAGAGTTTGATCCGAATGTCATTAGCGTAATCAGCCTGATTTTTTCGCGCAAGAGAACTTTCGCTCATGTGACCCCGGCTGTTAGGTGAATTAGGGCCATAGTCCCACAATGAATATTTTGTGCGTTTTCTCCACTGTATATTTTGTTTGCGGCAAAACTACAGCATTTTACAATTCCAACAAAACGCCTGGGATTTACTGTGCCCTCTTTATGTAATACTGTGCAACTTGATAGGCGGTGTGTTTTTAAAACGCTAAACACGTCAGTTTCTTTTGCAGTAAATGTGCATATTATTGGTGGATTTTCCACATAGACTTCAATAATAGGAGGAAAATCCACAGGAAAGGGTACGCTCACCCTGGCGTCGATTCTCCCTTGTTATGGTATGTCAGAGTTTGATCCGAGTGTGATCCGATTATTTTGCATGAGAGAATCGCATCACAGGTGCGAAGAATATTGAGAACTTAATTTCTTTGTCTTCTCCATTGTCTATGTGCGCGTACATTGGACTGCACTCAGATGCCAAGTGCAGTCCATTGTTTCACACGAACCCATAGACTTGTATGGCTGTGGGTGATCCGAATATCAGAGCCACACGCAGTATGCTACAGTACAACTGTTTTCTCATGCTGAATTGGCATGAGAAAATAATCGCAATTCTGAGCTGCCCCACAGTATAAGGCTGCCGTCACACTAGCAGTATTTGGTCAGTATTTTACATCAGTATTTGTAAGCTAAAACCAGGAGTGGCTGATAAATGCAGAAGTTGTGCATATGTTTCTATTATACTTTTCCTCTATTTGTTCCACTCCTGGTTTTGGCTACAAATACTGATGTAAAATACTGACCAAATACTGATAGTGTGACGGTAGCCTCATGCTGGGCTGAGTGCTATCAGATAAAACATTGCATAACACTTGGCTGTGCTATACGCCAGGGCGAGCAAGCCCCAAAACACACAAACTGTATATGTTTTAGTGCATCTCTACAGCTGAAAAGCACTAATAATGCATGTAATCTGCACATGACTTTATCAATTCTGTATGACAAAGATTTATCAAAGCTAAGCAGCAGGAAATTTCCAAAAGAAAGCAGTTATATTTAAATCATGACTTACCAGAAAGAGACAAAAATGGCAGCAGGAAAAAAAAAAATAGTTAAAAGTGCATGGAAAAAAAAAAAAAAAAAAAAAGAGTACTCAAAACGCAATGAAAAAAAAATGCAAGTAACCTAATTTAGCTAATTGATGCAGAAATGCTTTAGATAATCTGCAATATCAAAAACCAAATAAAAGCCAAAACTCCAATATGGCTGTGGCTGAGCTTCATTATTTTCAGGCTGCAATACTATAGTATTGCTGTGTATTGTGCAAGGAATCAGCAAATGGAGGTACAAGCTCCCTTGGGTGACATTCAAAATAAAGGAAAATTATTAAAAATCTATAAGAAAAACTAAAAATTATGTTGAGATCACTCTCCTTTTCGGAAAAACAAATTAAAAAAAGCTAAAAAACAAACTAAAAAAGAAAAAAACACCCAAGCCCAACTAAATATTTTGTGAGTTTTTGATGTTGTAAATTTTCTGCTACATATTTGCACCTATAATATACATTAGTTACTTATGTATTGCATTGTGTTTTCGTATACGTTTTTCTACATGCCGTTTTATCAGGTTTTTTTACGTTGCACTTTGTCATTTTTTGGATTTTCGTTAACTAAATAAAGCTGCTTTGCTTACGATACTTGTTTTTGGATTTGATAAACGCTGATTGATGTAGCTATCTGTTTGTATAACTTACGTTTTTAGTGCATCTCCATGGTGGTACTAAAAACATAAATGCGTTTTTACCTGCAGATTTTCCACATCTACTGCAATTCTACAGGCAGAATCTGCAAATAAAACTCAGCACACTAGCAAGAAAAATTGACATGTTGTGGATAGTCTTTTCACATGGGAAAAGGGGACCTTTTGGGCCCCTCATTCTCCAGGGCCCAGGTATGATTTCAACACCTGCACTTATGATCGTTATGATATCCTAGTGCTGACCGTTTGATAGGAAAAGCTAGGGAACCTTCATCATTTTTTTTTGCACCAACATTACCTAAAATAAGATCCAAAATAGTAATGAAAATAAGTAAAAAAAAAATTTAATTAAAATCCCCAGATGCCTAAATGAAGAATTTACAGATCTTGGTAATATCACAGTTTTATGACAATTTTCGAAAATTGTCATGAATGTTATCTATGAATAACCCATATATTGAAATGGTTGAGGTCTGTTCACATGGGTGATATTACAGTACCAGAATTGTGGATGAGATGTTATTACACGTTGCAGAGAAAATCCGCACTGGAAATTGTTCTGTCAACTTATGACGTGAATTTTTCCAGCAAAGGGTAAAGTCTCAGGTATACTTACAGGGTCTTCATAGGTGAACCACAGTCATATCATATCATTCAGATTTTTGGTTTTTTTTACTGTGTAAATTCCTGATTTAGTTTCAGTTGCAGCAACATGTGAACACAACCTTGTGGATAGCTAGTTGTAACCTTATGATGTTAGCAGCTCACAGGTGGTGAAACGATGGGTGGGGAAGAACAAAACTGGTGGATTTACTAGAGTTGGGGTTGGTCAGAGGCAATGGAACCTGTGCTATTGATTTCGTCTAAGCAAAAAAGTCAAGTTTCCAGTTAGTTATTTGCATAAAAGACATTGTTATCATTGGGATAAGCTATTCTTTTTCCAGGTGAATTTTGCTAGGATTCAGCCAGGTAGCTGTATACCTGGCCAGCTTTACAAGCAGTGGAACACTTTCAAGAATGGAATTTCAGGTAGGAAAATAATCAGAATCCATTTTTCCCTTTTTAGTTTAATAAGGTGTAATCTTGCAGGACTCGTGTGCTAAAATATTTAGATTTGGGTACTCGTTTCAAAACGTAAGCCTTGATCTGAAGGGGCAATAGAGCAGCTAAGTGAGTTCACAAGTTACATTTTTTTTATCAACTTTTTTATTTTGTGGCGTATTTCGCGTGACAATTTCTGGCTACAGTCATTTTTGAAAGTAAACAAATATGTAATATACAGCAGGGTTTGTTTGTTTTTTCACTGGTTTCTTTAAAACGCTAACATTTCCTCTAAATGCAGCATACAATAGGTTTTATCCTCAGGACAAATGTATACATTTAAGAAAAAAAAAATCACACTTACAGAGAAATGTGACGTTACAATTTTTTATTTTTTATTTTTTTGTGTCTAAGGCTGTGTGCACACAATAAGTTTTGGGAAAGTTATTGACTGCACAATCTCACTGTCAGGCCGGCCTCACACTCAGCGTATGAAAATACGGTCCGTATATTACGGCCGTAATACGCTGAAAAGTCCCGAAAATAGTGGTCCGTAGCTCCTCCATAGGCAGGGTGTGTCAGCTTTTTTTGCGCATGGCATCCTCCGTATGTAATCCGTCTGTCATCCGTACTGCATGTTTTTATCGCAGGCTTGCAAAACCGACATACGGATATACAAGGGATCCATGTGTAAAAAAAAAAAACAAAAAAACAAAAAAAAAAAACATATATACTGTGTGTGTATGTGTATATATATATATATATATATATATATATGTGTCAGTAGACACATATATGTATATATATATTAATATTTCATCCAGCGCGATATAGCAGAAAGCCGGTAATTCAATTACCGGCTTTTGCTTTCTCCTTCCTAAACCCGACATATGAGACCTGGTTTACATACAGTAAACCATCTCATATCCTCATTTTTTTTTTGCATATTCCACACTACTAATGTTAGTAGTGTGTCTATGCAAAATTTGGCCTTTCTAGCTAGTAAATTAAAGGGTTAAATGGCGGAAAAAATTGGCGTGGGCTCCCGCACAATTTTCTCCGCCAGAGTAGTAAAGCCAGTGACTGAGGGCAGATATTAATAGCCTGGAGAGGGTCCACAGTTATTGCCCCCCCCCTGGCTAAAAACACCTGCCCCCAGCCACCCCAGAAAAGGCACATCTGGAAGATGCGCCTATTCTGGCACTTGGCCACTCTCTTCCCATTCCCGTGTAGCGGTGGGATATGGGGTAATGAAGGGTTAATGCCACCTTGCTATTGTAAGGTGACATTAAGCCAAATTAATAATGGAGAGGCGTCAATTATGACACCTATCCATTATTAATCCAATACTAGGAAAGGGTTAAAAAAAACACACACACTCATAGGTGTCATAATTGACGCCTCTCCATTATTAATTTGGCTTAATGTCACCTTACAATAGCAAGGTGGCATTACCGGCTTTCTGCTATATCGCGCTGGATGAAATAATAATATATATACATATATGTGTCTCAATGATATATATATATATATATATATATATATATATATATATATATATATATATATATATATATATATATATATACCTATTCTATGTGTACACATTTATTCCACCTATTCTACTGTAAGCTGTCAGTGTGATTTTACTGTACACCGCACTGAATTACCGGCTTTTCTCTCTAACAGCGCTGCGTATTCCTCGCAAGTCACACTGCTGGTCCGTGTGTAATCCGTATTTTTGGGGCTTCCATAGACTTTCATTGACGTTTTATTTGCGCAATACGGTGATAAACGCAGCATGCTGCGATTTTCTACGGCCGTAGAAAGCCGTATAATACTGATCAGTTTAATACGGCAGATAGGAGCAGGGGCATAGAGAATAATTGTGCCGTATGTTTTGCGAGTTTTACGGACGTAGTTTCTGCGCATTAACGTCCGTAAAACTCGCAAGTGTGACGCCGGCCTCATAGTTTCAACAAAGTGAGAATGGGGTTTATAGAACTCTCCTGCCCACTTTGCTTTTTTTTTTTTTTTTAACTCTACGTAAGTGTCAATTTCTCTACACAAGAATATGGGAATATAAACTGATGATGACCTTTGACAGTCTTAGTGCAGGAATTTATGTCTTTTTACATCAACTAAAGAATTTGCCCTTCAGACTATGTGAGGTCATCACAACAGAACCAGACCCCAATCGGAGGACAACAAAACATTCCTTATCTAAGAACTGGTCCAATATTTATGGACATAACTGTTTATCGCTTATGGCAATTCTGCTTCATGTCACCTGTCTTATCCATGTCTTTTTTTTTTCTCTGTGCTGTGTTGTGCATAAATATGTGATTCTCCAGAATTTCTTTTAGGCCAGTTTCACACGTCAGTGGCTCCGGTACATGAGGTGACAGTTTCCTCACGTACCGGAGCCACTGACACACGTAGACACAGTGAAATCAATGCATCTGTGCTGATGTCATTGATTTTTTTGCAGACCGTGTCTCTGTGTGCGAAACACGGAGACATGTCGGTGTTCGTGGGAGCGCACAGATTACACGGACCCATTAAAGTCAATGGGTCCGTGCAAAACACGTACCACACACGGACGTTGTCCGTGTGCAGTCCATGTGCCGTGCAGGAGACAGCGCTACTGTAAGCGCTGTCCCCCCCCCACTGATGCTGAAGCCACGATTCATATCTTCCCTGCAGCAGCTTTTGCTGTAGAGAAGATATGAATAATCGTGTTTAAAATAAAGATCCATGACCCCACCCCCTGTGCGCCCCCCGCTGTTATTAAAATACTCACCCAGCTCCCTCGCTGGCTGGCGCTGCTTCCTGTCCTGGCCGCACCTTCTACTGTATGAGCGGTCACGTGGGGCCGCCCATTACAATCATGAATATGCAGCTCCACCTCCCATAGGGGTGGAGACGCATATTCATTATTATAAATGAGCGGCCCCACGTGACCGCATACAGTAGAAGGTGCGGCCAGGACAGGAAGCAGCGCCAGCCAGCGAGGGAGCCGGGTAAGTATTTTAATAACAGCGGGGAGGGGTTTGGGGTCATGGATCTTTATTTTAAACACAATTATTCATATCTTCTCTACAGCAAACGCTGCTGCAGGGAAGATATGAATCGCGGCTTCAGCACCAGATGCAGGGGACAGCGCTAAACTTTAGCACTGTCTCCTGCACGGTGCGTGTGGTACCCAGTGGGCACACGGGCGGCACACGTGTGCCACACTGATGTGCCACAGAAACGCACCGGCACACGGACACTGATAATTCCGGTACCGATTTTTCCGGTACCGGAATTATCTGGACGTGTGAGACTGACCTTAATGCCTGATGGAGAGGCCTGAGTAGTCTCAAAAGCTTGCAATTTGTTACCATCTTTTCAGTTAGCCAATATAAGGTATCAACCACTGAGGACTCTCAATTCTAAATATTTTAATTTCTCTACAGTGAGTTTTGTGTGGATGTTCCCTAAAGATTTGTATTAGAAACCACAAGTAAAAAATATGCATGTGCTGTTTCACAGCATAAACGCATAAACATGCATGTAATCTGCACATCACTGTATTAACATTTTTCAAAGCCAAATACCAAGAAGTAGCATAATGAAGCATCTTTACTTAAAATATATCAAAGAAATACAAACGTTTTATTAAAAAAGACATGTAAAAATGATGCACTCAAATAAGTAGAATGTATGCTAAATGGAAAAGTGACAATTTTATGTAATTTTACATCTAATACGCTAAGAATTTGTTAAGAAATGCTACATAGGTGGGTTTATGAACAGAAACCAAAAAGTGGCAGCAGGCTACAGTATAGGTACAGCATGTAGAGTTGTCAATTTGGACTAGAAAAGTGTGCAAAAAAATGCACAATTAGGCTAAGTGCACACGTTGCAGAATTGCTGCGGAAATTTCCGTGGCAATTCTGTGCCTCCTGCCGCGGGAATATCGCATGCGGAATTGGCATGCATATTCCTGCAGAAAACTAGCGTTTTGCAAGCATAATTAGCTTGCAGAATGCTAGCATTTTCCAAGCGATCTGTAGCATCGCTTGGAAAACTGATTGACAGGTTGGTCACACTTGTCAAACATAGTGTTTGACAAGTGTGACCAACTTTTTATTATTGATGCAGCCTATGCCGCATCAATAGTAAAAGATAGAATGTTAAAAATAATTAAAAAAAAATAAAAAATGGTTTTACTTACCTACCGCAAACAGCCGATCTCCTCAGCGGCTTCCGTTCCTATAGATGGTGTGTGTGCAGGACCTTCCATGACGTTGCGGTCACGTGACTGCGACGTCATCGCGGTCATGTGACTGCGACGTCATCGCAGGTCCTTCACACACCATCTACAGGAACGGAAGCGGCCGCGTGCAGCGCTGAGGGGCAGGAAGACTCCGGGGCCATCAGAGGGTGAGTATATCATGATTTTTTTTTTTATTTTAATTCTTTTTTTTTAACAATTATATGGTGCCCAGGCGGTAGAGGAGAGTCTCCTCTCCTCCACTCTGGGTACCAACTGCACATGATCTGCTTACTTCCCGTATGGTGGGCATAGCCCCATGCGGGAAATAAGCAGATCAATGCTTTCCTAGGTGTGCGGAATCCCCGCGATTCCGCAAATTTAATGAACATGCTGCGTTTTTTTCTGGAATGTGAATCCGCTCATGTGCACAAAAAATGCGGATTGCATTCTATTAAATGGGATGCTTAATGTGAGCATTTTTTTCGCAGTTTTATAGCATTTTTATAGCGAAAAAAACACGAAAAATCTGCTATGTGTGCACTCGGACCAATGTAAATCTATGGAGCAGCTCCCATCATCTGGTTCTTTTGTCGGCTGTATTAGGCTGCCGTCACACTAGCAGTATTTGGTCAGTATTTTACATCAGTATTTGTAAGCCAAAAACAGGAGTGGAACAATTAGAGGAAAAGTATAATAGAAACATATGCACCACTTCTACATTTATCACCCACTCCTGGTTTTGGCTTACAAATACTGATGTAATATACTGACCAAATACTGCTAGTGTGACGGCAGCTTTATACGTGCGAGATAAATTGCCGTGTTCACCTCAGGTCAAGCGGGATCCCTGCGCAGCCTCAGTGACTACCACTGATATCACTGAGCATGCGCAGACTCACAACCTGACTTGAGGTGAACTCGGCAGCATGTGTAAAAGTTCAGAAACTTTCCCAAGCTACAAAGTTCATGTTTGGTCAGGCAGGGAGGCTGCACAGCAGCTTTTTATTCATTACACAGTGTTTTACAGCCAGGGTGGTAGCATTAGTAACGCTCCCGGTTGTAAACTATTTAACCCCTTGAGATGGATTGCAGCGTGGAACTTGACTGTACAGCGGACAGGTATGGGATATTGTTGCTTTTTTATTTTTTTACAGGAGAATGAAGGCTTCGCTTGGATTGGGAGTGTAATAAACATGGAAAACCTGTGTGTTTAACTATTTAAAGTACTTTATTCTTAATGTGTGTATTTTTTAACCCTTTCATAATATTGGATTAATAATAGAGAGGTGTCTTATTGACACCTCTCCATTATTAACCAGGCTTAATGTCACCTTACAATAGCAAGGTGACATTAACCCCTTATTATCCCATATCCCACCGCCACAGCGAAGTGGGAAGAGAGTGGCTAAGTGCCAGAATAGGCGCATCTTACAGATGCGCCTTTCCTGGGGTGGCTGGGAGCAGATGTTTTTATCCGGGGGGACCAATAGCCATAGTCCCTCTCTAGACTATTTAATATCTGCTCTCAGTCAATGGCTTTCCCACTCTGGCAGAGAAAATTGCGCGGGAGCCCACACCAGTTTTTTTCCATGATTTAACCCTTTATTTTAACACCTAGAGCTCCAAAATTTTGCACACACAAACTACTAACATTATTAGTGAGGAATATGTAAAAATATAATGGATATGAAATGGTTTACTGTATGTAAACCATGTCTCATATCCTGTTGGGTTTGGCAAGGAGTTAGCAAAAGCCAGCAGTTGAATAACCGGCTTTTATGCCATCTAGCTCTGTATTAAATAACATTATATATATATATATATATATATATATATATATATATATATATATATATATATTTCTCTTATTGACACCTCTCCATTGTTAACCAGGCTTAATGTCACCTTACAATAGCAAGGTGTCATTAACCCCTTATTACCCCATATGCTATTTCTACATGGTAGTGGGATAGCAGCGAGGCTAAGTGCTAGAATTGACGCATCTTATAGATGTGTCTTTTCTGGGGTGGCTGGGTGCTGGTATTTTGAGCCAGGGGGGTCAATATCAATGGCCCCTTCCTAGGCTATGAATATCAGCCCACAGCGCTCTGCCTAACCTTTCTGGCTATTAATTATAGGGGACCCCATGTCATTTTTTTGGGGGTCCCCCTATTAGAATAGCCAGGCTAATTTACAGCTGCGGGCTGATATTCATAGCCTGGGAAGATCCATGGGTATTAATCCCTGCCCCGGCCATCGGCTTTCCCTCTCTGGTGAAGAAAATTGAGCGGGAGACGACGCAATTTTTTTCGCTTCTAGGATGGAACTTATGGAGCCAATAAATAGGCTTACACATTATTTATTCATGATTTCTCCAGTCACCTTCCACGACAGCAGTAGCGAAGGATGTCTCCCCGCCCTAATAGCGGACAGGAAGCAGAGGTTAAATACCCCTCCCCTTCCTGCAACCACCAGTGTTTTTCCTGTCCCCTATGGGGCTTGGAGAGGTTTCTGATGGTGCTGTCATGGCCAGCGATTGGGAGCACTGTTACCTTCATGTGCCGGGCAGTCGAGGTCAGGGGCTCCTCTCTCCTCCTCCGGTGACTGCTCCCATCTCCACATCCACTGCGTGACTTGGGACCCTCTATCCCACCCTTCCTGTGCCTCCTTGTGGAGTAAAGCAGGGGTGTGAAGTGCAACGGGGTCCTCCTGTAAGCTCCCCGGCTTTCTCCTCCCTCCTCGCTGCTGCACATGCACCGGAAGTGACGCTTCTAAACTTCTGGTTTCGTCCCTATGCGTTCGGCTCCAGCAGCAGCCATGACGGGCGTTTCTTGCATCACCCCCTACGGACCGTAGGGAGGAGGAGGAGCACTAATCACGCTGTCGACCTCAATAATATATATTCCTGATCGGGGAGGAAAAGCCTCCAGGTAAGGCCCATCTGTCTATGTCCCTCTGTGACTGGTGACTGACTGACCGTATGGACTGCGACAAACCCCTGCACTCTGCTTCTGCAGAGCCCAGCGTTCACCCTCCTACTGTAAGTAGTGGATGAGGTCCCTTGCTGTCCAGATAATTATAAAGTAACTTAGTTCACCTTTCTCTCTCTCTCTTTAGAGAGGCAAAGTCCCTGCCCCTAAAAAGGATAAGATGCCCAGCCGCAAGTGTGGTGCATGTGCATCCAAGCTTCCCTCCTCTTATAAGAAAAAGCTCTGCCAACCATGCATGGATGAAGTGCTGGGTAATGAACAGCCCTCTCTTCTGGACAGCATCAGAACCCTCATCAGACAGGAGGTTGAGTCCTCTATGGCGGCCCTTTCCCAGGCCCTGACACCACAGCCCCCTCCTCCTAAGAAAAGGAAGATGGCTCCTGTGGATTCTGACTCTGACTCAGGCGAGATCTGTACCTCGGGTTCGGAGGACATTTGGGAGAATGCGGGTTCCACTTCCACCCCAGACCAGATAATAAAAAATATCTTTTCTACTGCTGGGTTAGACGTTTCATGACATCTGCAACTAGGATTCGCCTTAGGCTCCATGTCCAGACCCCTCCTTAGGATTTGAACCTAGTCCTGAATAGTCTGACCGGCAACCTGTTTGAACCTTTATCAACCATAAGCTTAAAAATCCTAATTCTTAAGACCGTCTTGCTAGTAGCAATCACTACCACTAGGTGTATAGGAGAGCTGCAGGCCTTGTCAGTACAGGAGCCATACTTAACCATCACCATGGATAGCATAATCTTTAAGCTAGACCCTTCCTTTATGCCTAAGGTGGTCTCGGATTTCCACAGAAGTCAGGATATCGTTTTACCCCCATTCTGTCCAAATCCCTCTAATCCGAAGGAAGAAGCCTTTCACACCCTGGATGTCCACAGGGAGGTCCTTTTCTACCTCCAACAGACTGAAAATTGGAGGATAGACCAAAACCTATTTGTCCAGCTGACAGGACGGAATAAAGGCAAAAAGGCAGCTAAAAGTACAATCGCTAACTGGATCAAACAAGCCATTTGTCTCGTGTATTCATCTCAGAAGCTTGCACCTCCGACATCGCTGAAGGCCCACTCCACCCGTTCAGTCTCGACTTCCTGGGCATAGAGAGGGAACGCGTCGTCTGAGCAGATATGCAGAGCCGCCACCTGGTCTCCAGTCCACACATTCACCAGGCACTACAAACTACATTTCAATAAGGACATATCGTTTGGCAGACGCGTTCTGCAGGCAGTTGTCCCTCCCTAAGAAATTAGCTGTTGGCATTACTCCGATACTGCTGCCGGTAATTTGGTTTCTAGGAACCTTCCACGACCGCACTAATTTCCCTACCTATCTGATATTCTTATTGGATGATTCCTGCACTTAAGTGGTAACTATACATGCTACTGTGTCCAGAAAAAACACTGGTGGTTGCAGGAAGGGGAGGGGTATTTAACCTCTTTGTTTCCTGTCCCGTATTAGGGCGGGGAGACATCCTCGATACTGCTGTCGTGGAAGATTCCTAGAAACCGAATTACCGGTGTGACTAATTCTATTTTCCAGGGCTGGGATCCATTATATGTCCATACGGATGTCATACGGATGCTTAGATGCGAGAAAATCGCATACTCGCATTGCACACGAATGACATATGGATCACTGTTCAGGGAACATTTCTGCGATTCTCAACCTTGAAAAAACGGACTTTTTTTAATCTTTTTTTTTTAAATGCGTTGTGTGACGCCGGCCTTAGATGTGCATTTTTTCCCCATCCCTGGATCTTGCTATTCTCTTTATATCTTGTCAGATCCACTAATCTCTAGTAGGCAGGTATACAACCAAAAGGAAAGTAATTGTACTGTATTGGTGAGACATGTACAGATGTAAAACAGATATTAAAAAAAAAAAAAAAAAAAAGTTGCGTTTTTATCATTTATTTTAATTTTTTTTATTCCTTTCCACAAAATTTTTTTTTAGGAAATTAAAAAGCAGAATAATAGCTTTTGACAAACTAATACAGTCTGGCATGGATTTTTTTTCTCTTCTGCAAACACTATTGTGGTGTCTTGATCCATCCTGGCAACATGGCTTAAAATAAAAACATAGTGGATGCTATAAAGCTGAATTTAGATAATTAAACAAAATCTGTGCTTATGCAGCAGTTTACCGTATGGCTATGATCAAACATACTATTTTTAGTTGGAATCTATTTTGAAAACCACACTGTAGTTTTGGCTTCATTGCAGCTGCCCCCTAAAAATCTGGTAAGATACTTGCAGTGATCACAAAAGTTAGCAGTGTTATAAACTCAATCCTCAAATGACTAATTCCTTTCAGTGCTCTGCTGCCCTTACAACTCACTTGCTCACATGTTTTAGTGGAATGTTGTGTGAACTTTTCTCCCGGAATTATGCTGAGCTATTGACGTGAAAAGGATTGGACGAATCCTGTCTAGTAAGAAGCATGTGAACGCATCAGCTGTATCACGTGCAGAACTACCAAACCTTAGGGCAAACTTGGAGGAGAAATAAATCAGAAGTACAGTACTTTATATATTTTCTACTCTATTTTTTTTAAATTGTGCTATGAATATCAAATAATTGTGCAATTATTTGCTATACTACAGTAGTCTGGAGTGCTGGGCTGTGTACTGAGTATTGTGGTGAGTTTTTTGATGCTGCATATTTTTGCTGTAGAAATCACAGCATCTTACAGTTCTAGCAAACTAAATGGGATTTATAGAATTTTTAACACGTTGCCAAAGGCAAATAATCCCTAACTAAAGACCATAAAATGTAACTTTTAATAAGACTATTAACGGAAAAGACTATTAGGATTTGACCGCTGCGGATCTGCAGCAGTTTCCCATGAGTTTACAGTACAATGTAAACCTATGGGGAACAAAAAACGCTGTGCACATGCTGCGGAAAAAACCGCGCAGAAACGCAGCGGATTACATTCCGCAGCATGTCACTTCTTTTCTGCAGATTTTCACCTGCTCCAATAGGAAACTGCAGATGAAAATCCGCAGAAGAAACCGCAGTAAAAACCGCGATAAATCCGCAGTAAAAACCACAACAGGTTTTCACTGCGGATTTTGGAATTCTGCTGCGGAAAAATTCGCAGTGGAATCCGCAAAGTGTGAACTTAGCCTCAAAATCCGCATAGTCAGTAATATGTCTCTGGACACAAATATACTGCTTATACAACTAAAGCCAAAATTGTGTTCAATCTCCCAATAAACAATACTTCTTTTAAGGGCTCAAACTCATTGGTGAGAAAAGCGGACTCAGATAAAAAATCGGATTGCACTCTGACCAATGTTATTCAATGAGTTACATCTCATCTGCTTTTTTTTTTTTAACTCGGCTGAAATCGGAGTGAGAAAAAAATCTCAGGATGCTGCGATTTGCCATGTGTCTTGGATGAGACTCCCCAATGCAAGTCAATAGATGTGAGAAAACAAATCACACGACACTGGGACCAGCCATATGCCGTCCATTTTTACAGATACCTTACCATTCTGTGGCATAGAACACTGTTCTATCGCATGTCATATAGATGCTATGTGAGAAAAATTGCATTGTACTCGTATAAGACTTGCACGGTACTTGTATGTTTTTTCAGTCCTGATATCGGAATGTTTTTTTTTTTCCTTCACCCATGACAGCACACCTGAGAAAGGGATTCGCCCAGCCAGGACCGGAAACCTACTGAAAGAAAAGGGTGGTATCTCTCCCCTGCTTCAGTTGGGTTTCCTGTCCTGACAGGAACCCTCGTGCTGAGAACCGGGCGGTTTGAAGAAGAGTTTTTTTTCATACTTACCCACTCTCTTTCCGGGCTCTGGAAAAACAAGCCGAGCACCTGTATGCTGACCTTTGGGTGTTGGAGGCGCCGTCCATGGGTCCAGTGGACCTTGGCGTACATGCAGGCCTGGGTGGCGCCGCTCTCCCTTCTCTGCATACCTGCTGCAAGCTCTGCAGTGAGCCTGACTTCCAGGGGCATGCTCCGCTGATGTCGCGCACAACACACGCTGGGAATGAGAGTGCCCGCATGTTGTCAGTGGGGGTGCACCAGAGCCTAAATGGTGGCGCCCTGGGCAAAAAAGCCAGCATGGATGCATAGAGACTTGAGGCATTCTGGTAGGATTGGTGGAGGGGGAAGGGCATCGTTGGGCACTGGAGGAGGCAGGAAGCACAGTGGATCCCTCTCATAAAAAGGGATAACCACAGAAGAAGTGTTTGTGTCAAAAGCTCCATGTCATGGAGGATCCTAGAGGACCGCAAGAGCAGCAGCCCTTACAGCAGCAACAGTCACCTATAACTGTGTCTGGTCACCAGTTCGGGCACACTAAGAGGAGCAGCCGCTCGAGTGGCAGCCATCCTGTTCAGATGTTGCAGGACTCCTCGGTATCCAGGAGGGATGTTGTAAGTACCCCCGATCAGCCTCCGAATCTGGTACTCTTGATATGACAGCGGGTGGAGAGTGATCTACGAGAATGTCACCATGTTATTAGTGGCCATGTTCTGCTTGAATAACTAGGGGCCTAGGAAGGCTAGTGCCAAAAGGAAGAATAAAGAAAGTGCCCTTTGTAGGACCCGCTGGCAGTTCATTGACCGAAAGATCTCTGCTGTGACTTCATACTAAAAATGATACGAGATGAGACCCCCGACTTCGCAATGAGCTTTAGGGACATAATCGTGAGGAGGTGCAAGGTTCCCTAAATATTGTGTTAAAAAAGGGAAACAAGAGCTGGGGAGGTTGTCACAGAGTCAGAAGCCTCGTCACAAACTGGTGGAGATATCATAGTGGATACCATCCTCCTCCTCGGACAGCGATGTAGGTGGCCAACCTTGCTTTCGGGCCGAGGACACTGATAGACTGGTTTGGGCAGTCAGGTCAACAATGGGCAAAAAGGAGGAAAGAGCACCTAAATCCCTAGAATATCTTATGCTTATTGGCCTGGAGGAAAGGAGGAAGCGCACCTTCCCTGTTAATTATGTCTCTCTTGCAGGGAGCAGTGGCCTTTCTAGCATACTCCGTGAGATTAGCGGCTAGGTCGGCAAGCCTATCTAATGTGGCTAGATGGGTCTTATGGCTGAAGGGGTGTCCAGGAGACCTGTCTTCAAAAAATAGACTCTGCTCCATCCCATGTGATGGCTAGTTTCTCTTCGGGCAAAAGCTAGAAGACATTTTGAAGAAGGCAGGCACCAAAAAGAAGGAATTCCCTCGTTTCTTGGTGGAAGCCAGTAAGCCTTCTTTTCGGAGAAGGAAGTTTAATGGGGGATGTCCTCCAGGAGAAAGGATGAGCTGGGACATGAAGGATAGGAAGGGGTCCGGATATATGTTCAGAGGGCCCTCTACATCTTCAAAAAAGCCCCCCAATGACATCAGGTCAGAGGTAGGGGGAGGCTCTCACTCTTTTCCCCCTGCCTGGGTGAACAACTCCCCCAGTCACTGGATCTTTAGTGTCATCAAAGACAGTCTGAAGATAGAATTTCTCCATCCACCCTGCCAGTCCTTTATATTAACACCCCACAGGAAGTCACCAGGGGAACAGTGGCCCTGAAGGCGGAGATCTTGGGACTATTACAAAATCGAGCTCTGCGTGAAGTCCCGGTGGAAGAAATAAGAAGGGGATTTTATTCCCCCCCTCTTTTTGATAAAGAAGCCAGATTGTCTTTAGAGAACCATCATCAACCTGAGGAAGCTCAACTGATGGATTGTGAAATATTCCTTGAAGACTGAGTCAGTAAACACAGATATAAAGCTGTTTATTCCAGGACTTCTTCATGGCGGTCATTGATTTAAAGAATGCCAATTACCACATCCCAATCCATCGGGACCATTTGAAATTCCTGAGGGTGGCTCTGTATGTCCAAGGACGTGTCAGGCATTACCAGTATACAGCCCTTCCATTCGGCCTGTAAGTTACTCTGAGAGTATTTACCAGAGTAATATCAGAGGTGATGGTCTACCTTTTGTTCTTAGAATACCGTTATGACCCCATACCTGGATGACCTCCTTTATGGTTGGAAGGTCAGAAGATCACTGTGCAGAGCAGGTGAGGGAGATGACGGTGTTCCTGGAGGAGCTGGGCTGGATGGTAAATACCCTCTAATCAAGGCTAAAACCGGAAAGGATACAATTCTTCCTGGGTTGGTTCTGGACTCCTAGCACCAGATCTGTCTCCTACCAGAGGACAAAGTAGCCAAAATAATGGCCTGGGCATGGTCAGCAATACTTCAGCCAAAATGACACCAAGAAAAGCGATGTCCTTGCTAGGATCTCTAACATCGTGTATACCAGCAGTAAGATGGGCTTAATTTCATCTGAGGCAGCTACAGTTGGAAGTTCCTGTCAGCACAGAGGTCATTAAAAGGGTATTTAGATGGAAAGTTACATCTTTCTTTGGCAATAAGAGATTGCCTGTCTTGGTGGACAGTAAGAGAGCATTTATCATCAGGGGTCCCCTGGTTAAGGCCAGTGAAGGACATAATCACGACGGATGCAAGCAATACCAGATGGGGGGCACATCTGAGGTCTTACTCAGTACAGGGGACCTGGTCTCCTTTAGAAAGGGATCAGGGTTTGAACTTAAAAGAGCTGTGGGCTGTGGAAAGAACCTTGAGACACTTTCTCACCTTCCTCCGGGGTTGCCATGTCTTAGTCATGTCGGACAATCATGCAGTTATGGCTTATATCAACAACCAGGGGGGACCGATGTCCCACACCCAACATCCTACTCCAGCTAAATCATATAAACCAGACCACACAAACACCCCAATAGCAAGTCATAGGGTGCAAAGATGTAGCAAGACGGTTCAGTGCACACGTATAGAACAACCAAAGTAGAACAAGAGCACCAAAAGAACCAAACTTATATAAAAGTAACAATTTTATTAAATCAAAAGTGACAAAACAATAATAAAATAGAGATAACAGGGAGATGACAACTCAACAAAAAAGTTGCAAGGCAGTACCCAATTGGTAAACATTAGCAAGTACTTAATAAATAGTCAGCTCAAAAAGTGCCAGTGCATTGGGCAAATAATTCATAGGAATATACAGAATATATATACCAGATATAAAAGATGTAAAAGTCACCATATAACCACATCACAAGTGTCAAAACATGACATATAAATAACGATAGAGCAAGACCAGTTAAAGTACTAACACTTAGATTGCCTGAGGGACCACGATGCCACCCACCCCAACGCGTGTTTCGGCCATGTGCCTTCTTCCGGGGGTATCCTACTCCAGCTAGCAGAGCAACACATTCTGTCCCTTACGGCACTTCACATAAGGGGAATAGACAACATAAAAGCAAACTTCTGTTTGCTGAACCCAAGGGAGAATCCATTCGCAGTAGATGCCCTTCAGATTCCTTGGAAGTTCAGGATGGCCTATGTATTTCCCCCAATACCGATAATTCTAGCAGTCCTGAGGAAAAACAGAGAGGATCAAGCGAGGATGGTTCTAATTGCTCCATTCTAGCCGAAGAGGCAGTGGTTCTCAATTCTAAGGCTAATGTCCGTTACCGACCCATGGATTCTACCAAGATCCAGGACCTTCTTACCCAGGGACTGGTGTGCCACTCAAGTGAAGGGCTTCCATCTAGCAGCATGAAATTAGAGGGCATTACTGAGTCAGCAGGGGTTCTCGCCAGGGTTAGTCTCTACAATGTTTGAAAAGTAGGAAGCCAATTACATCAAGGATCTATGGTAGAAAATGGAAAAGATTCCTGGAGTTTTAAGAATAGCTCTTTGGGGATGAAGCCCGGGTAGGAGCCATTCTGGAATTTATGCAGTCAGGATTGCAACTAGGGTTAGCAACTAATACTTTCAAGGTACAGGTGTCGGCCCTGGGTGCCTTGTATAATTGCAACCTAGCATCAAATAAATGGGTGTCCCAATTTATAAGATCCTGTAGTAGATCAAGGCCAGTTATAGTTCCAAATATTCCTCCATGGGACCTGAACCTAGTTTTAGAGGCACTAACTAGGGAACCATTTTGAGCAATTATGGCATTTATCTGCAAAATTTTTCACACTTAAAACTGTGTTGCTAGTGGCCCTAACATCAACCCACAGGGTAAGCGACATACAAGCCCTGTCTATATGTCCCCCCCCCCCCCCTACATACGTGTATGATGACAAGATTGTTCTAAGGCCGGAACTGGCATATCTCCCCAAGGTGGTTCTTAAATTCCATAGAAGCCAGGAAATTACTTTGCCCTCCTTTTGTAATAACCCTAAAAATCCAGGGCAAGAAAAATTCCATACCTTAGATGTGAGGAGGTCCGTGCTAGAATATATGTCCATGACCAGTCCCTATTTATAGCCATCCAGGCGCCTGACAGCGGCATGTAATAAGCGCTTCCGGCAATCGCGCAGGAAATATGCACATTGGAGACCCCCATCACGTGATCGCGGGTCACTAGTGTTTTGGCATGACAACCGGAGGTCTCCTGGAGACCTCTATGGTTGTCAGTGCTGGCTTGCAGTGAGCGCCACCCTGTGGTCGGCGCTCATAGGAAGTGAGTAAATCTGCTATATAGAGGTTCTGATCATCGCCTCTAATGTAGCAGAGCCAATTGGCTTATGGCAGCTTCTAGTCTCCCATGGAGACTATTGAAGCATGCCAAAAGAAAATGTTTTTAAAAATATAAAGAAAATTTAAAAAATATAAAAGTTCAAATCGTCCCCCTTTTGCCCCATTGAAAATAAAAATAAAATCAAACATACACATTTGGTATTGACGTGTTCAGAATCGCCTGATCTATCCATAATAAAAAAAGGATTAACCTGATTGCTAAACTGCATAGCGAGGAAAAAAAGTAAAAGTGCCAGAATTACGTTTTTTGGTCGCCGCGACATTGCGTTAAAATGCAATAATGGGCGATCAAAAGATCATATCTGCACCAAAATGGTATCATTAAGAATATCAGCTCGGCACACAAAAAAAATAATCCTTCACCTAACCTGAGATCCCGAAAAATGGAGACGCTACGGGTATCGGGAAAAATGGCACAATTTTTATTTTTTTTTAACAAAGTTTGGAATTTTTTTTTCACCGTTTTATATAAAAAAAGAACCTAGACATGTTTGGTGTTTATGAACTCGCAATAACCTGAGAATCATAATGAAAGGTCAGTTTTAGCATTTACTGAACCTAGTAAAAAAGCCAAACCAAAAACAAGTGTGAGACTGCACTTTTTTTGCAATTTCACCGCACTTGATATGGTAAAACCAATGGTGTCATTCAAGTACAACTCATACCACAAAAAACAAGCCCTCTCACGGCCATATTGATGAAAAAATAAAAAAAGCTCTAGGAAGAATTGGAGCAAAAAACGAAAACGCTCTTCCCACTTTCCCTGCTGTGGTGGCAGGTGGGGTTGATGTCAGCTGTTGTATGTCTGCTGACACAAAGCCCAGGGTTTAGTAATGGAGACGTGCCTATCAGACATTTATTAAAGACACACACACGCGCGCACACACACGCGCGCATACACGTCATTGAATTGAAATGAACACTCCGAGACTTTTAATCATTCATTAGCCAAAAATGTTTTTTAAAAAAATCAAAGGGATACTCGCCATTCCACTGATAATCTATAATGCTCATGTCCCATGATGATCCCCTGCTCTGCTACATCCATATAGTGTGGTGAGTAGTGAAATCAGTGATATTACCGCTCACCATGCCAGCCGGAATACGGTGAACATGAAAATGCGGCTGCGTGTGACAGGAGGAGGTAATTCACGTTACCGCCTGGATGGTTCTCACACTCATCTCAGTGTGCTCTGGCTGGTGAGGTGAGCAGCCACATCACTGATATCATCGCTCACCACACCATCAGGATGTAGCTGAGTTGGGGATCATTGTATAATATGAGCATTATGGATTATCAGCGGAGTGGTGAATATAACTGTTAAACTTTCCCTATTTCAATTATAGTACTTTGCTCTGTGAATGTTTGTCTTTTAATAAATTTGACAATGGTGTTAGTAAAGGGGGTGTCTGACCAGGGCAAGTGAGAAGAGCCAGGCAAAGCACCAGAATTGACGCATTAAATGGATGTGCCTTTTCTAGGGTGGCTACGGGCTGTTATTTTTAGGCTAGGAAGTGGCCATATTCATGGCAACTTCCCAGTCTATGAATATCAGCCCCCAGCTGTCTGCTTTAGCTGGGGGGGACACCATGCCATTTTTTAAAATGATTTAAATACGGTGTGGATTTGAATACCAGCCAAGATAAAGCTGAGGGCTGCAGCCCGCAGCGGTCCGCTTTACCTGCACTGGTTATCAAGAATATGGGAGAACCTATGTCTTCATTTTAACATGACTCGCGGCCAATGACATCCATGCTAATACTTGACATGTCTGTAATTAAGCTGGAAGTGCCGACACAGGAAAGGCTTGTTGATTGGCTGCACTGCAGCCTTTTAACAAACTTTGTTTGGGCTGCCAAACCCGAACAGTAACACAGACTTCTGTGAGAAGTCTGTGCACACTAGGTGTCTGGTATGGACCCCCGAACTTCACAGTTTTGGTGCACCTATCACTTGTTGTCATTGCCAGTGTTCCCCAACTCCAGTCCTCAAGGCCCACCAACAGGTCATGTTTTCAGGATTTCCTTTGCATTGCACAGGTGATGCAATTATTACCTGGGCAAGACTAAGGAAATCCTGAAAACATGACCTGTTGGTGGGCCTTGAGGACTGGAGTTGGGGACCTCTGGTCATTGCTATTCAAAGTGGGTAGCCATGAGCGGCTCTCTTGAAATTCAAATTTGCCAGCTAAGCCGAATTTTCCTTAAAAATTTGATTTGCGGTGAACTGCAAATTCTCATCACCTAAAAAAAGGTGTCTAACACTCTGAAATTTACTAAAAATGTATTGGTGCTCTTTGATGCAAACAAAGGTCACATAGACATTAATCACGCTCTCTGACTTAGGAAAAATGGATGGTAATGATCATGACCTGTAAAGATATGGACATGTTGCCCACATGTTTCCCTCTTATACAACAAAAAGTTTTCTTTTTTTGTGTGATAAGTGTTTAATTATATTTAATGTGAACTGTGTTGTGTATTGTGCGTTAGGTATGGATAGTTTTGACTGTAGGAATGGTTAATGTTTGGACTAGCCCAGATAGGGAGGGGCTGATAAATAGGGAAAGTGGGTGCTTCCTGCTAGAAAGACAGACAGGATCCAGAGTGCTATATTAGTGGAGCACAAGGTCCAGGGTGGCCAGTGCCACATTCTAGGGTAACCCTAAATGGGAGGACACCAAAGTAGAAGTGAAAGCGAGATCCTAATGAAAAGTGACAGAGACAATGGCCTTCCAGAGTCAGGTCCTAGGAGAATACACTGATCCACATGACTCCGGGTTTGTAATGCTGAAAGGTACTGGGCCTAAACAGAACTGAGTACGTGAGACTAGTGAAAGGTTCCAAGCAGAAGTTTTAGTGCTCCAGTTGTGGAAAGTGAACACAATATAAGTAGATGACACTCGCTGATCAGGACTGTAGCGTTAACCCCTTAATCACGGGGCATTTTCTGTTTCGCGTTTTTGTTTTTTGCTCTCCTTATTACCAGTCATAACTTTTTTTTTTTTACTCAAAATGACCACATGATGGCTTGTTTTTTTGCGAGACAAGTTGTACTTTTCAACAACTCCATTGGTTTTAACATATCGTGTACTGGAAAATGGGGAAAAAAATTCCAAGCATGGTGAAATTGCAAAAAAAAGTGCAATCCACAGGTTTTTTTTTTTTAATTACCATGTTCACTAAATGCATAAACCGACCTGCCATTATGATTCTCCAGTTTATTACAAGTTCATAGGCACGTGTCTCATGTCTAGGTTCATTTTTTTTTATTTAAGTGATGAAAAAAAAATCCAAACCTTGGTTTAAAAAGACAAAACAAAAGAAAAAAAAATATTTTATATATATATTACATACAGAAATTCTCAGCAAAAGCTCACTGTGGGAACATAGCCCGACACCATTGTGCATTTTGTAAACTAAAAAGTAGTTGTTTGCAAGCAAAGTGTTACAAAGAAGCCCTGACAAACTTTGCCATACTATAGAACATGCTGCATTTTTTTCCCTCTTCTGTTGCATATGCAATCTTTAGATCGGAAGCTATATTTCAGTGTCGGATCCACAATACAACAGTTGGTGCTCAAAGACTCAATTGACTTAAAAATGAGTTCCACCGGGGTTCCGTCAAGTTTTCCATTGTCAAAAGATCCCCTTATGGAAAGCAATGTGCAGGAAAACTGTATTAAATATATGATAATAGTGTTCTTGCTCTTTCACAAAGGCTGGCAAACAGAATATTGACGTTTCAGTGATTATTTTTTAATAGAGTAGGATCAGGCTCCAATGAGCAGGTTCAGTGAGATTTAGGGGACCTATGTTCCAAGAGAAATAATTTTAATATGGTTAGCTGGATTTTCTATGGCAGTCTGCATTAAAACTCATGAAACTGCTGATGTGAAAATTCAGTGACATTTATTTCAATTTACAAGACCTGTAGAAAGTGAATGCTATATAGGTCCTAGTGAGAATGTATCATTATGCAAGTATTGATTTATTTCTTTCATCCCCTGGTGCGTGACTGGTCTCTAATATACAGCATGCAAATCTTAAATGTAACAGAAGGGTGCACTCTGGTACAATATGCTGATCTTGAGTCCTAAAACTACTAATCAGCTGTTTTAACTTCTTGAACTGGCTTAAAATGTCAAACCAGAAAAGATTTTTTTACATGCAAAAAATACATCGGACACCATGTGGCCATCATGCTTCTGTAATTTGTCCCTACTACACAATGTATAGAAGATTTACACAAAGTATGCAGACTTACAAGTTATCATATAGTAAAAAATATTTATTACAGAACAAAAAGCAAAACGCAGCATCTCCTACATTTACAAACCTACCCTGTGTCGCCTCATGTAATGTTGCGCTGTGACAGCCTTAGGGTATGTGTCCACTTTCAGGATGGCCGGCGGTATCGCCGGAGCGGCTTATCCGCTCTGCGGTAAGCCCTGCCCCCTTTCTGGGACGCGATGATGCCGGATGTGTTCACAGCACACATCCGGGATCATCGCTCCCCACCATAGGGCCCTGTGCTATATCTTGCGGCGACGCAGCGTCGCCGCAAGATATACGGACATGCTGCGATCTGAAAAGACGCGCAGCATGTCCGGAGTCGCAGGGCCGCCGCGTGCATGTTACCACGCATAGTGGAGACGGGATTTCATTAAATCTCCTCCACTATGCTGTAACATCTGGACGCTGCGTGTTTGATGCTGCGTCCCTATGCAGCGTCAAACACGCAGCGTTTACTGCACGTGGACACATACCCTTAAACTTCCTACTTCATGAGTTGTGACTTTCAATGGATTGTTAGAAACTGAGTGTAAATTAATTGATGCACAGATTTGAACACTGGTTATTTTCCAAAATATTTTGTTTAATTCAGTTTGACTGTGGCTTCAACTTTTCTGATGGAAAAAACGTTTAAGTTGTAATGCATGTATGTTTTGACCAAGGGTCAACATGCAGTGATTAGTACATGAAACGTTTACCTGATGAATAGAACTTAAAATTGGCCACGTTATCAACACAGTGTGTGAACTGTAAAATAATTATTACAATCTACTACAGGGAGGGAAATAAAGTAATTGATTCCTTGCTGATTTTGCCCGCTGAACAGTCTATTATTTGAAGAGTAGGTTAATTTTAACATTTGAGAGAGAACATAATATCCAGAAAATCACATTATATAAATTTAATTTTCATTTTGCAGTGAGAGGTAAGTGTTTGATCCCTCTGGCAAACAAGACTTAATACTTGGTGGCAAAAACCCTTGTTGACAAGCACAGCAGTCAGATGTTTTTTGTAGTTGATGAGGTTTGTGCACATGTCAGGAGGAAGTTTGGTCCACTCCTCTTTGCTGTCACTTGGCAACTCAGAGCTTCAACTCCCTCCATAAGTTTTCCATGGGATTGAGGTGTGGCGACTGGATAGGCCAATGCTTCTTTTTGAGCCACTCCTTTGTTACCTTGGCTGTAAGTTTTGAGTAATTGTCTTTCTGGAAGACCCAGCCATGACCCATTTTTTATGTTGTGGCAGAGGGAAGGAGGTTGTCATTCAGGATTTTATGGTACATGGCTCCATCCATTCACCCATTGATGCAGTCATGTGCCCTTAGCAGAGAAACACCCTCAAAACATAATGATTCCACCTCCATGCTTGACAGTGGGGACGGTGTTCTTTGGGTCATAGGCAGCATTTCTCTTCCTCCAAACACGGCAAATTGAGTTAATACCAAAGACCTCAATTTTTGTCTAGTCTGACCACAGCTCCTTCTCCCAATCACTCACAGAATCATCCATGTGTTCATTAGCAAAGTTCAGACAGGCCTGTACATGTGCCTTCTGGAGCAGGGGGACCTTGTGGGCACTGCAGGATTTTAAACCTTTATGGCGTAATGTGTTAGCAATGGTTTACTTGGTGACTCTGGTCCCAGCTGCCTTGAGATCATTAACAAGTTCCCCCCTTGTAGTTTAAGGCTGATCTCACCTTCCTCATTATCAAGGATACACCACGAGGTGAGATTTTGCATGGTGCCCCAGATCGATGTCAATTGACAGTCATTTTGTATTTCTTTCATTTTTTTACTATTGCACCAACAGTTTCCTCCTTCTCACCCAGCGTCTTACTTATGGTTTTGTAGCCCATTCCAGCTTTGTGCATGTCTATGATCTTGTCACTGACATCATTAGAAAGCTCCTTGGTCTTTCCCATGTTGTAGAGGTTAGTCTGACTGAATAAATTGAGTCTGTGGACAGGAGTCTTTTTTTTTTTTTTTATATTTAAAGGTGACTATGTAAGACAGCTGTCTTTAATGCAGGTAACGAGTTGATTAGGAGCATCTAACTGGTCTGGCCAGAACTCTTAATGGTTGGTAGGGGATCAAATACTACAAAATTCAAATATATTTATCTAATTTTATTCAATGTGATTTTCTCAATTTTATTTTTGATATTCTGTCTCTCAATGTTAAAGTTAACCTACCCTTAAAATTATAGACTGTTCATGTCTTTGTCAGTGGGCAGACTTACAAAATCAGCAAGGGATCAAATACTTATTTCCCTCACTGTATATTGAGGTCTGCGTTGGGCCTCATGCAAATGGCTGTCTCAAATTCTCTTTAGCAGAACACTGCTTCAGACTTTAACTTCCATATTACGGAGGGGCAGGCACTTCTCCTAAGTAACAGTTCTGGTTCAGTAGCTTCTTCCTGTTGAATTGCTGCTTGCTTCTGTGACATATGAACGGCTTGTCAGTGCTTGTTCTAACGTTTATACTGTTATCACTATATTTGTTTATAAAGATGGCCAGGCGAAAGACATAGGGTTCAACTGAGCAGTAAATGAGAACTTTTCCTGGAGAATGCTGGGAAATTTAGATTTTTGCTAGACTGACAACAGCAGCTTGGTCAGGGGCTTACGAGGGGGGGGGGGGGGTGTGAGCATCTTTCCTTCCTCCTTATGTACCTGTGTGCCTTGTTTTGTGCTCATGTTTAATGTATTTGTCTATATTTGCCCCGTATTCACAGGTAAAGCGCCATGGAATAAATGGTGCTATAAAAATGTATAATAATAATCATCTGTCTAACTGATGTATGGAAATCAGTAGCCTACAAAGATGACTGGCAGCTCAGGCGATAATTCCTTAGCCTGGAATGTAGTACTATGCATACTCCATACTCAGAATTGCAGCACTACCTAGCAGGAAACTTGCTTATTTTCATGCTGTTTAGCTATATCAATATTATACCATGAAATTCCTATAAGGTTGGATTCAGGAGACTATATCAAAATTTTGTGGACATAACTGGTTCTGTGTACTCATTCTTACTGTAGATCGGTGCAGAAGTTGCCTTCTAATGCACCTTTAAATTCCATGAAAAAGGCCATAATAGTGCATGTTACAATTTTTTTTCACATTCACCAATGGTCAATTTAATGGTCTACTGTTCACAAAGGACAATTACCGTATTTTTCGGACTATAAGACGCACCGGACTATAAGGCACACCCAGGTTTTAGAGGTGGAAAATAGGGAAAAAAAATATTTGAAGCAAAAAAATGTGGTAAAATATTTAATAACATAAATAACATACTATTATATGTGGTGTTATTATATATAATATTATGTTATTATGTTGGAAGCTGCGGGACCAGTGTGGTGTCTGTACAGTACTATATGAAGACGCTGGAGGGTGAGTATAAGAATGGGGGCACAGGGCTTATATTGAAAGCACCACTCCAGCACTGCAAAATAACATTGGAGTGCTGCTTTAAAATCCCATGGGAGAACTATAACTCCCAGCATGTCCTGCAGATCCTATGACATGCTGGGAGTTATAGTTCACCAAAGGAGTGGCAGAGTGCTTTATTGTGTTTTGTAAAGACTAACCTCTTAAATGTGGCAGCCAGCCACACTGTGGTGAGGTAAAAGCATCCCCTGACTGCACACAGAGCCTTCCCTCGTTTCCTTTCCACAGCACAGGTTATGAGGAAGCTGCAGATTCTAGTGGAGAGCCTGAAGGACCTGTGATGATGTCAAGAAGAGGGAGGGCTCTGAGCTGCCATGTGATGCTCCAGCCCGCCCACTCCTGACATCAAACAGGTCCTGTTTGTGCACAGCACTCAGCGTCCAGCCCAGGCATGGCAGGCAGGTATGCAGCGATCTCCTCTCTCCTCTGGCCTCTGCTGCTGCTGCCTCCTCTCCTCCGGACACACAGACTTCCCCAGCTGCTGCAGGAATCAGCACTGGAGAAGCCATGTGTGTCCCTGCTTAAGTGCAGTATTCATTTGCTGCTCCCGACTCACTGCTCAGCTGATAGGTGGGCGGGGAGCCGCTAATGAATATTCACTGCACCTAATCATCGGGACCACATGGTTTCCCCAGCGGTGATTCTGGGCAGTGGGGACATCCTGAAGTGGGATAACAGTGCGATCCCACTCACTGCTGCCCCCCTCCCCACATGCTACATCCGTACCATAAGACGCACCCACACTTTCCTCCCAAATTTGGAGGAAAAAAAGTGCGTCTTATGGTCGGAAAAATACTACATGTTTTTTTTAATGACTTCTAATCTGACTATTTTATTTTTTTTGTACAGGGTGCTAATAGGACACTGTGCCTTTACTTTTGATTCTTATGTCTCTGAAATCATACACTGTTCTTATCTGTCAGATTCTAGGTCAATCTGACAAATTTTGGCATGTTTAATCAGAAGCCATATGCACAGAGGTATTCCATTCTAGAAATGCTCCATTATAAATTATAGCTCCAATTTAAACATATGTTTGATGGATCATAAACTTCATGATGACACATAAGGGCTCTGTTGTGTACTTAGTCATTATCAATAGTGTCTATAAACATAAACCCATAACTCTTAATATTGGTACCATTTCCTACTCTACCTGTGTATATGCTTATTTTGCACATTTATTTAATCAGGACTTTTTACCAGGTGTGATATCATGACATTTTTTTCTGTAAGAGTATCAAAAAAAATGTAGTGGTTTATTGAATTGTCCACAGAAAAACCACATTGCAACAAAACCTAAAATAGATGAAATAGTTACGAACAGATTGTCCATTTGTTCCTATCTGTGTTTGTTCCTTATAGCTTCTGAGATGAAGTAGAAGTCATCTTTCTTTCATGGAGTAGAATCATGGCTACCAGCTGTTTTATTCCTTGTGTGAGTTCCATGGAGAATGATGGTGAAGGCAGGAGGTGACAGACCACGTGTCCTCTCTATATGTTAACTTATACTCTGAGCTATATATACATAAATAGCTTTTCTAATGTCAGCAGGAGGCAATGCGTTCAGTACAGAATTGAGAATAAGAATAATTAATATTTAACTACCTGAATGGAAGACATGTTGCCTACCATCCAGGCATTGGGTCTGCAGATCTAAAAAGCCTCTCCAGCATTCAGCAAAAATGTTATATGTATGGAGCCCCTCGCTACCTTCCAACTTTTCCCAAAGTAAACTACTTAAAGTGTCTAGCAGAAGGGTAACCATGTTTTGCACTTTTGACTTTCAGACTCCATATCCCCCATCCATTACTGCTTTGATGTGAGACTACCATAATTTTATAGACAATCATCTTTGGTAGCTCATGCATAAATTTGACTTGCAACTATTTATCATATTAGTTATGTAGATTGTTGACGTGTAACTGCATTATTACTGTTTTGCTCCTAAAAAAAAAATCTAAATTGTTATTATTTTGTTAGTATTTTGTAAATTCACCTTTTGACTTTCAACACTGCCTAAAACTTTTTGGGCACACTCTTGATCAGATTCAAATATGTCTCGACTGAATTCTGATCCCAGGTCTCTTCTACATGTTCCCAAAGATTGTGCATACTGGTTAACTCACTTGGGTATGTATACAGTTTTTCTTCAACTCTACCAACAAGTATTCGATTGGGTTGAGGCCTGGGGAATGTGAGGGCCAATCGAGCACCTCTACTTCATTATCATTGAACCATTTCTTCGCCAATCACGATCTATGCATCATGTCATTGTTTGCTTCACCACTGTCGTCCTTTATATACCCATGGTACTCAAGTGTGCAAAGTTACTCATCTTGTAGAATACTCACATATAGCTCAGCATTGAGACCACCACTAATCCAGGTGAAGTATCCAACGACTTTGGCTGTGAAACAACCCATTATCAGGCTTCCCCCACCGAGCTTGACAGTTCCTTCAATTTCTCGATCCATTAGACCCTTTGAAAGAGGCAAACACCAAACAGCTGAGGCAATTCAGGACAGAGAGTTCCAGAACATAATCTGAACTGATAAACCCTTGCAATAGCAAATTATTGAAGACATTCACTACTGAAAGGAAGGTGAAGCGGATGTTGTACGTGCAGGAGTTTGTATAACCAGACTCTACGATCTTCTGATATCTCTTTGTTGTGGTATCCCTGTGACAGTACCCCTTCTACTTAGAGTACCTCTGGGCCTCAGAACCAGGTTTATCTGGATGTGAGGTATGAGAAGACTGGATCAACCTAATCATATGAACATCAGACACTGGTACCGCATTCTCTCCTCAGGACTGTAAACTTTCTAATGTACCAAATATTTAAGAGACCGGTGTACCAAGTAAGAATCCATAATCTTACCTGTCTGTAATTCCAGATTTCCATTCACAATTACTGGGGAAGGTAATGGAGATGGATTTAGAGCAAGCAATATATTTTTTGAGAAGTGATCTGTGAAACACATTACGCATCTTTGAAAGTGGGTGGTGGAGCAAGGCGAAATGCTACTGGATTGATGACTGCGACTAACTTGTAGAGGCCGATGAAGTTTCCAGTTTCCAAGAAGGAACCTTCAATTTAATGTTTTTTGAGGACAACCACACTAAATCACCAACACACAGGTCCAAAGCAACCAAGTGTTTCTTATCAGC
Source organism: Ranitomeya imitator (assembly GCF_032444005.1). NCBI lineage: Eukaryota > Metazoa > Chordata > Amphibia > Anura > Dendrobatidae > Ranitomeya > Ranitomeya imitator. The sequence goes on along the minus strand of NC_091284.1, from coordinate 540,310,467 downwards.
CATATGCTTATATTTGTACACCAAACTCAAATAATTGAATACCTTGCCACACTGATGTAATATGCAAAATAAAGCATTTCTCCTCAGGTATTCCTGAAAGATGATTCCTATTGAAGGTGCAAAATTGAGGATGAAAACCATATGCCCCAAAATACGAGGACTTGTCAGTAGATTCATAACAATGTTTTTTCACAGCTAGATGTAAACAAGAAACTCATTCCTCTTGAATCTCTGAGACAAAGCACCTAAGATATGTCTCAAGATTCTGGTTCACTTGCTCAGTTCGCCCATTATAATATGGATGAAAGGTGGATGAAAATGAAAGATGAATCCCTAAGCGAGCACAAAATGCTTTCCAAAAGCTTGAAATAAATTGAATCCACAGGTTGGAAACAATCAGTAGCCATCCCATGTAATTTCATGATTTCTTTAATATTTATTTGTGCCTAAGTCTTGGCATTTGGAAAAGGATGTAGCGCAAAAAAATGAGCCATCTTGCTGAATCTATCAATCACCACCAATATTACTGTTACCTGCTGACACTGGTAGATTGGTGATTAAACCAACAGACAAAGGAGTTCATGGTTTGCAAGTAATTGCTACAGATTGAAGAGCACTGGACAGATAAGTATGAGTGGTTTTAGAAAGTGCGCACACATATTGCAGCCAGCTATATAATTCCAAACATCCTAGTTTTATCTTCTTATCTCTGTTGCTGAGCTATGAGTTATGTCATTTAACTATCCTAAAACCACCCTAAAATTGCTGCAGAGTTCAATGAATAGGATTTAGTACATGCTCTTTTAGTTCTCCTTGATTGGCTCTGCTATAGCATGTGATGTGCAAGTGCGGGCATTATTAGGCGAGTCATGCAATTCAAATCGCAAATTGTTTTGAGTCAACAAGGCCTGTCAACTCCATAAAACTCATCTGAAATTCAAATCCCTTCCATAGCTTGATGTTCTATGCACCTCTTACTTGCACTGAAACCATGGTCCTCAGGAACACAATAGCAAATCAGAAATGGCCCACGATACCTATTCGCACTAATGAAGGGAGGTAAGCAAACTCAGGAGAGAAAACAGTAGGAATGGCTGCACAGATGAACATTTTTTTTTTAACCTTTTGCTAGGGTCTATGTGGCTAAGCAAAATTGCCACCGTTTTTCTGAATTTGCATCATGCGAATTACAACTATATTTGCCTGATCATTCTACTGTCACTCCAGATGCCCTTGCCTATTTTTCAATTTGCTGCAGTGATGATATCACTAAAACATGTGGCCTTTAAATTGGCCTCTCTGAGCTCCCGTCCTTAGATTCTGGTGATGTCACCAAGACCATGCCCCTTCTGAATACCACCACTGCTCGGCGGCGCTTCGCTGCCAAAGCGCCCCGCCAGTCCTGGCATTTTTACTAGCGGAGGTTGCGGAGGTAATCTATCCTGGGGGAGACGATCCCTGGATTGCCATTAATCCTCCATACTCTGCCCTAATCCCGGCAACCATACTCACAGGGCACTTTCAATCACGTGCTCAACGTAACTCCCCGGGTATCGGTTATTGTATTACTTGGACACATGTTTGTGTGCCACGTCTAACCAAAAGTAAGTCTTTTATTTTTCTAACAGCATTGTATGCAATTGTTATCCAATTATGGGAGGGTGCCCCACATCATGTAGTTGCCTGGTTACCACTGCACACTATTATAACTTTTTTGAGTGCATTCAGTGTTTTTACATTGCATGTGATTAGTTCATCTAGTCACTCTGTGATCTTTCACTGCGTGATGCTTGGCATCTCTGCTTGATCACTGGAACCCTGCATTTCTATTTGTTCATTACAGTGACAGCCACAGCACGGTGTGTTCTCTTTTTTCTTTTATTCTTTAAATTGTGACAGATTAGGCACAGAAGCTGTCTAGGCACCAGCAGCTTAAGCTCACACTGTTCATTTTGGGAGCACCAGTGTACCTGTAATTTATTTCTAAGTCTGGATCAAAATTAAATGTTTTGTGATAAAAAGTTAAATGTTCATTTTTTTTCCTTCCACATTGCTTAAGCTCTTGTGTAACACCTGAAGGGTTAATAAACTTTTTGAATGTGGTTTTGAACATCTTGAGGGGTGCAGCTTTTAGAATGGTGTCACTTTTGGGTATTTTTCTGTCATTTAGGCCCTTCAGTCACTTCAAATGTGGTGTGATCCCTAAAAATAAACTTTGCAGTTGTAAAAATGAGAAATTGCTGTTCAATGTTTAACCCTTTTTAGCTTCCCAACAAAAATTAAAAAAAAAAAAAATTGTGCTAAAGTAAAGTAGACACGCAGGAAATGTTATTTATCAACTATTTCGTAACACAACTCTGATTTAAGGGCACAAAAATTAAACGTTTGAAAATTGCTAAATATTTAACATTTTTGCCAAATTTCCATTTTTTTTCATAAATGCAAGTCATATAGAAGAAATTTTACCACTATCATAAAGTACAATATCTCATGAAAAAACAATCTCCGAATCAGTGGGATGCGTTGAAGTGTTCCAGAGTTATTAACACGTAAAATAACAGTGGTCGGAATTGTAAAATTTGGCTTGGTCATTAAGTTCGAAATTGGCTTGGTCACTTAGGAGTCATGCCTTCTCAGTAATGTAGTTTTAAACTGGGGCCCGCAAGTAAATTAGTGTTTTGAAAATGGTCTGGATAGAGATGGGTGAAACAATTTGATTGAAACTAGGATTTTTTTTTTTTTAAAAGCTGTATTTTCCAGAATATGGATTTCTTATGCGCTCAGTGCGAATTCAGCAAAGTGATGGCCATTTTGTTTTAATCACATAGGTCCAGCAAAATCTTTATAAAGAAAAAAAAACCCTAATGCGCACTCCTCCAGCCACCTCTGCTGCTCATGCTCCTGAGGCCCCCAGGGTTTCAGTATGCAGCAGTAGAAAGCAGTAGGCGACATAGACCGTAGGGGGGACAGAAAGCAATTGGGTGAGTGGTGAAGCTTATATTTTTAGTAGTATATTTATTATGCTCTAGGGGTTCTCTTTAAAGCATGTTCAGACATTCAATTCTTGGGGAATGAATTTGACTCAAATTTCCCAGTAAAATCTGCCCAAATTGGAAAATTCTAATTTGTGAGATCCAATTTTCTCTCATATTCTCCTATTGAAAACCAGTGAACATTTCCTGATAAATTTTAACTTTACATAAACTGATGATAATAATAATCTTTATTTTTTATTTTTATATAGCGCTAACATATTACGCAGCGCTTTACAGGTTGCATACATTATCATCACTGTCCCCGTTGGGGCTCACAATCTAAATTCCCTATCAGTATGTCTTTGGAATGTGGGAGGAAACCGGAGTACCCGGAGGAAACCCACGCAAACACTGAGAGAACATACAAACTCTTTGCAGATGTTGTCCTTGGTGGGGTTTGAACCCAGGACTCCAGCGCTGCAAGGCTGCTGTGCTAACCACTGCGCCACCGTGCTGATGTTTCTATTAACTATTTTACCAGAATCTGGGATGGTTTTCTCATCTATTTAGGAAAATAAACTTCACATGGCCTGGCTGTTGTTCAATACTCAATAATACAATAGTCAATACAATAATATAAAAATAAAGAATATTATTATTAATAGTCTGGCTTGCCATTAATAATTTTAAGGGGAAAAGCTTTGTGTAATTAAGCTAGATTTCTCATTATAACAGTTTAAAGTAAAATGTATTTTAATAAGAACCATAATTTTAAAATTAAAGTCAGGCATAGAGAAGTGTAACAGCCTAAGAAGTCTCCACTGGGTGGATATTTGCTACCAGGATATTCTTGATTGACAAGACCCGCACTATATCTGTATAGGGAGAGACGTGTCAAACAAGTCTAGCCACGTAATGAGAAGCTGGAGGAGTACAACATGGCTCTTTGTGTCTAGATTTCAAGCTACCCTGATGTCCGGCTGCCTTTTTAAATATACCAGCTTCTCCACCATGGCAGAAGATCAGCTCTGCACCCTCCTGTCTAGATCACACCTTACCACTTGCACATTTGACCCGCTCCGGTCCCACCTCATCCCTAACCTTGCCAAGCTCTTCATCCCAACCCTAACACACCTCTTCAACCTCTTACTCACAACAGGTGTCTTCCCCTCATCCTTCAAACATGCCGAGATCACACCCATCCTCAAAAAACCCCCCTTGACCCATCCTCTGTATCTAGCTATTGCCCGATATCTCTTCTCCCTTATGCCTCAAAATTACTGGAACAACATGTCCATCTTGAACTGTCCTCCCACCTCTCCTCCTGCTCTCTCTTTGACCGGTTACAATCTGGCTTCCAACCCCATCACTCAACTGAAACTGCTCTAACTAAAGTTACCAAGTTACTAACTGTTACTAACTGCCAAGAGCATGCGACACTACTGTCCTCCTTCTCCTGGACCTGTCTTCTGCCTTTGACACTGGACCACTCCCTTCTGCTACAGATCCTTTCATCTCTTGGCATCACAGACTTGGCCCTATCCTGGATCTCGTCATATCTGACAGACCGAACATCCGATCCTCTCAAGATCTTTCTCTACTCCCCTCTCATCTCTTCTTCCCACAACCGCATCCAAGACTTCTCCCGTGCTTCCCCCATACTCTGGAACTCTCTCCCACAACACATCAGACTCTCATCGAAAACCTGAAGACTCACCTCTTCCGACAAGCCTACAGCCTGCAGTGATCCTCAACCTACTGAACCGCCGCACGACCAGCTCTGCCATCTCCTAATGTATCCTCACCCATCCCCTGATGACTGTGAGCAGTGGCGTAACTACCGCGGTCGCAGCGGTCGCCAGTGCGACCGGGCCCGGCAGGTCAGGGGCCCGGGCCCGGCAGGCAGGCTCGGACTGGCAGTGCCTCCCCCCGCTCCAGGGCCTCCCCACCCCTTCCCCGCCGCCGCCGCTGCCTTGAATACTCACCCTGCTCCAGCGATGGTCTCGGCGTCTGCACTGCAGCTCGTTCCTGCTTGAGCGGTCACGTGACACCGCTCATTAAGATCATGAATATGCGCATATTCATGATCTTAATGAACGGTGTCACATGACCGCTCAAGCAGGAAGAAGGTGCTGCGCCGGCGCCGCCGTCTGGAGTCGGCGACAGAGCGCGAGGGATGTCGGCATGGCCGTGCAGTGGGAAGACAGGTGAGTATGAGGGACGAGGGACGGGGGGACGGGGGGACGGGGGGGGGGGATGAAGGAGGACATAAGCCGGCGCGCCGAGCAGGAGCGGAGAGCTAAGCCTGCATACAGGGGGGAATATGAGCCATGCAGGGGGGAATATGAGCCATGCAGGGGGGAATATGAGCCATGCAGGGGGGAATATGAGCCATGCAGGGGGGAATATGAGCCATGCAGGGGGGAATATGAGCCATGCAGGGGGGAATATGAGCCATGCAGGGGGGAATATGAGCCATGCAGGGGGGGATATGAGCCATGCAGGGGGGAATATGAGCCATGCATACAGGAGGGGTAATATGAGCTATGTATATGGGATAGGAGGGAGATGAGCCATGCATACAGGAGGGGGGTCATTATACAGTATTGAGCATCATGTGTGGCCGTTATACAGTATGCAGCATCATGTGTGGCCATTATACAGTATGGAGCATCATGTGTGGTGGCCGTTATACAGTATTGAGCATCATGTGTGGCCATTATTCTATGGGGGTTACATTGAGTTGTATGGCAGGGCTGCAGGGGGGGGCCCCATTTGGAAGTTCGCACCGGGGCCCCTAACTTTGTAGTTACACCACTGACTGTGAGCCCTCGCGGGCAGGGTTCTCACTCCTTATGTACCTGTGTGCCTTGCTTTTTGCTCATGTTTAATTGCATTTGTCTATATTTGCCCCCTTTTCACATGTAAAGCACCAGGGGAATAAATGGATAAATGGCGCTATAAAATGTATAATAATAATATATTTATTGCTCACACAAATTTGCTCCTTTTTTTTTTATACCATGGAACATTAATACTTACAGTAACTGTAAATGTATTATAGTACAGTAGAAGTTGGCCCAAAATATGTAAAAAGTGAAAATCTTTATTTTTTTTTCTGTTCTGTTTGAGTAAGACATATCTTCTAGATATCTTTATGCTATTATGCTTTAACAATGACAGTAATTTATATTTTTTTCTTTTATAGTTAAAAAAGGTTCTCCTTAACAGTAAAATGTACCTTGAGAACAATAATGATGTCCCATGTTTAAGAAAACTGGAAATGGAGCGAACACAGACAAATGCTACACATCATTCCAACTTGAGTGGAGTAGTGGGCACAACAGCCGTCGCCAGTGAATTCGATGAGCTCATACTTCTAGACAACTTTAACAGGGCGGCTGATACTAAGAGTGAGCGGGACAAGTCTTATCAGAATGGGCAGGATTGCTGTGTTGCCTTTGGAGAAGACTTTGGCCCAACTCCCATACAGGGAAGGTAAGTGAGCGCTCCATTTGAACAATTAGGAAAATTTAGATAATGGAAAAAACATGTAAATTTCTATATTTGTCTTTTATTAGTAAACTGGTTTAGTGTTCCACTTTGGTCATGTAAGCAACAACTGAACTGTAATATATTTCCAAGTCAACCAAGCCAAAAATGAGACTACTCCAATGGAAATATGCTGTATAACTCTAGAAATGACTGGGTAGTTTATGGTTGCAGTTGTGCTTAATAGTGATGAGCGAACATGCTCAGGCGCTAACCAAGTGTCTCAAGTGCTACAATAATATATTCAGTCCTGCATGTCTACAGTAATGGCTGTTCAACAGCCACAACACATACAGGGATTGCCCATTTGTTAGGCAATCCCTGCATGTGTTGTGGTTGTTGAACAACCATGATGCATGCAGTTGCGGGGACTCTAACATATTCTTCAAGCACACTGAAGACTCGGTTGGCACACGGGCATGCCCAGCTAACACCTTATCCGAGCACATTTGCTTAGCGCTAGTGCTTAACTATTAATCAAGAGCACAGTTACAGTATAGTAAGGACAATGGTGGAAGAGGCACTCACCACAATTCCATGTCATATCATTCCCTATCATTCCATGACAATTCATGCAACATATTTGTTGCTTGTCATTCAATATCTATGTGAAATTCTAGCAGTTTAGTTGCTGTACTTGAAATATAATCTTTCACCATTTCATAATAAAGGATTTTATTCATTGAAAAAAATTGCCTAAATTGAGGTACTGTAGTTACATAAAATATCAGTGTAAACTATAATCGCCTGATAAATCTCCTGCTCTTCCGGAGGACCCTGCCAATTTTTGCTTGCCTTGCTGCAGTAATATCCCTGTCTATAAGGTGCTCACTGCAGCCAATGGCTGCAATAAAGCGCTGAGGCCAGTGACAGACTTTAAACAGTTTGCAGGCAATCTCCGCAGCCACTTTCATTCTGCAACATTCTCTGTGTCACTCTAAATGTAGCAAAGCTGTTGGATCAGATTTTAGACCCTCTTTTGGTTACTTCTTGATAGAAATGAGCTGCTTTAGCAATTGTATACATTTTGCACACTTTTTAAAGACCAAGTCAGAGTTGCTGTATATCTCACTACTCCACATTCGGGCATTAGTTTCATAGTTGTGATTGTCTTAGCATAGACTCCCTATGAGTGATGGGTGCATCTGCCAAATGGGAAAATATTTTGTTTGCTGCACCACAGCCGTAAACTTTGTTCCTCTGAGTTGTGGCAATCTATTCTATAGATTCTATACACTAAATCTTTCAAATGCTACTCACCCCTATTTTTAAACAACTATGATGCAGTCACTCCCGAGTCTCGCCGTGTGGTTAAACAGTACTGCACAGCCGCATATATGAGGTGTTGCCACGTTCAGCAGAAATTGTGTGACAAATTTTGGTGGCATTTTTTTTTCTCCTCCAAATTTTTTTTTTTTTTGTAATTACAGCCTCGTTCAGATGGCACAAACATCAGTTTCATAGACTACTGTTGATAGAAAAATGGAAGAATAGTAACACAGGTAGTTGATTGAAAGTGCAGGCTTGCCTGTCTGGGAGCCCTACTTACACGGGCAACCCACCAGATGAAGAACCAACTTGCAGTCTCCACATTAAAGATTAAAAAAAATTGTTTGTAGCAACAACAGTCACAGAAGACACTACAAAGATGGCACAGACTGCAATATCGTGAGATCAATACATGACACTAAATACAACATCATTGCCTTGTCTGCCCAACCTGCAGCTTGGGTGCAAAAGTCATCGGAGATCTAAGGCTTGTTCATTGTTATAAGTTAGGCAGTCTACACTTTCAGAGGACAGCTGGATGCGCTTATCTGTCAGGACACCATCAGCAGCACTGAAGACACGTGAGAGAACACTGGCTGCCGAGCATGACAAAACCTCCAAGGCATGACAGACAAGCTCAGGCCACTCTTCCATTTTTGAAGATCAAAATGTAAAAGGGTCCAACTCCCACCTGATGGCATTGATATTGAACTTCAGATACTCCTGCACCATCCTCTCCAGTCGTTCACAACGTGTCAGATTGTACTCTGTTCTGATGGATAAAAAAAGTTGTGAAATGACTCATAGAAATTGCTTATGCCACTTACACTACTGCTACTAATGTTTTGGCTATGATGCCTTGACGCTCCCAGGGTTGTACGTCTATGACTGGGATGCACACTGTGTGCCTCACTGCTGTCTTGGGGGGGAAAAAAACACTCTTAAAATTGTCTACAAGCATATCTCAATACTCCAGCAAGCGTGCATCCCTTTCTGGGGGAAGCATCCAGATAAATTTATTCTTGTACCGTGGATCTAACAGAGTGGCAACCCAATAGTTAGCACTATATCTAACCATAAGAATATGGGCATTGTTTTGAAGATAGTGCAGCAAGAAGGCGCTCATGAGTCGGGTCTTTCCATGAGGTCCAAGTCCATGCTGTGTTGGCAACACTCAGTTAATTCCTCCACCTTCTCCTCCCAACCACAGACAAGATAGAGGGCTTGTCACTGCTGCCATAGCCACTACAACATGTGCAGACTGGAATTCCACCATGTCGAAACATTGGTAATCAAATGGTTAACTGGTAGGCTGAAAGAACACTGTAGCGATGCTTGTTGATGACCTGTGAGATGTGATCGTTGGATGTGAGCACACAAAGACCATGTTTTCTGCAGCAGCGCATGCAGGCTGGGATAGTAGTGGAGAAATTGCTGGACAACCAAGGACATGAGCCATACAAGGCAGGTGTGTGAGGTTGCCATGGTATAAGGCCTGTTATGATCTGGTGGTTTAGAAGCAACATGGAACGAGCTCTGAAAGAAGTGGTATCTGTACTGACCGCAGTCCCTAAGCTCATCACAACACTAGAAGTAGCCGTGGGATGCTCCGAACTCTCCCTAGGCATCTCGTCACAGCCTAAGAGCTAACTACCCCTAAAGATAGAAGCAGGAAAACTATCTTGCCTCAGAGAAAATCCCCAAAGGATAGATTAGCCCCCCACAAATAATGACTGTGAGTGGAGAGGGAAAGGACATACACAGAATGAAACCAGGATGAGCACAGGAGGCCAGTCTAGCTAGATAGATAGGACAGGATGGAATACTGTGCGGTCAGTATAAAACACTACAAAAATCCATGCAGAGATTACAAAAATCTCCACACCTGACTAAAGGTGTGGAGGGTAAATCTGCTTCCCAGAGCTTCCAGCAACACAGAGTTAATTCATACTGATAAGCTGGACAAACCTAGAAAGCACAGAACGGATAAGTCCACAAACTGTGGACAGAAAAGAGCAAGCAAGAACTTAGCTTTGCTGAACTGGTCAGGATAACAGGGAAATCCAAAGAGATGTGAATCCAACCAGGAACCATTTACAAGTGGCACTGGCTGAAGGAAAGAGCCAGGCATAAATAGCCCAGCAGAAAAGACAATCAGTAGAAGCAGCTGCTGACAGCTAAATCCAAGGAGCAGCCATACCACTTGAAACCACAAGAGGGAGCCCAAGAGCAGAACTCACAAAAGTGCCACTTACAACCACCGGAGGGAGCCCAAGAGCGGAATTCACAACAAAGGCCCCCACCAGGTTTGCACCATTCTCACATGGCTTTGCCTGGTTCCAGGTTTAGTGGAGACAGCTATTGCTCTAACTCGGCCTAGATACCTGTCCTCAACTCTTGAGCTGTGTGACTGCGATCTCCAAGGCATAATAATTGAAACACTGAGGTGGGGGAGATTCTATCTGCATGGTTAGAATGTGCATCTGATTAAGGGAGAGGTTGAGGTCACAGGAGGAGGCCCCAGAGGAGGTAGAGGAGGCAGGAGCAGTGAAGGAAGTGTTACAAGCAGAGGTTTGTCCTGCAAGCCATGGGGATTCAAAGACTTGTGGAGCAGCCCTCTGCCTGCACCCACAGCCACCAGAGTCACCCAGTGCCTAGTCAGCGAGACGTAATGCCCATGCCCATGTTTGCTCGTCCAGGTGTCAGTGGTGAAATGCACCCTGGCAGACAGATTTTTTTCAGGGAATGGGTGATGTCTGTGACATGCTGGTGTAGTGCAGGCAAAGCTTACTTAGGGAAGTAATGTTGGCTGGGCAACTAGTACTAGGGGACTGCGATGGCTACCAACTGTCGGAAACCATCTGTATCCTACAGGCGGAAATGGGGTATTTCCTTGGCTAACATTTTAGAGATGGAGTTCAAGCTTTTGGCTTTGCCATGTGTAGGAGGAAACATTCTTTTTGCATGACCACAACTGCGGGACAGAGAGCTGGCTGCTGCGCTGAGAGGGGAGAGTACGGAAAACAGGACAAATTGCTGGACTGTGAGCGAGATGCAGTTGGAGATGTTATGGTGGATTGAGAAAGATGTGTTGTGCTAGGTGACACAAAAGCAGCAGTCATCTCCACTTCTGTAACAACTGACCGGCTCTCACTCACTCTAATTGTAGTGGATAAACAAGTGTAGTTTCTGTGGCTGGAGATCTGTGTGAAAAGACTTTAAATGGTGATGGAGGAAGCAGCAGCAGATGGGGTTGATGGGATAGCAAGTCCGTGAGGACCGCTAGTCAACATTTTAGCACAGGGAGATTCCCACATTAAGGCATGCTGATCGCATATGTGCCAATTCATGCATGTAGTTGTCAAATAATTGTGATTTTGCCTCGGAGGGTGTTGTGTTTTTTTTTTTTTTTTATTTGACAGAAAACGTGTGTTGGGTGGGTCATCCTTTGTGGTCTGAAAAAATGCCCAGGCTAGGTAACCCTTGTCGCCCCTGTGAACTGCACACTTGCGGCCCGTGCTGGCCACATCCGGAGTTGGGGCTGAGGATGCAGTGCTTGTTGTGGTTTCATCACTTCTTGTCTGTGTGGGAAGCCACAACGTAACCTTCTTCTCCAATTTCTCTGCTGAGCCATTCAGCTGTGTTCCTCTGGGTTACCACCAAGTGGGATTTACAACCTCATCGTTAATCTCTTTTCTCACACTTCTCACCATGAGAGTTGTCCTCCTCCTCTTCCTGCCCTGACACCACAGTACAGTCCGCATTTGCCTTTGGTATTTGAGTCTCATCAGGATCATCTCCACCCTTGGTTGTTAACATCTGGTGGCGAGGGTCTGAGTTCTGCTTGGACCCTACTTTGTCTGGCCCTCGATCCAACATGGGAAATTTTTGGGCATCGATGCAAATGCTTTCCTCTGTGATTGTCTGGAGAAGAATTCTGATGCACATGGATTGGAAAGTGTGAACAACTCTTCAGAATGGCCCATCTGTGATTCCTCACAGTCAGCTGGGCATTTGGAAATTTTTGACAAGGAGGAAACGAGGGTGATTGGGGTTCCACCTCTGAGGATTGCATTGTGTGTGATTTTTAAGGTGGAGAAAAAGGATGAGAGGCCTCTTTATGCAGTGCTTGCCATCAACTGTAGCACATGCTCTTTCTGAGCCTCATCTGCAAGGCAAAGCCCTGTGCGGCTGCCAAAAAAAAGGGAGTAGAGTAGCCTGGCCAGTAACAGATGTTGTCATTGGTCTTTTGATAGGATGAGACGATGTTTGTTCAGTTGAGCTTTCATTCACATTAACACCTAACCCATGTACACATCAAACACACCAAGCCTATTTGGCCTTCCACCATGACCTTGCTTTTTCCTGCTCATTTTGTAAGTAGCCTTCCCCTCTTGTAACCTGCTGTTTCACAACCTTAGGCCCAAAGCTGTCGGTCACCTGTCACTAAATGACCAATCACTGTTTATTTTCTTAGTTTGCCTTAACAATATTGTTATGCCTAACTAAACTATTTTTAAGTGGAAATCTGGCCTTCTGACTTGCCACTGAAAAAGTTTTTGTACACTCTACTTCGATGCAGGAAGATCAATTTCACAAAGGATAGGATCCTATCTGTTTAACTTTCAACACTAGTGCAAGAGCGACCTCTTTGCACTGTGACGCTGAGCATATGGCACCAGGAAAACAAGATGTCCACTTTTTATATGGCCAGGGACAAGTGGCTTTAACAGCCAATCACGGAAGACCTTGTGTCATGACATTGTGGATGGTTTTTGCCCCCTAATTGGTTGCCGGGATTAACACCCACAAACTGAAGTGAAAAAAAAACTGTGCCACTCCTGTAATCTCTACACATGCTTCTCTAAAATCTCCACATCCCCTCCCCCATGAAACACATCCCACCCGCTCATCATACAGTACCACTATCCTAGACAAGGTAATAACAAAAGCATAAGTAGAAATGTGCTGATATACCGAATTTTGTCGACTTTGAGTAAAAATGCTTGTGAAAGCGAACACGAATCAGAATGTGCTACGTTTGTGCCAAATTTGAGACAGGCAAATGTTTTCGGAAACCGTTTGCCAATCTCTAGTTAAGGGTGCTAGGCAGCATCTTACAAGAACCCATGGCTGCTTTTTTTTTTTCCACAATGTTAGAGGCTGGGTTTTTATAGAGCTGGGAAATTTGCATCACCTGGTCTTTCCTAATGATGGTGAAGAAGCCGTAACCCTAAGAAGCTAATTAAGGTCTGAAACTTTGGTCAAAGTTATCTGAGCAAACAAATTTTTATATAGGCCTGTTTTTTCCAAAAATACAAAGGAATTGTCATTTTTATCTTTAGCCCTTTTAGAGATCATTTCAACTTCAACTTGCTTAACTGTTAAAAATAACAGTAATATTGACCAGGGGTGCTCAAACGTTTACATGCCACTGTAATGTACCTTTTCACATAGTTGTTTTCCCTCAATCTCCTACCCCACTGCTGGTCTTTGACAGCTCTTGCATGATAGAGCCAGAGAAGAGCAGAAATAGATGGGAACCCAGTAGGTGGGAAGGTGTATTTAAATGTTTGACAACACCACAGCTGCAGTCATTCTGTGCAGAAAGAATTAATCTAACAAGTCTGTGAAAAGCTATATTCAAGTGTGGTGTTCTTACATTTAAAAAAAATCTGTTTGGTATGTAACTGAACTATTGATGATCATTAGTGTTGAGCATTCCGATACCGCAAGTATCGGGTATCGGCCGATACTTGCGGTATCGGAATTCCGATACCGAGATCCGATACTTTTGTGGTATCAGGTATCGGTATCGGATACATAGAGATGTGTAAAATAAAGAATTAAAATAAAAAATATTGATATATTTACCTCTCCGGCGGCCCCTGGACTCAGCGCGGGTAACCGGCAGGCTTCGTTGTTCAAAATCAGCGCTTTTAGGACCTGAGAATCACGTCCCGGCTTCTGATTGGTCGCGGGCCGCCCATGTGACCGCCACGCGACCAATCACAAGCCGCGACGTCACCGCAAGCTATTAACGCGCTCATTTTTAAAAATGAGCGCGGTAATGACTTTCAAAGACGTAGCGGCTTGTGATTGGTCGCGGCCACGTGACCAATCACAAGCCGCTACGTCTTTGAAAGCCATTAACGCGCTCATTTTTAAAAAAGCGACCAATCACAAGTCGCTACGTCTTTGAAAGCCATTAACGCGCTCATTTTTAAAAATGAGCGCGTTAATAGCTTGCGGTGACGTCGCGGCTTGTGATTGGTCGCGTGGCGGTCACATGGGCGGCCCGCGACCAATCAGAAGCCGGGACGTGATTCTCAGGTCCTAAAAGCGCTGATTTTGAACAACGAAGCCTGCCGGTTACCCGCGCTGAGTTCAGGGGCCGCCGGAGAGGTAAATATATCAATATTTTTTATTTTAATTCTTTATTTTACACATCCCTATGGATCCCAGGGCCTGAAGGAGAGGTTCCTCTCCTTCAGACCCTGGGAACCATGAGAATACCTTCCGATACTTGATGTCCCATTGACTTGTATTGGTATCGGATATCGGTATCGGCGATATCCGATATTTTTCGGATATCGGCCGATACTATCCGATACCGATACTTTCAAGTATCGGACGGTATCGCTCAACACTAATGATCATCTCCATTAATATTATTTAGTACACGCAAAAATGCAAATAATATGGCGTAATACCTAAATTGTACTGTAGCAGATGTTTATTTCTTCATGTTCTCATTTTTTTTCCTATACTTAAAGAAAAATTAAATCAAAGGAGGTCATACACTACGTGAAGTGAGCGGTCAATAGCAATCAGCGAATATCTTTTGTTGGAACAAGAAGTGAAGATTAAATGCATTTTTCTACTGAGGTGAAACATGAATTATTCATTTTGGATCAGTTTGAGCCATTGCCAAGAATGAGAAGAGTCTGAGCCTTTGAGAGTAATTTGTAGATCAGTTATAATACCCTGAAGGATCATTGTCGCTACTACAAGCATTTCTGCTTTGGGAGGTGTTAGCAGCGGTAGCACCTGCATTAATGGTTTTCAATGTATTCTACCCCAATGCCAAGGAAAGTGAGCCAGGGAAACTGCTGTGCTAGAGCTTTAAGCATTAACCTCAATGTCATGTCATCAGGATGTACTGTGGCTTATATCTAATTTAAGGTAGCTGCAAGCTTGGGTATATCGTGTTTTTTTTTTTTTGTTTGTTTGTTTTTTTGTATATTGTACCTTTTCTTTAAAATAAATACATTAAAGGAATCACTACTCGAACCGAGCAATTCCTAATGCTCGGATACTCGTTTCAAGTAACTAGAATAATGGGAGTCCATGGGAAATCGGAGCATTTTTCCATCAGACACTACAAGGAGGTCTGGGGGGGGCAGTGAAAATCTTGAAATAGATGGAAAAAGTGCTAAATGGAAAGAGCACATCATGGGGAAGTCTCCTGGGAGCATCTCTGACTTCCAGATCACTGCTGAGCACAATGGTGTCACAAGTTTACTGCAATAAAGGATTGACAATAAAACATTCAAAATCAATGAAAGAGTGTAGTTTACAGGAAAAATAATGTTAAGAAACTTTTTTTTACCTGTTTAATGAATTGCATGTAAGGCAAAAGTGAAGAAGAAAGATTTAAATAAAATAATTTAAGTAAAAAGAAAATTGAAATTTTTATTACAAAATTGGAAATTTCTGTTTAATTTATGAAGGAAGCAAGAACTGCCAAAATTGGATGGAAGAGGGACTCTGATACACCCTGTATTAGATATTAAAAGAGGGCATCAAATTGTCATGTAGTGGTACTCCTAGACTCATAAAGTCTATACACTAAGTGCAAAGCCCTCAAACATTACAAGCAAGGCTATCCATACACCCTTGAAGGCACCAACTGGAGTGCCTCATTCAAATATTGTAGATTAAATATACTTTATGTACTGCTGTCATCTGGTGGTGTGAAAAAGTCGAGCTAATCTAGGCTTTAATTTTAATCAGAGTGAGCCTGTCAGAATTTTTCTGCTGACAAGATAGCACCTGTTATGACTCCCTCCCCTGCGGGTTTGGCACTAAAAACCCGCTCAGGGCAGCACAACACCTCCAAGTAATATAGGGACAACCATTGCCAGGTGTCCAGTATCGAGACCTAATAGTTGAAGTTTGCAGATGAATTGGAAAGTTTGCTGGTTTTGTAATGCAGGTAATGCTTGACTATTTTTAAAAACGTTTTCCTCCTTGTCAAAAATACCCAGTCATCAGGGCCTGGACGATGTCATGAAATTGGCTCAGACCTTTGACAGTGTACATCTGCTGTACCAGGTGTGTGTCTCCCTTGCCTCTCCTCGATTGGGCAAGGAAGTTTGCCCACTGTCACTAGCATTGTCTGATGGGAATTTTTTCAACATACTTTCCAGAATGGCCTTCTGGTATAGCACCTCAGAAAGAAGAAATGCAAGGATCTCCTTGTAGCATGGTTCTAGCAGGGTGAACAACCAGTAGTTTTTTTTTTGTCAAGATTAATGTAACACAAGGATTATAGGAAATGCAGCGTACAATAAAGTCGGCCATTCTTTAAGTGCCAAGGTTAATACAGCCATCACTTTCTTGTTTCCACCATCATGATGATTCTCTTCCTCTTCATTCCCTTCTCTTCCTCCTCATTCTCCTCGTCATCCCATCAATGTAGTAGAGATGTGGCAAAGCTTGTGTTGGGTACTAGCCTCTGTTGTGCTCCTGTTCCTCCTCCTGCTATTCAGTCTCCACCTCCTCATTGTTGTCTAATCTGCTCTGAGCATATGAGATGAGGCTGGGTTTGGTAGTATCTCCCGTTCTCATGTCTTCCTCCATCTCTGCCTGGTCCACATGCAAAGCATCATGTTTAATTGTAAGCCGCGCCTATTTAAGTAGGCACAGAAGTGGGTTGGTTGCGCTGATTATGGCTTCATTGCGGCACACTATCTTTGTGGAGTCCTCATAGTCTTGGGAAAATCGCCCAATTGTCAGACGTCCATGGCCACTCTTCAGTTATGTGCAGAAGTTCATCACAATACAGACAGGCATATTGGAGCTGGTATTCCACAACTAGCCTCTGCTGCTCAAAAAATCTTGCCACCAGTCGGTGAGCTCACACTTGCTTGCACTGCTATAGTACTTCCAGAGCGGCGGCAGCTGTAGCTGACATGCAGAAATGGGCTCTAATGTGGCATACCTTGACCAGAAGCTCTGGGAAATCTTGGTTAGCATTTCAGAAACCACTGAACTATCAAATTGAGCATGTTGGCCGATCATGGAATGTGTGTGTTTGCCAAGCTTCACAGTTGCCACCAGGTCACTGCCATTATCATACACGAGCATGCTTGGTTGGAGGTTCAGCTGTGAGAGCCACAAATCTTTCTTGCTTGTTATTCATTTTAATAACTTTCCCGTGGTGTGCAGTTTGTCTCCTAGACAAATTGGCTTCAGCAGAGCCTGTTTAAGCTTCACTGAGAGAGTGCTGCAGAGCTTCAAGCTTCCGGCTGATGTGGACAAAGTGATCTTTGATAACAAATCGTAGATGGAGGATGTGGAGGAGCAGAAGGGGTGGAGGAACTATTGGAGGAAGCCCTATAGAATTAGGACTAGCAGTTCTCTGCATCGGTAGCACATGTGCAGTGCCAGGGTGGGACTCTGCCTCCAAAATGTCCACCCAGTGTGCAGTCGGGGAAATGTGGCGTCCCTGGCCACAAGTACTTGTCCAGGTGTCGGTCGTTAACTGGACAATCCCAGTAAGTGCGTTGGTAAAGGCCCAGGTGGTGATCCTGGGAATGTACTTGTATAAGATAGGGGCACTACATCGGTTGAAATGGTGGTGGCTGGGTTTTGCGTACCAAGGGATGGCTGTCGCTATGAGTCGGCAGAAATCCTCTGTGTCTACTAGACTAAATGGTAACATTTACATGACAAGCAGCATCTAAATAATCCAAATTAGCACTTGGGCCCGTGCATGGGTGGCTGAGAACTGTCTTTCCTTCCAAGGCCTGGGTTAGTGGAAGGTGAGCTGGGACAAGGATTTGAAAGTACCTGATGTTTCAGAATGGGGAAGGACAGGTGCAGAGTGGTAGGCATCTGCACAAGTGTCATGGACAGGGATTGGGAAGCACCTAGCACAGGGGAAGAGGCAGTGGTGTCACCCACTGGAACTAGTTGTGGACCAAGGCGTTTGGCCCACTGAGTCTTCCCAGGTTGAGTCAGTGACTTGGTCATCCACACCCTGGTCCTCCTGACTTGGTGACTTAACAACTTAACTTATCGGCAATTGTCTCATCATCATCTACCCCCTCAGACAAAATTTGCTGTTCCCCACATCATCTTATTGTGACCATAGCTGCATCAAGTTTTGTGCATTACTAAACAGCATGTCCTTCTGTCCCCCTTGGAGCATGAAGGGTGACAGGCCACAATGAAGAAATGAATATGTAAAGAGCTCCTCGGTGTGTCCTAGTGTAGAATCACTGGTATCCTGGGACCCGTAAAATGTAACTTTTATTGAAAAACAGTTTAAAAGGTCTCTTTTCATAAACAATAAAAACAAGTTATGTACCTGTTAGATCCTAGGAGGTCGCTATACTTCGCCCTGCCTAGCAGTGGGGGCTAGGCACCCTAATTTTATGCGGTAGGTGCCCCCACTCCACGTCGACTTGCCCTCAGAATCCCTAGAAGTCCGACTCCCTACAATGCAGGAATCCTGATAAGACCTAAAAAATCCCTATAGGAAAAAACTACCTGGCAGTGGGGGTAGGCACCCTAGGGTCCCTCAAAAGTCCTTACAATGGGGATAGAAAGATAGAAAAAATGTCCCAAATATACCCTGGCACCAAAAAAAACACAACAGATAAAAGAGAAGGGAAAAAAAAATGATATATAATGAAGAAAAAAATGTCTCAGATGTTGCATTGAAAAAAATAATAATACAATCAATAATATACTGGGCATCCGTAAACAAAACAGAGTATGCCCCACAAAAAAAAAGCGGGTGAACAGGATGCAATGAAATTAATATTGTCCAAATAGAACCATATATAGTTTCCAGGGTACAGAAATTAGTAGATGGAAAATACCACAATGTTAGTGTTTAAACGTAATATAAATAGTCTCCTATAGCCAGAGAAGATGAGCCTTATAAGCTACAATGTTCATGGTATAAGGACACAATCGTCCCTTCCAGCCTCAGAGTAATAAGGTACTACCAGCTGTAGTAATCGTATGCCGGTTACAGTGTTACCTCCTAAAGCCCAGGAAACACAAATGTACTCGTATATCCAGGACACCTGTTTATGGTTATTGGTACTGTATAGTGATATTGTTTTCTAGCGCTTTATTCTTTTTTTGAGTCCATATAGTTGTGTTTCCTGGGCTTTAGGAGGTAACACTGTAACCGGCATATGATTAATACGGCTGGTAGTACCTTATTATTCTGAGGCTGGAAGGGACGATTGTGTCTACCCCTGTGATGTCTGCCCTGAGCTTGGACTAATTGACTTCATCTCTGCCTGTGCCCCTCTGTTCTTCATATTCCTGCTTTGACCCATTTTTCAGATGCTGCAGATCTGGGAATTGCCCTGGAGTTGCACCTGGTGGCTACCCTAAAGGCCCAGGATTATCCTCACCATCAGAGGCTCTAGTGAAGACCAGGTGGCCACTTAGTCATGCCCCTCCAGGGTAAGCTCAGCCTGTGGTGCAGTTGGTCCACATCTACCATTTTTCTGAATATTGAACTCTGTATAACCCTGCCCACGTCAATGATTGGTAGCTTTTTTCCCATGTACAGTGTGTAATGCCAGTGTCCCTGTGTGCCTCCTCCTCCTGGCAGGGATGCCGACATACTCCCCACTCTTGCAGTGCAGTGAGCTGTGTTCTCTGCTTGCTGTGCTCGTTTACCAGCAGCCTGCTTAGGGTCCACATGCGGGAACATTCTGGTTCTTAAAGAGACAATGCGTGTGCTCCAAAGATGTCCCCAGGCAATACCTGGGAGGCATCTGGTACTTAAGGCACCTTCAACCATTGGGAGGTGCCCATTAAACATCATGTTGTGTGACTTTGGTGTCTAACTTGTCTGTAAGCTGCTAAGTCCGTTGACAGGTCCACTTCTTGCCCGAAGCAGTTTTCCTGGGTCTTCATGCCAAGGCCTGAACCCTAAACTTGTGCCTGAATTAGTACCTGACTCTTATCCTGTTTGTATCTATTCTGTATCTTTTCCTGTATCAGTGTCTGAACATGTCTGTTTAAACACCTGATGTGTCTGATTCAGTTCCTTCCTCCACACCTGTTGTCTGAATTAGTCCCTACCCTATTTCTGCTGTAGCAGCTTCCTTTTCTAATCGGCTGTGTCCAACTCTGTACCTTTCCTTAAACCTGCTCTTAGAACCTGTACTTTTTCTTTGCCAGCTGAGTTTGAATCGGTACCTATCTCTAATCTGTTGACGCTGTGCAACATTAGTGATTAGTGTGTTCACTTGCTACTTCATTATAAGTACATTGTGTGATACTGTCTGACCAGTGTGTACCTATCCTTGTATTGGTCTTGTGTGGTCCTGTCCCCTCTCTGCTGTATCTATTTGTCCTTGTAAACCTAACCCTGTCTTTTCCATGTGAACCGAGTCCTGTGTCTCCTGTGAGACTCTGCTGTCCCCTTTTTGTCTGCACCTGCGGTCCCCTATTTATCCGCACCTGTGCTTTTCAGTCTGAACTGGGTTCTACCCATTCCTGTATTCCAGTCGTTCCTGTCCGTCCAGTATGAACTGGGTCTTACCTGTTCCTATGTTGGCCATTCCTGCCTGCCTATGTGTCAGCCATGCCCAATGGCACTTGCCTGCCTGTCAAATGTTTGTGCCAGTCAGTATACCTACTGCACCCACCTACATCTGCCATGCCCGCCACTATCCCTGCCCTTCCTGCTAGCATCTGTCATTACAGCTTCCTGCAAGCCTGAGCTCACCACTAGAGGTTCCCGTGAACACCAAGGTAGCTGAGTCCTGCCCCTCTGGGGTAAGTTTGGTCCGTGGCACAGTGGGTTGACGATCTGTGCTCCCACTTAAGTACAAGTGCGAGCGTAACACATTGTACACAGAAATCTACCAATCAGTGGTGGGATTATCTAAAGGTCTTGAATATGTTTGACTACCTGCAGCAGGTTTGAGTTCTCTAATGATATTCTCCTGCTGGTAAAATTAGTGATTTTATGAAAACAACAACAAGCAGCCCATCGAGTGACACATTGCTGGAATCAGGGCTTATGGAACTGTTGATACATGTGCACATGTCGATTTACCCCCCCCCTCCCAGGTACACTCCGCTACTTGTCGGAAGAAGCACTAAATAAACGATAATGTGAAAACAAATTTCTATGTATATGTTCAGTTTTAGTTTATTTTTTATTTTTTTTTTCCCAAAGAACTTTATTGGGTTTTCGTATTTCAACCAGGGAGGGTATGTAGGGGGGGGGGGGGGAGGAAGGGGGTGGGGGAAGGATAAAAGTAATGGGAAATAGGGGAGGGGAAATACAACACATAACACATAAAACATTGAGAAGAATAATAACATTTCAAAATGAAATGATGCAAGGGACGCAGCCCTTGAAAGGCACACAGGCAGAATGCAAATCATCAACAGTGTATCTTAACAATGCAAGGGATTTGACCCTTGTGGAAAGCTTATTTATAATAAGCAACTACAAAACCAGAGGTTAACATGAGAAAGGTAGGGAGAGAAAATCTTGACAAGATGGAAAGGAAAGTAGAGTGGTAATGTGGATGTAGAAAACTAGGTTACTAGCAGATTACATCTAGGGATGAGAGAGTGAACATTTTTACCTTAAACCTAGTTGGGAATTAAGTCTCTATGGTAAGTCTCCTATGGGAGGGCAGGTGTCATAATAGGCAATAAAGCAATACGACCAGGGTCGTTCAGATGGGACATAGACAGATCGGGTAAGAAAGTGAGCTTGGAGGAGATGGGTAGGTTGGGTTGTTGAGTGTTCAAGGAGGAAAATGCTGTTCCCATTTATGACATTTTTGGTAAAATTTACCAAACTCATTATTGAATAAGGCAAACTTAAGTTCGAGTTCTCTGTCTTGCATCATTAGTTTGATAATAAAGGCTGCATTGGGTAGTGTAGTTTTTTTCCAGTGGTAGGCAATGGATTTTTTGGCTACCATACAAAGATGCAAGATTATGCGTAATAAAGATCTGTCAATGAGGTTAGTGTCCAAGGAAAGAGGGGCTAATTGTGGAGGGAGGGTGAATGGGGATCCTATCAATTTAGAAGTAATTGAGGAGATTTCCAACGAAAAGAGGGCCACAGTGGGGCAGTTCCAAAAGATGTGTAATAGGTCATGAATGAGCTGCATTTCCATGTTCCGGAGAATTTCTCCGGTGATGGGGGAGTGGTCCGACAATGTCCTGTCTCCGATATCCACTCCCTTGAATTTCTCCAGAGAGAAGATATCCGAAAGTATCAGATCAATCCTTGATGCTGATTGGTGGACTGAAGAAAAATGGGTGTATTCTCTAGATGTGGAATTGAGACATCTGAAGGTGTCGTAGAGCTCATTCTTGTCCAGCCACCAATTCAGGTCCTCTGAGGCTGGTCTAAGGCCTGAAGAGGAGTCTAGTGATTTGTCAGGAGTGGCGTTGAAATCTCCTAGGAAAATGAGGTTACCCTTCTTTACCTTATTAATTTTCCTCAAAAGCTTAGACAGGAAACTAACCTGGTTTTTGTTTGGGGTGTATGTATTGACCAAGGTAAAAGCTTGGCTGTTGATATTGCAAACCAGTATGTGATATCTGCCTTTGGGATCAACATGTTCCTCAAGGAACTCGAATGGGACTGTATTTCTGATCAGGGTAATCACCCCTGCTTTTTTGCTGGAGTTGCAGGCCTCAAAAATATGAGGGAAGCTGCGGTGGTTAAAGTAGGGGTGGTTTCCTGCCAGAAATTTTGACTCTTGGATACATGCAATATCTGCTTGTAGTTTAATCAATTCTCTCCATAATGCATGTCTTTTTTGGGGACTATTTAGCCCTCTAACGTTTATAGGATAAAACTTTGAACAACATTTTAATGAAACAAATCTACTAAAACACCAAGGGTCTTGAAGCTGTTGTAACCTAAGGAAGAACAATTACAAAAGAGGAGGTAATCACAGCAAAGATTCAAGGATCTTAATATGACTTTTCCCTAGGAAGTCTTCGAGTCAGCCGAGTCTCGGTGGGTACCTAGGGAGAAAAAACTAAACTAGTAGGTCGACTGAGCCACCTAGAAGAGAAAAAAGGGGGGTTAATACAAGTGGACGGGAATAGGGGATATATCCCGATATGAGACGAAAAAAGGAGACCCCTAACATCAAGAAAATGAAAGAGAAAGAGAATTATCCATATATAGGATACATAGTTATTCAACGGCCCAACGATCTGATGAAGTCCATGCCTTCTTCGACCGAGAAAATCGGGATGGTTTTTTCCCGATGGGAGATTAAAAGTTTGAGTGGGAAGCCCCATTTGTAATTAATGCCTCTGTCACGGCGGGCTGAAGTGACTGGCCTAAACTCTCTGCGACCCTCCAGGGTGTCTTTAAAGAAGTCAGGAAAGACTTTTACGTTTTTGTAAGGATCCGGGAAGGATTTCTTATCTCTCAGGTAGGAAAGTATGGCTTCCTTAGTTTTAAAGAAATGAACTTTAAGTATAGTGTCCCTTGGTAAATCTGTGGGGACTTTGGGGGGTTTGGGCAGCCGGTGGGCCCTATCGATTGTCAAATCCAGGTCCGAGAGGTCGGGCAAGGCTGATTTTGAATGTTTTTAATGTGTAGTGACAACTGGTCTTGGGGCACATCCTCAGGGATTCCCCTAATTTTCAGGTTGTTCCTCCTGCTTCTGTCCTCTAGGTCGGCCATCTTGGAGCGTAAATGTTTCATCTCCATATTAACTCGATCTAGTTCGTCGAAAGAGATTGATGACGATAATTGATAATTGTCTATCTATGTTGTCTAGTTTGTCACAATATTTTTGGAAATCCATTTCCGTTTTCAGTGTTTTGACAACAATATTTAGTTTTTCGTCCATTTTGGACATTAGTTTAAGTAAGTCTTCATAGTCTGGCGGGTTAGGGCCTACATGAAGGACTGGGCTATCAAATTTTGTTTTGCTCTTCAAGGGTGTTGGATTAGGAGAGGTGTCACTGGAATCAGCATCCTCCTCAACTTCTGAGTAGTTTCCAGTAGAGATGTATTTTTCGCTTGTTGCATCTGGGTTTGGTCTCTTTAAGCTGGAAGATGAGTCCATTTTGGTAGGAGAAGATTTACTGGTTGGGGACTTGTTAAAAGACTCATATTCTAATAGGTTCGGTAGGTCTCTCCTGGGTGACCTAGATCTGCGTCTAGGAGAGGAGAGGGTATTATGTCTGGTTCTTTCTTGGTCTCTGCGACCTTGGTTTTTTTCTTGTTTTTGACTATACTGAGATCTCATTGAGGAAGTAGGGATTACTTTCCCTTTAAGTTTTGTGTTATTCATGGTGGCAAATAATAGAGCACTAGTGAGCAAATGAGGATGAATTTCCCCGTTAAGTTGTGTGCAGCTGAGATTAGAAGAGAGTACCTTTGTCTATGATTTATACCTTTCCAGGACAAAGTTTTTGTGAGGAGTTATGGGTCGGCACACCAGGGTTATTTAATTTTTTCGATAATTTAGTTGCCCGGTACTATTTATATTGAGTGCAATGGCCCGGGATTTTTAGCCTCTATTATCTAGTGCAATAATCCGGAGTTTCGTCCTCTACCCTCTGTTATCTGTTTCTTGGGTTAGAGAAAAGATGGAGCCGGTGTAGTAGTTCCTATTTAGAGCTGCCGGATCTACTTCCCATAAGCACTTATTATGGACGCTTGGAGTTTTTTCCTTAAATAGTGGGTTTTGTCCTCCTTTTTCCTAGGTGCTAATTATGATGGCATTATGGGGAGAATCCTATTAAATTGCCTTTTATTTTGAGTGCAGTTGCCCGATTTTTCTGCCTCTGCTTTCTGTTGTCAGCTCCTTGAGAAAAACAACAAGATAGTGCCGGCGGAGTGATACCTGGTTGGAGTGGCCGGATCTACTTCCCATAGACCCTTATAGTGAGTGCTTAGGCTTTGTTTTATATGGCAGTATAAATGTAGATGCTCCTTTCCCCTGGTTAGTGGGGGGCAGCTTTAGTGAGGGTATTGCTGAAAAAGTCCCCTTGATTACAGCCGCGATTCCCGCGGTCTAAACACAGATACTGGGGGGGGACAATTTTCCTTATCCCTCCAGGGATCTCTGAGAGGGGTCAGAGGCTCGGTACAATTCAATGATCCTCAATTACCCTGCGGTGGGAGGCCGCAGGTTCTTCCCACCAGGGTCAGAACTGCTGTGGGGAGAAGGGCCGGACTGAGAGTGATCGGTGTCCGCTCTCCTGCAGAGCCGCCGGCCGCCGCAGCTCCGGTGTAAAGGAGCGGGTCCCGCTGCACCTAGTGATGCAGCGCCTGGGGAGCTTGAAGCCGAGGTGTTACCTGAGTAGCTGACGGCGCTGCTGCAGCTCCGCTCTCACCATCCGTGCTTGGCCGCCGCCGAGGGTGGATCTCCGGCGGCGCTGGGGGGAAGGGAGTCCTGCGCCACGGTCCACGGCCGGTGCTCTGGTCACAGCCGCTTGTGTCTGCAGTCTGTGTCCTCCTGTTTGAGGCGGTTAGCCTGAGGGTCTTCGGCTTGATGCTGAGCGATCTTCTTAGGAAGGGGGATCTTGTCCTGAGCTTTGTCCCTGGGGATGGGAGGCAGAGAGGTGGAATCTTTCTGTACTCTGCACGGATGAATCTTCCGGTGGGTGAGTCAGTGGGCCTCCAGGTTAGGTCAGATTGGTGCTGCTTTGGAGCCCAAGATGAGGCAAAGTAGCTCAAAATCCTGGTTGGAAAGATTCCCAGGTATGTCAGGAGTCGATGAAAGGGGTTTATGTGGCAGGGGGTTTCCTTAATATGCGGTGGAAGTCGCTTTTTGGGGATTTCTCCCCAGGAGCTCCCTCTTCACGTGTGCTTCTTCATCAGCACCGAAGCCACGCCCCCAGTTTTAGTTTATTTTAACCTCTTCATGCTTCCAAAAACATTCTTCCAATTAAGAACTCTCCGGACAAAAGGACAAAAAAACTCCAGCGTATCCTGGAGTGTCTTCCTATAGGAAAACTTCACCAGGTTTGCACATGTCTAAAAGACGTGTGAACGTACCATTCGGGTGTTAATTGTGTGGATATCACTGCAGTTTCTGCTATGTAAACTCTGCAGATTTACCACCTTCCCCTCTTTCACAAAATCCAGTGAGTCCTTTTACTGTTAAATGCAAAGGTTTTAACAATCTAAAACCTGCGTGGGAAAACCTGCTGCCAGTACATCCAGTGTGAACAAAACCTTGTGAGAGATTTGTTGCAGAAAGTTCTGTGACCATTCTATTTATTTGAATTGGGCTTTCAAAGATTCAAGTGCTTCTGGCAAAAAGCACTCATTCAGATTTCTAAAATTTAATTTTTATTTAGAAATGTATGGATTATATTTTCCACTTGTGAATAAATTCTCACATACATCATTGACTATAGCTTATGCTTGCATTTCCTCTATTTTTAAATGTGTTTTTTTTTGGGGGGGGGGGGGAAACCCTTTTATCACTGATCCATAGAACTATAGTGCTCAATTCACAGAAAAAGTGAGGAAAAACAGGAGTTAGGCTGGTTTCACATTTGCGTTTTTTTTGCATTTTTGCGGTTAAAAACGCAAAAAAAATGCGTTTTTTCCCCTATATTTAACATTAAAAACGCATGCGTTTTTTTTGCATGCGTTTTGATGCATTTTTGCAACGCATGCGTTTTTTCTCTGCATGCGTTGTGTTGCAGAAATGCAACATGTAGTAATTTTTGCGGCGTTTTTTTTTTGCCACAAAAAAAGCATGTGTTTTTTCGCGGCAAAAAAAACCTATTGATGTCTATGTAAACGCATGCGTTTTTATTTAAAAAAAACAGAAAACACACTGATATGCCACCCCCCACCATAAAGGTGATAAAGGGATCCTAACCCTAAAGGGACCCTAACCTTAAAGGGATCCTAACGCTAACCCTAACCCTACCCCTAACCCTAAAGGGATCGTAACCCTAACCCTAAACCTAAAGAGATCCTAACCCTAACCCTAACAATACTCCTAACCCTAATCTGTTGTGAATTCTGTGGCAGAGCTCCCTCCTGTGGTCACAAGTGGTACTTCGGCTGGTTCTCTCTGTGAGCTTCCGTTGGTGGAGGAAAGTGGTACTGCGGCTTCTGAGTTTCCTTCCTCAGGTGATGTGGTGAAGTCGTTAGGTGCTGCTCTATTTAACTCCACCTAGTGCTTTGATCCTGGCCTCCAGTCAATGTTCTAGTATTGGACCTGCTTCCTCCTGGATCGTTCCTGTGGCCTGCTGCTCTGCATAGCTAAGTTCCGCTTTGCTATTTTGTTTGCTGTTTTTTTCTGTCCAGCTTGTCTATTTGTTTTTTCCTGCTTGCTGGAAGCTCTGGGACGCAGAGGGTGTACCTCCGTGTCGTTAGTTCGGTACGGAGGGTCTTTTTGCCCCCTTTGCGTGGTTTTTGTAGGGTTTTGTGTTGACCGCAAAGTTACCTTTCCTATCCTCGCTCTGTTCAGAAAGTCGGGCCTCACTTTGCTAAATCTATTTCATTTCTACGTTTGTCTTTTCATCTTAACTCACAGTCATTATACGTGGGGGCTGCCTTTTCCTTTGGGGTATTTCTCTGAGGCAAGGTAGGCTTATTTTCTATCTTCAGGCTAGCTAGTTTCTCAGGCTGTGCCGAGTTGCATAGGGAGCGTTAGGCGCAATCCATGGCTGCCTCTAGTGTTGTTGGAGAGGATTAGGGATTGCGGTCAGCAGAGTTCCCACGTCTCAGAGCTCGTTCTATGTTTTTGGGTTATTGTCAGGTCACTGTATGTGCTCTGACCTCTATGTCCATTGTGGTACTGAATTACCTTATCATAACACTAATCCCTTTAGGGTTCGGGTTAGGGTTAGGATCCCTTTAGGGTTAGGATCCCTTTAGGGTTAGGGTTATGATCCCTACCCCTAACCCTACCCCTAACTCTACATAGTAACATAGTTAGTAAGGCCGAAAAAAGACATTTGTCCATCCAGTTCAGCCTATATTCCATCATAATAAATCCCCAGATCTACGTCCTTCTACAGAACCTAATAATTGTATGATACAATATTATTCTGCTCCAGGAAGACATCCAGGCCTCTCTTGAACCCCTCGACTGAGTTCGCCATCACCACCTCCTCAGGCAAGCAATTCCAGATTCTCACTGCCCTAACAGTAAAGAATCCTCTTCTATGTTGGTCGAAAAACCTTCTCTCCTCCAGACGCAAAGAATGCCCCCTTGTGCCCGTCACCTTCCTTGGTATAAACAGATCCTCAGCGAGATATTTGTATTGTCCCCTTATATACTTATACATGGTTATTAGATCGCCCCTCAGTCGTCTTTTTTCTAGACTAAATAATCCTAATTTCGCTAATCTATCTGGGTATTGTAGTTCTCCCATCCCCTTTATTAATTTTGTTGCCCTCCTTTGTACTCTCTCTAGTTCCATTATATCCTTCCTGAGCACCGGTGCCCAAAACTGGACACAGTACTCCATGTGCGGTCTAACTAGGGATTTGTACAGAGGCAGTATAATGCTCTCATCATGTGTATCCAGACCTCTTTTAATGCACCCCATGATCCTGTTTGCCTTGGCAGCTGCTGCCTGGCACTGGCTGCTCCAGGTAAGTTTATCATTAACTAGGATCCCCAAGTCCTTCTCCCTGTCAGATTTACCCAGTGGTTTCCCATTCAGTGTGTAATGGTGATATTGATTCCTTCTTCCCATGTGTATAACCTTACATTTATCATTGTTAAACCTCATCTGCCACCTTTCAGCCCAAGTTTCCAACTTATCCAGATCCATCTGTAGCAGAATACTATCTTCTCTTGTATTAACTGCTTTACATAGTTTTGTATCATCTGCAAATATCGATATTTTACTGTGTAAACCTTCTACCAGATCATTAATGAATATGTTGAAGAGAACAGGTCCCAATACTGACCCCTGCGGTACCCCACTGGTCACAGCGACCCAGTTAGAGACTATACCATTTATAACCACCCTCTGCTTTCTATCACTTAGCCAGTTACTAACCCATTTACACACATTTTCCCCCAGACCAAGCATTCTCATTTTGTGTACCAACCTCTTGTGCGGCACGGTATCAAACGCTTTGGAAAAATCGAGATATACCACGTCCAATGACTCACCGTGGTCCAGCCTATAGCTTACCTCTTCATAAAAACTGATTAGATTGGTTTGACAGGAGCGATTTCTCATAAACCCATGCTGATATGGAGTTAAACAGTTATTCTCATTGAGATAATCCAGAATAACATCCCTCAGAAACCCTTCAAATATTTTACCAACAATAGAGGTTAGACTTACTGGCCTATAATTTCCAGGTTCACTTTTGGAGCCCTTTTTGAACATTGGCACCACATTTGCTATGCGCCAATCCTGCGGAACAGACCCTGTCGCTATAGAGTCCCTAAAAATAAGAAATAATGGTTTATCTATTACGTTACTTAGTTCTCTTAGTACTCGTGGGTGTATGCCATCCGGACCCGGAGATTTATCTATTTTAATCTTATTTAACCCTAACCCTACCCCTAACCCTAACCCTAACAATTTCTGTTTATAGTGGTTTTTTTACTTTATTTTGATGATTGGCAGCTGTCACACATTTCTCAGCATGCATTTAAAAAACGCAAACGCATGAAAAAACGCATGTAAACGCGTCAAAACGCCGCGTTTTTTTCACCACATGCAAAAACGCATGCGTAAAAAAAACGCAGCGTTTGCACGCTTTTACATGCGTTTTTTCACCATGCATTTTTTTTTTTTAAAACACATGCGTTTTGAAACGCAAGTGTGAAACCAGCGTTACCCCTGTTTTAATGCCTGTGGGGTCCTAGATGTCGAAATGCAGCAATAGGATATCCGTATAGGTAATGTCTTTTGTGGGAAAATTGTTCAATTGTACACTTGTATTTTTGGTGAGATTTATTAAGTGGTATTTTTAACTCTCATTGTAATCCTGCCTGCTTCGTCATTGATTCAGTGAAAGCTATTGGTAGAAAAAAAAACATTTTTTTCTCTACCAATACTGTTCTTTGGGAGCAAAAGGAACAGTTAAAAAAATAAACAAACAAATAATCCGGGCAGGATCACAGTGAGAGTTAAAAGCACCACTTAAATGATGGTGACAGCTTCTCTAAAAAATAAAAAAAAGTAATAAATTGAGCAATTTTCAGAAAGGTATATGTGTGAGGAAATGTATTAGAGAAAAAGTATAATAGAAACACTTCACCACTTCTTCTGCATTTTTCGCCCACTCATCATTTTGGCTTACAAATACTGATGTAAAATACTGAACGTGGCCTAAAAACAGAATTCACAAAACCCATGGGAAAAGCCTTCCAAAATTTTGCCAACATTCAAAAAAACTATTGGAAAAATGGCCAGGAAATGACAAGATAGTTCAGGGGAAAGAACACGGCAGAGTTCCCTGAAGTGTGTCTAGCTTGAAAAACCTTGGTGAGTTTGCCTGAGTTTAACATTGTTGTGTGAATGTACCCTATTAGTGTTTTACTTTAAGCAAATATTTTTTTAATCTTTGTCATCTAATATATAATTGCCTAGAATACTACTTCCTGCAATTTGTGCCAACTTCCTGTCCGGAGCTAATGTCCGGAGCTAATGTCCGGAGCTAATGTCCGGAGATAAGTGACGTCAACAGTGTCCAGTGTCTGATTGGTTGCCGCCTGCTGCGAGCGACCAATCAGAAACGTGCCGTACTGTGACACACTCCGCCCGCCATTTTGGTGTGATTTTTGAATTTTTACCTCACAGCAAGTTTCTACTGCGTGGAGGCGGGCCCAGTGACGTTGCTCTTCAAGTTCCTGCCGAATTTCGTCAAAAAAATGATAATACCATTTACCAAAACTATATATATTTAGTTGTGAAGTGGTTCAGTGACATTTTCACACCAATTTTGAACTTTTGTTTGGTGTTTTCTCCATATACTGCCTATTATTCACTGACTGTTATACTGAGACACTGCCGTTTATTAACCTCTTCTTTGCCACATTGGGTATATTGCTCTATTATTTGCCACATAAGGACATTGTCCATTATTGCCCAGCAATTTCTCTGCAATATAAACTGCCTATTTAATACCTGATGGGCACACAAGTATGCGCCAGTATGGGTACTAAGAGCCTTTCCACATAATAATGAAATATTTTAAAATGTCATAGAACATACCAATATACATAGTTATTGATACATATTATTTATTATTTACATTATTGTTCTTAAGCAAAGAACCGTTGTTGTGGCATTTGCCACAACACGCAAAGTTGTCGTCTGATGTCTTTCATTCCTCCCCTCATAAGCATGTACATGGATCCTGTGTAACTGTACCTTAAATAACAAGAATTGTCAAGAGCTGGTGAGTGCAGCCATTTTTTGTTCTTTCTTACTATTATTTATTAATTGTATTATTCTTACATTTGAATAAATAAAGTATATATGGATTCTAGACTCCCGATTCTTTAGAATCGGGCTGCCATCTAGTTTTAAATATAAAATCCTGTCTCTTTTTTTTTTTTTTTTTTTTTGATGAATGGGGCCTGATAAAACATTTGTTTTAATTGGCTGTCTGAAATGCTTAGATGATTCTCAAAGTCACACTTTGTTAGTCTAACAGAGGATGAAGATCATTAAATGTTCAGCTTGAAAATGGAAATTGCTCATAAAGAGCTGACTTGTACTCTTGTATCAACTGCTGCCAAAGCAACCATTGTATTTAATTAATTCTGCAAATCCAAGAAATATTATTCAGACTGTACGTTATTCTTATACTACAGGGGTGTGCTCTGACTGCAATTTTTAAGTACTTCAACATCAAAGCCTATTGTAGGCAGTTAACAACATTCTTTTTTGTGTTTTTGAACAAAAAAAAAATCTTCTTGCTGGCTGTTTGGTCATTTTTATTGTAGGTATTTAAGCAGAGAGTGACAGGGGCTCGATTTCAGTCTGAATAATGAATTGTGTGGAGATGTGATTCATATGCAAAATGTGTCTAAATAGACATAGTAGAGGAGGAAGGAGTTGTTGTTTTTTCCTTTTTTTTTTTTTTTACATTATTTTGCGGACTATAGGACGAACTGGACCACAAAGTGCACCCCAATTAAATAAAATGAAGGTGCATCTTCGTGTGATTATATGGTAGATTATGGGGGAGGAGGCAGGGTTGCGGCTGCAAAATGCTGACATGGGGCAATGTTACAGGTTCTGTGTTGGGAGGAGGGTGTTTCTCTGCCATGCAAGGCCCTGGGCTTTCATAAAATGTTGGCCAGTGAGCAGAGTCCCCTTCCCATTGATTTCCCTGCGGTGAGCTTCAGGAAAATGGCTGCCAGAGACATCACATGCAGGGTGAAACTGGCCCACCGGAGAACAAATTTTGGGGTTTATTTTCTTCAGTTACCTTTGTGAAAATAAAAAAAAAGAATTGGGTTTAAAGGAAAAGTTTTGTGAAAAAAAAAAAAAGTAAATGTTAACTTTTTCCTTCCACATTGCTTCAGTTCTTGTGAAGCACCCGAAGGGTTAATAAACTTCTTGAATGTTGTTTTGAGCACCTTGAGGGGTGCAGTTTTTAGAATGATGTCACTTTTAGGTATTATCTGTCATATAGGCCCCTTAAAGTCACTTCCAATGTGGTGTGGTTCCTTTAAAAAGAAAAAAAAATTGGTTGCGTATATTTTGTTCTAAAAAATGAGATCGCTGGTCAGCTTTGAACCCTTTTTAACTTCCTAGCAAAAAATGTTTTTAAAAATTGTGCTGTAAAGTAGACATGTGGGAAATTTTGTTTAAGTATTTTGTGTGCCATGACACTCTGATTTAATAGCCTAAAAACTTAAGTTTGAAAATTGTCAAATTTTCGACATTTTTTGCCAAATTTCCATTTTACTACTATCAAGTATGAACAGTCTCAGAATCAGTGGGATCCATTGAAGCATTTGAGTTATGATTTTATCAAGTGACAGTGGTCAGAATTAAAAGAAATTGGTCAAATCCGGAAGGTGAAAACAGGCTTTGGGGTAAAGGGGTTAAGACTCACCAGATTTATCCTCGTGCATAACTTTTTTCCTTTTGACAAGGCCCTTTGTCCATAATTCACCAGAATTGTTATGGGCAGCAATATGGCACCCCAGTATGCCAATTTTTTTTATGACTAAACTGGAAAATGACTTTTTAGCATCATGCGTCATCAAACCCTTGGCCTGTCTCCATTACATTGATGACCTATTAATAATCTGGACGGAGTCTAAGCAAGAACTTCTAAATTTCCATGACAAATTCAATACATTTCATCCCACCACAAACTAAACACTGGACCGCTCAAAAAAAAGAAATCCACTTTCTGTATGCTACCATAAAAATTCTAAATGGTTTAATCAAATTAGTGGATAGGAAAACAATTGACCATCCCACTTACCTTAGGTGGGACAGCTGCCACCTGAAACACAATAAAAAGTCCATTATATATAGCTAGGCCCTTTGATAATATGATCCTATCTGTTCCAGCCCAACGTACAGGGATGAACACTTTAAGGTACCGTTACACTAAAGGACTTACCAACGACTTAGCACCGCTGTGCTCTGCTTTACGGCCGGCCGGCGCTGACAGTCAGTGCGGGAAGCTGACGCCGGGGGACGTGACAGACATCGGAATGTGAGTATGTACTGTTTTTTTTTTTTTCTTTTTTTTTTAACTTTTACAATGGTAACCAGGGCAAATATCGGGTTACTAAGTGCGGCCCTGCGCTTAGTAACCTGATATTTACCCTGGTTACCAGTGAACACATCACTGGATCGGCGTCACACACGCCGATTCAGCGATGACAGCGGGTGATCAGCGACCAAAAAAAGGTCCTGATCATTCCCCAGCAACCAACGATCTCCCAGCAGGGGCCTGATCGTTGGTCGCTGTCACATATCGTTAACAATATCGTTGCTACATCACAAAAAGCATGACGTTGCAACGATATCGTTAACGAAATCGTTATGTGTGAAGGTACCTTAAGCCTTGGTTTAAAAAGGTCTTTTTAAGATGGGGTATCACCCTTCCTCCATTGATGATCAGTTCATTAGACCCACAAGGGACGTTTATAAGTCAATTACTTCAATATGGAGAAAGATAAATAGTGTACCTAGGGTGGTGACCTACAAACCACAGCTTGAGGTAAAAAGAAAAATGCTAAAAAAAAAACTTCACCACACCCTACACAAGCATGACCAGCTAAAAACAATTTTCAAAGACCCTCCCTTGCTGTGCTACAGGCAACCATTAAATTTAAGAAACTTAATGGTCTGAAATTCCATGCCCTCAGATACACCAAGAGGAACTTATCCTTGCAATGTGAAGAGCTGCAAAACCTGCCCTCATGTAGATGCCAAAAGCAGATTCCTACCACACAGCAGGTCTATGAGATTCCTGGGACATTTACATGTTCCTCTTCCAATGTGGTGTATCTAATTCTGTGCACTATATGTCCTATTGAGTGTCTCTGTGGGAGAAGCAGGACAGAAACTAAAACCACGGATGAAGTCTCATCACCACACAATTACAGATTTAAAGAAAAAAAAATGGTTGCCAAGATTTTTTGGTCTAGAACAGGGGTCCCCAACTCCAGTCCTCAAGGCCCACCAACATTTCATGTTTTCAGGATTTCCTTAGTCTTGCCCAGGTAATAATTGCATCACCTGTGCAATGCAAAGGAAATCCTGAAAACATGACCTGTTGGTGGGCCTTGAGGACTGGAGTTGGGGACCCCTGGTCTAGAACACTAAATAATATGAAAGTTGTCATACTAAAAGGCAACTTTAAATCACAAAAACATCAAAGGGTTTAAACTTATTACAGTCCTTGATTACCTCTTCACAGGACTAAATCTGTCAGGAGGATTTATGACCTACTACAAAATTTGAGGAATCTGCTCCAGAAACAGTGAGGGCAGCATGCCATTTTACTTGGATATTGGGACCATAAAACTTTTACACCACTAATCTAATCCAATTAAGGAATCATTCTCCAAACTCCGTTTGTTTATTTAATTGTCCATTTATTATGCCATGCCTCTGATTATTATTTTTTTTTTTTGGTTTGTGTGTTTGGGCATATGTGTTTCTTCATATACTTTGTTATACCATGCCTGAGGAAGGGACCTAAGAAGTCTAGAAAGCTTGCTTTGCAACATCATTAATTTTATTTTTGTAAGTCATTTAAAAGGTATCTTGTATATTATTTATAATATTTTTTTTTTGCTTTTTTGTGACTAGGAACTGATCATTTTGACTAGGCTTTGTGCATCTAAAGATGATGAATTGCTTGAGCTGGCAGAACTGTTGTGCCTTGTCTCTGTGGTCGGTAACAAGAACATTTAGGCTTTTCACATGTCATCTAATGGGAGGAGGTACAAGTGTTGCCATATACCGATTAATAGCCTCATCATGCAGCGTTGTGTAGCTCAAAAGCTGCATTCGGAGCACCTGCTAGGGCCTAGGGGATACTCTGTACCGGGTCCAGTGGTTGTTAAATGGTAGTCACGGTGGCAGCGACCCGGTCCGTGGCCCTGGGCGTCCAAGTTAAATGGAAGGTCTTTAAAGGAGTTGTTTTGAATAAAGAATGTTCATGACTCCACCTGTGGTATTCAGTCAGGGATGACCGACGTTGCTTAAAAGGGTCCACTGGGGATAAAGTTATTGCAGCAATTACGGTGTAGCTTCCCACAGGTGAAGCTTGGTCTCCAATGGATCCCGATGTAGTAGGCAAAGATGATAGATGGTGTGGTGCCAGAAAGAATTAGAGGACACAAAATGGCAGTCTCTTTACCTTTTACTGGTAGTATGCAGCCACAGTCCAGGGTACTGGTAACAGATGATGGTGAGGTCCAGCCAGCCTGGAAGCGATTTGGAGTCCCCTGAGCCAGGTGGGGTTGGAAGACTTCCTTACTGCGCTGTAGTGTGAATCCCTTGCTGCCTGATTCTTCACACAAGGTCCTCTCTCTCTCTCTGTCCTATATGTAGGACAGTACCCACATGGCGGGCAACTCCAGCCTTTTTACAGGTGTCTCTACTTGTGGCGACTCCGGGCTCTATATGCTGCTGTGCCTTCGGGTGTGGTTGTGGACAGGCGACTTGAAATCCCCTGCCCTCCGGTTTCTGCTGTGCATACAGTCCCACACAGCCTCGAACTCCCGGTGTCCGGTTCCTGCTCTTCAGTGCCGAGGGAGTTCAATCGCAGCTCCCCTCCAGCTCCTCACTTCTCCTGTGCTTTTCCTCCCCTCACACGTTCCTACAGAATCAACTCTGTCTGACTCCTCCACTCCGGTCAGGAGCTGTAGAACCTCGTGTCTGCACGGATCCAGCTCTCCTCTTGACTCCCTCTCACTCTCTCTCTTTAACTCACTAACTCCTCCTCCAGCCAGAATATATATATAAATCCCTTAAACCACACAAAATAGTTAACAACATTTGTGACCTGTCTTCTTTACATCAGCACAATTTTGGAATAAATTATTTTTTGTTGGGAAGTTAGAAGGGTTAAAAGTTGACCAGAGATTTTTAATTTTTACAGCAAAATTTACAAAACCATTTTTTAGGGACCACATTACATTAGAAGTCACTTTGAGGGGTTTATATGAAAGATACCGAAAAGAGATACCATTCTAAAAACTGCACCCCTCAAGGTACTCAAAACCACATCAAATAAGTTTATTAACAATTTAGGTGCTTCACAGGAATTTTTTGAAAAAATGAAATAAAACTAACATTTACCTTTTTTTTTTTTTCCACAAAAAATCTCCTTCAGGTCCAAATTTTATTTTGACAAGGGTAACAGGAAAAAAATGGACCCCAAAATTTGTTGTGCAATTTCTCCTGAGCATGCTGATACCCCATATGAGGGAGAAAACCACTGTTTGGGCACACGCCATAGCTCGGAAGGGAAGGTGTGCTATTTGACTTTTTGATTGCAAAACTTGCTGTAACAATTGGTGGATGCCATGTCGCGTTTGCAGAGCCCTTGATGTGCATAAACAATGAAAATCCCCCACACGTGACACCATTTTGGAAACTAGACCCCTCAGGGAATTGATCTAGATTTGTGGTGAACACATTGAACCCTGAGGTGCTTCACAGAAGTTTATAACGTTGAGTCACAGAAATAAAAAAAATCACACTTTCACAAAAATATTTTAGCCTCAAATTTTGTATTTTCATAAAGGTAACAGGAGAAATTGCACCATATAGTTTGTAGTGCAATTTCTCCTGATTATGTCAATACCTGGTGTGAGGGAGAAAACTACTGTTTGGGTGCACAGCAGGACTCAAAAGGAAAGAAGTGTCATTTGACGTTTTGAATGTAAAATTTCCTGGAATCATTAGCAGATGTCATGTCCTGTTTGAAGAGCCCCTGATGTGCCTTAACAGTGGAAATTACCCACAAGTGACCCCATTTTGGAAACTAGACCCCTCAAGGAATGTACATAGATGTGTGCTGAATACCTTGAACACCCATGTGCATCACAGAAGTTAATAACATTGAGCCTTGAACATAAAAAAAATACATTTTCCTCACAAAAATGATATTTTGGCACAAATTTCGCATTTTTAAAAGGGTAATAGGAGAAATTGCACCATGCACACTTTGTTGTGCAATTTCTCAGGAGTACAACAATACCCCATATGTGGGGGAATACTACTTTTGAGGCACAGTGCAAAGCTCAGAAGGGAAGAGGTGACATATTGGAGTTCAGAATTTGCAGGAATGGTTTGAGGGTGCCATGTCACATTGGCAGAACCCCTGAGGTGCTAGAACAACAGAAACTCTCTATATGTGAACTGATTTTTCAAATTACACTTTCCATTGAATTAATCTAGGTGTGCAGTGATCATATTGACACCACATGTGCCTCACAGGATTTTACACCAGTGAGCGGTGAAGAAAGAATAAATTTCATTTTTACCACTAATATATTGTTTTAGCTCCAAGTCTTTAATATTTCTAAGGGCTAATATGATTTATTTTGCCACAAACTGAGGTCCATTTTTTACTTAGTGTGCCAATACCCAACATGTAATCAGGAAATATTTTTCAGGCACAGTGCAAAGCTCAGAAGGCAAGGAGTGCCAGATTTTTCTGTTATGGTTTGCAGGTGCCATGACTGACTGGGAGAGCCCATGAAGTTCCAGAAGAGCAGAACTCCCCATAAGGCCTGTCTCACACATCCAGATAATTCCGGTACTGGATTTATCCATGTCCGTGTGCTCCCTATGGGAGGTGGAGCCGCATATTCATCACTGTAATGTGTGGCACCACGTGACCGCTCATACAGGACAAGCTGCGACGCTGAGAGGAAACATCGAGGGAGCTGGGTAAGTATTTTAATGCCAGCGGGTGGGCACACAGGGGGAGGGAGGCGGGAGCTGACCGGGAACTTTATTTTAAACACACACAAAAAACCCCCCTCATTTTTCATTCCTTCTCTCCAGCGAACGCTGCTGGGGAGAAGGAATGAATTCTGGATTCAGCACCACATGCTGGGGACAGCGCTTAACTCTAGCGCTGTCTCCTGCACGGTCCGTGTGGTACCCAGTCGGCACACGGACAGCATCAGTGTGCGGTACGTGTTTACACGGACCCATTGACTTTAATGGGTCCGTGTGATACGTGTGCTCCCACGAACGCTGACATGTCTCCGTGTTTTTCAAATGGACAAACGGTCCGTGAAAACACGCTGACATGTGCAGAGACACATTTATTTTAATGTGTCTACGTGAGTCAGTGTCTCCGGTACGTGAGGAACTGTCACCTCACGTACCGGAGCCACTGACGTGTGAAACCGGCCTAAGTGACCCCATTTTAAAAACCACACCTATCAATGAATTCATCTAGAGGTGCAGTGATCATATTGACACCACGGGTTTGTCACAGAATTTGATACCCTAGACAATGAAGAAAAAATATCTACATTTTTTTACCACCAAAATTTTGTTTTAGCCTCAGATTTTACATTTTCACACAAGAAGTGGGTAAAATGGCACCTAAATTTTCCTGCAATTATCTAGTGAACGTGCCAATACCCTACATGTGACTGTGCAGTACAATTTAGTGCTCCATTCCTCCAGAGTCTCTCGGCATGGCTATTTGCCTCCTGGATCGCAGATTTTCCTAAAACCATTTGTGGACTCCATATACAAAGCCCCTAAATGCTAGAAGAGCAGACACCTCCCTCAAGTGACACCATTTTGGAAACTATACCCCTTGGAGATGTTATCTAGTGATGAGCAAACATGCTCGCCACTACTTGTTACTCGCCCAAGTATCAGTGTACTTGGCGAGCACCCAGCATTTCTGGGATTATTCGGCGGTAACTGGTGTCTCCACCCAGCATTTTTGGTGGACTTTAGAGACCCAATCAAGCTGCAGGGATTGTCTGCCAGGCCATGAAACACCACAGCCATCTTTGTTGTGGTCGTGCGGTGATTGGCTTGGCCGCACAGCTTCATCCCGAGTATAAGAGACCTGGCGCCGCCCTGCTCGCCGCAATCCGCTCTGGATTCAGTGAGAGGAGGGAGAGCTGCTGCCGAGATAGGGTTAGAATCATGGTTTTAATAGTTGGTGTAGGTCTGTAACTGTTAATTCCACAACTCCTCAGAACCCAACAGTCCTTTTTAGGGCTAATGTCCCAATGTCCGACTGGGTAATGGCTTCCTCTATGCCAACCCAGCGTGCCGTCAGCGAGATGCACCATACCTGCCCACAAGCACTTGTCCACGTGTCTGTGGTTAGGTGCACTTTCCCTGTAACAGCATTGTTGAGGGCCCGGGTAATGTTGTGGGACATGTCCTTGCTTGTGTAACGTCGTGATGGCAGACTGGGCAAAATTGTGGCGGCTGGGTAATGAGTACTTTGTGATGGTCACTGCCATCATGTTGCTGAAAGCTTACATCTCACACAGGCCTAAAATGCAACATTTCGAGCGCAAGCAGCTGAAAAAAGCAACATTTCGAAAGCAAGCAGGCGAGAAATGTGTGAATTTAGTACTGTGGCATTGGCTGCGTATTTCCGCTTGCGTTCCAAGGACTGGGGTATGGACAACTGAATGGTGCGCTGGGTCAAGGACGTGCACGTGCTTTTTGATCGTGATAGTTGAGTTTGTCTGCAACTGCAAATGCAGGGCATAAGGCATCTTTGCATGCAGCAGGGACAGGGGATTGGCTTGCACGCACAACATCGGAAGAAGCAGTGGTATCACCTGCAGACATTGTTCATGAAGCCTTCTGTTCAACCAACAAAATCGGGTGCTTTGCTGCCATGTGCCTGATCATGCTTGTGGTGGTTAGGATGGGATTTTTGCTACCCCTGCTGATGTTGGCATGGCCGGTGGTGCAAATGGCCTTTTTTGGGTTTATTAGCAGTCTTTAAAAACAACCAGGCTGTTACGGGGACATTCAGTTTCTCCCTCTCCCACCCCACCTCCTCACCTCGACCCCGGTCT
Organism: Ranitomeya imitator; assembly: GCF_032444005.1. Lineage (NCBI taxonomy): Eukaryota > Metazoa > Chordata > Amphibia > Anura > Dendrobatidae > Ranitomeya > Ranitomeya imitator. The sequence goes on along the minus strand of NC_091284.1, from coordinate 540,269,942 downwards.
TTCGGTGTTCCCCAAGGCTCAGTTCTAGGACCCCTACTCTTCTCCATCTACACCTTCGGCCTGGGCCAGCTGATGTAATGGCACGGTTTGTAATATCAGTACGCCGATGACAGGCAGATCTACCTATCTGTACCGGACATCACCTCCTTACTGACCAAAATCACACATCTTCCCATTAAGGCCGGCTTCACACTTGCGAGTTTTACGGACGTAAGAGCGCAGAAACTACGTCCGTAAAACTCGCAAAAAATACGGCACAATTATTCTCTATGCCCCTGCTCCTATCTGCCGTATTTTACTGATCAGTATTATACGGCTTTCTACGGCCGTACAAAATCGCAGCATGCTGCGTTTGTCACCGTACTGCGCAAGAAATACGCCAATGAAAGTCTATGGAAGCGTGAAAAATACGGATTACACACGGACAAGCAGTGTGACTTGCGAGAAATACGCAGCGCTGTTAGAGAGAAAAGCCGGTAATTCAGTGCGGTGTACAGTAAAATCACACTAACAGCTTCCAGTAGAATAGGTAGAATAAATGTGTACACATAGAATAGGTATATATATATATACCTATTCTATGTCATTGAGACACATATAGGTATATATATTAATATTTATTCCAGTGCTATACAGCTTGAAAGCCGGTAATTCAATTACCGGCTTTTTCTTTCTCCTTCCTAAAACCCGACATGATTTGAGACATGGTTTACATACAGTAAACCATGTCTTCTCTCCATTTTTTTTGCAGATTCCACACTACTAATGTCAGTAGTGTGTATCTGCAAAATTTGGCCGTTCTAGCTCTTAAAATAAAGGGTTAAATGGCGGAAAAAATTGGCGTGGGCTCCCGCGCAATTTTCTCCGCCAGAGTAGTAAAGCCAGTGACTGAGGGCAGATATTAATAGCCTGGAGAGGGTCCATGGTTATTGGCCCCCCCCTGGCTAAAAATATCTGCCCCCAGCCACCCCAGAAAAGGCACATCTGGAAGATGCGCCTATTCTGGCACTTGGCCACTCTCTTCCCATTCCCGTGTAGCGGTGGGATATGGGGTAATGAAGGGTTAATGCCAACTTGCTATTGTAAGGTGACATTAAGCCAGATAAATAATGGAGAGGCGTCAATTATGACACCTATCCATTATTAATCCAATACTAGTAAAGGGTTAAAAAAATACACAAACACATTATTAAAAATTATTTTAATGAAATAAAAACAATGGTTGTTGGAGTATTTTATTCTACACCCAATCCAGTCACTGAAGACCCTCGTTCTGTGAAAGAAAAAACATAATAAACCAACAATATACTTACCCTCCGCAGATCTGTAACGTCCAACGATGTAAATCCTTCTGAAGGGGTTAAAACATTTTGCAGCAAGGAGCTTTGCTAATGCAGGCTGCTCCTTGCTGCAAAACCCCGGGGAATGAGTCTAAATATAGATCAATGAGCTATATTTAGCTTCATTTGCGGTGAGGCGCCCTCTGCTGGATGTTCATAGATCGTGGGAACTTTCCTAGAAAGCTCCCAGATCGCTGCTATGTAGCAGAGCCGATCGTGCTGTGCCAGCTTCTAGCCTCCCATGGAGGCTATTGAAGCATGGCAAAAGTTAAGAAAAAAAGTTTAAAAAAATGTGAAAAAAATAAAAAAAAGTTTAAATCACCCCCCTTTCGCCCCAATCAAAATAAATCAATAAAAAAAATATCAAATCTACGCATATTTGGTATCGCCGCGCTCAGAATCGCCCGATCTATCAATTAAAAAAAAGTATTACCTGATCGCCAGAATTACGTTTTTTTGGTCGCCGCGACATTGCATTAAAATGCAATAACGGGCGATCAAAAGAACGTATCTGCACCAAAATGCTATCATTAAAAACGTCATCTCGGCACGCAAAAAATAAGCCCTCAACCGACCCCAGATCATGAAAAATGGAGACGCTACGAGCATCGGAAAATGGCGCAATTTTTTTTTTTTTTTTTTAGCAAAGTTTGGAATTTTTTTTCACCACTTAGATAAAAAATAACCTAGTCATGTTAGGTGTCTATGAACTCATACTGACCTGGAGAATCATAATGGCAGGTCACTTTTAGCATTTAGTGAACCTAGCAAAAAAGCCAAACAAAAAACCAATGTGGGATTGCACTTTTTTTGCAATTTCACCGCACTTGGAATTTTTTCCCCGTTTTCTAGTACACGACATGCTAAAACCAATGATGTCGTTCAAAAGTACAACTCATCCCGCAAAAAATAAGCCCTCACATGGCCAAATTGACGGAAAAATAAAAAAGTTATGGCTCTGGGAAGGAGGGGAGCGAAAAACGAACACGGAAAAACGAAAAATCCCCCGGTCATGAAGGGGTTAAACTCAGTTTTTCACAAGCATCCATCATTTTGTTTGGTTTTCCTACAACACTGATCTGCTTTCACTAATTCAGCATCTCTCGAGCATGTTGCACTTTGCCCTTTAGACAGACACGTGCGTCTTTGGCAACATATTTTGGACAGGCGTTTTTTAGGCCGAGACTAACATGTGCAGCTGTTACACAGATCTTCAGACGGGAATGAAACACATTCTGGTAAGTGTTGGTGGCTAAACGACTAATCATTATAGGCTGTATCCTGTATCTCATACTTCCCATAGACACCGCTGTTATTAATCATGTACGTTCCCATTCCTATCATCACCATGCCCCTTTTCCTGATCACTTCATCCAACGATTCGTCCACAATATTTTTAGTAAAAACCTGCACCTTCCCAGCAGCAACTGTGTATGAAACCACTTTACAGTTTTGCGAGGTGTTTATGATGCCCGTTTAACAAGTTTTTTAAAAAATTAGCCCCCCATGGGGAAATGTTTGACAGCCCATGCACTTAGTGTTTGGGCATTACAAGTGTAGAAGATCCCTCCCTTTAAATTGGGAATAGGTTTTAATGAGGCCTTCCTCCACGTCTCCGCATTCTCCACCACTAGATCACCAGGGTTCACGTGTTCCGTGCTGCTACAGACAGTCAATTTTTGTGCAAGGGTGTCTATGATCCCCATGAAATATTTTTTTTAAATTTACGCTTAGGAGCAAATGCTTGTCAGGCCATGCACTCCATTACAAGTCTGAGAACCACACCCCTACATTGGCCTACTTCTTAACTCCGTTTCCTGCAATGTCTCTTCCTTATCTCCGACTACATGACCTGGGTGAACGTGTTCTTTACTGTTATAGGCCACAGACTTTTGAGCAAGGAGGGCTGTGATGGCAATAGTTTATTTTTAAAAAAGGTACCTCCCCATAGGTGAAACCACATCCTTGTTGGCAAAGACTTCATAACATTTGTGTACTTTAAAAAGCTCACTTGAAAAGCTCCTTTTTGTGTTGCCTGGTTGCTCACATTGGTCACAATACACTTCATATAAATTTGATAAAGCAATGCTGTTAGTTTGGCTCAGTAGTTCATTAAAAATATTACTTTGTCCACTATATTAGTTTCTCTCCTTGAGAGCCATAACTTTGGCTGCATCAAATGTACAAATGGCGAATATACAAATGGCAATTTGGAATCCAGATTAGTATACTGTATACCGAATGCATTCACACAATTATAGATGCATTTCTTGTAAAACATTTACAGATGTGACAGACAATGCTCATAGTGACACAATCTTGAGAAATGTTTTATTCACTTCACAAACCGTTCTAAACCTCTACATGTTTGCTGTTTGTCATTGTAAAACATTAAGGTTTACTGAAACTCTGCCTGTGGTGGTTTGATCTAAATCCTTTTGGCTTTTATATTCTAGCGGTTTTATGGCCCCTCGTCTGATGACTCCATGATATCTCCGTTTCATACAACCTTGAAATCTGGCCACTTGAAGGTGTGGGTGAAACTAGAGTTACTACAAAGTGTAAATCACTATATAAGACCAGAGAAACATGACTAACACAGGTGCCAAAACTGGGGTACCTGTACATTTACAGTGTGCTCATACCTGCACAATTGGGGACGCCCATTCACTGTAGGTAATCTCCCATGGGTTCTCGGTCTTGGTGTTGCTTCTCTGATGTTTAAAAGCATCTTGTTGATGTAAGTATACTGTATATAGTTAATCTTTTATATATACGTAATCATTTATATGTATTTAATCCTTATATGTACTTATTAATCTTTGTATGTTAAGTGCATATACAAAAGTGTACGCACTCATACTATTCAATCATACTATTCCTTGAATTTTGTATTTTACAATAAAACTGCGTTGTATTGCAAGTATTAGCCTTCTTTAAAGCCGTGTCTGAGCCTTCGTGTTAAAAACACGGCAAATAAAATTGCCAAATTCTCCTGTAAATAATTCTGCAAAGAGGAAACCATCATACCATTAAAAATACAAGTGGATTTTCATGGGACCATCCAGTATGTGGGTTCAAAAGCACAATGGGGTGCATATGACTATGCAGCAGGGATGGCCTTGCTGCTAATGTGTAAAACAAAGGAGTACGGGAGTATGAAATGCATATTGTGAAGTGGATTTGCATGGGCCCATCCAGTATGTGGGTTCAAAGGCTTATTGGGGTGCATATGAATTGGTAGCAGGGCAGGCCTTGCATTCAATGCAACATTTTTTCAGGAGGCCCTCCTGGACATTTTATAAAAGGGTTATTGTGGTGTGTTATAATTCTTGGCAGCCAATCCACTCACAGCGTAGGCTACAACAGTTTAGGAGACCCATTGTTTAATAATTTCCCTTTTAAGAAGATTAATGCTGCCTCATGCACCAGTAAAAATAGGCTCTGTGACTTTGAGTCCCTCCTTCATAAATGAAAGAAGATGGGTTTGCTTATGTGTCACACACCACATGGCCAGCTAGGGTTGTTAAATGTTACAATGACATTTCCCAGTGAATGCATTTGTAGTGGTTGAAAGCAATGTTAAAGTTGAAAAACGCTTCATAATGCTGCGTCTGAACTAAGCTTAAGTGGGGGAGGAAATTTTTGGTCTGGGATTAATTATTTGACCTTACAGGCAAGTCATTAACCTGCAAAGGATGTGCCTAACATATTTCCCAGCAAAATCCTTTTTGGTTTCATTTTAGTGTGTTTTTTGTGGCACCAGGAAAAATGGCATGAATCTCGCATAAAATTGTTTAATGCTGTGAACTAGGATTTAGGAATGCTTCCAGGGGCGATCCCCATGATGTTCCTGTGTCATTTGAGCAGTGTTTTCATCATTTTCAGATGTTTTTAGACCGTAAAAGGACCCCCGGGGGTTATCGCGGTAAAAATACTCGGGTCTCGCATAGACTTACATTGGGCTCGTTGCTTGGGTCAAGTACCCAAGTAATCCAATCTGCTCGACCTGAGCCTTGAGCACCCGAGCATTTTAGTGCTCGCTCATCACTAATGTTATCTGCAGGTGTAGTGATCACTTTGACTCCATGGGTATTTTCCAGAGCAGCAATTAATGTTGCCGACTGAAAATTGCAAGCTTCCATGGTAGTGACCAGTACACTGTAGTGATCAGTATGTTATGCCCAGCCCATGCTTCTGGAGGCATGCACCCGTAAGTTAGGTGGGTTCTCAAAGCTTCAGAAATACCAAATGTGGAGGTAATATTTAGTATAGGTACACACTGGGGCTCATTAGAGAGGGAGCATTTGGATTTGAAAGCGGAGAATAGGCTAAATTTCTTTTGGCGAGTGAGGAGCCATTTCACTTTTCCAGAACATTTGTACTACTGGTAACATGGATTTCCCCTATATTTCCATTAACAGATGATCGATCTGACTGGGGATTTGTTTTTTTTTCGTGGATTGAGTTAAAGCTTTTATTGAAAACATTTTACATAATTTTTGGAATCACCGTTATCCAGCGCTCTACGCTGACCACTTATTTTGGGGTTTGTAACTAAATCTCTGAGGGACGTGATTCAGATGAATTCCCCGAGGGATCCATTACCTTTAATGAGGCACCAGAATTACTCTGGACTCCATCTGGCCTCTGTTCAGTGGTGTGCTTCTTTTCAGAACTGCACAAAACTGTGGCAAACAGCACTTTTATGCAATCCTAAAAAGATCGACTGCGCCGGATCACAGGTCAGACTGCGTCTACAGTTCCTCCATCTGCCACATTATAAGGAATCTTCTGCAGAGGGTGTCATCTGAATTATGTATATCAGAGATTTACTCAGAAACCCCGACGCAGAGCGCAGGATAAATGTGTGCTGAACCTTACTGCGATCTTTGGGAGACAGAATGAAAAAATTAACAACATATGAAGAATTGGTTTTATTTATTTTTTACGCCGTTCCTCGTGTGGTATAAGTGATTAGGCGACTTTATCTTCGGGTTGGTCCAATTACACAAATACCAAGTTTATATCGGGTTTTTATGTATGGCTGCTGTCACACACCAAGAGACACCTTTTAAAAAATAGTTTTTGCATCACCATATGTTGAGAGCTATAATTCTTCCATATTTTGGCCCACAGTCATGTGAGGGCTTGTTTTTGTGGGATGAGTTGGCGTTTTTATTGGTACCTTTTTCAAGCACATGACATTTCTTGATCTCTTTCTATTCTGGTTTTTGGGAGGGAGCATGAACAAAAACTATCAATTAAGGAATTATTTTATCAGGGGACTGGTTTATGCGGTTTGTGTGTGGTAAAATTGATAAGGAAGTTTTATTCTTCGGGTCAGTATGATTACAGCGATACCTCATTTATACAGGTTTTTTTTTATGTTTGGCACTTTTACACAATAAAAACTATTTTATAGACAATTATTTTTGCTTTGCTTTATTTTGAGAGCTATAACTTTATTTTCACTAATGGATCTGTATGGCGGCTGTTTTTTTTGCAAGACAAGATGATGTTTTCAGCGGTACCACGTTTATTTATATCTGTCTTTTTCATTGCGTGTTATTCTACTTTTTGCTTGGCGATATGACAATAAAGCATTCTTTTTTTGCCCTTTTTTATGGTGTTCACTAAAGGGGTTAACTAGTGGACAATTTTATAGGATGGGTCATTACTAGTGTTGAGCGATACCTTCCGATATCGGAAAGTATCGGTATCGGTTGGGATCGGCCGATATTCAAAAAATATCGGATATCGCCGATACCGATACCCGATCCCAATGCAAGTCAATGGGACCAAAATATCGGAATTAAAATAAACCCTTTCTTTCCTTGTAGGTTCATTCTACATCAAGGAAAACAACTAAGAATAATGTAGGATGTATTGTGGGAGGTGGCGGAGACATTAAAGGCAATGAGGTTTAGCCCAATCAAATAGAATAGCATGTTTTGTTTTTTTTTAAAGACGTTCGGAGTGAAAAAGATATTGAGTATGTAAATTTTTTTTTATTTTGTCAGATATTGATGTTTCACTATTCCACGCCCTTCCCCTTCTTTTTTTTCTTTTTTTTTTTTACTTTTCCCACACTTTCATCTTCATCATCAACCGCATCTTTGACATCAACTTCTTCTTCACCTTATTCATCTTCTTCTTCATCTTCTACCTATTTTTTTTTTTTTATTAAATTCTTCATATTCATTTTATTCAACTATTATTATTCTTCCTATTCTACATATTCTTTTTATTCCACTGTTATTATTCTTCCTATTCTACTTCTTCATCATATTCTCATTTGTGACAGGCATTCCCGTAGTTGTTATCTATAAAAGTTGGAAGATTACACCTTCCGTTCTGCCAGTCACAAAAGTTACATTTGTCCGCGTTCAGCTTGGCCTGCAGCATCAGGCTTTATCCAGGGGCACCACGAGGAGGAACGGACTCACCCCCATACACTGCTTAGTCTTCTTCTGCATATAATTTAGATAATATCTTTTGCTCTGATATTAAGTCTTATGCTTAATGTTCTTCTGCTCTTTGTTCTGCAGCCTCTTGTTCTTCTGCTTCTCGGTCTTCCATGTCGTCGTCTCCAGGGTCGTCGTCTCCAGTGTCGTCATCTCCGCCGTCGTCGTCTCAGCCGTTGTCGTCTCCGCCGTCGTCGTCTCCGCCGTCGTCATCGGGGTGGTCTTCCGGGTCGTCGTCATCGGGGTGGTCTTCCGGGTCGTCGACTTTAGGGTCTTAAACTTGGAAATGTAGCAGAAGGTACAAGAAGGCTGAGAAAATGCCAAGAACCAGCTGATGGAACTGGAACTCGGATGGCTACCCGAAGGTTCAAGAGCCTATGGAACTACCGAGGACCAGCTGACTTTACTGGAACCCGGTTACTAAGCAGGAGGTACCCGTGCTAAAAAGCACTACCAAGGACCGCCTGGCGTTGGCGGAACTCGGATACCCAGAAGGAGGCACCTAAGCCAAAGGCTCTGCCCGGAACCAGCTGACGTTACTGGAACCAGGATGGGGAGCAGAAGGTACAAGAGCAAAAGACACTGCCGAGAACCAGCTGACGGTGCTGGAACCAGGTGGTGGACCCGAAGGCCCACAGGAGAGGAGAGAACAGCTAGGCCGCGAGGCAGCCGCAGTTACCGAACCCCAACAGTCCTACAGGGGGAGCTGGGCCTACTGGCACTACAGAACCAGCCATGACTACCAGTTCACGCAGCCCACATAGGAAGCTCCTAAACTGGAGGCACCCTGGAGTTGGCTAACCCGACCGCACCACGACGGGGCAAGCATAGGCGTCTCAGTGAGCTTGACACAACCCGGAAACGGCTGACGGTGCTGAAACCAGGCTTGGCACGAGGGAGTACCTGTGACAAGAACACTGCCGAGAACCAGCTGGCGGTGCTGGAACCCAGATGCGTTGCCCCAGTGTGCAAGAGCCAATGGCACGACCGAGGACCAGCTGGCGGTGCTGGAACCCGGTTACTAAGCTGTAGGTGCCCGCGCTTAAAAGCACTACCAAGGACCGCCTGATGTTGGCGGAACTCGGATACCCAGGAGGAGGCACCTAAGCCAAAGGCTCGGCCTGGAAACAGCTGACGGTGCTGGAACCAGGTGGTGGACCCCAAGGCCCACAGGAGAGGAGAGAACAGCTAGGCCGCGAGGCAGCCACAGTTACCGAACCCCAACAGTCCTACAGGGGGAGCTGGGCCTACTGGCACTACAGAACCAGCCTTGACTACCAGTTCACGCAGCCCACATAGGAAGCTCCTAAACTGGAGGCACCCTGGAGTTGGCTAACCCGACCGCACCACGACGGGGCAAGCATAGGCGTCTCAGTGAGCTTGACACAACCCGGAAACAGCTGACGGTGCTGAAACCAGGCTTGGCACGAGGGAGTACCTGTGACAAGAACACTGCCGAGAACCAGCTGGCGGTGCTGGAACCCAGATGCGTTGCCCCAGGGTGCAAGAGCCAATGGCACGACCGAGGACCAGCTGGCGGTGCTGGAACCCGGTTACTAAGCTGTAGGTGCCCGCGCTTAAAAGCACTACCAAGGACCGCCTGACGTTGGCGGAACTCGGATACCCAGGAGGAGGCACCTAAGCCAAAGGCTCGGCCTGGAACCAGCTGACGGTGCTGGAACCAGGTGGTGGACCCCAAGGCCCACAGGAGAGGAGAGAACAGCTAGGCCGCGAGGCAGCCGCAGTTACCGAACCCCAACAGTCCTACAGGGGGAGCTGGGCCTACTGGCACTACAGAACCAGCCTTGACTACCAGTTCACGCAGCCCACATAGGAAGCTCCTAAACTGGAGGCACCCTGGAGTTGGCTAACCCGACCGCACCACGACGGGGCAAGCATAGGCGTCTCAGTGAGCTTGACACAACCCGGAAACAGCTGACGGTGCTGAAACCAGGCTTGGCACGAGGGAGTACCTGTGACAAGAACACTGCCGAGAACCAGCTGGCGGTGCTGGAACCCAGATGCGTTGCCCCAGTGTGCAAGAGCCAATGGCACGACCGAGGACCAGCTGGCGATGCTGGAACCCGGTTACTAAGCTGTAGGTGCCCGCGCTTAAAAGCACTACCAAGGACCGCCTGACGTTGGCGGAACTCGGATACCCAGGAGGAGGCACCTAAGCCAAAGGCTCGGCCTGGAACCAGCTGACGGTGCTGGAACCAGGTGGTGGACCCCAAGGCCCACAGGAGAGGAGAGAACAGCTAGGCCGCGAGGCAGCCGCAGTTACCGAACCCCAACAGTCCTACAGGGGGAGCTGGGCCTACTGGCACTACAGAACCAGCCTTGACTACCAGTTCACGCAGCCCACATAGGAAGCTCCTAAACTGGAGGCACCCTGGAGTTGGCTAACCCGACCGCACCTCGACAGGGCAAGCATAGGCGTCTCAGTGAGCTTGACACAACCCGGAAACGGCTGACGGTGCTGAAACCAGGCTTGGCACGAGGGAGTACCTGTGACAAGAACACTGCCGAGAACCAGCTGGCGGTGCTGGAACCCAGATGCGTTGCCCCAGTGTGCAAGAGCCAATGGCACGACCGAGGACCAGCTGGTGGTGCTGGAACCCGGTTACTAAGCTGTAGGTGCCCGCGCTTAAAAGCACTACCAAGGACCGCCTGACGTTGGCGGAACTCGGATACCCAGGAGGAGGCACCTAAGCCAAAGGCTCTGCCTGGAACCAGCTGACGGTGCTGGAACCAGGTGGTGGACCCCAAGGCCCACAGGAGAGGAGAGAACAGCTAGGCCGCGAGGCAGCCGCAGTTACCGAACCCCAACAGTCCTACAGGGGGAGCTGGGCCTACTGCCACTACAGAACCAGCCTTGACTACCAGTTCACGCAGCCCACATAGGAAGCTCCTAAACTGGAGGCACCCTGGAGTTGGCTAACCCGACCGCACCACGACGGGGCAAGCATAGGCGTCTCAGTGAGCTTGACACAACCCGGAAACAGCTGACGGTGCTGAAACCAGGCTTGGCACGAGGGAGTACCTGTGACAAGAACACTGCCGAGAACCAGCTGGCGGTGCTGGAACCCAGATGCGTTGCCTATTAAAGATTGTCTTCCTAGAGCCCCAACTAGCGGTGTTGGAGCTAAGGGTAAGCAGGGGGAGCAGAGTGTAGGCCGAAGCCTGCACTGGAGGCAGCTTTGTGTCTGCGTTGCGTTTGCAGGACACTTTGCCGGCTACACAGTGGGGGAACAGCTGGCGTTGCTGAACCCCACTAACACAATGGCGTGTGTTTTTCTCTGTGCAGCTAGCACTTGCGGTCAAAAACTAGCGATGTTAGAGCCCGTGTTGAAGCAGGAGGAGGAGGAGAGGAGCAGAGTGTAGGCCGAAGCCTATTTGAACCAATTTCAAAGGAAACCTTTAACCCCCCCTCAGGTGTTACAAAGTACAAGAGACACACCTTTTGCATTATTAATGCTGCACAAGTGAAAGGTTGCTCTATTAATTTGTCTACTTGCACACGCTGAATGAAAGACATACACAATTTACCCCATTCTACAGTCAAACTGTAGTGGATGCGTGATTTGGCTTTTTAAGGAGACGCAGCACAGGTGTCCCAAATAACGCCTTGGTGCTTGGCGCAGCTTCCTGAGCGTTGTTATTTGCTGTACAGGAGTCTGCGCTCTTGTGTTATCCCTTGGCAATGCCCTGTTAGAGCTGCCCGTCTTATGACCTCATTTCATGTTGGCCGGTGCGGTTAACGATGGCCATAAATATCAGACCCACAGTGCCTTTTCATAAAGTCACACTGCGGTGCTGTGATTCGTGGCCTTGAGCAGTAAATATTTTGGCCGCTCACACACGTCCTTACACCTGCTTCAGACTGGGCGGCCTCTGCTGATCCCTTCTCGCATGCCGCGGCCATGAGGCTGCACAGTCTGAAGAAGGCGAAAGGAGATGAGTTAAGACAGGTGAAGATATGCACTGCTCGTGCCCATCAATCACACCCTCGCAGTCAAAATAAGACAACGAGGAGCATTGTTTCAGGCAGGGCGGACGCACAGGCGCAACAAGCCAACCAATGATGTCAGAAGACGGGAAGCGCTACCAAGGGGGGTGCTGCGTATCATTAGAAAGGAAAGTCACACCTCAGGGACAGTGGAATGGTCTCAATGAGACACATTTTGTACGTTTTGAGTTCCACGTGGGCAAGGACAAAAAGTCAGCCACCTTGTACAAATGCAGCAGTACTGCTGTACAAGGTGGCTGTTATACATAGAAACACCTGGGGGTGGGGGGCAGGCTCCCTTCAATTTCAGTTCATGTGCCTGCGTGGCGTTTGCAGGACACGTTGCCAGCTACACAGCAGGGGAGCAGCTGGCGGTGCTGAACCCCACTAACACATTGGCTGGTGTTTTTCTCTGTGCAGCTAGCATGTCCGGGCAGAAACTGGCGTTGTTTGAGCCCAGGGTCAGCAGGAGGAGGAGAGGAGCAAAGTGTAGGCCGAAGCCTGCACTGGTGGCAGCTTTTGGTCAGTTGTGCCAGCGTGGCTTGTGCTGGACACGATGCCGACTACACAGCAGGGGAACAGCTGGCGGTGCTGAACCCCACTAACACATTGGCTGGTGTTTTTCTCTGTGCAGCTAGCATGTCCGGGCAGAAACTGGCGTTGTTTGAGCCCAGGGTCAGCAGGAGGAGGAGAGGAGCAAAGTGTAGGCCGAAGCCTGCACTGGTGGCAGCTTTTGTTCTGTTGTGCCAGCGTGGCTTGTGCTGGACACGTTGCCGACTACACAGCAGGGGAACAGCTGGCGTTGCTGAACCCCACTAACACATTGACTGGTGTTTTTCTCTGTGCAGCTAGCAGTTCCGGGCAAAAACTAGCGGTGTTTGAGCCCAGGGTCAGCAGGAGGAGTAGAGGAGCAGAGTGTAGGCCGAAGCCTAGTTGAACCAATTTCAAAGGTTACCTTTAACCCCCCTCAGGTGTTGCAAGGTACAAGAGCCACACCTTGTGCAGCATTAATGCTGCACAAGTAAAAGGTTGCTCTATTTGTTTTGCTCCTTGCACACGCTGACTAAAACACGTACACTATTTAGCCCATTATACTGTCAAACAGTTGTGGAGGCGTGACTTGTCTTTTTAAGGAGACGCAGCACAGGTGTCAAAATTTGCACCTAGGTACTGGGCGCAGATTCCTGAGCGTTGTTATTTGCTGTACAGGAGTCTGCACTATTGTGATCCCTTGGCCATGCGCTGTGAGCGCTTCCTGTCTTCTGACCTCATTTCATGTCGGCCGTTGCGGTTATCGATGGACATGAATCCCAGACCCACAGTGTGTTTTCAAAAAATCACACTGCGTGGCTGGGATTCGTGGCCTTGTGCAGTAAATAGGTTTGCCGCTTACACATGTCCTTACACCTGCTCCAGACTGGGCGGCCTCAGCTGATCCCTTATCGCCTACCACGGCCAGGAGGCCGCACAGTCTGAAGAAGGCGGAAGGAGATGAGTTAAGACAGGCGAACCTATGCACTGCTCGTGCCCATAAACCACACCCTCGCTGACAAAATAAATATGACAACGAGGGGCGTTGTTTCTAGCAGGGCGGATGCACAGGCGCAGCCAGCTAACCATGATGACAAAAGACGGGAAACGCTACCAAGGGGGGTGCTGCGTATCATTAGAAAGGAAAGTCACACCTCAGGGACAGTGGAATGGTCTCAATGAGACACATTTTGTACGTGTTGAGTTCCACGTGGGCAAGGAGAAAAAGTCAGCCACCTTGTACAAATGCAGCAGTACTGCTGTACTAGGTGGCTGTTATACATAGAAACACCTGGGGGGGTGGGGCCAGGTTCCCTTTAATTTCAGTTCATGTGCCTGCGTGGCGTTTGCAGGTCACGTTGCCGGCTACACAGCAGGGGAACAGCTGGCGTTGCTGAACCCCACTAACACACTGGCTGGTGTTTTTCTCTGTGCAGCTAGCACTTCCGGGCAAAAACTAGCGGTGTTTGAGCCCAGGGTCAGCAGGAGGAGGAGAGGAGCAGAGTGTAGGCCGAAGCCTGCACTGGTGGCAGCTTTTGTTCTGTTGTGCCAGCGTGGCTTGTGCTGGACACGTTGCCGACTACACAGCAGGGGAACAGCTGGCGGTGCTGAACCCCACTGACACATCACCTAGTGTTTTTTCTGTGTAGACAACACTTCCAGGTGGCAACTGACAGTGTTGAAACCCAGGGAATCAAAGAGGAGCAGAGTGTAGGCCGAAGCCTGCAGTGGAGCAAGTTGAAAGGGAACCTTTAACCCCCCCCCCCCCCTCCCCTCCAAAGAGCCATCTTGTACAGCAGTAATACTGCACATGGAAAATGGTGGCTCCGAAAATTATGCTCCTTGCAAACGCTGAAGTACACACTCATATAATGTGTCCCCTCACACCGTCAAACCATCCCGGAAGTGGGACTTTCCTTTGTAATGTGACACAGCACAGCCGTCATTCCAACCCCCTTGGTGCCGGGCGCCACCTCCTCAACGTTGTTTGGTTCTGTCACGGAGCCCGCGCTGTAATGTTATCCCTTGGCCATGCACAGTTAGCGGTGCCCGTCTTCTGACATCATGTAGGTGTCAGGCTGGCAGTGCCTGTGCATCCAAGCTGCCCGAGATCCAACCTTGCAGTGTCATCTAATGTAGTCCCACTGCGGGCCAGGGATCCATGGGCATGCGCAGTGCATATCATCGCCTCTCACTCACCTCCTTCCTGCTTCTTCAGACTGTGCGGCGTCACGGCCGTGGCATGCTATTAGGGATCAGCTGACGCCGCCTAGTCTGAAGAAGCGTGAAGAAGGGGAGTGAGAGGCTAGTATATGCACTGCGCATGGCCATGGATACCAGGCCCACTGTGGGATCACATTAGACGACACTGCGAGGTGTGATTTCGGGCAGCGTGGACGCACAGGCGCAGCCAGGACGACAACAAATGATGTCAGAGGACGGGCAGCGCAAACTGTGCATGGCCAAGGGATAACATAACAGCGCAGGGTCCATGACGGAATCAAACAACGCTAAGGAGGCAGCGCACGGTGCCAAGGGGGTAGCAATGACGGCTGTGCTGCGTCACATTACAAAGGAAAGTCCCACCTCCGGGACGGTTGGACGGTGTGAGGGGACACATTACATGAGTGTGTAGTTCAGCGTTTGCAAGGAGCATAATTTCAAGAGCGACCTTTCCCTTGTGCAGTATTAGTGCTGCACATGGTGGCTCTTTCAGTAACAAATGCCTAGGGGGGGGGGGGGACAGGTCCCCTTACATTTTAGTTGTGCCAGCGTGGCGGTCGCATGACACGTTGCTGGATACACAGCTGGGGATCAGCTGACGTTACTGAACCCCAATAACAGAGGAGCGACTGTTGACTGTGCACACAGCACTTCCAGGCACCAACTGGCGGTGTTAGAGCCCAGGGACAGCAGGAGGAGCAGATTGGAGGTATTGCCGCACACACAGCTGGGGATCAGCTGACGTTACTGAACCCCAATAACAGAGGAGCGACTGTTGACTGTGCACACAGCACTTCCAGGCACCAACTGGCGGTGTTAGAGCCCAGGGACAGCAGGAGGAGCAGACGAACAGAGTGTACGCCGAAGCCTGATTGGAGCAAGTTGAAAGGAAACCTTTAACCCCCCCCCCCCAAGACGTTTGTAGCTGAAAGAGCCATCTTGTGCAGCACTAAGGATGCAAAAGGAAAAGGTTGCTCTTTTAGATCCCACCTCGCAGTCTCGTCTAACGTAATCCCACTGCGGGCCTTGGAACCATGGGCATGCACAGTGCATAACCTCGACTCTCACTCCCCTCCTTCCCTCTTCTTCAGACTGTGCGGTGTCATGGCCGTGGCATGCTAGGGATCAGCTGACGGCGCACAGTCTAAAGAACGCGGAGGGAAATGAGCGAGAGCCCGAGGGGAAGATATGCACTGCGCATGCCCATGGATCCCAGGCCCGCAGTGTGACTCAATCAGAAGACACTGCGAGGCGGGATCTCGGGCAGCGCGGCCGCACAGGCGCAGCCAGCCTGACACCAAATTATGTCAGTAGACAGGCAGCGCAAATAGGGCATGCCCAAGGGATAACAGAACAGCGCAGGCTCCGTGACAGCTTAAAACAACGCTGAGGAGGCAGCGCATGGCACCAAGGGGGTAGGAATGACGGCTGTGCTGCGTCACATTACGAAGGAAAGTCCCAGCTCTGGGACGGTATAACGGTATCAGTGAACACATTTTATAAGTGTTAAGTTCTGCGTGTGCAAAGAGCTAAAAAAAAAGAGCTACCTTTTCCTTGTGCAGCATTACTGCTGCACAAGATGGCTCTTTCAGTAACAAACGACGGGGGGGGGGGGGGGGACAGGTTCCCTTACATTTAGGTTGTTGTGCCAGCGTGGCGGTCGCAGGACACATTGCCGGCTACACAGCTGGGGATCAGCTGACGTTACTGAAACCCAATAGCACTGGGTCGTATGTTTTTACTGTGCAGCCTGCACTTCTGAGCCGCAACTGGCGGTGTTGGAGCCCAGGAATAGCAGTTCAGGTGGTAGAAAGATGAACACAGCAGGAGACCTGGATGACACCCAATTACTTAATCAGGCAGAGGAGTGGCAAATTCCTGCGAGATCCAGGCCTGGTTCATTTTCAGGAAAGTAAGCCGGTCAACGTTATCGGAGGATAGTCGCATGCGACGGTCTGTTAGTACACCACCTGCGGCACTAAATACACGTTCCGATAAGACACTAGCCGCAGGGCAAGCCAGCACCTCCAATGCATACTGGCTTAGCTCTGGCCATGTATCCAGCTTAGAGACCCAAAACTTGAACGGGGAAGAGCCGTCTGGGAGTACAGTAAGAGGGCAAGCCATGTAGTCTGTCACCATCTGACGGAACCGTTGCCTCCTGCTGACTGGAGCCGCCGGTGATGGTGTAGACATTTGGGGCGGGCACACAAAAGTGTGCCAGAGTTGTGCCATACTGGGCTTGCCTTGGGCAGAGGCACTGCTTCTGCTCACTCTTTGGGCAGAGCCTCCCCCACTGCCTCGACGCACTGAGCTGCTTTGTAAAGCACTAGCAGCACTCCTCTCAGTTGGACAGGAGAAGATGATGGAATTCACCAGTGTGTCGTGGTACTCCCGCAATTTACGCTCCCGGGTCAACGCAGGGATGAGGTTTTGGACGTTGTCCCGGTAGCGAGGATCGAGGAGGGTGGACACCCAATAATCAGGCATGTTGAGAATGTGGTCGATGCGGCGGTCGTTTCTCAGGCACTGCAGCATGAAATCCACCATGTGCTGCAGAGTGCCAACTGGCCCAGAAACACTGTCCCCTGCTTGAGACATGATCTCTGCCCGCTCGTCATCACCCCACCCTCGCTGTACACACTGACCACTGGACAATTGTGTCGCTCCCTCCTCTGGACGGAGCTCTTCCTCCTCCATTGACTCCTCCTCATCCTCCTCACAAATTGGCCCCTGCGTACCCCTTTGTGAGGAACCACTTGGCGCTGACTCTCCAGAAGCTGATGGAAAAGGTGACTCCTCATCCTCCACCTCTTCCACCACATCATCCCTTAACCCTTGCAAAGTTTGCTGAAGCAGGCAGATAAGGGGGACAGTCATGCTGACTAGTGCATCATCTGCACTTGCCATCCGCGTGGAATAATCAAAAGGACGCAAAACCTGGCAGACGTCCTTCATAGTGGCCCACTCTGTGGTTGTGAAGTCTGATCGGCGCTGACTGCGACTTCTTTGCGCCTGATGCAGCTGGTACTCCATAACTGCTTGCTGCTGCTCACACAACCGCTCCAACATATGTAACGTGGAATTCCACCGGGTAGGTAGGTCACATATGATGCGGTGTTCTGGAAGGCGGAATCGGCGCTGCAGAGCAGCAATGCGGGATCTGGCCAAGCTGGAACGCCGCAAGTGAGCACACTCTAGGCGGACCTTGTGCAGCAGGGCATCAAGATCCGGATAGTCCCTCAGAAAACTCTGCACAACCAAATTGAGCACATGTGCCAGACATGGGATGTGAGTGAGGTTGCCAAGGGCCAAAGCTGCCACCAGATTTCGGCCATTGTCACACACTACCATGCCTGGCTGGAGATTCGCTGGCAGTAACCACACATCGCTCTCCTGCTTGATGGCATTCCAGAGCTCCTGCGCTGTGTGGCTTCGATGCCCCAATGAAACTAGTTTCAAGACGGCCTGCTGACGTTTGGCCACGGCTGTGCTCATGTCGGTCATAGGTAAACGTTCACGGGTCCATGTGGAGGTGGACTGTGACGGATCCTGCAGAGGGGAATCAGAGGAACTGGTGTAAGAGGAGGAGTCGATGCGTACAGACTGGATTCCTGCAATCCTTGGAGTGGGCAGGACACGTCCTGCGCCACTCGCACGATCTGTACCTGGCTCAACAACATTAACCCAATGGGCAGTGAGGGAAACATATCGCCCCTGTCCATGCTGACTGGTCCACGCATCGGTGGTGAGGTGGACCTTGCTACTGACGGCGTTCAGTAGCGCATGTTTTATGTTTGCCTCAACATGCCTGTGCAGGGCAGGGACAGCCTGCCTGCTGAAGTAAAAGCGGCTGGGCACCTTGTACTGTGGGACTGCCAATGCCATCAAGTCACGGAAGCTGTCAGTCTCCACCAGCCTGAACGAGAGCATTTCCAGGGACAACAGTTTGGCAATGCCTGCATTCAGAGCCTGTGCTCGGGGGTGGTTGGCCGAGAATGCCCGCCTTTTCTCCCATGCCTGGACTACCGATGGCTGTAGAGTAGACTGGGAGTGTGAGGATGACTGGGAAGGTGGTGCTGTGGGTGGAATTACACTAGGTCTCTGGACAACAGTGGAGGAAGAGGCAACACGAGATGAAGAGGTGGTAGCTGCCGCTGTTGGTTGGCCTACGTCTTCACTGTGTTTCTGTAACTCCACCGCGTGCCTGTTCCGCACATGTTTCCACATATTTGTGGTATTGAGGTTGCTGACACTTTTACCTCTTTTTACTTTCTAATGACACAGCTTGCATTTGACAAAAGAAATGTCATCTGCAACTGTGTCAAAAAAGGACCAGGCACTGCAAGTCTTGGGAGCGCCCTTTTTGGCTTTGGAAAGAGACAGGCTCCTAACGGGTGCCAAAGTGGAGGCTACAGGCTCCGCAGTCTTCCCCCTCCCTCTCCCTCTTTGGCCCGTAAGGGGAAGCTCTTCCTCAGAGCTGCTCC